>NC_092872.1:140660001-141866744 GCF_028372415.1 Notamacropus eugenii | reverse complement strand
GATTTGCCATAGTACTTGACTGACCAGATTCCTTCCTATCCTTAACCTCTTGGATCCCAGATATTTGACCTACTCATAACTAAGGATGCCAAACTTTCACTAATTTCTGCTGAAAATTTCTGGTTCTCAGATCCTTGGATGTCCCCTAACAACTTCTACCAAGCCTTTATCTAGATCTCATGACCTCTAAATTTTTAAGGCTTATTTCTGAGTCCTACCATCCCTGAATATGAACCCTAAGTTTGGTAGACTCAATCTCTGCCCACTCTTGTCCTAGTTACAAATCCTACCAGAGACTAACCTAACTTTTTGCTCCCTCAGTCCAAATAAGAATATCAACCTTTTTAACAGATTGATCTTTTGAGCCTTTTGATTTGAGTCTTTGTGCCATGGATGTCAATGATGCAAGGAATACAGATAAGTGCATGAATGAATGCAGGAATATACATACTCTGTTTAGAAAGTAGTCTAATTGCAAAATCTATGGCTAATTGCTCAAATAAATTCACCCAAGAACCTTATAATTTGCCAAACATCTCTCTGAATCTTAAATTATTTTTATATATTTGTTGTGTCTCATTTAAATGAGACAGAGAACACTAAATCATACTAAATCACTTTCTAGTTTGGCATACAAAAGAGTTTTTGGTCTTAATCTAATTCAATTATGGTATTGATGTGTATAACAGATATATGGATATCAATGGACATAATGAATCAATTACAATCTATTAATGTAACAGAGTATGCATTTTTAGGGGAAATAATGTCTTGCTACATGACCTTAGACCAGTCTGGCCTTCATTTACTCATCTATAAGGTGGGGATAGTGGACTAGATCCAATTCGTTAATGTATAGGATTGAAGTTGGGGGTCACCCAAAGAGCAATGAAGAGCCCATGTTAAGACGTGAGTAGGTTACAGCACATTATAAATGAAGTATTATCAGGAGAAATGTTATAAAGAATGCCATCAAATAAATTTATGACCAAAACAGATAAAGTAGTCATGTAGCAACAATGCAGGATAGCCAATCTTCCATTAACATATGCTCCATTATGCTCTTTAAAATATCAAGAAAATAAAATGAAGGCCCACAGTATATTGGGAGGAAAAATGTGTGGGGAGCAAAGGTGAGAGTTACATAGGATGAGCAAGTACAGATGAATTGATTTGCATAACAGGAGTGATAACACATCTGTGAGATAATAGGACCATACATCCTTACACATTAAGGTCCGGCCATACTGGGGTATCTGTTGTCACACAATTCTCTACCTCCCATTTCCATGCTTTCACATTGGTTGAACTTCATCCCTCTCCACCTCCAAAACACTGAGTGTGGGCACTGGAGAAACACAGATCAAAATCAAAGTTCCTACCCTCTGAGAGCTTACCTTCTACTTGGGTGGGAGAAGAGATACAACATGAGCTCAAGCAAGTAAAATTTAAAATTTACCTACCATGTTTTTTCCTAGGTTCTAGGTAAGAAGCTTAACATTTCCAAAAGTAGGAAAAAAGGCATTCACAATGTACTCATATAAGTAAATACAATATTGTACAAGGCAACTTCAAGATAGAAAGTATGTCGATGAGTGGGAAGATCAGGAAATCTTTGAAATACGTCATGTCAGAAAAAAAGACAGAAATGTTTTCAAATTTACAAAGTTTGTACATAGCAATGAAGGTACTCAGCAGTGTTCCCGCAAGAGGCAAATAACATCTCAGAAAAATGAAAATTTGTCTTCCTGACTTTCCCTCCTAGTTAAGATGTTTTATTATTTGAGCAACCAGTTCACATCAGGAAGTAATCTAGCATTAGTCTATATTCATATTCCCCCACTTGGCCCACACAGATATTTGGCATTTACTCCAGGATGAAGTCTTAATCCTCAATGATTTCACATTTCTTTCCAAAATTATAGATTCTTATGTCACCGAGGATACATTCCTACTTAGATTAATGTAAGTTTTAAAAAATAAAAAGGTTGAGTAAAAAGTTCTTTTGAAACAAAAAGCTGCTATCTAAAGGAATGCTATGGAATTAAAGTGGGCTGTATGATTTCTTTAAGATAAGAAGGGGGAAGGTGGAAAAAGTAAATGTACAGTTATCCCTTCCACATTACAACTTTCTACAGTTTCGATCACAGTTTCGATATTGTGTGGGTTGGCATAAGAAATTAAATGGGAGTTTTGCTAAAGACATAGATGACATGCAAAAGCAAGCAGATGACAGAAAAAGTTTAGAAACACACAAAATAGATACATAGTATTGTTTATCAACATATTTTATCTTTTAATAACATCATGTTTCAGACTTCTTCTCTCATACAAAGGGAGAGCCAAAAGATTTTATGTGGATTTTCCAGATCACAGGAATGCTGTGCCCCTAAGCCCTGTGATATAGAAGGGATAACTATGTAAAGAATTACAGTGGAAAAGCCAATGGCCTTTGTTTAAGATCTTGATTCTGGATCCTGATTTTGCCAAGCTGGATAACCTTGAATTCACTTAGCCTCCGTTACGACCTTTGTCCAAGGTCTCTCATTGGTTGTTGTATTATATAAAGTCCCAATAAGCTTTAAAATTCTGTGTGGGGAGAAAAAAGGGGTGGGGGGGGGTAAGGAGAAGAGTCTTCTGAGGAACAAAGAATGCCAGGTCAAGACATTTTGGGACTGCCAGCCTAGACCTCAAGTCAAATTCCAGGATTGACCTATTATTGCAGGTTGGATAAACTTGTAAAGCCTTAACACAGAGTTCTCTCAGCTCTACACAGCATAAGTCCCTCTGGAAAACATCAGAGCCAGATAGGACCTCAAAAACCATCACCTCCAAATCATACCTGACCAAAAATCCCTTCTACAATACTTCCAACAATTGGAAATGGGCAACATTGCAAAAACAATCCAGTCTACTCTCCTCCTCCTGTTTAATTCTAGGCTCAAATAACTGTCCATATGCAGTGCCTGTACAAAATACATGTGTTGATGGATGAGCTCTACAGATTGTCCTTCCATCTGAATATCATTGTCTGGACAAGAGGCATTCTTCATCTATTTCATTTTTTTAGTGTGGATAATTAGGCTGAACTCTTTTCTTTTTTTTTTTTTTTTTTTTTGCTGATTATGGAATTTATTTAGGAGCCTTTGCAATTTTCTGGAGATTGATACAATCAGTATGGTATCATCCACAGACAGGAGCGTCCAAAGGTCTTCATCATCTTTAGCAAATTCCTTTTGAGTTTGGATTTAGTCCTATGCTAGCTACCTCCTGACAGAGAAATTGATGGACTCAAAATACAAAATGAGACCTTTTTTTGGTCAACTGGAGGATTTATTTTACTTGAATGACATGTTTTAATGGGCTTTTTTCTTTCTCAATGGGAGGAGGGAGAGAGCAGATTTTCATTGACTGAAAAAATAAAAATATAATTTTTTAAAAGAAAGAAAAAACTGGATCCTGTGCTAAGCATCTTTTGCAACATTCGCTGACAACTTTTGGCAAGCATATGTGCCCTTCTGTTAAAAATAAATTAGTCATTAGTCATTTCCGTTATTATACTTTTCAAAGAATGGGGAGGGAGGAGAGAAAGAGAGAGAGAGAGTAGACACATTTATTAGGTGCTTACTTTGTGCCAAGCACTGTGCTAAGTGCAAGGAATGCAAACACAAGAAGAAGAAAAAAAAAGACTCCCTGCCCTCAAGGAGCTTACCTTCTAATGCTGGAAGACAATACATAAAAGAACTAAAACCTAGAGAGGGAGTGGTAAATAGAAGCTATCCATGTTGAAGAAGTCTAGAGAATCAGGAGCAGAACGAAGAGATGATTTGGACAAATGAATATGAGGCACCTGGCTAGAGGAGGATCTTTAAGGAAGTGCTCTGCTCTACAAAACCAATTTTTTTAAAAAAAAAATAAATACAGTGAGATTTTGTATTTTCTGTCCCTTTTAGTCAGTGGTTGCAAATTGTTGGAGAACCATTTGAGAAAGCCTCCTTGTTCCTTTCTCAAGCCTTCATTAGATATACCTCTGACACATGTGCAGATCATTCTCATAAAAATCTTTGAGATGGGAAAATAGGCATGTGGATTGGTAGTTACTGAAATTTTTTTCATCCCTTCTTTTTGGTGATAATATCTGAGATTTTTCCAGGTCTTTGATATCTTCCCCTTTCTGATATCTTGAGAGTCAATTCCTCAACATTTTCAAAATTATGTAGCCATTAGAATACATTTCCCAGCTTTCTATTTCTTTTGTGTCATTTCTACTTTTCAATGCAACAGAACAGAGACTATCATGTTAGTATCCAAATATGGTGATGCTTCTATTCCAGATAGTAGAATTAGTTATAAAAATTTTTATTGATCTTTCCTATTTTTCAGATCTTTGTTTGATTTAGATTTCCCGCTTTCTTTCCTTTCCTCAATTTCATCTGCATTTTTTAACCATGTTGTCTATGCCTTTATTAAAGTTGCTGATAGATATCTTAAACAGCATAGATCTAAGGAGGAATACAGGGGCATCCTTTTGGTGATCTCCTTCCATGTGAATTCCTTAGTTCCAATCAATCAAACAGTTTGGAGATCATATATATGTATTATCTTGTATTTATCCATTTTGTCTACAAGGAAAGCATAAGAAATTCTATCAAATGGTTTGCCAGGACCTAGATGCAAACAAATTTTGGCCATGTCCACAGGGGACAGTGGTTCAAGAGACCTATGAAAAGCTATCTACTGTCACTGCTCAGAGTGGGATGACCTTCATTCTCAAGCTCACCACCACCACCCCGTCGAAAAGAGGCTTGTGGGTAGAGAATATGGAAATTGGGCAGAGAGGGAGCCAAGGGCAGAAAGAGCTAATGAAGAAGGGAAAAGAGGTATAGGTCATCACCAGTAAGAGGGCAGAGTGGGGAGCCATAGAGAACAGACAATAAAGTGTGACTAATGCCAGCAGCTGTGATGACTCTGCTGGAGAATGGAGAAGATGAGAGACCTGTGACATACTCTTTCCTTTCTTTATCATTCTCCAGAGAGGAAGTCAACTGGTCTCGTGGGCTGTTTATTCACTTCAATAACTATGTTTCCCTCAGGGTTGGGAAAGTTTAGCCTTTGTTTTTTATGTACACTTTGGTTTCTAAGCATTTAACTATGATAAAAAATATTGGCCTACTTACCACAACTATTGTGTTTTACTTATTGATCATGTCTACAGAGCAAGGGGAGAGAGAAAGAGCATTCCCTTTCTGGAGACAGGAGACTATCTCACCAATGACAATTGACCTTGGTGGATTGGAGCTAATTTAGAACAGCTGGATGAGGTAATAGTTAGTGTTATACTTTGCATGCCTGGTAAGAACCCAAGATCAATATACCTCTGCTAAAAACAAATTTAATATACTCCCATTTAAATCACACTTTCCAGTGCCACTCTCCAGCCACCTTCCTGTACACATACATACATAAGCAAAGGTTGTCATCTTTCTTTTATTTTCCCTTTGCACTGGTATCTACCATATTTGGCACACAACAGAGTTAAAAAGAAAGCCAAAGTAAGGTGTGAAGTGAGTCACTTAAAAGGGTAAAACCATGCCCCTGGAGAGTGAATGTCAAGGAAAGCTCCCACAGAAAGGAAAGGGAGTGAGTTATTCTGGCATGCTCAGATGTTTGCTGGATCAATGGATGACTGATATCTCAGTGTATCTAACTCCTCAGTGCTAATTTCTGCCTATCCTTGGGAACTATATTAGAGAGTTTGGGGTTTTTTTAAGCTTATATTCCTATTGAGAGACAGGAAGCATACTTTTGCTAAAGTTTTTTTTTCTAATCTTTCCAATTTATAGGCACTATTATTCTAGATGGATTTTCTTTCTTTTACCTTTTAATACTCTTATTATCTCTGTAGGCACAGTTGGTGGCACATTGGATAGACTGGAACGCAGGAAGACCTATATCTTTGACCAATATCTTTGCTCAGATGGTAGCTGTGTAACCCTGGTCAAGTAACTTAACTTCCATCCATCTCAGTTTCCTCATCTTCAAAATTGGGATAATAATAGCACCTACCTCCCAGAATTACTATGGGGTCAAATGAGATAATATTTGTATAGCATTTTGAAGATCTTAAAGAACTATATAAATACTATTAAGTTAATTTTTTTGAGGTATCAAGGTAACACAATGGATAGAGTGTCAGGCCTCGGGTCAGAAAGACTCATATTCATGAGTTCAAATCTGGCCTCAAACCATTACTAGCTGTGTGACCCTGGGCAAGTCACTTAACCCTGTTTACCTCGGTTTCCTCATCCATGAAATGAGCTAGAGAAGGAAATGGAAAACTACTCCAATATCTTTGCCAAGAAAACCCCAAATGGAGTCACACAGAGTTGGACATGATTGAAAACAACTTGAATAACAGCAACAAATATGTACCTATATGTATATATCCACCAATGATGTGGATTTGAGTGTTATGGTTTAGCAATATAACAATTCTGATTTTGTGTTACTATTACTTGCATACCTATATTATTGGTTATATGCTAAGTGTATATCAGATGATTCACTACTTCATTGTTTTGATGCACCTGATATTATACACTTAAGGCTTACATTTACATTATAGTCTCCTTACATACTGTCAATGTGGATCAGTCTTTTAAAAATAGGCTTCCTGTCATATATATTATTAGGATATAGGTATTGTGCCACACAGAAAACCTAACAGTAGAAGTAGACCTGAGATACAAAACTAATGCAGGCATACCTCATTTTATTATGCTTTCCTTTATTGAACTTTGCAAATATTCTGGTTTTTACAAATTGAAGGTTTATGGCAACCCTGTGTCAAGCATGTCTAGAGGTGCAATTTTTCAAATAGCATGTGCTCAACATTGTATCTCTATGTCACATTTTGGTAATTCTCAGATATTTCAAACTTTTTCATTATTATTATATCTGTTACGGTGCTCTTGCAATTGTTTGGGGGTACCACGAACTTCACCCTTATAAGATGGCAAACTTAATCAATAATTAATAAATGTGTGTGTTCTCACTGCTCTACTGACTGGCCATTCCCCCATCTCTCTCCCTCTCCTCAGGCATCCATATTCCTTGAGACACAACAATATTGAAATTAGGTCACTTCATAACCCTACAATGGCCTATAAGTGTTCAAGTGAAAGGAAGAGTTGATGATTTAGGTAAATTTTATTATTGGCTTATTTTAAGAAATTGCCACAGCTACCACAACATTTGGCCACCACCATGGTGATCAGCTAGCAGCCATCAACATCAAAGCAAGACCCAGCATCAGCAAAAAGATTGTAACTTACTAAAGGCTCAGATGATGGTTAGCATTTTTTAATGATAAAGAATTTTTTTAATTAAGATATCTACCTTGGGTTTTATTTTACATAATACTATTGAACACTTAATAGACTACAGTATAGTGTAAATATAACTTTTATTTGTACTAGAAAACCAAAAGATTCACCTGACTCACTTTATTGTGATATTTGCTTTTTTGCAGTGGTCTTGAACCAAATCAATAATATCTCCAAGGTATACTTGTATATCCTGTGAGGAGGAGTTATAAAAGATTTAGGGGCCTATAAAATAATTTGTACCAAGGTTAGACTAAGATGATGCACTAAGGACATGCTCTGAGAATTACTAGGCCCATTTATTTGATTAGTGATACAATCCCAGTAGGAAATGGTAACTAGAACTGGCTAGCAAACCTCCATCTATGGAAGAAAAATTCTTCAAGAAATCTGCAGCCTTACTGAGCATACGGAATGCCTCAGCAAAGTAAATGAGAATGAGACTTAGGTCAGAATTAGAAGCTTCACATATGAGTGAGGTTGAGATAAAACAAGAAACATTTATTGTTTCTATGGGCCTAGAATTGTGGGAATACTTTTCTGGGAGTCAAGATGGAGGAGTGATCTCTAAATGCTATCCCCCTCCCATTCTTGACCTTGAAAAACCCCAGAGAATATTTCCCCAGTAAAAATCCTGGAACAGTGGGATCAGCTGAAGGAATAAACAGTCTCTTAGCCCATGAGGATAGGAAAATTACAAAGGAGGGACCCTCTTGCTGTGGCTGAAGGGGACCAATGCAGGACTGTCCCAGACAGGCCTACCTCAGTGAAGCAGGAGGAGATCCTGAGCCTCAGGGAGGTGGAGCCATAAGTGCCAACACCAGTACCCCAGGCAGGCCTCAGCACAGCCATGGGAATTAGGAAGACACTATCACAGATGGGCTTCACCAACCACTGAGACTGCCTGTGCTCTAGCTCAGGAAAGAAGACATCTTGCTGCCAGACCACCCCTCCCCCACATCTCATACAGCTCAGCGACCTCCTGGGTAACTCTGGGGAAACTCAGAAAGACTTCACCTGGCTTCTGATTTGGCACACCAGCCAGCTCAGAACCAGGTAAGCTGCAGCATTCTAGCCTCTAGCTAGAAAGAACCAGAGGTCACAATACACAAAGCCTCAAGTTCTAAGCACAAGAACCATGGGACTGAGCCCCCTGTGCCCCAGAAGCAGATATCCACTCTAAAAGCCAGCAAAAGGTGATCATCATGAGCAGAAAGCAAACTAGAAAAGAAAAGACCATAGAAGCTTACTATAGGGACAAGGAACAAAACACGAATACTTAAAAAGTCAGCATTGAGAGTACTCTCATCTGAAACTTCAGAAGGGAATATAAACTTGTCTCAAGCCTAAAGAGCATTTTTGGAAGAGCTCAAGAAGGATTTTAAAAGCCAGATTAGAGAAGTAGAAGAAAAACTGGCCAATGATTTTAAAAATATGAAAAAAAAATTCACTGAAGAGAGTAGCTCCTTAAAAAGGAAAATTGGACAAATGGAAAAGGAGATGCAAAAGTTAACTGAAGTAAACAATCTATTAAAAGTTAGAGTTGGGGGGGGTGGAGCCAAGATGGCAGAATAGAAAGACACACATATGCTAGCTCCCCCCCACAGTCCATAACATACCTGTAAAGAAAGACTCTCAACAAATTCTAGAGCAGCAGGAGCCACAGAACAACACAGTGGAGGAAATTTTCAGCCCAGGTGACCTGAAAGGGCAACAGGAAATGTCTGTTTCACCAGACACAGAGCAGAGCCCAGCCCAGCCTTGCTGCACAGTGGGGCTCTGGGAGGAGGACATGAACTGGGCTCAGGGACAGAATCTGCAGTCACAGTAGCAGCGGTTCTCTGATCCCTCAAGCCACAGGCACCAAAGGTCAGTGACGGGGTTTTTTCAGCTGGCCAAGAAGGGAGAAGGGCAAAGGGCCTTCCCATAGCTCCGGCCTCAGGCAGCGGCCACAGAGTCCACACTGAGCAGGAAGCAGCAGTTCCTAAAGCAGCCCACATCCATTGTTGAATTGTAAAACCCCTGGGGGCACTGAGCTGCTGATTCTTACCTCAGCCCTGTGTAGAGGCCATGGGGCAGCTGATCTTTATCTCACACTGAATGGTGACCCTGCCCTCATTGCTTATCTGATCTCAGCCCCCAGTGCTGCCTTGGCAGAACTGAAGACCAAGTAGTTGTGAAGAGGAAACTCTGCTAAGATTCTGGGCACAAAAATGTCTGGCTGCTCCCAGACCAGTGTACATACTTGATTGTGCCACTTGGGAGGAACTGAGATCTTACAGATCCCCAGAGTATACATTACTCTTGACAAAGGACCCAAAAGTCAAGTAACTGGTTGGAAAAATGCCCAAAAAAGGGGAAAAAAAATAAGACCATAGAAGGTTACTTTCTTAGTGAACAGATATCTTCTCCCATCCTTTCAGATGGAGAAGAAAAATGCTTACCATCAGGGAAAGACATAAAAGTCAAAGCTTCTGTATCCCAAACATCCAAAATAAATATTCAATGACCTCAGGCCATGGAAGAGCTCAAAAAGGATTTTGAAAATCAAGTTAGAGAGGTGGAGGAAAAATTGGGAAGAGAAATGAGAGAGATGAAAGAAAATCATGAAAAGCAGGTCAACACCTTGCTAAAAGAGACCCAAAAAAATGCTGAAGAAAATAACACCTTTAAAAATAGGCTAACTCAATTGGCAAAAGAAGTTTAAAAAGCCAGTGAGGAGAAGAATGCTTTAAAAAGCAGAATTAACCAAATGGAAAAGGAGGTTCAAAAGTTCACTGAAGAAAATAGTTCTTTAAAAATTAGAATGGAACAGATGGAGGCTAATGATTTTATGAGAAACCAAGAAATTACAAAACAAAAGTTAGAGTTGGGCAAGTAGAAGCTAATGACCCTATAAGACATCAAAAATCAGTCAAACAGAATCTAAAGAATGAAACTACAGAAGAATCTATCTCACTGGAAAAACAACTGATCTGGAAAATAGATCCAAGAGAAAAAAAATCTAAGAATTATTGGTTTATCAGAAAGCCAGAATGAAAAAAAGAGCCTAGACAATATTTTCCAAGAAATCATCAAGGAAAACTTCCCAGAGGTCCTATATCTAGAGGGCAAAGTAGTCATCATCGAAAGAATCCACTGATTACCTTCTGCAAGGGATCCGAAACTGAAAACACCAAGGAACACTGTTGCCAAATTCCTGAATTACCAAGTGAAGGTAAAAAATACTGCAAGCAGCCAGAAAGAAACAATCCAAATATCAAGGAACTACAATCAGGATCACACAGTTTCTACATTAAAAGATCACTATAAAATATCTGGGAGTCTACCTGCCAAAACAAACCCAGGGACTGTATGAACAAAATTATAAAACACTTTTAGCAAAATAAAGTCAGATCTAAGTAAGTGGAAAAACATCAATTGTTCATGGGTAAGCAGAGCTAATATAATAAAAATGACAATTCTACCTAAATTAATTTACTTATTCAGTGCCATGCCATTCAAACTACCAGATGATTATTTTCTAAAGCTAGAAAAAATCATATCAAAATTAATCTGGAAGAACAAAAGGTCCAGAATATCAGTGGAACTAATGAAAAGAAATGCTAGGGAAGGTGGCCTACCCTACCAAATCTCAAATTGTATTATAAAGCGGCAATCAACAAAACCACTTGGTACTGACTAAGAAATAGAGTGGTAGACCAATGGAATGGGTTTGGTACTCAAGACACAATAATCAATGAATATAGTAATCTACTGTTTGATAAACCCAAGGACCCAGCTTCTGGGATAAGAATTCACTATTTGACAAAAACTGCTGGGAAAACTGGATAACAGTGTGGCAGAAACTGGGTATAGACCAATGTCTGACACCATACATAAGAATAAAGTCCAAATGGACACATGATCTAGGTATAAAGATTGATACTATAAACAAATTAGGGGAGCAAGGAATAGTGTATTTGTCAGATTTATGGAGATTGGAGAAATTTTTGGCCAAACAAGAGACAGAGAACATTATGAAATGCAAAATGGATAAGTTTGATTAGATGAAACTGAAAAAGTTTTAGCACAAACAAACCCAATGCAACCAAGATTAGGAAGGAAACAGAAAACTGGAGAAGTATTTTTACAACTGGTGTCTGATATGATCTCATTTCTAAAATATATAGAGATCTGAATCAAATGTACAAGAATACAAGTCATTCTCCAATTGATAAATGGTCAAAGGATATGAACAGACAGTTTTCAGAGGAAGAAATTAAAGCTATCTATAATCATATGAAAAAATGCTCCAAATCACTATTGATTAGAGAGATGCAAATCAAAACAACTCTAAGGTACTATATCACACCTATCAGACTGACTAACATGACAAAACAGGAAGATGATAAATGTTGGAGAAGATGGGGAGAGTTGAAACACTAATTCATTGTTGGTGGAGCTGTGAGCTGATCCAACCATTCTAGAGAGCAATTTGGAACTATGCCCAAAGGGTTACAAACGTTGAATATTCTTAAACTGACAAATGACAAGTGTGACAAATTTAGAGAAACATGGGAAAGACATATTTGAACTGATGCAAAGAAAGGAAAACAGAGCCAGAATAACAATTATATTACTGTTTTTAACAATATAACAACTATATACAATACGCAATGACTAGAATCATATAAATGAAAACAACACTAATAGGTATTAATGCAGATCGAATGCAATGACCAATGTTGTTTCCAGAAGACAAATGATGAAATACACTTTCCTCAGTAAAGAGGTAGGAGATTGCAGAGGCCAAAAAATGTCTGTTATCAGACAGTCACTGTGCTATTTGCTTTTCTCTTAACTGTTTTAATTTTATTATGAGTGGATTCTATAGTGGGGGGAGGGTTAAGAAATGACTGGAAAAAAAGAAAATCTCAAGTCATCAATAAAACTTTTTCAACTCCCTTTTGGAGTTAAAAAAAGAGAGAGAGAATAGGATTAGATGGTGTTAAAGGTCAAAGGTCTTTTCCACCTAAAATTTTGTATGAGTCTATGTTCAAAAACCATCCCCATAGTTCAAAAACCATATCTAGCCAAGGCTTAAAAATCCCACTATACTCAAAGACACTCAAACCTGTGCATCTCATGTTGCCAATAATGGTGAACTCACGTAACAGCAAGGACCCTGACATACACAGGAGGGTTTGCTATACAGGTTCTTAGATCTGATTTTTAAAAGTAAAGTAGCTTTTGAGGGGTTACCATTCTGCTTTAATCAAGCACAAATATTATTCACTTAGTTCAGGGGAAAAATTCAGCACCCTGAACTTCAGAGAAAATACAGAGAAATAAACGTCAACAGACAGGGCTTCCAATTGTCTGACCATAAGCAATACATACATGGTTACAACAGAGAAAGAAGGAAGCACCAACATCTGGATTTTAAAAGCCAGGGGACTCCTCAGCAGCTTCTCAGAGTCTCATTTGGTCAAATAAACATTTCCATTGAGTAAGCCCCACAGTAAAACCTCATCTCAGAGTATTTATAGACTTTTCAGAGCTGGAGGGCAGGACCCTCTGACCCAGTGCCTCAGCAGAAATTAACAAAAGGTATTGAGGACTGTTAATGGGAAGGGAATATCTTTAACTCTTCCCCCCACCCACCATTAACCTTACATTAACATTACAATTCAGAGTTTTGAGAGTGAAGAGTTCATATTTATAATTATAGGTAAAATTCCAAATCACATCTCTAACTAACTTTATTTCTAGTGAGTTATGTCTATTTCTCTGCCTTAGACTTCTATTTTCATTTACATTGCTAAGCAACATTATGTATCCCTAGTTCTATTTCAGTCTCTGCATTTATAGCCACATACACCTACAAGGTTACATCCCACATGTTGGCTTATTTTTAAATTCAATCATATGTGCTATGAAGTACCTCAAATCATAATAATAATGCATTTTATTTGTACAGAACCTATTTCCAGAAAGTTCCAAAAACAACATAAACTTTTAAAAATAGTTTATATCATATTCAATGTTTTATGATATCCTCATGGGGATCAGTGAGCCAGTAGAAAGGTTTAATGATTTGCTTAAGGTCAGAGAGTGAAAGCATCAGACTTAGTGCCAATTCTCCTAACTCCTGCCAAGCTTTCCTCTACCATGAGTATTTTAAGGCTTTCCCATCTTCTCTAGACCCTGGCTTTCTTCCAACCACCAACTCTGAAAATGGAAGGAACTGAAACTTATGTGAGAGAAAAATAGAAAATACAGTTGCTAAGAGAAGCTGTTTATATAGAGCACTTGCCATTGGAAAGGTTGTTAGAGACTTAGAAAATATTATCTACTCTAGAGTCTTTCTTAAAGTGAAGTGGTTCGAGTGCTGGAGTTATGATCAAAAAGATATAGATTCAAATTCTACTTCTGATACTTATAAGGTACATGACTACTGATATTATAACCTTTTTAAGCTCCACTTTCTACATATACAAAATGAGGGTGCCAGAGTTGTTGTGAAGCTCAAATGGGATAATACATATTAGGAGGAGAGTTTCCTAAACCCTAATCAATGTAACTAATAAGATGCTCCATGCCCTGATACCTTTATCAGGTGTGAATGCCTCTGCTGTACATTATAGAATCACAATGAGAGGTGTAAATTAGCTATGAACTAAATGGAAACAGATTACACCACATAAAAGATGTCTTCTGGTTGGTTGAAGATAATCAGTCACACCCTTTGAAGCTTGGATAAAACAAAAAGTGGAATTTGGCATTCCAATCCAGTGGTTAGCATTCTAGCCAAGCCTCTGAGAAGGAATCATTTGTGTGGGGGGAGGAACGAAGAGGGAGACAGAAGAATGCTTCTCTGAACCTGAGAATGGCTGTGTAAACTTTGCAATTTTTAGATGTCTGATGATTTGGACTTCCTGTCTGCATCAGTAGTAGTGTCCCTGGAATAGTAGTGACCAATTGCACTGTCTACATCAGAAGCCAAGAACAAAATGGAAAACTGAGGAAAGGCAACTTCACTACTCCACAGGAACATCAACCCTCAGAGCCCATCAGAGGGATATGCATCCCAAAAGAAGAAAAGACTTCCAGAAACCAAGAGCTACAAGTTACCTACTCCTTTCTTATATATGTTCTCTAAGCTTGAGCCCATTTTCCCATGGAGTTTTTATATATAAGAGGAGAGTAGGTCCAAGACTTTTAGAGGAATGTTTTGATACCAACTGTTCTTAAGTAGTGGAGGAGGAGGAAGAGTGGTAGGGATGGTGGTGGTGGTGGTGGTAGTAGTAGTGGTGGTGGTGGTAGTAGTGGTAGTGTTGTAGCAACAAGAAGAGGAGGAATGGAGGCAGCCATAATAGTAGCTATATAGTGCTAACTATGTGCCAGGCACGGTGCTAAATGCTTTATAATTATCATCTTATTTTGTCCTCACAATAAGCCAGGGAGGTAGCACCTTTTTATAGTTTTATAGTTGAGAAAACTCAGACTAATGGAGGTTAAGTGATTTGCCCAAGGTTTAGATTTGAACTCAGGTCTTTTTGATTCCAAACCAGAGCCCAGTTCACTATGACACTTAAATACCTTTGTAGTAAATACCTTTTCTAAAAACTAATTAAATGTGATTGGATAATGGATATCAACTGGTTAATCCATATTAAGGAATACAGAAAAAGGGGATTTACTGGCAAAAATATTAGAGAAATCATCCTGAACTCTAAGGAGAGAAGTAGTCAGCCAGCTTCTTGCTATCCTCTTTCATCTCCCACAGTCCATATATGCATGACAAGGATACGGGAAAAAAATGCCTATTCTATAATCAGTGGTTTAATCAATTGGGGAGAATTCACAGAATAATGCCTTTTAGAGCTAAAATAGACCTGAAAGGTTAGAGGGTACTTAGTGTTAGTGGAAGCTGAATTAAAAGACAAGGAGCCAGAGTCTTAGCTCCTCATCTTCCATTCCTTAGCTATATGACCCCATACAACTCCCTCAACCTTTTTTGGCCTCAGTTACCTTATTTGGAATAATAAAAATAGCTAACATGTATATAATGTACACATGTTGCATAAATGTAGTGCTTTAATGCTTATAAAACATTTTTCATATAATAACAACCCCATAAGGCAGATACTCATATTCTCTCCATTTTGCTGGAGAGAAAATTGGAGATAAATGAATTTCCCAGGTTAATACAGTAGGTAGGATCTGAAGTCAGCTTTTCCTGTCTCCATGTTCAGCATTCTATTCACACCAAACTGCTTCTAAAACACAGACATAATGAACTCTCTGTCTTCTCATAGCATGGTTTCCAGGCACATGACTTCAGAGTTCTTTCTAGCTCCAAGCTGGGCAATTCTAAATCTGCCATTTTACAGACAAAAGAAATTGACATCCACAGAAATTGTAATTTGTCTGATATTACAAAGACAGTGAGTGGCAGATCTAACACAAGGATGCGGTAAACCTGACTTCTGGTCTACACCATGATACAGAAGAAAGAATAATAGATTTTAATTGAAGAATGGATTCAGATCTCAACTCTATCACATACCTGTGTGACCTTGAGCAAGTCACTTAAACCCCATGGGCCTCAGTTTTCTCATATGTAAGATGAGGGCTTTAGATAAGATGGCCTCTGAGGTCCACTTTTGCTCCAAATTGATGATCTACACCTTTTGAAGTCACTAAACCACTTTAAAAATCATTGGTGAAATGTGAACAGTACATAAACAGCAAAAAGTGAAGTTTGGCTTTAAACCAATGATGTATATTGTGTGAGTGGCTATGGAATAATTACAACAAATATAATAAAATAGGTAAATGTCAGGAAGTAACACTAAGGGAGGAGACTTGGAGGATGCAATAAAATTGTTCTTTCTCTCGGATGCAGAAAAATAACTACAAAAATATGTTACTTTGAAAAGTCTGTAATTCTACTGGAATGGGTTCAGACCCTCCATCAACATAGATTATAATCCCACCACACCTTGGTAGGTGGTCTTCATGAGTGGCTGTGCCCAAAAATTTGGTTTTCCTGTAGGCCAGTCTTCTGGCGAAGCTACTCTTTGAACTTCACCAAACTGGTACTCAGATGGTGGATGCTGTCCATTGTCCAGTGACTAGACAGATTTGTAGCAACTGTCACAGCTTGTAAGCAAAATCCAGGAAATCTATGGGGTTGTGACCTGTATATGCAATGCATTTTTGACCTTGGACCAAGGGATGAATCAGACAAGGCCTTACTTTCTAAATGACCTGAAATTCTTAAAGAAATCCAATTTAAACTAAAAGTTGGAATCAGGGAAAAGGGAAAAAAACAGCCAAATCATGAACTATGTTCCAGTCACCTTCCTAATTTGAATATGGTTCATGACTTAAACTTCCCTCACAATGCAGTAGAAAAGATAGTTAATTCTGAAAAACCAAGTGAGGTGAGGGAGTTGGAGTAGATTCAGTGAAGGAGGGAGTACTCTAGATATGACCTGGTCAGGGAAACCTGTGGAATTGGCAGGGGGGTAACTCCTTAAAGGTTAACAGTAAAAAAGTTATCCAAATGGTGATTAAAAATAGTCAAGGACCTTCCAGTTTGGGGGGGCTACATAAGAATGATGTTTTGTCACTATTTAATACCTAAAAGAGATGAATATGTAGTAAAAGCATAGGTAATTGAATTTTCTCCCTAAAATTCCCTTTTGCCCTGACTCATGACTTCTCATTGTCATACTTATTTTCACCTTCTCTCTTTCCTACATATTGACCTCACTACATTATGAAAAACATAAATAGCTTAAACTTTGATGGTAAAATTGTGAGTTTGATAAAGTTTGTCTTCACTGCTGCAAGCCTCTACTCCCTTCTTATCTATGACCACACATAGATTAAGAGCTAAAATGGATGAAGGACCAAGTTCTTCCCTTCCAGGCACCAAGTGCCTTTATGTACTCCCATCCCTCCCCCTATTAAAACTTGCTCTCAGAACTTCCTTCATATGAAAGCATATGAAGACTATGTTAGAGATGAGAGGGGAGGAGAGCAATTGTATTTTTAAAATATTTTTATTTCATTAAATATTTCCCAATTACATGTAAAAAATTTAACTTTTTTTAAATTTTGAGTTCCAAATTCTTTCCCACTCTTCCTCCCCTCCCTCATCACTTGAGAAGGCAAGCAAAATATGATACTGATTATATACATATTATGTATGTGTGAAGTCATGAAAGAAAGAGTTCTATAATAGCCAAGTTGCAAAAGAAAAATACAAAATAAAACAAGAAAAATAAAGAAATTTTAAACATTATTCTTCAGTCAGCACTCAGAGCTTATTAGTTCTTTCTCTGGAGGTGGGTATAACTTTTCATCATGGATCCTTTGGAATTATCTTGGATCTTTGTCTTGATCTGGGTAGCTAAGTCTTTCACATTTGATCATCCTTTTAGTAGAGAACAATTTTATTTCATTGAGGCAATGAAATCTTAAGCTAAAGGCATTGAGCTCTTCTACTAATGAAAACTGGGGCATCAGCTTTATATGAGGATTAAAGGAAGGGTGTTTATACCTTCCCAGTGATCCTAAAATATCTGCTGTTTGTCCTGTGTTCTTGAAGAAGACTGTGACATCAGGAAGGTAAGGTCATGATTTGCAAGTGACTTGAATTTAAGTGAGGAGGGCTGTGAAAAAGTCACCAGACTCACTGTGTCATCCAGAGGAATCTGGGTCCAGTGGCAAGATGTAGATCAGGACAACTGGAGATGACGGTGATGCAGTGGGAGACCATGGCCTTTTTAAGCTAAGGTCTTTCCCAGGTCTCAGTTTAATTGAGGTAATGTCCATTTGGTGATTGACTATTTAAGAAATGAAGCAAAGAATAGCTTCTTTTACCTAGTCAAAAAAAAATCAGTCTGGAAGGGGAAGACCAAACAATAATCTGAGCAGTAGCTGCCCCACTGAGGACCCAAATGGATAATTCCAGTTGGGCGATGCAGCTCCTTCCTTCCCATTTTCCTACTTTCCTACCTTCTTTCCTTTCTTCCATTCTTCTTTTCTCCCTTCTTCCTTCCTTCCTTTGTTCCTTCCTCTCATGTCCACATGGGGAAAAATACCCTTACAGGTGCTCTGTCCCCCAAAATATAAATTGTGATCATTGAAACCTCACAAGATATCTTGGGGTTACAGGCTAGATTTCTTTTAAGGACCATACCTCAAATTCAAATCACTCTGGCTCTCATTGACTAGCCAACAATAGATCTGAGTCCAAGTCTCACTTGGCCATTGTTTGGGCTCCGATGGCTCAAAGGGAGTATGAATAGCAATTGTGTCTGTTTGAGCCAGAAACCCTAGGGATCTTTCCATTTGTTTGGGATTCTGTTGTTATTGTTCTTACTAGAAACAATAATCTTAATATATGGGATTCTACTAACTTTTGCTCCTTAAACAACTTGGTATAGTAACATATGGACTTTAGCTATGGATTAGAAGGACTTCAGTAAGGAAAAGATTTTCTAGTCATCTCATCCCAAGAAGGTGGTAGCAGACAGCAGATGTTTCTGAAGAGGCTAATTCACTGGAATAAGAACATAGTGGGTAGAAGGACTGACCTGCTCTAGCTCTCCCCCCCACAACCCATAAAATACCTGTAAAAAATGACTCTAAACAAATTCTAGAACAGCAGAACCCACAAAATGACAGAGTGAAACAGATTTCTAGCCCAAGACAGACTGGAAGACAGACAGGAAAGGTCTATTGCACCAGGCTCAGAGCACAGGGCAGCCCAGCATGGTCATTCAGCATGGACAGGACTGGAGCAGGCTTCAGGGCATAGAATCATGGGTAGCAGCTGTGGTTCCCAGATTTCTCAACCCAAAAATGCCAAAGACAGCTTCAAAGGTCAGTAAGAAAGCTCTTTCACCTGGGTAAGAGGGGAGTGTGCTCCAACTCCAGCCTGGGACCCAGGGCAGTGGCAGCCACTGGCAGTAGCATTCAATTTTGGAGCCCTCCCCTAAAGACCCTGGGGAAATGCAGTCCTGAATGGCAGTCCTGGGGTGAGGAGTGCTGGCATGGTGCAGCTGGTGGTAGCAGTGCAGAGGGAACCCTACTTGCAGATCCAAGGCAGAAAAATGTGCTTGTGATCTATCACAGACCAGAGCACAGGCCAGGAGAGGAGTAAACTCCTCTCTCTTGATTGTGCCACCTTGGAGGAACTGAGGACTTACAGGTCCCTAGAGATATCTCAGGAAATAGCTGCAAAAAATCTCTGAAGCCTAGGATAGCACACCCTCCAATTGACAAAGGACTCAAAAGTCAAGTAACTGGCTGGGAAAATGCCCAAAAAGGGGAAAAAATAAGATTGTAGAAGGTTACATTGTGGGTGAAAAGGTATTTTCTTCCATCCTTTCAGATGAGGAAGAACAAAGCATATCATCAGAGGAAGACATCAAAGTCAAGGTACTTACATTAAAAGCCTCCAAAAAAATATGCAATGGTCTCAGGCCATGGAAGAGATCAAAAAGAATTTTGAAAATCAAGTAATAAAAGTGGAGGAAAAATTGGAAAGAGAAATGAGAGTGATGCAAGAAAATCATGAAAAGCAAGTCAACAGCTTGCTGAAGGAGACTCAAAGAAATACTGAAGAAAATAACACCTTTAAAAATAGACTAATTCAAATGGCAACAGAGGTCCAAAAAGCCAATGAGGAGAAGAATGCTTTAAAAAATAGAATTAGCCAAATGAAACCTCACAAGATATCTTGGGGTTTACAGGCTAGATTTCAGAGGTTAAAAAATTCACTAAAGAAAATTGTAATGACTTTATAAGAAATCAAGAAATTATAAAACAAAACCAAAAGAAAGAAAAAATAGAAGACAATATGAAATATCTCACTGGAAAAACAACTGACCTGGAATATAGATCCAGGAGAGATAATTTAAAAATTATTGGCGTACTTGAAAACCATGATAAGAAAAAAAGAGCCTAAACATCATCTTCCAAGAAATTATCAAGGACGATTGCCCTGATATTCTAGAACCAGAGGGTAAAATAGAAATGGAAAGAATTCACTAATCACCTCCTGAAAGAGATCCCAAAAGGAAAACTTGTAGGAATATTGTAGCCAAATTCCAGAGCTCCCAGGTCAAGAAGAAAATATTACAAGCAGCCAGAAAGAAACAATTCAAGTATGGAGGAAATACAATCAGGATAACACAGGATTTAGCAGCTTCTACTAAGGGATCCCTTCTAAGGGATAGAAGGACTTGGAATATGATATTCCAGAGGTCAAAGGAGATAGGATTAAAACCAAGAATCACCTACCCAGCAAAACTGAGTATAATACTTCAGGGTAAAAATGGAATTTCAATGAAATAGAGGACTTCCAAGCATTCTCGTTGAAAAGACCAGAGCTGAATAGAAAATTTGACTTTCAAATACAAGAATCAAGAGAAACATGAAAAGGTAAACAGGAAAGAGAAGCCTTAAGAAACTCATTAAAGCTGAAAGGTTATATTCCTACATGGAAAGATCTTATTTGAAACTCATGAGACCTTTTTCAGGGTTAGGGTAGTTAGAGGGACATACATATCTATATGTGTACATGCATAGATATATGTATATGTGTATATATACATAAATGTGTATGGGTATGTGTGTGTATGTTATATATGTGCAGGTATGTATATGCACATGGGTATATGTGTATATATACTGTATATATGTGTGTATATGTATACACATGTATGTGTGTGTACATACACATACATACACACACACACACACACACATAGAGGGCACAAGGTTAGCTGAATATGAAGGGAGGATACCTAAAAAAATAAAATTTACTGTTGAATGGAACATACTAAGAGTAAAGAAAAGGGAGAGGTAGAATGTAGCAAATCATCTCACTTTTTTATAAAAGAGGGAAGAAAGAGCTTTTACAATAGAGGGGAAGAGGGGAGAGATGAAATAAGTGACCCTTACTCTCATGGAATTTGGCTTATGGAGGAATATCACACACTCAATTGGACATGGAAATCTATTTTACCCTGCAGGAAGGCAAAGGGGAAGGGGACAGGAGAGGGAAGATAATAGAAGGGACAGCAAATCGGGGAAAGGGATAATTAGAAGCAAACACTATTGTGGGAGGACAGGTCAAGGGAGATAACAGAATAAACTGAGGGCAGGATAGGACAGAGGGAAATGTGGTTAGTCTTTTACAACATAACTATTACGGAAGTGCTTTGTATTGTTACACATATATGACTATATTGAATTGCTTCTTTTCTCAATGAGGGTGGGTGGGGAGGGAGAGAAAGAATATAGAACTCAAAGCTTTAATAATGAATGTTAAAAAAATTTTTAGCATGCAACTGTAAATTAAGCTATACAGGCAATGGAATATAGACATCAGGAAAATAGAGAGGAAGGGGGATGGAAGAAGAGTGGGTAATAGAAGGGAGGACAGATTAGAGGAAGGAATGGATGGAGTGCATGCTTTCCTGGGGTGGGGGTAGTGAGAGATAAGGAGAAAATTTTGAATTCAAATTCTTGTGGAACTGAATGTTAAGAACTGAAAAATAAATAAATTATATATTAAAAAAAAAGAAAATGGTAGCATAGAACAGCTCAGCAACCATAAGATCCACGGTCCATATGCCTAGTAGAGAAAACAAGTGCAGAAGAAAACAAAAATACACCATCCAGTAGTATGATTACATCACCAGAGGACATGGGTAGCAATGTAACATGAAGGGTCCACAAAAGGCACTTTGCCTACACTTGTATGCCCCTACATGTGTATCTTCTGGTCACACATGTTAGTATGTGCCGTCCACCCTTAGTGGTTTGGGAACCTATAGGAGAGTATATCCCATTGTATACAAAGATATCTTTTCTTACCAAGAAAAGGTCCAAGGTGGGATTTCAAAGTAGAAGAGAAGGGAAAAGTAGACAACTGGGGCCTACAGATTCACCGAAAGAAAAAAAGACAAAAGAAATCAAAACCAATTTTTAAAATGCCTGAAGTTTTTAAGCAAGTTCAAGGAAGCAGTCTGAAAGTCAGAGAGCCAGAAGAGGGGATGCTTAGAGAGAGTGTCTTTTTATACAAATCCAGCACAAGCAGACCCCTAGACATCTAGTTAAAGTCAGTTCTCCCAAGAGCCAGGACAAAAGTTGCTGTATATCCTGGGGAAAAAGTGATGAGTGCAGCATTGCTCCAAATGATTCCAATTATACAATGCAATTTCCAAAGTGACTTTGACAAGAATTCCATTCTTTTATAACACTAACCTTTCAGTTCTCTGTGTTTCCATCTCTCAGATGTATTTCAGCATTTGTCACTTTGGCTCATAGCTGGGGTCCCAGAACTAGAGGCTACAACTTCCATTGTGTACTTGTCTAAGGACTATACCCTATTATGATTTACTGTAGAATGCCTGACAGTTAGCTACCTTCTACTGTTTCTAGTAACTTATTCAATCATTCTTGTTTTATTAAGGGTGACAAAGGGCATTTATAGTCTCCCAGCCAATGTCACAGTATGTGATTTGATCTAAACCTACTCCCACATTATTTGCCCAGAGACTTACCAAGAGTGACATTTGATCACTTTTTATTTCATCCCTCACGTCTGCTGAAGCTAACAACCATCATATGGCTTCATTTTTTTTCCTTTTTTTCCTTTCTCTGTGTTTTCAGGCTTTCCTCCTACTTTTCTGTATCTGTCAACACCAAACAGTCTAATTTTTCCACTAAGCACAAAAAGAAGGGGGCTTGTCCTAGCCATACAGAAGGGCTCTTGAAGCATCCTAATATACCCTATTAAAAAGAGGACTTTCAATACACCAGGGTCTTTCTGCTGAGCCAGGGTGTCTATAGCATGTTGTGCATGACTAGTTCATCAGATGTGGAAATCCCAGAAAAGTTAGCCTTCTTTGCTCTATCTCATGTGAAACTGCTCCAAAGCACACCTCTAGTGAAAAAAATAAACCTGGGCATTTATGGTCCATGGTGACGTAGAAAGCGTTTCAAAAGGGATAGAGGGAGGGGAATGGAAGATTTGATAACAAACGAACATATAGATTGCGTGTAGTGGAATTAAATGAATATGTAAATATACACTTATGTAGCATGTTAATGTTTGCAAAGTGCATTAAATATATTATCTTTTCACAATAATCTTTTGAGGAAAGTGCTACCAATTATAGCCATCTTACAGATGAGGAAACTGAGGCTAGCAGAGGTTAAGTGATTTATCAAAGGTTGCAGAGCTGGAAAGTATCTGAAGCAAGATTTGAACTACTCAGGTCTTCCTGACTTGTATTCCAACATTCTGTCCAATATGTCATTTAGCTGCCTCTCTTACTACAATAGCCTTAATTTTATTCTCCCATATTCTGAAGAGGAACTTCAGATCCATGGATTTGGAGTGTCAAAAATACTTAATCCCAACATGATGCTATCTTTCATGACATGCATATACCAGTCAAAATATAGGAGAAAAAAATCCAGAAGCATATAATAAGTAGAAGGCTACATCGAACATAAGATCGTATGGCTTTTTCATTCACCTAGTATTTGCTGAAGCTTACCATAGAGTCATACCGTATGGAATGCACTTCTAGGATCTCATGATTCTTTCAGCCCAGTCACTAATAGGCAAAAGTTAACCTTGGGTTCTTTACTTTGGAATATAACAGAAACTAGTTTGCCCAGTAAACCAGCTTTCCTGCCATGAGTAAAAGAGAGATAAATCATGTTTTGATTTTGCTCTAAATCCCTATATTTCCTTGCTTGCTCTTCTACTCCACCAAGAAATATTCTCTCAGATTAACCACTGGCCTCCCCATACAATTTATACCAATGTCAGGTTAACTAGAAATATTTGCTCCCAACACTGTTACTCTGTAGTTTGAATAAAAAGCAGGATACTTTTTCTGAAACTTCTACTTCAGTAATGACTCAAATATTTTTTTTATTTCTCTAAATTTAGCTGTACTCCTCCCCATTCCACCCCCAACTTTATCCCCATCCTTCGACTGTCATAATTCTTGTTTCCCTAATTCCCAAGATGGCAAGTTATTGCCAAGGTAAGAAAAACCTTTTTTCCTGCTTCCTCTCCTCATAATCTCATCCTCATCTAACTCAGCAACTACCTCAGCCCTTATACTTCTATAGTCTCCCTCTTCCATTATACTCTGGAATATCAGCTACATGGTTAACATATCATACGTCAGCCTGGATTTCTTCCTCTCATAGTCTATCTTCTAGTTGTGACAAATAATTCTCTTGGAGGCAACTCATACACACATACTTTCTAGTACTGGCTACTCCTTCTGTTCTCCACCCCCTTACCTCTCCACTCCACCTTCCCCCTCCCCTAAAACAGGCACACTTGTACATGGACCAGGAAGATGACATGGACCATGTCATCAAGTCTAGGCCCCCTCTCATTACAATGATTTAGTGACCTTTCCTCTTTCACTCCAGCTATATCTAGTTTTATCACCCTCTCCAGATTTTTTTTGCTCCTATTACCTATCATTCCCAGGTCTTTCTAAGTGAATTCAGCACTTGGCTCAAAGTCTTCTCCACTTTTACTCTCCCTCAGTCACCCACGAGAATAATCTATTCCGTAGACCTCACTATCACCTACCCATTCTACCACCACAATCTAGAACTTTAAAATATTGTCCTTAATCCCAATTTCCTTCTACAGCTCCCACTATTTCATTCCTAAACCTTCTCTTCTTTCATATAATGACCTCTTATCCCTCTATCATTACATTTTATGCTAACCCAAGACCCTTGTTCTGGTCCCAGTTCAAAGTTTCACCATTCCCAATATCATTTAAATTTTTATGTGTCAATAATTAAACATCTTGGTATGGCTATGCAAAGCTGTTATATTTTCTTCTTCCTCGTTTGCACTTGGTTTTTACCCTTTTATTGAGCTCCAGATTCCTTCTAATTAACCTAATATTTGGACAAACTATGCTGAACATGATGGATGGCATGATATAGTTGACTTCAGAGCCAGGAAACCTGGATTCCAAACTCACCTTTAACATGTATTGACTTTGTGACCCTGGGCAAGTCACCTAACCCTTCACTACCATAGGCAACTTCCTAACACAAGTTGCAGAAAGGTACCTTCCTGCATTAGCAGAGAAATTTTCCTTATCTGAGAATTACCTATATCAATGAAATCACAAGTCCATTTCCTATCTCTTGCCCCACTGTGAAATAAACAAAATTACTAATTTGAGAAAAAAGGAGCAAGTAAGTACTCATATATAAAATGTCTAAGACCAAAAGCTCACTCTGGAACTATTACTTGGGAACATTGATCATTAGTTACAAAAGATATTTTAATATTATGGGGTTTTTTTAAGAAAATTAAATCCAGTTCAACATCTCTTCCATTGTTTTTGTCATTTCCCTCTGCACTTCAGTGATATCGAATGGCATCAAGTGACTTCTTCTTGGAGTTTCTTGTTGTGAGGGTAAAGTGATTTAAGAAATGTCAAAATGTCCTAAATGGCTATGACTTTAATGAGAACAAAAAACACAGCAGATTATTAATAGACTTTAGTCATCAAGAAACCCCTTAGTTAATGCTATTTAATTCTCAAATGAGCTGTGAGGGAGATAAGAGAAGCATAGGATCACCAAATGCCAGAGTTGGAAGAATGTTAGAGGCACCCTAAATCAACCCAAACTTGAGTAATAAACATCTTCAACATACCCCCAAATTGGTCTTTTAGCCTTACCTTAACCACTTCTAGTAAGAAGAAGGGAACCCAACTATATTTTGAAGTAGCCCATCTCATTTGAAGATTGGCTATTGTCTATAAAGTGGTTTTCTTTCTTTAAATTCAATTTGAATATGCCTTTTTGTCATTTCTACTCATCATTCCAAATTATGTCCACTGGAGCCAAGCAGAAGATATCTAATCCCTCTTCTTTAAATAATAATATGATTAATTTACTTCAGCAATTATTTCTCTCTCTCTCTCTCTCTCTCTCTCTCTCTCTCTCTCTCTCTCTCTCTCTCTCTCTCTCTCTCTCTCTCTTTCTGTCCCCACCCAGATTGAACATCAAAAAAAAAAAAATACAGTCCTCATAATGAATGTGCCTACATCAGCAAAACAAATTCCCACATTGGCCAAGTTCAAAAATGTATGTGTCATTCTGCATTTTAAGCCCATCACCTCTCTGGTTAAGAGATGGGTAGTGTATTTTATATTCAGTTCTAATCCCTGTCCTAAGTCATAGCCCTATAGATAGTTGAAGATAACTATCCCTCCTGGGTCTTTTCTCCCCTAGCTAAACATCCCTTGTTCCTTCAAATGATCTTCATAGAATAATACAAGACCTTTCTCTACACTGAACATATTCCTGTGGATACTCTTCAGTTTTTCAATGACCTTACCAAAATGTGATGCCACTCCAGCTGGGATCTAACTAGAGCAAAGTCCAATAGGACCTTTCTATTTTTAGATATCTTACTTGTCTTAATGTAACCTAAGTGCGCATTAGAATTTAGGGTTGCCATATCTCATTAACGACTACAAATAACGAACTATCTCTTCTCCATCTTGTACTTAGGGAGCTGATTTTTAATACATTTATATTTGTTTCTAATAAATTTTGTCCTATTAATTCAACTCTATCATCATTCATTAACTACCCTTCCCAGCTGTGTGTCATCTAAAAATCTGATAAGCATTCCATCTGTGCACTTATCTATATATTAATTATATATTATTTATGAAATCATATATATGATTTCGTTGGTAAAATTGTTAAGCAGCAAACAACAAAGCACAGGCCCTCCTTCCAAGATCACAACAAACTACAAATGATAGCTCTTTGGGTTCTGATCATTTAACAGCTCCCACATACAGGGATGTTGTATGGTTCTCAATAATTGCACATCATTCCTCTATTATACCAGGCTGTAAACCTATCAACAAGGTCATGACCTGTTCCAGCTTAAATGATTTGTGATCATTACTTCCTTTTCTAGATTTTAGCTAAGACCTTGTACCCTAGGCTCTGACTTAGATGGTTTAGATTCAGTTTTGGGGCCAATCCTCCAAATTCATTCTTTTTTGAGCTCATGTTATACCCACTCAGATATGTCTCTAAGAAATCTCAGACTAAAGCTCAGACTTAGCTCATATATTGGATACCATCATGAAGCATTGGAATATTACCTTGATAGAAAGAGTATAAAGTGAACACCAAAAGAGGACCAGGACTTTAGAAGCGAAAAGGACTTCAGAAGACATCTAATCCAATACCTTTTTTTTATATTGAGGAAACCAAGGCCAGGAACCTTAAGTGACTTGTCCTAGGTCACAAAAATTGTAAGAGACAATATTTGAACACAAGTCTCCTGACTCCAGAACCAATATACTTTCCAATGCACCCCTCTCTAAATCACTTGTTAACTGACTTCTTTCAAAAGATTTGAGTTTACATATTATCCCTTTTGCATTCTCAAAGAACATGCAGCTCTCAAAATCAGCTGGAAGCTAAATGATCAAGTCAAGAAAAAGTTATAAATTATCATGATATCATTCTATTTCTAGTAAATTCTGAACCAGAAAGCATCAACTAGTATATGATCATAATCTTTGACAAACAGAGAAAAATTCTTCAGGAAACTGTCATCTTAGCACTGCTGACAGACACAGATGTTGATATATTTTTTAAATGCCCCCTACACATCCTCTCTGAAAGCAAATTTAGCTACAATGACATGGAGGAAAAACATATAAATACTGTAGGCACACCAAATAAGGAAGGTTCAAGATCAGGTTTTACTTGTCAGTGAATCAGAAGTCATTCATGTCCACTGTTATTTCCCTAGGCTACAACACAGTACTATATAGGAATATAGGGGGACAGGACTAGGAATTTCTTAATGTCTAATATTTTTAGGCATCAATTTTTATACAAAAGTTACAAATCATCAGGCAAAAATCAACTCACCAAAAAACTGTCTAAATACACCTGACCATTCCTCAGAAGCAGACAGAACAACTCTGAAGGAAGTACAGAAGACAATAACATTCTCAAAATAAAAAGAAGCAAAGCATTCCTAAAGCAGGTTTGTCATTTGGGTTATTACTGCCCCACCCCACATTGGGAGTGTGTTTCATCTAAGTCACACGCCCATCAAGAAGAGGTTGAAAAAGAAAAGGTCATAGAAAAGGAGATGATAAGTAAACATCTAAAGAGCCACAGAGTGGCAAAAAGACACACACTTGGGTATACATTCTCCTTACAACTAAATCTAGACTTTCTGGTCATTGTTAAAGACACAAGCTAATATATGCTCAGTCCACAAAAGGCAGTATAATGGAAAGAACGCTGAGTTTAGATTTTGGAGAACTCCTGTTCAAATCACAGAACTGACGATAACAAACTATGTCATCCTTAGCAAGATAAATGATGTCACTGAGCGTCAGTTTCCTTTAAAATGGGAGTACTATTATTTGTACTACTTTATTGATAATGCATTTTTTTTTTTAGTATAATCAAGTACCTCTGATTGAGTAATGTGACTCAAGAAGTTCTTCCCCACCCATTAATGGGCCTGGGAAGATTTGTAGGAAGGTCCACACCTTTTGTTAATGAGGCACTGGTTCTCAAGGGTTGTGATGCCCTCTGACTCTAAAAAGTGCATAAAGACTCCCACTAAGGAGCCCCCACTTTAAAAACCCAGATGTTGGTGCTTCTTTCTCGGGTAACTATGTATGTATGTAATAGTCAGACAGTTGAATCTGTCTGTTGATCTGTGATGTATGTATTGCTTATGTCAGACAGCTAAAAGCCCTGCCTGTTGATTTTGATTTCACTATATTTTCCCTGAAGTTCAGTCTGAACTAAATGAATGATACATGTGCTTGATCAAAGTGATTGCTGACCCCTCAAAAGTTGATTTCCTTTTAGAAAAGCAAATCAAAGAACCTGTACAGCAGGTTCCTCCTGTGTATGTCAGGGTCCTTGCTTTTACAACTATCTGTTTCACAGGGCTGCTGTGAGGAGGCATGTATGATAATGCAGACACATAGGCCTTTTCTATCTATAGTCAAGGAAGGAAGAGAGCCATGTCCCTTCTCCCTTCTCAAAACTCTCAGGTTGCCCCACTACAGTCACCACAGTCAATAGATTATACAATAGACCCTCATATAGTCTTTAAAAAGAAGGGTGTGGCTTCTTGATTACTATTTAATTCATAACGCTGCCCATTCTCCAGGTTGGAAAGACCAAATCATATGTCACCTTACCAGAGATGACCATAGAGATGTCAGCCAAGCAGACAAATACTTAATGTAACATGATCTGAATGGTCTAAAAGAGAGCTTCCTGCTTCAATATATCTTTTCCAACTGCCAGGTATGTTATAGGATATCTACCATTCAAGATTTATTCTCTTAGTCTCAAAAGATCATAGAATCTTAGGTATGAAATCAATAAAAAACTTAAAGGTCATTTAGTCCAATGTATTTATTTTATACTTTTGGAAACTGAGGCCTCTTAGAGAAGGGCAACACTTCAAAAAGCTAGCACAGCTTGGCATCCTGAAAGAGAATAGAAAACTTGGTCTTTAGTTCCACCTTGTCTCATAAGAGTTATGTGAACCTGGTGAAAATGAGGGAATTAGATGAGATCTTAGGTCTCTCCTAGGAAGCATTTATCTAGTAAGTATGGTAAGTACTTATCACAAGAGAAAAAGGAGAACCAAATAAATTTCAGAATTAGGATGCTCTCTCTGGTACCAACCCCGTACCTGTCCCTCACAGAAGCACCTATCCTAGGTGGAGGGTCAAAGAATAAATTACGTCACCAAGCGTCTGCCAATACAACCCCATCCACAGAACATTCTCAGTTTCACTTGGAAGAGGGTGGGCAATGATCTATGATGATGTATAACAGAAGAGATCTGCTTGCTGATTCAAAGTATGTGCAAGCACATTAATTGCTTCTGGTACCCTTGCCTTGTGAAAGGAGCATTTGGATTGGCTGCTGAATTGAAACTGAGACTCTAGTCATAAGGTCCTCACCAGTCAGGGAGTTTTCTCTTTCCTGCCTGGCTGACTTTGCAAACATTCAGTAAACCTCTAAAGGGGGAGAGACTTTGAGTCCTCCCTATCTGCAGTTGATTGATGGCCAGAGAATACCAGACTGTTCTTTGCCTCTTTGCATTTGTCCTTTCCTGATTTCAGGTGAAAGAGTTTTGGAGAAGACACTTTTGAGCTTTGATAGGTCAGAATAGCAAAAAACAAAATTACACAAAATGAACCCAGTCCATCTCACTAAGTGCCCCATTTCCTTCTCCTCTATTTGATGGTGCAAAATCTCTCTCTCCTGACACATCATATAAAACAAATTAAACTAGGTGTCTGTGATTCTGAATTCTGCCCACCATTATATCCCAACCAAATTGCCAATTGAATATTTCTGCCCATGTCCCCCAAATTGATTTATAACATGACTGCTTGGTCCCCTCCATGTAATGCGGGATTGCTGCATATGATCCCATCAGAAACAACAGGAATTACCCAACAACAAATTGCAATGGTAATATGTAAGTAGAGCTCATTCTCCCCAAAAACACAAAATGCAGAAATCAACTTTAATTAGTCTTCACAGGTGGGTGGGGAGAACATTAAGTTTCTTTCATTTAAAAAATGATGTTCAGAGAGAAATCATGACGACACCATCACCACCACCACCACCTCTATCGCGGCCCTGCAGGATTCTCAATGGGTAGCTGAGACTCAGGCAGCTCCTGTATAAAACTGTATTCACTGTTGCAGTGTAAAACCAGCCTGCAGAAGAGCCTACTGACCAATCATTAGTAAGGCATTTGCTTGGAGTTCTTCTCCCCCTGCTGGAAATGGATTTGTATTGATTTAAGCTATACCAGTGACACACAGTTCTATGAGGGTCTGTCATCGTTAAGAATGCAGTCTGGGTCAAAGGTAGAACTTGCATTCTCCACCAGATATTCATGACATTGCTTTTCTCTTTAAAAAAAATTATAATGGCATTCTCTGTCTGATCCTGTAAGAGGGCTATTCCTCTGATAAGGCACTTTTTCCTCTTCTTGGCTCATAACTTGAGATCTTCTGGGCAGCGGACAATTGGATGCCCAATAGGCATCCTCAATGAATAAGCAATTCTGTTTTCCTATCCATAAGAGCAGCTAGGTGGTGCAATGCATAGAGCACAGGCCCTGGAGTCAGGAGGACCTGAATTCAAATCAAAAACCTCAGATACTTACTAGCTGTGTGACCCCTGGGTAAGTCACTTAACCCTGTTTGCCTCAGTGCCCCATCTGTAAAAATGAGCTGGAGAAGGAAATGGCAAACGATTTCAGCATGTTTGCCAAGAAAACCTCAAAGGGAGTCACAGAGAGTGCAACGTGACTAAAAGAAGTCAGCAACTACAAAATCCATAAGAGAGAATGACAGACATGCAAATCCTAAAAAAATCCATTGAGGATGAACTTCTTACCAATAATATTAAAGATACCAACATATGTGTTCCTGTAAGTAGATGACCACTCTATACCTGTCCAATACTTTCCTAGCATTTAAAGCTCTTCACAACCTAGTCCCTACTATTTTTCTAGGGTTTTTTTTGTTACATTAAGCCTCTCCATACACTTTACCATCCAGCCCTAATGATCCTTTTACTTTTCCTCACACACTCTATTTCCCACCTCTGTGCCTTTGTATTTGTTGCTCTCTGTACCTGAAATGCTTTCTCTCTTTGATTTAAAACCTCCAAATTCCTGGTTTCCTTGAAAACTCAGTTCAAGAATCGCCTTCTACAGGAAGTTTTTCCTGTCTCATCTCATGCCCACACTAGCTAAAGTTACTTGGTATGTATTTTATATAGGGCCAAATAGGTAAATATTTTCTTCTTATTAAAATGTAACCTCCTGGAGGCCAGGGCCTCTGGTATTTTCTTTGTTTATCTACCACCTGCTCGATACATCATAAGTATTTAATAAATGCTTGATGACTGATTGAGGATAGAATCCTAAACAGGAACCCTAAAGACACTAATGCAAAAATATTCCTGCAAATATGATATTTTTAGATTACTAAATTCTATCTCTTTTAGGCACATGCATGTCTCACATGCAGTCACCAGAGATGAGCCAGAAAACTGGAAAAACAAAACTTCTGCCTATTACTCTGCCTGCCAGGAAGAAGAAGCTCTCACAAGACTCCTGCATCTTTAAATCCTGTTACCTCCAATCTAGTTGGGTTTCTGTGTAATTAACCTTTCTTCTTACCAGATCTCACTCCTTAGCTCACCCCAAGGGGCAGAGAGCAATGTCCTTCCCACCATCTCTCTAACCTTCAATCTCTCCCTTTCAAATAGTTTCTTCCCTGCTGTCTACAAATAGGCCCCCAAGCCTGTCCCATTTTTTAAAAAACCCTCATTAAGTCCAACCATCCTCTCAAGCTATCATTTTGTCTTTCCCCTCAATTTCATATCCTAGCTTCTAGAAAAATCTAACTTCTCAACACTTTTCAATCTAGTTTTGGACTTCGTCATTTAACTGAAATGGATCATTACCAATAACCTCTTAATTACCAAATCAATCCTGAGCCTGTGGCACTTGATACCAGTGACCAGTCTTTCTCCTCCCATCTACTCTGGGTTTTCATGACATCCCCCTTTCTTGGTTCTTTTTCTACATGACTGTGCATTTGCAGTCTCCTTACAGGATCACTGCCATATCACATCCTAATTGTGGATACACTCCCAAGGTTATGTCCTAAGCTCTCTATTTTGCTGTAAATGTATGCTCTCACTTGGTGACGTCATCTATTCTTATAGGTTTAATAATCTCTATGCAGATGGCATTCACACATATATACATGTATACATTATTATATAGACACATACATATATTCATGCATGAAGAGATGAAGATGGCATACACATATATACATGTATACATTATTATATACATACACATATGTATATTTCAGGTATGTACCTTATAAGGGGGAGGTATCTCAAAGGGAAACTACTGGGGGTGAGAGAGAGCAAAGAATGGAAAGACTTTTGCAGAAGGTCAGATATGCAAATGGATACACACATATGTATGTATATATTATTATATACACACATACACATACATGCGGGTGTAGGTGTGTGCATGTACGTCCAGCACCAGTCTCTCTCCTGAATTCCAGGCCACTATCACTGATTGCTTATTATTATTATAATATGTATAATATATCATAATGTTATATATAAATATATTATTCTTATTACTAAAAAGCATTTATTGGGTTTACCATGTGCAAGGCACAAAGACAAGTGATAGAGGTAAAAAGAAGTGCTAAAACACAGTCCCTATCCTTCTAATGAGGGAGACAACATGCAGACACCCATGTGTATTTCAGATATATTCCTTATAAGTGGGAGGTATCTCAAAGGGAAGCTACTGGGGGTGAGGGAGGGCAAAGAATGGAAAGACTTTTGCAGAAGGTCAGATATGAACCAAGTCTTGAAGGAAGCCAGGGAAACCAGGAGCTGTGGGTGATGTGGTTTAGAGAATATCAAAAAGAAAAGGCACAGAGTTGCAAGAAACAGAGTCAAATGTGAGGAAGAAGGAGAGTTGCTGAGTCACAAGGCATGTGGAGGCAAGTAAAATATAAGAAGACTGGAAAGACAGGCAGCATCCAGGTATTAAATTTTAGAAGCTAAATAGAGAATTTTATATTTGATCCTGGAGGTAATATGGAGTCATTGAAATTTATTGAGAAGGGCAGCGGAGGTGACATGGTCAGATCTGCACTTCAGGAGTATTAGAGACTATGCAGAGGACAGAATAGAGTAGTGAGAGACTTAACACAGGGAGACCAACCAAAGAATTGTTGTAATAGGCCAGGTGTGAGGTGATGAGGGTGTGCACAAGGATGGCAAATATGTGAGTGAAAAGAAGGAAACAAGAAATGAGAGATGTCTTGAAGTTAGACACGGCAAGACTTGATGGCAGATTGGGAATGCGCAATGAGTGTGTGTGAGGAATCAAGGATGACACTGAGGGGCAGAGCCAAGATGGCGGAGTAGAAAGACACACATACACATAGCTCCAAACCCACAACCCATAGAACGGCTACAGGGAAATAACTCACGGCGAATTCTGCACCCAGAGGCCATGGAACATTGGAGCGAGGGAGATTTCTGTTCCAGAGAGACCTGCAAACCTCTCGCAGGGGGTCCTTCGTGCTGCAGACTGGGCGCCGGGACTGGGAGCTGAGTGCAGCCCTGTCAAGGCCGCGGCACCAAGAGAAACAGATCCGAGCAGCCTTCAGGGACGGGATCTCCAGCAGCCGCACAAGTCCCTCCACCCACAGGTGACGGGGTCGGTGAGAGAGTCTCTTTGGCGGGTCAAGAAGGGGAGTGGGGTGCCCCCATAACTCAGGCCCCCCCGGGAGGTAGAAGCTGAGAGGCGGCTGCAGAAAGGGGCTCCCCAAGCGGGCGAGAGCCTGAATCCATTGTGGAAGGTCTGTGCATAAACCCCCTGAGGGAACTGAGCCTGAGAGGCGGCCCTGCTCTGACCTGACCACCTGAACTTAATCTCACACTGAATAGCAGCCCTGCCCCCGCCAAAAGCCCTAAGGCTGGAAGCAGCATTTGAATTTCAGACCCCAAACGCTGGCTGGGAGGATCAGGAGGTGAGGTGGGTGTGAGGAGAATTCAGAGGTCAAGTCACTGGCTGGGAAAATGCCCAGAAAAGGGAAAAGAAATAAGACTATAGAAGGTTACTTTCTTGGTGAACAGGCATTTCCTCCCTTCCTTTCTGATGAGGAAGAACAATGCTTACCATCAGGCAAAGACACAGAAATCAAGGCTTCTGTGTCCCAGCCCACCCAATGGGCTCAGGACATGGAAGAGCTCAAAAAGAATTTTGAAAATCAAGTTAGAGAGGTAGAGGAAAAGCTGGGAAGAGAAATGAGAGACATGAAGTCAAAGCATGAACAGCAGATCAGCTCCCTGCTAAAGGAGACCCAAAAAAATGTTGAAGAAAATAACACCTTGAAAACTAGCCTAACTCAATTGGCAAAAGAGGTTCAAAAAGCCAATGAGGAGAAAAATGCTTTCAAAAGCAGAATTAGCCAAATGGAAAAGGAGATTCAAAAGCTCACTGAAGAAAATAGTTCTTTCAAAATTAGAATGGCACAGATGGAGGCTAAGGACTTTATGAGAAAGCAAGAAATCACAGAACAAAGAGAGAAGAATGGAAAAATGGAAGATAATGTGAAATATCTCATTGGAAAAACAACTGACCTGGAAAATAGATCCAGGAGAGACAATTTAAAAATTATGGGACTACCTGAAAGCCATGATCAAAAGAAGAGCCTAGACATCATCTTTCATGAAATTATCAATGAAAACTGCCCTGAGATTCTAGAACCAGAGGGCAAAATAAATATTCAAGGAATCCACAGAACACCGCCTGAAAGAGATCCAAAAAGAGAAACTCCTAGGAACATTGTGGCCAAATTCCAGAGTTCCCTGGTCAAGGAGAAAATATTGCAAGCAGCTAGAAAGAAACAATTCAAGTATTGTGGAAATACAATCAGGATAACACAAGATCAAGCAGCCTCTACATTAAGGGATCGAAGGGCATGGAATAGGATATTCCAGAAGTCAAAGGAACTAGGACTAAAACCAAGAATCACCTACCCAGCAAAACTGAGTATGATACTTCAGGGGGAAAAATGGTCTTTCAATGAAATTGAGGACTTTCAAGCATTCTTGATGAAAAGACCAGAGCTGAAAAGAAAATTTGACTTTCAAACACAAGAATGAAGAGAACCATGAAAAGGTGAACAGCAAAGAGAAGTCATAAGGAACTTACTAAAGTTGAACTGTTTACATTCCTACATGGAAAGACAATATTTGTAACTCTTGAAACATTTCAGTATCTGGGTACTGGGTGGGATTACACACACACACATGCACACACGCACACATACATAGAGACAGAGTGCACGGAGTGAATTGAAGAGGATGGGATCATATCTTAAAAAAAAAATGAAATCAAGCAGTGAGAGAGAAATATATTGGGAGGAGAAAGGGAGAAATTGAATGGGGCAAATTATCTCTCATAAAAGAGGCAAGCAAAAGACTCATTGGTGGAGGGATAAAGAGGGGAGGTGAGAGAAAAACATGAAGTCTACTCTCATCACATTCCACTAAAGGAAAGAATAAAATGCACACTCATTTTGGTAGGAAAACCTATCTCACAATACAGGAAAGTGGGAGATAAGGGGACAGGTAGGGTGGGGGGGATGATAGAAGGGAGGGCATGGGGAGGAGAGTGCAATTTGAGGTCGACACTCATGGGGAGGGATAGGATCAAAAGAGAATAGTAGTAATGGGGGACAGGATAGGATGGAGGGAAATATAGTTAGTCCTATACAACACAACTATTATGGAAGTCATTTGCAAAACTACACAGATTTGGCCTATATTGAATTGCTTGCCTTCCAAAGGGAAGGGGTGGAGAGGGAGGGAGGTAAAGAAGTTGGAACTCAAAGTGTTAGGATCAACTGCTGAGTAATGTTCTTGCCACTAGGAAATAAGAAATACAGGTAAAGGGGTATAGAAAGCTATCTGGCCCTACAGGACAAAAGAGAAGACAGAGACAAGGGCAGAGAGGGATGATAGAAGAGAGAGCAGATTGGTCATAGGGGCAATTAGAATGCTTGGTGTTTGGGGGGGGAGGGGAGAAAAGGGGAGAAAATTTGGAACCCAAAATTTTGTGAAAATGAATGTTAAAAGTTAAATAAATAAATTTAATTATAAAAAAAAAAAAGGATGACACTGAGCTTTCAGGCATGGGAGACTAGGAGGAAGTTGATTCCCATGACAGTAATAGGAAAGGTCAAGAGAAGGAAGAATGGGGCAGGGGGAGGGGGGAAGGGGGAAAAATTCTGTTTTGGACATGACAATTTTGAGACAACTATGGGACATCCAGTTTGAGATATCCAATGGGCAGATGGTGATGAGAGACTGATGGTCAGGAGAGGATTAGGACAGGATAAATAAATCTTAGAATCATCTACATAGAGAGAATAATTGAATCCAGGAGAATCCAGGAGATCACAAAGTACAGCAGGAAAAAAAAGAGAGAGTCAGGATAGACCCTTGAGCAACACTTGTGGTCAGTGGGCATGACCTAGAGGTTGAAGATTGGTCAGACAAGGTGTAGCAGAGCCAAGTAGATCATAGAAAATCTGGATAAGGTTGACAGAAGCCTTGAGAAGAGGGTAATTGATAAGATCAAAAACTGAAGAGAGGTGCCTATACCTAGTAGGTGCTTAATAAATATGGATTCATTGGTTGATTGAACTGAATGTCTCACAGACATCTCAAACTCAATTATTTCCAAAACAGAAGCTGATTCTATTTCCCTCCCAACCCCCCACTCCAAAAACTCTTTTTTAACTTCCATATTTCTGTCAAGGGCATGCCCATCCTTTCAGTCTTCCAGGTTTGAACCCTGGCATCATCCTTAACTCTTCACTCTCCCTCATCCTATGTGTACAATTAGTTTCCACATCTTGTTGTTTCTGCTTTCACAACCTCTCTTGTGTCTGTCCTCTTCTCACTATTTACATAGTCACTGATTTAGCTAAGGTTCTCATCACCTCCTTCCTGATATTTTGCAGTAGCTTCCTAACTGGTCTCTTACTTCATGTGTCTACCCACTCCAATTTGTCCTCGTAGTTGTCAAACTGAGTCTTCCTTAGGAACGGGTGTGACAAAGTCCCTCCCTTACTCAATCACAACCAAGAACTCTCAATCACCTCTAGGATAAAATACAAACTCTACTATTTACTATGGTCTCCACAACCTAGCCCCCATATATCTTTCCAGCCTTATTACGCATTACTCACTTTTCTCCCTGGACAGTACAAACTGACCATTTTGCTTTTCATCACACTCCATCTCCTTTTCTCAGTGTCTTCACTGGTCACCCCCAGTAACTGAGGGAAATGGGACTAAGGGACTGAAGGTCTACTTTCTCACTTCTTATTTTCTTCAAAACTTAGCTCCAGTACCACCTTCTGCATCATCTTTCCCAACCCTCCCAGCTGTTAACTTCCTTCTCTCAAAACTACCTTGTATTTATTTTATATTTATTCTACATATGTTTATATATGCAAATGTTGACTCCTCAGTGCAATGTAATCTCCTTGGGAGCCGGCAGAAGTATCCCCTACTGGTACAAGAAAGTTTTGAATCAAGAAAATCCAACCCTAGTAAGTTCCCTCAAGGCAGTCACATGACTCGTCACTACCATTCTCCCAAGATCTTTTGTTCTGAATGGATGTGTGACAGAAGGTAGTTATTATAGACAATCTAATCCAGATAGCTAGACAGTGCTGTCTTGATAATTAAGATATTTCCAAGGATGGCTTAGTGTAAAGATAACTGTCCTACAGAAAAATCAAAACTATAATCTTAGCTCATTTGTAGAGCTCTCTCATTAACTAAATAGACACAGCCCCATTCTTGGGCTCCAGGAGGTGAAAGAGTACTTCCTGGAACAAAGAGAAAAGTACCTGTTGGTGAATTAGCCTAACCCCTTGCTTAATTTCATCTCAAGTGTTATATACCTTCATAACATCTAGAGACAGGGAGGCGAAGAGATAAGGACTCTGGCTGTTAACATGAGTGGCTCCATCTTTAAACTCCATTTCAGTATGCATCAACAAGTAGGTGCATCCATTCTCTTGTGTTTTGATTTTCTTCTACCCTACTCCTTTTGCAACACTGACTCACAGTGAGGCTTCATATCAAGCCCCAAGACCAGAAGAATCAGCAAGTTCCCTTCCCCCTCCTTGAGCACAACGAACTCCTTTTCCCAAGGTCAACTCAAACAGTTCATAAGCTAGACTTTTTTCACTCACAATCCCTTCAGCACTTCTTACACTATGGGTTGTGATAGTATATGGGGTCACAACCCACAGTTTAAGAAGTGCTTGATCACTACCTCTTCTGCCTTCTTGAAACTCTGTTCATATAACTATTATATATACATATACATATATATACATATATATGGAATTTTATATATCACTCTATACATTCTGATTAAGACAGAGGAGGAAACTTACTTGAATGACACAGAATTGCTGCCATTCAATCAACCTCTTCAAGCTACGGCTTATAAAAACAATAGAGCTTTTTCACTGGTTTTTGGCCAAATGTTAAAGATGGAGTCTTTTTACCAAGTCAGTTTCATGATGAACTAACTGGAAGTTCAAAACAGGGAATGTATGAGAAGAAACCAAATACCACTTTTTGGGGACCCTACTGAAGGGTAATGAGATACTTTTCAAGTCTCTTTTTGGGGCTTTGAAGGACAATTGTCATGGACTCCATATATACTTCCAAGACATCTAGATTTCTTTTCATTCCCCTAAGAAGTGAATCAAGATTTCTTATTTATTTTTTGACTTATTCTCTTTCTGGCTGTCTCAGCTAATGGTGCAGTTGTTTGGAGTCTGGCTGACTCCTTGATAAGACTTACTCTGTTTTGCTCTGTGCCAACAAAATTTTTTTAGTAGGATCTTGGAAGAGAGAATCTGCCTAATTACTTCCACTGAACTGCTGTGGAAGTTTCTTTGTGATCCTATTTAATCACCTCTACTGAAGTTGTGGGAGAGTTGTCTGACCATGAGAAGGGATGGGGGTGGGTAGTGATCCCACATGGGATGTAAAGCCTAGTTCATGACTGGAGGCTCTTCATCAAGCCTGGGTAACCTGTCTGCCTTCTCCAAATCCTTTTAATGTGCACTTTCTTTGATCAGAAAATTTTACGCCAAATCCAGCAGAATCTTCCCAAAGTCTAAGTCTTGAAATGTGGCTATGGGTTTCAAGGCCCTTAGTAACTCTTCCTATCTTCCCAAGTGTCCAAAACTGGGTAGGTTTGATTATGTAACTCCATGTATATGAATAGAAACCCTAATTAAAGGTGTCTTCAAAATTAAAGATGAACTTGAAAGATGAAAAGGAAATTTGAACACTCCTTCAAATTATGCACAAGCCCTTTTCTTCCCTTGAAACTACAGAGGAAATAGAGGAAGTTAAAAGTTAGGGGACAAACAGAGAAACTCTTTAATTGGCACACAATCTTCAAAAGATGAGGGAAAATTACCTAGATTTTGACCATAGAATCTTGTTCTCTCTGTAGTTTGTTGTGGAAGAGTGTGAATACTAGTAAAAAAAAAAAAAAAAAAAAGCTTGCTTCCCTTTGAATTCAGTATTTAAGGGTGAAATGCAAAAAATCTGAGGTAGGGAGAGAGAGAGAGAAAGACAGACAGAGAGAGAGAGAGAGAGAGAGAGAGAGAGAGAGAGAGAGAGAGAGAGAGAGAGAGAGAGAGAAATCTTTCCCTTTGCTAATTAGACATTATATCTTCTTTTACTTCTGAGTGGTCAAATTCAGAATGAAAAGAGTAGAATCCATACTCTATTATTTCAGGCTGAATGAAAATATCAGATATTTTAACAGGCTGAAAAGTTTTCATTCCTTCTGAAGCTTACAGAAACAAACTTTTTTTTTGACAATCGATAACCACAGATATAGAAATTGACTATAGGAGTGCCTGAGACCCTCTACTATGATATATGATAAACATAATTTTATGTGTCTATTGTGTTACCCCAAAATAAGGTAGGTATTTTTACTGGTCAGTGTAGAACTGTGGAGTATAAATAGAACCTACGATGAGCACACCTTTGTAGCTGAACTAACTCTCATTTCATTAAAGAAAGTATTTACTAGTTTATCTTTGAGTTTAAATTTCCCTCATCTGCTCATAACCTAGTTTCTGAAAGTGGTGCTTTTTTAAAGTAACAATGGAATATAAATGCATGCCTCAAAAAAAATTCTTGGATGTCATAATGTGAAATATTTAGGTTGTCATTCCAAATTGACGAGCAGCCACAAGATACAAATCAGCCTGAGAGTATAAAAGGGAAAATTGAATGAATAGGTGATTTAAGACACAAAAACCATGATAAGCCTCATGAGATAACTGTCAGCTGAAAATTCAGCCTTCTCAGATAATACTTATATAAGGTACCCTAAAGGACTTAATGCATTAATACCTGTTATTAATATTTTGTTTGTCCATGAATTAGAACCTGTGTGCTTAAGTCCAAGCTGGCAGAATTTTCAGGGTCCTGGTTGAGTCAAAACGTAGCACCCTTTCACTTAAGAAACAATTTCTTTTAATTGATTTTGTGAATTTAAAAACATCAGAGACCTTGAGCTCTCCACTGGGCTTGTGGAGTTTCTCTGAGAGAGGAAAAAAATTGCTGCTATAGAAATGCTTGTAAAAAGATATTTTAATGAATTTTAACCTGAGAAAACAGACCATGACAATATATGAATTTAAAGTTCCAGATTAATGTATTATATCATAAAAGGATACATGGGTTTTATACACTTTATATATTTAAATATGATTTTTCTGAACAATTTCCCTCTACACAGAGAAGTTAACTGAATCCTTTTCCTTACCACCAGAAGAGGGGAAATTATTAGTTATTTAGAGAATTACTCTGAAAACAAGAGACAAGAACTGGTAATATTTAGAACATAATTGAACTGTGAAAAGGTTGCTTATATACAATGTAAATGATTTATTTAATAAACTGTCATTGTTTATTTCTGTGCTAGATTTTATTTCCCTGATTATTTAGAGTTTGAAATTTTTGGATTGAATTGTAACGCACAAAATATATTGAACTTAAATTAGCATATCACTGGACTAACAAAATTTGAAGTCAATCTTTCTCGACACAAGAAGATTTGTGATAAAGAAAATGTCCGTTGTGATTAACTATAATCTACATATCAGGAAAATTCATAGTCATGGCAACTCATGCTTGTAGGATGGCATCCCAGCTGGAATTCTTCTCTGCCTCTGATATTGGTGTCTCCTTGCAAAACTATTGATGCCATCTGTCTCATTCAGTAATGCTAAACTGCAGACTCTTGCTCAGGGCTGCTGGGCAGAAAATTCTCCCTGCTACTTAGGCCTCTATCGGCCCTCCATGGGTGGACTACTCCCTGTAGAACCTCTGCTGCTCCCTGTTTCTACCTGCTGGTCTGCTAAATGATTTTTTTTTCTGTTTTCATAGAGAAGGCATTTTCAGCTCTTTCAGTACATAGCCTCACAATCATCTTAGTTGTTTGTGATTTAAACCACAAAGGCACAGATAACCATAGCCAACAGAAGGCCCCAGGCTTAGATTAGAGCTGTCTTTTGAACTCCTTTAGTTCTTTCTGTATTGCCAATTAGTAAATTTAATCATGTATTTGACCTAGATAGGGGACATTTTTTTTCAATTCCTTTCTATTTTTCATTATTCTTATTGAGCTCAATAAAAATCATCTCCCCACAAGCTTTGATTTAGCAAGACCAGAGGGTCAAGACTCAACTAACAAAATATTTTATCCTACACTCCACATAGCAAGAAAATTACTGCTGTATGGACACATCTAATAAATTCTTGTTGGCTGATTGACCAAAAACAAATCATATAAACACTATTAGAAAATATCCTGGTCTTCATAAACAGTATGTCTGTGCCTTATAGATAGAAAAGTGAGAGAAATAGGCTAGATCTAAGATCCTTCTAGGTCTAGCATGTTAAATCTATCAAAAAGTGAAAGAAAGAAAGAAAGAAAGAAAGAAAGAAAGAAAGAAAGAAAGAAAGAAAGAAAGAAAGAAAGAAAGAAAGAGAAAGAAAGAAACTAGAGAGAGAGTAAGCTCTTTTCTATATTCCCTCTTCAGTGGTCATCCACCCAGAGGGCAGTTAAATTACCTGTAGGACACCCTTAGGGTGCTATCCCAAAATGGTGCTATAATGAAATTAATGAAGAATCACAAGAGGCATGTGGACAGCAGTCAGTGACAGGATTTTGAAGTGAAATAGCACTTTATGATCTTGTAGGCCAATACCCTCACCTCACTGAGAAGTAAGCTAAGGCTTAGAGATATTGAGTGTTTTAACCAAAGTCATCCATAGTTCACAGAATTGGCAGTTACAAGAGAAATGATTATTAAATAACTAATTACTGGGAAGGTCTAGGGTTTTTTTTTCCACTTCCTAGATCCTCATTCTTTACTAGCCAAAGTCAGCATCTGAAGAATACTGTTGATGGATGAGATTGCCCAGATCCCTGGGGTACATGCCTTTGATCCTGGATGGGAGTTGTTACCCCACCCAACTAGAAAACCTTACAAAGAATTTAATTTAAAGTGAATTCTGGCCTATTGTGTTCTATTCAGCCAGGTCAGAGCAGAGATGGACCCCCTTTGTCTAGATTGCCCAAGACAGGAGTAGTCTGGATAAGAGATCAATGTCTCTGTCCAAGACTGAGTGATCGGTCTACAGAATCTCATTAGAACAAGCCTACCTCTCATTATAATACTCCTTTTCTCATTAACAGTTTAACAATTTTAAAAAATGATCAACCAATCAGAGTTGATTGCCACCCTCAGGAACATCCACTCTTCCAAGGTCATATGAGTTTTGAGTGAGTTCCATGAGGGATCTTTCATATCCTAGAGGGTCATTGACCCTTTTAATTACTTATTTGCTAGCAATGATTAATAAAACGATTTATCACTCAGAAACAATGTCTCTTGAATTTTTTGCAAATAACAGTTACCAAATCTTAGAGTTAAGCAGGACCTCAAGGATAATAAAGTTCAACCTGTACCTGAAAATGAAGGATCTATTTGAAAACCTCAACAAGTTGACACACAGTTCTTTAAAACACAAAACAAGGGGAAAGGAGCCAAGATGGCAGAGTAATAGCACACATTTTCTAGAGTGCTGCCCCCAAGCCCAGTCAAATACCTGTAAAAAATGGCTCCAAACAAATTCTGAATCTGCAGAACCCACAGAATGACTGAGTGGAGCAAAACTCCAGCCCAACACAGCTTGAAAGGTCATCAGGAGGTGTCTATCGCACCACGTTGAGAGCAGAGCGCAGTCCAGCCTAGGTTGCACCATCACAGACAGGCCTTGGGGAAATTGAATCTCTCACACCTATTACAGTTTCCAGACTTCAGAACCCCAAAACCCCAAGGACAAATTGGAAGGTCAGTGGAAAAAGCCTGTGGGACCAGTGCAGGAGAGTGGAGTGGTCTGGCCCCAGTCCCAGCACAGCAGAGAGGAAAAGGGACCAAGGAATGGGCAGCAGCCACAGCAGCAGTAGGGTAAGAGAGAGCAACTGTTTCTGGAGCTCTAGGCCCATAGATTGGGGGGGATCAAGCTCCTGACAGTACAGCCCCAACCCTGCTGGAAGAACGGAACTACCTTGACAAAGAGCTCAAAAGTCAAGTAAATGGCTGGGGAAATGACCAAAAACCAGAAAAAGAATCAGACTATAGAATCTTACTTTAATGACAAGGAGGACCAGAGCATGAAAACAGAAGAAAACAAAGTCAAAGCACTTCTATCAAAAGACTCCAAGAAAAATATGAATTGGTCTCAGACCATGAAAGAGTTCAAAAAGGATTTTGAAAATCAAGTAAGGAAAGTAGAGCAAAAATTGGGAAGAGACATGAGAGTGATGGAAGAAAATCATGAAAAACAAGTCAACTGCTTGCTAAAGGAGAATCAAAAAAATGCTGAAGAAAATAACACTTAAAAAAATGACTAACCCAAATGGCAAAAGAGATTCAAAAAGTCAATGAGAAGAATGCCCTAGAAAGCAGAATTGGCCAGATGGAAAAGGAGATCCAAAAGCTCACTGAAGAAAATAATTTTTTAAAGATCAGAATGGAGCAGATGAAAGCTAATGACTTTATAAAAAATCAAGAAATTAAAAAACAAAACCAAAGGAATGAAAAAATAGCAAACAATATGAAATATCTCATTGGAAAAACAACTGACCTGGAAAATAGATCCAGGAGAGACAATTTTAAAATTATAGGACTACCTGAAAGCAATGATTAAAAAAGAGCCTAGAAATCATCTTTCATGAAATTATCAAGGAAAACTTCCCTGATATTCTAGAACCAGAGGATAAAATAAATACTGAAAGAATCCACCAATCACCTCCTGAAAGAGATCCAAAAAGAAAAGCTCCTAGGAATATTGTAGCCAAATTCCAGAGTTCCCAAATCATGGAGAAAATATTGCAAGCAGCCAGAAAAAAACAATTTGAATATTGTGGAAATACAATCAGGATAACACAGCATCTAGCAGCTTCTACATTAAGGGATCAAAGGACTTCAAATATGATATTTCAGAAGTCAAAGAAACTAGGATTAAAACCAAGAATCACCTACCCAGAAAAACTGAGTATAATACTTCAGGGGAAAAAATGGTCATTCAATGAAATAGAGAACTTTCAAGCATTCATGATGAAAAGACCAGAGCTGAATAGAAAATTTTACTTTCTAACACAAGAATCAAGAGAAGCATGAAAAGGTAAACAGGAAAGAGAAATCATAAAGGACTTACTAAAGCTGAATTGTTTACATTCCTACATGGAAAGATAATATTTATAACTCTGGAGACTGTTCTCAGTATTTGGGTAGTTGGAGGAATTATATACATATAGACAGAGGGAGCAGGATGAGTTGAATAGAAAGGGATGGTATCTAAAAAAATACAATAAAGGGGTGAGAGAAGAATATATTGGGAGGAGAAAGGGAGAAATGGATTATCTGTCATAAAAGAAGCAAGAAAAAGCTTTTTCAATGGAGGGAAAAGGGGGCAGGTGAGAGGGAAAAAGTGAAGCTTACTCATCACATTTGGCTTAAGGAGGAAGTAACATGCACACTCAATTTGGCATAAAAATCACTACAGGAAAGTAGGGGAGAAGGGGATAAGTGGGGTATGAGGGGGATGATAGAAGGGAGGGCAAATGGGAGGAGAAGTAATTAGAAGTAAACACTTTTGGGGAGGGAGAAGGTCAAAAGGGAGAACAGAATAAATGGGGGGCAGGATAGGATGGAGGGAAATATAGTTAGTCTTTCACAACATGACTTTTATGGAAGTCTTTTGTAAAACTATACATGTATAACCTATATTGAATTTCTTGCCTTCTCAGTGGGAATGGGTGAGGAGGGAGGAAGGGAGAGAAGTTGGAACTCAAAGTTTTAAAAACGAATGTCAAAAATTGTTTTTACATGCAACTGGGAAATAAGAAATACAGGTAATGGAGCATAGAAATCTATCTTGCCCAATAAGAAAACAGAGGAGATGGGAATAAGGGAAGGGAGGGGTGTGATAGAAAGAAGGGTAGACTGAGGGAATGGGTAATCAGAATGCACGGTTTCTTGGGGTGGGGGAGGGGAGAGATGGGGAGAAAATTTGGAACTCAGAATCTTGTGAAAACTAAAAATTAATTAATTAATTTTTAAAAACCTTCAGTGAAGATCACTACCTTTCAAAGCACTCCATTCCATTTGGAAGTGGCTCTATTATTAGGAAGATTCTTTTTTCCCTTACATCAAACCTAAATCTGTTTTTTGGCAGCTTCTTCTGACCTCTGGGCCCAAGAAAAGTAAAATCTTATTTCTCTCCTGTCATGGGATTCACACCCAGGTCCTCTAATTCCAAATCCAGTGTTCTTTCCCCTACACCATGCTACTCACTACACAATGTGCCTCATAGCTTCCATTTGAAAAAGCTTTAACAAAGCTGCTATATACAAAACTGGTGGGTATGGGTTATCAAAGGAGAGGGAAAATATGGACATGGAAAAGCCATTTTTCCTTTTGTATTGAGAAAACCATAGCTTTGCCGTCTTCTAAGATCAAGAGGCCAGCTGAGCTCATTATGTAATTTTATATAAGCAGGAAATGAAGCCAGACGACCAAGGAAAGCTTATTTGTGTTGTGGTAAGGAGGGGCTGGAGTTGTGTAATATATTAATTGGTCATTATTGCTTTAGTTCATTAAAGTACAATGAGAGGAAACTTAATGTGCTTTAACTCAAAGCTCAATATCAATAATATGACCCACATAACAAGATTCTTTGTGAAATGACCTCACCTAGACCATATTTCATTATTGATTTGCCCATTTGTCTTACATTATTTACAAGTAATTGGTTATTTTCCTCACTGCCACATTAAGACTTAAATATTAAATGCATAAGTAGAACAGGAGCTTTTACAAAAAGACATTTACCTCAGAAGATATTATCACAAATGGACAAAGATACTCCCTAAAAATGGGAAATATAATCCCCTCCACACTTTCAAGATCTCAGACACTGAGGAGGGGAAGTGGATTAGGTTCAGAGTCCAGCTTGATTTCCAGAGAGCACAGTCCCAGTTCTAAGTCCAAAACCCATCTTGAGCACAAATCCCAAGTGCCCCATTTCTTGGGGCTTCCATGCTAACTTGGCCAACTGCACCACCACTACTTCCTCCCCTGACTGCAATCCTGATTCAAAGTTCACCATGGAAAAAATCTTGAGTCATTTATAGCCCTGATGCTTCACTGACATGGAGATGACTTTTGGTTCTCAAAAGCGATGCCAACAGTGACCCTTTGGCATCATGGAAGGTCACTGTATTGACAATAGTTTTTACAGCTTTTTAAAAGTTGCTTGTTTTTACAATGTTGTTATTATATAAATCATTATTCTTGTCCTACTCATCTCATTCACCAGTTTACAACATTTCTCAACACTGTTCATTTTTATAATATTGATGTTATAGCAAAAATTACTCTTCTGGTTCTACTTACATCCTTCTGCATCAGTTCATACAAGTCTCTCCAGATTTCATCAAAATCATCTCTACTTCTTACAAAACAATAGTTTTCTACTCCATTCATTTACTGCAGTTTCTTAAGCCATTCCCAAATTAATGAGCATTACCTTAGTTTCTAGTTTTTTGCTACTTCAAAAAGAGCAACTATAAATGTTTTTGTACACATTTTCTTTCTCTTCAGTCTCTTTTGGGTAGGCCTAGCAATGGTATAGATGAAACAAATGGAATTTATTATTTAGTAATATTTTGTGTATAATTCCAAAGGACTATTCCTGTTCATGGGTCCATCAGTGTGCCAACGTGTCTATTCTTTCACAGGCCTTCTACCATTTGTCATTCTCTTTTTCCATCTTTGTTAGTCTGACAGCTGTGAAATTGAACCCCAGAATAACTTTAATGTTAATTTCTCTAGTTATTAGTTATTTGAAGCTTTGATTTAATATGGTTATAGTTAGCCTAGGTCTCTTCTCTTGAGAATTTCCTTTTATGTCCTTAGACAAGTAATGTCAAACTCAAATTAAAAACAATGACCACTAATTTGTTCATAGGGATCCCCATAGACTACATGTTAACTTAGTTTTTAAATATATTAGAGTGTTTTTTTTTGTTGTTAAACATTTCCCAATTATATTTTAATCTGGGTCAGGCCACACTCAGGAGTGTTGTAGTCCAAAGGCCATGCACTTAACACCTCTGCTTTAGGCCATTTATCAATAATGTAAATAAATTATAAATTTGACTCAGTTCTTTATGTATCTTGGAAATGACACCTTTATCAGAGGAACATGCTATAAAGATTATAGTTCCCAGTTAATTATTTCCCTTTTAATCTTAGTTTTTTGGGGGGGGTTGTTTGTTCAGAAACATTTTAATTTTATATAATCAAATTATCTTTTGTAATCTTCTCTATCACTGATTTAGTCAAGAACTTTATAAGCCATAGAATTGATAGATAATTGATAAATAATTTCATAGATCATTTTACCACATAACTCTAATGTATTTTTTACATCATCTTTTATATCTAGGTCACAGATCCACTTAGAGTTTATGTTAGTAAACAGTGTACAGTGTTGGTCTAAATCTAATTTCTTCCATACTGACATTCAATATTTCCATTACTCTTTTATTAAATAGTGAGTAGGTGGGGAAGTGTAATTTTTAATAGTAATTTTTTTTTATCTAACACTAGGCTACTAGATTCAGGATATACACTTATCAGACTAGCAAATGGTACAAGTCCAGGAAGGATGGCTACTCACAGTATGATAGAGTCAAGATCCAACATGTGCCTGACACAGGAAGGCATTTGGATTAACTGAATGAGGAGAAATTTAATATGGATAAATACAAAGTTGTACAATCACATTCAAAAAACAACTTTACAAGTACTAGAATGGGGAAGTATCATTAAATAGCAATATGTCTGAAAAAATATATAGGGATTTTAGTCAATAATAAGCTTACTATGGATGTGACATGGCAACCAAAAAAGAAGCTAAGGTGAATTTGTGGGGCATCAATAGAGTAAGAGCTTCCAGAAATAAGTTAATGGAAGAGTCTTTATGTTCTCTGAACTGGTTGAATTGCTTCTGAAGCATATGATCAGGTCTGGGCACTGCATTTGAGGAAGGACATTGATTAGCTGGAGAGTATCCAGAAAAGAGCAATCAGAATGATGAAGGGCTTTGAATTCATGCCATGTGAACATCTGTTGAAAGAACTAGGAATGTTTAACCTGGAGAAGACTCAAGGGAGACTTGATAGCTGTCTTCAAGTAATTGACTGGCTGTCTTATTGAAGAGGAATTAGATGTGTTCTGTTGTGTCCCAGAGTGCAGAACCAGAAACAAATGGAAATAGTGACAAAGACTTAAATTTAACTTTAATGAAAGGAAAAAGTGCCTGGCAATTGGAGTTATACAAAAGAGAGAAAGGCTACCAAGGGATATGGTGAGTTCTTCCCCATCATAGGTTTTCAAAGATTGAATAACTATTTTTCACATATATTTTGAGGGAACTGTCAGGTATGGGTTGAACTACGTGGCTTTTAAAATCATTTCTAATTCTGAAATTCTGTGTCTGTTACTGTCAGTGATCTTAACGCAATGTCCTCTGGTACTCAGGGGCAACACTATGGTGAAACCATCTTGGATGCTGAAACTGGCTACAGTTGCTGAGGTCCCCTTCTATGGAACTGTTGAAATACACAGAAATAACATCAAGATTTTATGGGCAACTGATTCCAGCTTCCTTATCAAGGTCTATTGTAATAGCATAGTATAATAATAGCTGCTGATAGTGAGTATCCATGGACTATATTATCTGGTAAAAGTGAACCTAGCTGGAAGAAGAGATCAGTGGAAATTTCTGCCCTTTTCCTTCTTTTGAAGGTTTATCTCAGGACTCTATAATGATAAGAGTATTCAAAGGGTTGTGTTTGGGCATGGATAGGGGTAGATAGAAATTCTTACTCCACCCAGGTCTGATAGGTTTGAGGAAGCCCTGACACTCTTTTTTCTCTAGGGAAATTCTAGACCCTGAACTTCCTGGAGGAAGTAAAACTACTCCTTTCTTCATAGCTTTTCCACTTTGGCTCTGTGCTGGGATTCCCTAAGAGCCCCTAACTCCATCTTCTTTGAGTTTGAGAATTCAGGGTATAATGGAAAGAATTGACCAAGGAATCAAAGGGACTGGACTCAGTGCCATCTCTGCTACATTTTAACTATGTGACTTTGGGTAAGGCAGAAGGATAAATAGAAATTATATTATCCAAGGGCTATATTACAAAGCATCCTAATATTAGCTGACCATTTACTGGAATGGTTTTGAAAGACACACTGAAGCCATAATAGTAGTTTTGAGTGACACACCTGAATATTGAATCTGAAAGGAAGATGCGTAGGAAAAATGGGATTGCAGAAATGGCCCCGTAAAAGTAACAGGTGGACTTTTTCTGAAGACTCCATTTTTCCTCTTGAACAGAGCAAGCACCCAATCTAGTTCATACCAGGCCTGAATATAATATTTTTTCCTTAGTATGAAAAATGCATAACAAGAATCAATAATTCTGGATCAAAACTTTGCCCAAGATTAAAACAGAAATTAAAAGAAACCAGTCCCAGAAGAACTACAGAAAGTGAAACTGCAATTTCCATGCCAAAACTAGGCAGTGTAGCATCCACAAATGACCCTCTTTCCTGACCTCCACCTTCCACGGTAAACTATCATCCTTGAAGAAGAAAGCAAAGTGCTCTATCATAACCTTTTGGGCAGTTATAAAAATATGTCTGTGTAAAGACTAAACAAATGTTTCAAGGTTCAACAGATTGTAAGAGAAAGAGATATACATGGACAAAGATCAGTTCAATATACAACCCTTCCATGGGAAACAAGGAAATACAATGATATAACAGCAACGACCCTGACATACACAGGATGGCCTGCTGTACAGGTTCTTAGATCTGCTTTTCTCAAAGGAAAGCAACTTTGGAGGGGTCAGCAAATCAAACACATATATCATTCACTTAGTTCATGGGAAAAAGTCAACACCTTGAACTTCAAAGAAAATACAGAGAAATAAAAACCAACAGACAGGGCTTCCATCTCTCTGACCATAAGTAATACATACATCACAAATCAACAGACAGATCCAACTGTCTGACCATACATACACAGTTACCAGAGAGAGATGCACCAACATCTGGGTTTTCAAAGCCAGGGGGCTCCTAAGCGGCTGCCCAGAGTATCCTCTGGCCAAACAAACACTTCCAATGAGTAAGCCCCAAAACAAAACCTCACCTCAGAATATTTATACACTTTTCGGAGCTAGAGGGTAGGACCCTCTGACCCAGTGACTCAATAGAAATTAACAAAAGGTATTGAGGCCTATTAATGGGCAGCAAAGATCTTTAACTTCAGGATTAACCTTAAATTACCATTACAAATGATAACTCAGTATTTTACAAAAGGTGCCTCAGAGATCCTCTAATACAACCTCCCCATTTTTCATATAGGGAAACTGAGGTTCAAAGAGGCTAAGTGACTTATGAAAGGTTACACAGGCAGCAGGTCTGGTATTAGACTCCAGATTCTTGGACTCCAGAGCTAATAGTCTTTCTATTATAAGACAATAACTCATGCTTGCTTAGTTTTTTTAAGGTGGGCTCTTCTCTACTGCTCTCTATTATTTGCTGTTATTTCTTGATTTGAGAAGGGTGATTTTATATTACTTTTCCATTCCTTTCCTTCTGCTAAGTAGAGTTCAGAAAGTGCTAGTTCATTACCTCACACACATCCCCAACACTTCTGATGACTCAAAAGTTCCCAAAATCTCTTGTTTTTTCTGCCAAATCAGAAACACCAAAGTACTCCAGTTTAGTCCAATAGGACCATGAGATTAATGTCTTCAATGAATTAGCCTATCATTCAGTTAACTAACATTTATTAATTATATTTACTATGTACTAGGCATTGTGCTAGATGTTAGGGATAGAAGTACAATAATCAAATAATCTCTAATGGCAAGGAGTTTATCTTCTGTCTTCCTACGGATGCAAGTTACAACATGTGGTGTGTGTGTGTGTGTGTGTGTGTGTGTGTGTGTGTGTATGTGTGTGTGTGTGTGTATGTGTGTGTGTGTGTGTCGTGTCACGGACTTCATCCCTGCTCATTTCCCTTCTATGTATGCATCTTCTCAGCCTATGGTTTGCTACTATGGCTTACTGTTAAACGATTCTAAAGTTAAGTTTCCAATGCAAAGTACTTATGTAACTTAGCTAATTCTCATTTTGATGAACAATGATTTAACTAGCATTGTTCATCTCTGAACTAAGAATGGGAAATATGAGAACCAGGGAGTGCAAAACAATTCTCTTATATAGAAAGCAAAGGCTGATACATATGATAAATGTAAGGTGGGAAGGAGTAGAAATGCTACTTTAATAGGTGCTTGTCAGGAACCTTTTATTAGATTTAGAGCTAGAAGTAACCTTGGAGATTATATAATCTAGTCCCTTTGGAAAAGAAAGTATTTCTCATAAGAGTCAATCTCCAAAAGTTGGATAACAAACCAAATACAAAGAGCAAAAGACATGCATTTATAGTGGTGGTTGTCTAACTGACTGTCAATCTTAATACAAAACTGAATCCTAAGGAAAAAATTAGTATGGAGAATTGGTGTTAGTTGAAAACTCATTTATTCAAAACCTAAAAATAGAGTAGATGTCCATTGACTTGGAAATGACTAAACCAATTCTGGTTCATGAATATAGTTTGCTTGTTATTGTATCATATGAAATGAATATAAAGAATGCAGAGTTCAAAAACGCATGGGAAGACATATGAACTTCTGCAAAGTGATCTAACCAGAACAAGGAAATAACATACACAATGGCTGCAATGATGTACATGGAAAGAACAAAGAAATGAAACTGAATGATGTCCTTATGATGACCAAATTTGACCCCAGAGAAGAAGTGAGAAAATGTACCTTTCTACCTGCTTTGAAGAGCTGGCAAACCACAGGTGTGGAATGTTGCATATGCATAAGACTCAGTTGATGGGTTGATTAGCTTTGCTAAATTGCATTTTTTACTTTCCATTTCACTTTTTTCTTAAAAGGGATAGTTTGCTGGGTAAAAGAAAAAGAGAAATTTGAAAAAGAAGGTAACATTAAAATATCAATACATTTTTATCAATAATTAAAAAAAAGAAAGCTCGTGAGCTAATACCACGAAACATCTCTCTTCTTTCCTATTACTCAGGCAGTAAAAACAGAATCAAATAAAATAGAGACCTAGTCCATAAGTGCTGAACCATCATTGTAGTTATAGTAGGTTAGCATTCTAGAAGTTCCCTTCTCCCCTTGCTTTCCCTTCAACTTTAAGGCAATATGGCACCTCAAAAGGCTAGTGTCTGGCTATGTGGGTCATAATGCAGCTCTTCATTGGTAGCTCATATCAACATTCTTCAGAGTACATCATGTGAACCTTGGGCAAATCACTTGACATATCTGGGCCTCAGTTTCTTCAACTGTCAAAGAGAGGGGTAGAGGGCTAGACTATAGATGACTTCCATACCAGCTCTAAGTTACAATCACAAGTATTCCAATCTGTTCATAAGCTTCTCTTGCCAGGATAAGCACATCTTAGTCTATACTTTCAAACACTAAGGTACCTGAAAAACACAAGCTCTATAAATAGTTTCCAATTAACCTTCCCATGCTCTCTCTCTGTCTTCCAATTTGATGCAAGTTTTCTCCTTTGCAGAGGTTAAATTACAATTGTCACTTGATTCTTTGGACATAACCTCTCTTCTCATTTATGCTGGTACCACTATCTTGTTACAGTTAATTCTTGCAAGTCCTCTTGATATATTTATTTGCCCAACCATTTCTCAATGTAACCAAATTTCATTTGCATCAATTCAGCTTTTCAACACACACACACACACACACAGACACACACACACACACACACACACACACAAAACCATATCCTGTGGTAAGTCAGGTAAACTTCAAAATGCTTGAATAAATTACATTGAAAAGAGTCCTTCTGTGTCTCTACAGCCTTAAGAATCTCTCTGGAACTAAGATTTGGTACCAGATTCTGTATGAAACAAAACCGGGGAAGGTATTTGTCTCTGTCAAGCCCTGCTATAATCTTGTTTCATGTTCATATAATGCTCACTGGTTTAAAAATAATTTTTCTAATATCCCTTTATAGTAGTTAGTACAAGTATAATTTGACTCATTTTACTGATTTTCAGTGCCACCCAACTAGTAAAAGTTAGAGCAAGGACTTTAAGCTCCAAGTTCATTGCCCTCTTTTCTATTTTGCTCCCTAGTTTCCCAAAGGTCTTTTCTGTAACACTACACCTTCATATGCCCTCATTTGCCTGGTGATCATACATCCCCCTCACACCTTTCACAACCTCATCTCTCTCATCAAAGATTACCTGTCCTGTGTCCTCTTCTTTTAATTCTCTACTCTCATGTAATGACAAGCTAGCCAACTTTGCCCTACAGTCATCTCCACACCATGCCTCCTACATATAACTGAGCTCCTATTGGTGAGAATTTTCTATAACTAACCTGACCCAGATTCACCACACTGCTGCTCTTTGGTCATCTTTGTGCGTGCCACTACCTGGATAGTCATTTATTTCACTTTCTAACCCTAGATTGGACAACAGTGATCTTATTTTTTAAAAAACTACCATACCTAAAAAGAACATGGTAATCTCTTTCCCTAAGGTTCTCATCAATCCTGTGATTTCCTGGTATAAAACAGGGCCACCATTCTCTGACATGTATTAGTTTCCTTTCTTTGACTATATTCTCCATGAAGGCAGCAACTGTCTTTTTTTTCTATTTGTATCCCTAGAACTTAGTATGCTACCAGGCATATAAGAAGAACTTAATAAATACCTTTTCGTTCACTCATTCACTTATCTGATGAATTAATCTATGCCTTCTCTCTGAGACTATCTTCAGGTTCTTCTGCATATAATTTAGGGATAGTTGTTTGTATGTTGTCTCCTCCATTAGATCAAGAACTCTGTGAGAGCTGCGACCACTTTTTGCCTTTCTATATATCCCTGGCACTTAACACAGTGTTGGGCATATAGCAGGTGCTTAATAAATACTTGTTGACTGACTTACTGAAAGTGAATACACAAGCACATGTATTTTAACATTGACTTTCTGAGGACCTTCCCCTATTCTAAAAGTGTCTCCAAAAGTGGGAACTTAAGGCACCATGGAAGGCTGGGAGCTGGGTGATATTTTGAGGCAGGCTCCACATTCAAATATTTCTCAGATCATTACATGTAAGTCAGTTATGCCCTTGGGGGCCTTCCTATTAATCAAACAAGATACAGGCCCATAAATCATCCTCTTCTCATATATTTCTTGAGGTTGTTTGTTTTTTAAATAATTGATCATATTTTTATATATGTCAGTAATTGACTGGAATCAGACTGAGCTGTAGAAGGACAGATTTATATGAGAACATTCAACTCAGAGGGTCATGGATTTAAAGTCAGAAGACATTTTAGAGGCATTGAGTCTAATCCTCTCATTTTACAGGTAGGGAAACTGAGGTCTAGAGAGATGACCTGTCCGAGGTGATACATCATAATTAGCAGAGACAGGATTTGAAATGGGATCCTTTAATTACAAATTTTGCATTCTTTCTACTGTACTAGGTTGCCTCTCAACCTGCTCAGGGAGCAGACAAAGGGCATCTTGACATTGGTTTAGGGGGAAAGTTGCAGGAGTAGCTTGTTGAAAAAACTCCTGATTCTTTGTGCTTTGACAGTTCCATCCCAGTGTGATTCTCTGGCATGACTGGGTATTTCATCAGAGTGAGAGTACAATCCATTTCCATTTCCAACATCTGTAGCCATAATTAATTATCCTGCTACTCAAAACAATCACCTCATCTGAACCTAGTCCCTTGAAACACTGTGCCTACCAACCTTCCCCACTGACTCCTTGTTTCTTGTTTAACCCTTAGATTCTACAAATATTATCTAGCCCCCCCCAAAAAAATCTCATTCTTATCTCCTGCCTAGTACTCAAAATTCCTGTAATAAGGGAAAACCTGAAGCCACAGTTTTAGAGGAGATGAAAGGGAAATAATGGGAATATTTTTGTGGGTTTGTTTTGTTTTGTTCTGTTTTGCAAGGCAATCAGGGTTAAGTGACTTACCCAGGGTCACATACATATTGTCAAGTGTCTGAGGATTGTTTTTAACTCAGGTCCTCCTGACTCCAGGGCCAGTGTTCTATCCACTGGGAAAGTAAATAAACTGATGTTAAATCTCATTAAGATATCAATGACCTGTAACATATACTTTGCCAAGAGGAGGATTTGAAAAAGAGAGAACAGCAAGATGAAGAGAAAGAAGTACAAAAAGATAAGGCTGGGAGCTCCAAGACAAATACTGTCTATCCAATTTTGTCCATTGCCATCCCTGACCAAGGCATTTAATGATTGTAGTCATGAATAAAATAATGAGTGAATTAACATGTATTGAGTACTTATTATGTTTCAGGCACTGTGCTAAGTCCTAGAGATGTAAAAACAAGTATGCAAGATGGTCCTTCCCCTCAAGGAACTTACAATGGAAGGAGATAAGGTAAAAGTGGAAGGGAGGGAGTTAGAAGTGTGTGTGTCAGGGTTGGGGAAGAGGAACAGAATACAGTTCTCACAATTTGGAAATAGACATTCCAGAGAATGCCATCATTTCAGAAATTACATTAGGGATAACTGAGAAAACAAGTATTTTATCTTAGAATATTAGGGGATCGGGAGGCTTTATAGTACAATGGAAAGAGCACAGATTTGTCATCAGAAGATCTAGATTTGAATCCTGTTTTCATCCTTTACTTGACAATGGCCAAGTCACAACATCTGTGAGTTATAGTTTTCTCACATAAAATAAGACTAATACTTACACTATCCATACAACACAAAGGTATGAGGAAGGGATATTGTTCATAATAAAGTGTCACAGATTGCCTCCAGAAAAAAAAAAAGGTGGGGGGAACTATGCTACAAACTCCAAGAGAGACAGTAGTTAAATTTAACAATTCCAATGACCAAAACAAAAATTCATCATGCAACCAGGAGAAAGACCTTCAAATATAAAGGAAATCTGAATAACTCAAGAATATTCTAAACCCACCAGAAAAAAAAAAAGAAGGAAATAGAATAACATGTTCCAAAGAGCAAAGAAACTCAAGATACAACCCAAGGTTACATACCTTGCAAACCTAGAATAATCAATGAAAAAAAAAGTATGTTCAATAAAAGAGAGACATTTGAAAAATTCCTACCAAGAAAAAAAAAAGCCATGAGCAGATTATTTCCTTTGCAAACACTCCAAATGGCAGAAATACAAGAAAGGCAAACAAATACAGCAACCAAAGAAGACACAAGTAACAGAATAAATTACCCTAGAAAAAGTGGTGGGAGTATAAAGAGAAAGATACCTATGAAATGAACCACAACAAAACAATAAAGGAACAATTAAGAGATTTTTTTCTAAAATATTAAAGGAAACAAAGATGAAAGCAAAAATCATGTAGAAGAAGTGATGGTGGAGAAAAAGGCCAAAGCACCATGGACTTAGCTTGACAACACCAAGAATACACATAAATCAATGCTTTTATAGCACTTGGATGGTCACAAAAAATGGGAGAAAGGAGAAAGAAGATAAAAGGGAATGTAGGGTAAACCAGTGACAAACAATGAAGGAAAAATAATTTCTGTAGTCTCTCAGAAAGAAGATGAATAGATGAGGTAGCAAAGGGAAGTACTGAAACAGAGGAAATGAAAGAGAAATTTCAAGTTAGTGGTGAAAAGAGGTCCCACTGAAAAAGTACTCCTGTGGAGAGTGAGGAAGTGGTTCCATAACATGAGACCTTGCAATGGGTAAAATCTGCAGGAATATGATGCTTAGAGACACTAATACCTCTGAAAGAGTATTTATGCTTCTGTGGACAGCATCCTCTCTCAGAAAAAATGGAATCAGAGTTCCTGGGGCAACTGACATAAAAAGTTTAGGGAAGTATAAACTCAAGGACAAGATTTCATGGAAAATGGGGGGAAGGTTAAAGGAGAGCAGGAGATAGTGTTGAACTGTATCATTAGGAACATAAGAAAACTTCTACCATCGGACAATACTTCTGTACTCTCTCTTACTAGTAGGAATTGGTCATTTCAAGAGTGAAATACAAAAGAAAAAAAAGAAGAAAGAGGATTATCTACTAGGCAATAATATAAAACAGTCTACTGAAAGGAATTCAAAAACAGGTACTTTAGTTATTTTAATAACATGAGGAATATAGAGACTAAAAAGGAAGCAATAAATATAAGAATCATGAATCAAAAAATAAAAGTCTAGAATACACAGAAAGGGCACAGAAACAATGAAGAGAATGAAGGAAAGACAATCTTTTTGAGAAAAATGAACAGGGAAAGAAAAAAGCAAAGGAAGCTGAAGGGGAAAGGAGAGGGTTGTTTGAGTACTTAACAGAAAGAGAAAAAGAGGGAAAGAAATAGATAATTAAATAAAAGGAAGTAAGAAAAAGAAATAAGTAAATATCCAAAAGCTGAGAAAAGAAGGACAAATTGTGGTGGGGGAAGTGAGGGTGATGTAAAGAGATTCTGTGAAAGTATAGTTGTCTTAAAGTAGATTAAGCTTTGTTTTTTTGTCCTTCATCTTCAGAGGAACATGACATCAGAGAAATGATGACATGACTTGCAGTTGACTTTGACTTGAATGAGGGAGGGCTGTGCAAGGTCACCAACACTTTCTCCTCCGAAGCCATCTGGATCTAGTGATATTCATCAGGATATTCATAAGATGTCCGGAGATGACCCAGAATGCAATGGGAGAACCTGGCCCTTTTAGGCTGAGGTCTTTTCAGATACTCACTTAAGAGTGAGGTAATGCCCATTCAGGAATAGACCTCTTTAAGAAGTGAAGTACCATCTTTATAGAGGAAAAGGAACAAACTGACTACAATAAATCCAAATTGAGAAAAAAAATGAAGGAAAATGTAAACATTTCATAACTTTAAATTTGAATTATTCAATAATCCAACAAAATTAAAAAGTGGCATTAGATAAGAAAACAAAACATCACAATATGCTACTTATAAGAAATAAACCTAAAAAGCAAAAATATGCACAGAATAAAGATAAGGCGCCGGGGGAAAGGGGAAAGGGATTATTAAGCATCATGTAAACCTAATAAAGCAAGAGTTGAAATCATACTGTCAAAGCAAAAAAAAATCACAACATAAAAAAGAGATTAAAAAAGGAAACTCTTTCTGAAAGGAACAAATCATTCTCAATATTAAACTTATATGTTCCAGGTGCTATCATCTAAATGTACAAAGGAAAAATTAACTGAAATACAAGAAAACATCAACATTAACACGATGATAGGGAACTTTAATGTCCCTCTCTCAGTTTTGGATGAATTTAATAGAAAGATAAAATCAAAATGAAGAATTAAACAAATTGTTAGAGAAACTAGAGGTAAAAGATTTATGGAATTTTCAAAATGTGACTTCTAAAGAATATAAAAATTTCTCAGTATCACATAAAATTTTTACAAAAATTGACCATTTATTAGGACAGAAGATATTGCAAATGAATTTTAGAAGGAAAAATGATAGGCATATGTTAAAATAAAAACAACAGTCAATTCATGGAGCACAAACAATGAAACAGACACAGAAGTAGCTTTAACAATAAAATCCTTAACCATGAGTGGGACAAAGAACAAATAATAAAAACAACAATGTATAAAAGAAAATGATCATGATAAAACAGCATACCAGACTTTCTAGGTTATAGCTAAGGCAGTCCTCAAGAGAAAAATTATATTCCTGAAAACATATATTAATTAAATATTAAAGGAGAGGATTAGTGAAAATATAAATTTTTTAAAATTAGGAAACCAACAAATCAATTACATACAAATAAGCACAAAAGGAGATAACGAAGTTTAGAGGAGAAATGGGGTGAGTGGAAGCAAAAAGATTGGATTAGCGAAATTAAAGTCTGTTTCTTTGAAAAGACTATCAAAAATAATTTTAAAAAATCTTTAGCCAATATGACTAATAAGAAACCAGAAGAAAATAAAGCCAACAAAATAGCAAATGAACATGGTGAAATCATAAAATGAGAAAAAGAATTATCAGAAGTTATTATATATAGCTATATGCTAACAAAACCGAAAACACAAAAGAAACAGCTTCAAAAAATAAAATACTCAAACTAAAACAAAACCAAATAAAGATCTTAAATAATACAGTCTCAGAAAAAGGAATAGAACCAGCTTTAAAGGAACTATCAAAGGGGAGGGAAATTAAAATCTGGTTCTTTGTAAAGATAAATAAAATTAATAAAACCGTTAGCCAATATGATTTTTTAAAAGGATGAAAGATGACCAGATCAACAGAACTGCAAAAAAAAAAAGTGAAATCACAACAAAACCAGAGGAAATAAAAAAAATTATCAAAACCTACTGTAGATAACTATATGTATATATGTAGATATATGTCTATATGTGTAACTGAGAACACAACAAACTCACAGGAAACCTTCAAAAAATAAAATACCCGAAAGAATAGAAGACCAAATAAAGATCCAATCTCAGAAAAAATAAAGCAGAACTAACGACTTATAAAGGAACTGCCAAAGGAGGAAAAAAAACTCCTGGTCCTGATGGATTTACCGGAGGATTCTGTCAAACTTCTAAAGATGATCTACAAAGAAAGTGATCGCTTCTGTTCTTCAGTAAGGGAATTCAAAAAACAGTATGATGCAAGATAAAAAGGAACTGTCTCTGGAGTCAAAGGACCTGCTCTCAAATCCCACCTCTGGCACTTAGTAGTTTAACTCTAACCAAGTTGTTTAACTGCCATGAGCCAATTTCCCCATCTGCAAAGTGATGGGATTGGACCAGCCAAACTATTTTTCAGCCATAAATCTATGACTCTATATTCTTTGACTAAATGACACATGATGTCTCTGCCCACTTGGAATCTTTGAAAACTTGTCAGACATTCTTCTTCCTATTCAGTTGTTTAAGGCATGTCTCACTCTTTATGACCCCACCTGGGGTTTTCGTAGCAAAGATACTGGAGTAACTTGCCATTTGCCTCTCCACTTTATTTTATAGCTGAGTAAACTGAGGCAGAGTTAAAGTGATATGCTTTGGGTCATATGGCTAGTAAATGTCTGAGGCTAGATTTGAACTCAGATGCTGAGTTTGACTCCAGGTCCAGCACTCTATCCATTGTACCACCTAGCTGCTCTATACTCAGGTTTTAACATAGGGAGGGAGGGAGGGAGGGAGGGAGGGAGGGAGGGAGGGAGGGAGGGAGGGAGGGAGGAAGGAAGGAAGGAAGGAAGGAAGGAAGGAAGGAAGGAAGGAAGGAAGGAAGGAAGGAAGGAAGGAAGGAAGGAAGGAAGGAAGGAAATTGAGTTGTTGTGTGTTTGCCCTTTGTTCTCGAAGAGGACCATGACATCAAGATGATGACATGACTTGCAGTTGACTTTGTTTTGAGAGAGGGAGGGCTGTGCAAGGTCACCAGCCTCACTTTCTCCTCCAGAGCCATCTGGATCCAGTGGCCTGATATTCATCAGGACAACTGGAGATGACCCAGGATGCAATGTGGCAGGGAGTAGGGAGAACTCAAAAGTACTGGACCCAGTTGCATGGTAGAGAAAGCCCTGGAGTGAAGCCTTGAGAAAACTAAGTTGAAACTGAAACTGATTCTGGCTTGGGAAGCATTGACATGAAATAGTTTGATTATGAAGTCACCATGTTAGAAGGCTTACTTTCAATCTTGAAAATCCAAGCAAGGACAAAGACAGGATTTGGGGTAGGAGGAAGAAGTGGCCTACATGACTTAATAGCTACCAAGATGCTCAAGGCTGCCCTCAGCTCTTGAGCCTCAAGTTCCAGTGACAATGTCAGCCAAGATTCAACAAGGAGAGGCGATAAAAGCTATAGGATAGCTGAAAATGGTTCCTCAAACCTCATTAGACAGCATGACACTATGTACCAGAAAGAATGCTTGACTTGGAGTCAGAAAGATCTACGTTCAAATCCTGCCTCAGACACAAACTGCATGACCCTAGGCAAGTCATTTGACTTCTCTTGGACAAACTTCATCTGTAACATGAAAGGTTTGGACTAGGTGGTCTTTGGAACCCTATAGCTCAAAGACGATGATCCTATGAAGTAGAGAACCTAGATTGAGGGAAGGGAAAGAGGAAGTGTAGTACAATGGAAAGAAGACTGGATATAGAGTAAAAGGACCTGGGTTATATATTAACTGTGTGACCCTGGGCAAATAATTTAGCCCCTCTAGGTTTGGCTTAGCACTGTACCCAGCATATAGTAAGCACTTAATAAATTCTAAGCCTGTTTCTTCATCCACAAAGTGAGGAAACAGAATTACTTGACCTCTTGTCCCTTCCCTTTCTTGGTCCATGAGTCTCTTAGGTGAAGAAACTTATTCTATCAATACATGTCAGCACTTTCTCTGTAGCTTGGCATTTTAGAGTTGCCTCAATCACTGTGCCCAGTATGCAACAGAAGAGAACTTGGACCCATGTTTTTCTGGCTTTGAAGATGACTCTCTCTCCACTGTTCTATATTCTTACCTCCTAAATTCACAATTCTGTGAAATGACAATATGATTCCCATGGAAGCAAGGAAAGTTAATGATCATGAGGTGACTAAAAGCTTTGTAATTCTGAGATTATGAATTGGTCTGTTTCAGCTTCCATTTGTTCTTGACATCTGTTAACCCTCTCCTTCTAACTGCTTGGTCTCTGGGTGTGGAAAGTAGTTTTCATCTGCCTATCTTACTTTGACTTTTAGAGATTAATTGTTCCACTCTACTCTCTGTCTGAATTCTCTATTAAGCCTTAACAAGAGAGATTCAAAATGGAGACAAAACAGTATTGTACCATAAATTATAAAAGGGTGTCCTAGAGAGAGCATGCTTTCGTGATTTGTACTGTGAGCATCCTAATTCCCCTTTATTCTGTTCTATTCAGGTTGAGATCTCAAAACTAGAATCCACCATGGGAGCCATAAAATTCAATCACCAAAGCTTAGTAATCCCAGTTTGGGAGATGTACAATAAAATGTGCCCCACATTAGCCTGAACAAACCCATTAGCTCCTTCTAGTTGCCTCACCAACCCAGCAATGGAGTTAGAAAATGTCCAGAGCCCAGGTCGCCTAACTCTTAGGTCTCAGTCTGCTTCCAGTTGTCCATACTGTCTCAATAATGGAGAAAAGTACACAAGTGTATTATCTGAGTTGCTGGAGAAAGTTTCTATACCATCAAAATCACTAACCCTTGATGCATTGACAATGAAATCACAAACCATCCCTTCTATGGTCTGTTGTGCTATAGTGAAAGGGCTAATTGGTTTCCCTTGTGGATGTCTCTGGCTCTTACCCCTTAGGTCATCAACACAAAGAACTCTCACTTATTTTTATACTGCCCATTAGAAATGGGATGGGCAAAACAAGCTTCACTCAGATTGTCACCCTGTGATGATAGAGCTCAATATTCCATGGATAGACCAGATTGGAAGGCTTAGAGCTTCAGAGACCTAGACCAAGATGACCCTCCCCTCCCAGCTCTGCCCCACAAATTCAGTGCTTTCTATCTCCCTCTCACTGACAGAGCCAAATATCAGTGGGCATCCATCCCAAAACAGCACATCATCCTGTCAAACCCTTTTATCTCTGGTAGTGAGACATAGAGATACAGAACCCTAAGTCCTTAGAATCAAAAAAGTCCCTAGCAGGAAACCCAGCCAATCCTACTAGGCTGAGACAGTTCAGCAGAAGAGGGCCTCTCTTGACTTTGTTTCTTTTCCTGCGCATTGGAACAGCACCAAGCTCAATAGCACCAGGAATCTCTAGAGTGACCAGTCTCCCTCCCCTGGAGCCTATCAGAGTTCTCTAAGGGAACCTTCTAGGAACGAGACTCCCTCAGCTTCCTCGTCCTTGAAGTCAGGTTAAAGGAATCTCCACTGAAAAGACCCACTCTCCTTACCCCAGCTACCAATCCTGCCTGACTGACCACAGTCTCACAGCATCAAATATTCAGTACTGGAATGGATCTTACAGGCTAGCTAGTTCAGCCCCTTTATTTACAGATGAGTAAACAGAGGTCAAGGGATGTAGTGATTTACCAGAGGTTGTACAAGTAGTGACAGAAGTGGGATGTAAACCCAGGCCTTCCCGTGCTGTGTCCCACTGTGCAATGCAAGGGAGATAACAAGACTCCTTTGCCACTGTTACTGTCACTGTCTGTCTCAAACTGGACCCCAGGAAAGAACAAGAAGAGACTGGTTTGCCAAAGCCACCAGTCCCTATGGAGAGTCTTGAACTCAAAGTGATAGATTATGAAAGAAGCTGATCTAGAAACCTAGAAGCTTTATCAGGTTCACCACTTGGAATAGCAAAGAATTTGTTCTCTAAATTAAACTCTCTAGTTAGAAATTTGGTGCAGTTTGGTATATATCACAAGATTTCTTCAGTAGCTTTCAAAAAATAAATAAGAACACACCTTTCCATAGAACTGCTGTGATTTCCTCACAATGGTCTGTCAGTCAGCTAAGCATTTATGAAGTCCTTACTACACTGCAGCCACTGTGCTAAACACTGGGGATACGTGTGGAAATAAAGACAGTCTCTGACCTCAAGAAGCTTGTATTCTATTAGGACAAGACAATAAACAAAAGGAAACTGAAAAAGTTACGGGGGCGGGGGGAGTTGTTGTGTGTTTGTCCTTTGTTCTCAAAGAGGACCATGACATCAAGATGATGACATGACTTGCAGTTGACTTTGATTTGAGTGAGAGAGGGCTGTGCAAGGTCACCAGCCTCACTTTCTCCTCCAGAGCCATCTGGGTCCAGTGACCAGATATTCATCAGCATGACTGGAGATGACCCATGATACAATGTGGGGTGTGGGGAGAACTATGGAGAACTGAAAAGTACTGAGCCCAGTTGCATGGTAAAGAAAGAGTGAAGCCTGGAGAAAACTAAAGACATGACTGATCTGGGCACTCTTCTTCATGAAGCCCTGTAAGGTAAGTGGATTAAACTAGGCCAGATGAATTCAAGCAACATTTTGCAGTGAGGCAGTTATGAATGTTAACCTTAATCAACTCTCTTACAAATGAATCCAAAAAAGACCAGGAGAGAGGATGAATGCTTTAATACAACTTATCCCCATTTTTTGCAAAAAATCAACTCAAAGTATATAGCCTAGAGACAATGGATCAGTATACGTCTTCTTTATATCACACTATCAGGTAAACATTCAACCTCACCCTTCTCCCCACTATCAAAGACACATAACACTAATGAGATTTAATAATACTTTCAAATACAGGTAAGGAAGTCTGAAGAAGAAAAGGAGAATTTCACAGTACCTTTTGTAGTTCTTCATTGGAACAACAAAACAATGATATAATGAATCTCTATTTCAATTTCCTAATTCATCATCTAATAAGGGCAATATTTTAACAAGACAATGAATGATTAGTTTTAGGATTCCATTGCAGGTGGCTTAGCAAACACATTTGCCAAATCTTTCAGTTCCCCAAGGACAAAGCTTGTCTGGCGACTTGAGTGGCAACTGAGTACTTTCTTATCTCTTCATTTATCTCCATTTTCACCTCCTGCTAAACAATCTTTCCCCAGTCCAAATGGAATTCTTGAAAGGGAAAACCAAGATAAAACAGGAGTAGTCTTCTTAATACCATCTATTATCATCATCCTAGCTACCACAAGTAGCCATACTCTCTTGATTTTCCTCTTATCTCCTTGGGGACACACATAGCATAGAACACAGGGGAACACAAGCAAACAGGTAAGAAAATGAACAAGACTCCCCAAAGCTGCACTACTCTGACATCTGGGTCTTACCTGGTTCTCTAGTTCTCCCTCTCCAGACAAAACAAGAACCAATTTAGAAACACCAGTTCATCAGCATGGGATGGCTATGTTTTCATAGCTTTGCTACATACAACTTCACAATGGGGAAGAAAGTGGTGCCCTCCTCAGGGTGGTTGGCAACAACTGCCTATCTTCCTGATTCACAAACCAATTGCTCTGTCTTTTTATTTCTGATATCAGCTTACTTTGCAAAATGCATGCAAAATTTCTACCAAGTAATAGCCACCTGCCAGAAGGCTACAATTAGATTCCACAGCAATGCCACATTCTTGTTCTCCTAGAGATATATTTATAGGATCTCAAAGAAAACTAAGAAGTGTTCTAGCTCTAATTTTACACATGAGGAAACTGAGGCCCAGAGAATATCATAGTATCTTAGAACTGGAAGGGACTTCAGAGGCCATTTGGTCCAACCAATACTTCTAAAAATAACCCTTTCTACAATATATCCAACAAAGGGGTTATCCATCCTCTATTTAACACTTCTAGTAATGGGGAACCTACTACCTGCCAAGGTCACCCGTTCCAATTTTATATAGATCTAATTTGCAACATCAATCACTATTCCTAGTTCTGCCAAGCAGAAGAAACCTAATAATTGAAGATAATTATGATGTCCACCCCAACTCTTTTCTTCTCTGGGCTAAGCAGCCTCACTGTGTCAGTCAATCTTCATATGGTTTCTCCATTCCAGCTGCCCAATTCTGTACATTCTCTATTTTATCAATGCCCTTGCTAAAATACAGTGCCCATATTGGAACACAGTGCTCCAGAAATGAGTCAGTTGGCTCCTCTAAACATTTTTAGAAAGTATTGAGTTCTTTGACTCATTTCTCCCTTTTGCATATTACTGATAATGTTTTGACTTCACTTCGTCTACCTTTAGCTTTTATCTCTAGCTCCTAAACCCTTTTTACAACCCCTTATTTTAACACGTTGCCATGGAGAGGGCTCAAGGGCAATAATGCCAGCTTTGCGTAAGAGCATAATTGGAACAATTTTGATAAAGGACATTATACCAAATGTAAAAATAAGCAAGTTAAGATCAAGTTTGGGGAAAAAACTACTTTCATTTCTGTAAAAAATGTTCAAAGAACAAATCATCAGAATTTTTTGCCAGCATCTGCCATACCATATACAGAGATAATGGACATGAAAGCACTTTGAAAAATATAAAATTATTCACAAATTTAAGATATATTGAGTAAAATGGGTAAATGCTTTTTATGCTGGTCAACCCATGGACTGGAGATTTTTGGTACAATCATAAAAATTAAAATAGGTGATAGATAAATAAAATTCATTTTGAGGCAGAACCAAAATGGTAGAGAAAAGGCAGCAACTCCCCTGAGCTCTCCCTAAAATCCCTCTGAACACCTTTAAATTACATCATAAAAAAATTCTTGGAGCAGCAGAACTTGCAAAGACAACTTAGAAGATCTGCAGAAAAGGTCTGTCTCAACTGAGTAAGAGTGGAGCACAATCCAGCACAAGCCACACCATCACAGACCCAGACCCAGACCCAACAAATCAGAAGCAGGCCTTGAAAGCCATAGCAGAGGCAGTGGCTACTTCCAGAGCTCTCAGTCCAAGAGGGTAAGGAGGTTGAACAACTGATCAGAAGGAGATTACAAGGGTCTCTTTGGAACTACAGTGGAGCAGGGACTCTCATCACAGTTCCACGATAGAAAAGAGTGCTTGAGGCCACAAATAGGACAGGAGAATAGTAAACACACCTCTTCTTAGATCATACTGAAAATTTCCAGGTCCCTAGAAGTATCTCCAAAAAATAGTTACACAAAACAAAACCTGAAACTTGGGACAGTGCACCCTCCACCCTGGAAGCAGAGCCCCACTTTAGCAGACTTAAAAGTCAAGAAATAGACTGAGAAAATGAGCAAATAGAAAAAAATTCTGACCATAGAAAATTACTGTTATGACAAGAAAGATCAACACCCACACTCAGAAGAAGATAGTCAAAGCTCCAATATCAAAAACATCTAATAAAAATATAAGTTGGTCTCAGGCCATGGAAGAGCTCAAAAAGAATTGGGAAAATCAAGGAAGAGAGGTGGAGGAAAAGCTGGGAAGAGAAATGAGAGTGATGGAAGAAAATCATGAAAAGTCAAGAGGTTGATAAAGGAGAAAAATACTGAAGAAAAGAACACTTTAAAAAACAGAATAGCTCAAATGGTAAAAGAGGTCCACAAAATCAATGAGAAGAATGCTTTGGAAAGCGGAATTGGCCAAATGGAAAAAGTGGCACAAAAATTCACTGAAGAAAAAAACTCTTGAAGTAGAATTGATTGAATAGAAAAAGAGATACAAAAGCTCACTGAAGAAAATCATTCCTTAAAAACTAGAATTGAGCAAATGGAAGCTAATGACTTAATGAGAAATCAAGAAACAATGAGACAAAACCAAAAGAATGAGAAAAATAGAAGATGATGTGAAATGTCTCATTGGAAAAACAACTGACCTGGAAAACAGATCCAGGACAGATAACTTAAAAATTATTGCACTACCTGAAGGCCATGATCAAAAAAAGAACCGACATCATATTTCAAGAAATTATCAAGGAAAACTGCCCCTAATATTCTAAAACCAGAGGATATGGTAGAAATTGAAAGAATCCATTGATGACTTCCTGAAAGACATCCCAAAATGAAAACTCCCCCGAACATTATAGCCAAATTTCAGAGCTCCAACATCAAGGAGAAAACATTGCAAGCAGTTAGAAAGAAACAATTCAAGGATCATGGAGCCATAGTCAGAATAATACAAGATTTAGCACCTGCTACATTAAAGGATAAGAGGACTTAGAATATGATATTCCAAAGGGCAAAGGAGCTAGGATTACAAACAAGAATTACCTGCCCAGTAAAACTGAGTATAATCTTTCAAGGGAAAAAAATTGATATTCAGTGAAATGGAGAACTTTTAAGCATTCTTGATGAAAAAGACCAGAACTGAACAGAAAATTTTACTTTGAAATACAAGGCTCAAGAGAAGCATAAAAAGAACACCTTGGACTGCTATGCTGAACTAGAGAGGTGTCCTGAACAAAGGTTAAAATGATTAGATTTAGGCATATGAAATACAGAAAAAGACCTGGGGGTCAGAGAAGACCACAAGCTAAAATACACTGAGCAGCTTGAGGTTCTTTTTTAAAAGAATAGCATACTCTGGTAGATGATATTAAAAAATACCAAAAAACTTTTAAAAATTAAATTCATTTAAATCAATTTAGTAAAAAGAATTTTAGACTATTCAATTTTGTTTAACACATAGAAACTGTTTTAAGATGGGAGAGTTAGCCACTTTCCCTTGTAGGCATTTATCTCAGTAAACTACAATGTTTCAAAATTTTCTATGATCTATTAAAAATTATAGAATGTATGTTCATTTCAAAACTTTTTCTGGCTGCCATTTTATTACAAAATCAAATTTAAGATATATCTTAACAGCCATTATTAGTGTAACTATAATCATCTTCTCCTATTTTGTATAGCATAGTTTTATTTATTTTTTTAGTAAAAAAAAAAATTTCATCCCAGAGTTAGGCCCAATAATTATGTGATTTACTCCACTTTGCTGATTATTTTGTACTAAGATTCTTTATCTACTGAGAAAGTAGGCCTTGCAATATAGTTAAGGGTCAAGTTGTACCAGCGATGATGGTTCTCTATAGTTGAGACACAATTAAGAGAAAAGGCGATGTTCCTGATGTCACAGAGGAGAGCCCCCTTTCATTCTATAGGTGGTGACAGCAGAAGTAAGTACAAGTAAGTTTTTCTGAGAATGTCCCTAGAGATTTTATCACGGCACAAATGTGATTTAAAATGTCGTGGCCTTCAAAAATTTTTAGAGAACTAATAGACAAACGTAAGCTGCTGAGAAGTAAAGCTAAAATAGAGACAATGCTTTATTTGATCAATCTTACTATTATAGCCCAGTTATGCTACTATTAAAACGTAAGAATTCATAAGACCCATATTTTCATCCAGGGACACATTTACCAAAATATTCTTTCAGGTTATTTCTTTCTAGATCAGAATTATATTGCTCTAAGGCAACATTGCAGGACTTACAGGGAAGGCAGTAAATAAAATGTGATATTCAAGATAATTCATAGAACTCAAAACAGAGCAAAGTTTTAGAATTGAGAATAGGTGACATTTTTATAACTTACTTCAAAAATATTACCTCACACTGATATATAACTAGCCTGTTTTAACTCAACCAAAATAGCTGGGAAGCAGGAAGAAATTCCCCCACGAAAGCAGGAATTGTTGGTTTTTTTTAATATCTGTATCTCTAGCACTTAGCATGGTGCCTGGGACCTAGTAGGCATTTAATGAAAGTTTAGAGTCTCACCACTGCCCTTCTCACTTTCTGCCTGGCTCCCTCCCCAATGAGGCACATCATGCATTCATGATGTCAGAGCCAGAAAAAGAGCCATCAGTGTCGCTATCATCATACCCCCTTGTCTTCTTCCTCCCTCCCTTGCTGCTTGACTTCTCACAGGCCTTGGATGAAATGGGAATGAACAGTTCCATTTCTGAGACTTTACCATTTGCCTTTCGTCAAAGCTCTGAAGTGGCCAACCACTTCATCTCAATTACCTGTATCTCCTAAGGCTCTCTGGGTCTTGTCTTTCTCCCCCACGCTGAACCTTATGAACTTCTAAACTTTTCTATATGCCTTACAGCTGAACTTTGTTTTATGTACTGTTTTTCCCAGTTAGGATGTGAGCTCTTTGAGAGCAAGGTTTTTTCTCAATTTTTCTCTTTTAAGAAGATTTTGGGATTGTCTGTTTTTTCTTTTCATATTTTGTATCCCCAGCACTTAATACAGTATTTGGTAGCTAGTGAGTGCTTAATAAATGGTTCTTCATTTATATAGTATACAGAGGAATGCTTGTTCTAATATTTGACATCGCCAGTACAAATGATGATAGCTGACATTCATACAGTTCTTTAAAGATTTACAAAGCACTTTACATGTGCTATCTCATTTGATCCATTTTGAGACTGTGAGCTTTTTGAGAACAAGGATTATATTTTGCCTTTCTTGGTATCTCCAGTGCTTAGCACAGTACCAGGCACATAGCAAGTATTAATATTAACTGACTGATTAAATGAACCTCAGGACAACCTTGTCAGTTCGAGTCACAATTGTGATTATTCCCATTTCATAAACAGAGAAAATGAGTCTCAGTGAGATTAAGCACTTAACTAAGTAAATGTTAGAATTGGAATATAAATCCACATCTCTCCTGATTCAAAATCCAGTACTCTCTCAACAATGCCACTGTTGCTTAGTGAACAGATTTTAAGTTTCATTCAGTTCTGTATTAAATAAGTAACTTTTCTTATATGTTTTTTTAAACCATTTAACTGGATACCAGTTAAAAATCTCTATCAAAAGTAATGGAACTTCTGTGGTAGCAGTAAATACCATGTCTCAGAGGTTTCATACTTACAAATTCACTAGGTAGGAGAATTCAGCGCTATCTGCCTCTGATAATTGCAGAGGTAACGACATGACAACAGATTATCATAAAGGCTTGCCTCTTTTTATTTTGTCTGAGCTTAAGAAAATAAGGTGGACCAGGTAGAGTAATTCAAGGTGATCACTTATAATCTTCTTATTTTTCTTTTGCCTGAACCTGAAATCTTATCAGTATGTGGAATTTCCAACTAGGAAACTCCCTCCACCAATGCAGAGCAACAATTGTTCTTCAACTTAGAGTCTTAAAGAATTACCTAGGGCATTGAAGGGTTAAGTGATTTACCCAAGGTCACAGATTAAGGATGTGTTAAAGGCAGTATGGCATAATGGATAAAGGGATGGCCTCAGGGAAACTCTAGACATTTAATCTCTGATGTATCCTTATCCCATCTCCTACTCTAAAAAATGAGTTGGGTTCCCAGAGCAAACTGGCTACATTTCCCCTTCAGGTTCTATGGGTATCCATTGTGGTTTCTTTCAGGAGTGATTCTCTCATGCCATTGGCTTGAGCCTCCACTGACCAATGTTATTCTCCCCAGTGTTACTTCAGAATTATTGTCAGCTTTAAGCATCTTTTTAAAAGATGTATTTACTAAAGCAATAGAATGAGAAGAGGTAGCATAAGCATAAAACATCTACGCAAAGTCTAAGACATAGTTTTCCACAAGTATGGTGTCCCAGAGAAAGTACTCTCAAGCATAAAGAGCACATGTAGCAAAGGAATAACTCACAGCTCCTATTGGCTGGGAATCTTTTTCTCTCATTTGCGGTATACTCAAGAACTTCCTTTTAAACATGGTCAATCTCTGCCCGTCTTTATTCTCAGCTCCTGATTCAGAGACTGCAACCAGCTGATCTAGAAACAACAGCAAAAAAAAATGATAGAAAGCCTAACATCCCCCAGAAGCTTCTGGCCAAAACCTCTCCTTTCTTTCCCCCACATTCCCATACCAGTCCTCCCTGCAGTCAATGCCTTGTCACTCCTGTTGTAGCGTCACATGATACAATTTGTTGAAAAGTTGCCCATTCTAGATAACTCAGTGTTTCACTTAGGACTCAAAAGATGTAACTCTTTCACCCACCATCATTTCACTTTATCAAATGGATTTCAAAGACTTTTCTCAATTAGTCTAAAGTCCTTTGATTGAATCACAGTCTTTAACTAGTTAAGGTATCAGGCTCAGATGGGACAGTGAGATCAAATGCCAGGCTTACATAAATAATGGAAGGGGAAAAAACAACTCCTTATGATGAGGTTCAGACTCTGGGAGCTTCCTTGAGCTCCCCTTGAATCTTCCCACTTAATCTGGCCTTTCTTACTCAAATCTAATCTTCCCATTTGTTCCCGCAGTCTCAGGAAGCCCGTGGGCTTTTCATTATCATTTCAGGTCTCTTGCACTCCCCACCCTTGATCCCATCAAAACCCCACGCCCCAGGCTGCCGACCACTCCCATCAAGATCTCTGGATTGCCCCACCTGCTTGCCACCTAGGCTCCCCCTAGTCTGCCTCCTAGTCTGTCTCGTGATAGCCTCCAGGTGTTTCCAGCCTTTGACCCTCCTTGGATTCCCTCCTTGGACTTCTCAAAACGCTTCCTAAACCCCTCCTCCCATCACCCTGGACTACCAGACCACCTCCCCCAGATCCCTCCTATACTCTTTTCTGTATTTAAGTCCCACCTTGCCTCCATGAAGGTGCTCAGATGCAATCCAGCTCAGACTCTGTCTAGCTGGGATTGTGTCTGGCCCGCTTGTGCATACAAGCGTTACAAATGCTTAGGCTCCTTAAGAGGCAACCCAATTAGGCGAATCCTTAATAAACTTTGTTTTCTTTGGCTTTAAGAAGGCTTGAGTCAAACTCATTCGAGCACGACCCAGACTGTTGGTATTTTGGGGTCCCCTATCACCCTTCACCCCTCAACCTCTTCACTTGTATTCAAAATAGCTAATATTTCAGACATACTGTTTTGCTCCAAGATAAAATTGTGTAGGTGAGTAGCTTCTTAAAAAAATGATCTGTGACTTCAGGGATGAACTAGAACTGAATCAGTCAGGGGCATTTATGAACTCAGCTTCCACAATTCTGTGTTTGGATTTGGCATCATTTTGACAGATGTTTCTCATGAGAAACTTTTCCTTCCTTCAGGCTTTAGATAGTGGCCACATAAACACAAGCTATAAGTAAAGGGAGTCTTCTATTTGAAATGCTTACTGAGACAAATAGAAAAGAATTTTTTTTCAGGTTTTTCCTGATGTGAAATCTATACTTTTTCCTAGACCTATGTGATTGCATCCTAAATAATTCAGGCCATTACTTCACAGTGGAAGAGTTTGGGGGCTAGATCAATGAAGCAGTTAACATTAGTGTGGTAGAGTTTCAGTATTATTCTCATTATTTCGATGATTGTAACTTTCATCATCTTAGTGTGTGTTTTCCAGGAAAGCATTTAGTTAAGAAAGATGTTTTCATGTTTATACATCCAGTAGTGATTGACCAGCTGATTCTCAAGACTGTTGAAATTTGCTGGGCTATTTTCCCAAAAAATAATCAGCTGGAGGATAGAATAATGTTTAAAGATCCCTCTTTGCAATGATTAATTGTTCTACAGAAACCTTTTTTTGCATCCTATGTGAATAAAAAGGATAACAGACCATACTGCTAGCATTCAGAAAGAGATTTTTGTGAAAGTCTACTGTGGATATTTCTTTCCATTACAAGGCAGAATAGTATGGTGAAAAGAATACCCAGACTTAGAATCAGAAGATCTCAATTCAAAAACAAATTCTATAACTTACTGATTATGTGATTTCGAGCAAGTCACAAAATCTCAAACGTCTGTTCTCTCATCTGTGAAATAGTAATAATATCTTTCTGTCTACATCACTGGGTGATTGTGATAATTAAATGTGTTCATGGAAATGAAAACTTTTAACCACCAGATGATATCCCCCATCACTCAATGGGAAGTCCCATACCTACCTTGGCACATGACCTGCTGGGATAGAAGTTCTAAATCACTGTGAGTTACCAGACAGAATGCTCCCATCTTTCTACTCACTCCTTCTGTCTGCCAGGCTGTACCAGTATCTAAGGGGCAGTTAGGTGACACATTGAATAGAGTGCCATGCCTAAAGTCAGGAAGACTCATATGTTCCTGAGTTCAAATCTAACCTGAGACCTTTACTAGGTGTATGACCCTGGGCAAGTCACTTAACCCAGTTTGCCTCAGTTTCCTCATCTGAAAAATGAGCTGGTGAAGGAAATGGCAAACCACTCCAGTATCTCTGCCAAGAAAACCCCATATGTGATCCACAAAGAGTTGGACATGACTGAAACAAATAAAATGATGTAACTGATTAAGACTGCTTACAGGGTATGCTGTAGAAAGGATTCTTTCTCAGTTCCAGATTAGATTACATAGCCACTGTGGCACCTTTGAATTCTGAGAAGCTGTGATTCTATGAAAAATTTGCTTTGAGCAAATTTTACCTACCAGGTAACTGCATCTCTCTTTTGATCCCCAATACCCCAATGAGTGCTATCTTGACGTAATGCAGTTGGTTCACTAGCACCAAGCATACCTTCCAAAATGTTATAAGCAGTGTTTTTATTCTTAGCAAAGAGTCAATCAGTAAATAATATGTAATTACCAAAACATAATACACAACAGACAATGTAAATATCCACCAAGTAGCTGTGATTTTAAAGACCTGGTAGTATACCCCACTCCAGTCCTTCTCAGAAGTAGAATTCTAGGAGTTCTGGAATATACAATCAGTCTTTCTCTTGGGTTGACAAAAGAGTTCAATCCCATTTTCTCTAGGATACTTATTGTACTCTTTCCATAGGACTAGTTATCAAGTATAGACTCAGTAACTCTTAAGTCAGAGCTTTATCTTACATCAGGATCATAAAAAATGGGACAAACCATAACTTGGGAAGGTATCAACCTTCTAGTTGTCTAGTAAGCAGAGAAGACCTCTGACCTCAGCTGGAATATTATTCTGTTAAAGAGTATAGTTAAGTAGAATCAGCAGGCATGGTAGGCAAGGAGCAAGGCTACCTTTTTCCTCAAGTGGGAATAGGAAAGGGGGAGTATATTATATATATATATATATATATATATATATATATATATATATATATATATATATATATATATACATATATATATATATATATACACATATATGTGTATACACATATATATGTGTATATATATATACACATATATATACATATATATAAACATTTTATCTTATATTTATATTATATTTAAGCATTTGCTTTTCATCTGTTATGTGCCAGGCACTATGCTAAGAGCTTTATAGATACTATCTCATTTGATCTTCACAATAGCTTTAAGAGATAGGTGCAGCTAGGTGGTGTAGTGGATAGAGCACCAGTGCAGGAGTCAGGAGGACTTGAGTTCATATCTCACTTCAGGCACTTGACACTCACTAGCTGGGTGACCTTAGGCTAGTCCCTTAACCCCAATTGCCTCATCCTGGGTCGTCTCCAGTCATCCTGATGAATATCTGGTCACTGGATTCAGATGGCTCTGGAGGAGAAGTGAGGCTGGTGACCTGCACAGCCCTCCCTCACTCAAAACAAAGTCAAATGCAAGTCATGTCATCATTTCTCTGATGGCATGGTCTTCTTTGGCAAGGAAGGATGAACACACACGCAAGAGATGGGTGCTATTATTATTCTCTAGGATCATAAAGCTAGTTAAGTGTCTAAGACTAGATTTGAACTCATATCTTTCTGACTCCAGACCCAGAACTCTATCCACTGTGCCACTTAGTCCTCCTTCTCTTGAACTATTATTATTTTAGAAAACTAGGAGGTACAGTGGATAATGTGATCAGTTTAAAGAAGGAAGACCTGAGTTCAAAACTGGCCTCAGACACTTACTAGGTGTGTGACCCTGGTCAAGTCACTCAACCTCTGCTTCAGTTTCCTCATCTGTCTAATGAGGATAATCACTGCATCTACCTCCCATAATTGTTATGAGGATAAAATGAGATTTTTTTTCCTTTTTTTTATTTTTCATTTTTAACACAGTTCATATCACATAACACAATTCCAACTTTTAGTCAGGTGATATTTCCTTTAAAGCATTTACAATATAGACCACAAATGGAATTTTTTTAACATTAACCAACTGAGACACAAATAATAACTATGTATGCTAACTTCATTGGCCCTTGACCTAATTCTCTCCACACTGTTACTAAGAATTAAAGGGCCCTAACTTATTGTTATTGGTCTAAGGTCCTAAGCCTAACAGCTTAATTTCAGACTTAATTTCAGATGTTCCCCTACCAACAATCTATAATTTAATAGATCTGGTATTAAGCTTACAAACCTTTTGACTATAGGAAATCGCCACTAAGAGTAGGGACATGGTAGGGAAACAATATCTCCCCATCTTCATGTCAGTTCCAGGCAGGAGTAGATCGTCAACTTGCATTCAGTGAGGCTGAGAATCTGCCAAGTGTCAGTGGAAAAACTGAGTCAGGAGAATCCTATGTCAGCCCAGGCTGAACAGCCTGCCTCCCACCCTTCCCATGAGATCACCTTTTTCAGTTCATACCAGCATCTCACAGGCTTACTGGCTGTAGTGCATCCCTACACAGCTCTGTGATGTGATTTAGAAGAAAGACACGGGAGGTGGGAGAAGAAAGACCAACTCCATTTATTGATCTGAGGGTCCAGGTATTTACAGACAGAAACTGCAAGCCTACCTGACATTCTGCTTGTCTCCTGCCCTAGTAATTTAATCAGTCATCTTAAAGACTATGAACCCAGAGGGCATCTATTTTACATATCCCTTGTTTTCTGTAATTCTCTTGTTTGTCTCATGGAGACAGCAACATCTGGGGGGCATGGAGAGCCATTCCGGATGATGATGAGCACAGTCTCAAAGAACAGTTTCCCAGAAGGTCTATCCTGATCTTGTCAACCGCACTCCACCCCAGCCCTCAACAACTGGCATCACGGATTACAGTCTCAGACTGCCTTTGTTGCTATCCATACCTGGAGTTAGACTCAGAAGAAGAGTCACTTAATAGTCCCATAGCATCTTAAAATATCAAGTTCAAATAACCAGGTTTCAGATATGACCATAATTTCACATTGGCTAAGGAATATCTTTTGAGGCAAATCTTAAGTGGCTTACATGCCTTTCTATACCTATTCTAGTTCCTGCTTAAATAACAATCATAAAATCAAATTTACCATTAAAATCTTAACTTTTTTTACCAAATTTTACCCGAAGTTACCTGCCTCTAGGAGACTTAGACTAAAATTCATTTCCTCAAACTAAAGATGTCTCTGATTTAGTCTCAGTAATTAATTCAGTCAGTTGTTTTAACACTAATTGCTTTTACATCACATTGTAACATGTCCAATTTTTTTACTCATCTCTCCCCTCCCTCCACCACATAATACCTTGCATTCTGATTACCCCTTCCCTCAATGAGCCCTCCTGTCTATCACACCCCACCCTTCCCTTATCACCATCTTCTCTCTTTTTTTTGTAGGGAAAGATAAATTTCTATACTCCATTACCTGTGTTTCTTATTTCCTGGTTATATGCAATAATAATTCTCAGCATTCATTTCTAATACTTTGAATTCCACCTTCTTTCCCTCCCTCCCTCCCTATTCATCCCCACTGAGAAGGCAAGCAATTCAATACAGGTTATATATGTGTTGTTTTGCAAAAGACTTCCATAATAATCATGTTGTGTAATACTAACTATATTGCCCTCTATCCTCCCTTATTTTTTTATTCCCTCATTTGACTTTGTCCCTTCCCAAAAGTGTTTATTTCTAGTAACTCCTTTCTCCCATTTGCCCTCCCTTCTCTCATTCCCCTCACCCCACTTGTCGCCTCCTCCACTACTTTCCTGTAGTATAACATAGATTTTCATACCAAATTTAGTGAGCATATTATTTCCTCCTTAAGCCATATTTGGAGAGAGTACCTTCACTTTTCCCTTCTCCTCTTCTCCTTTTCTCCTCCATTGAAAAAGATTTTTCTTTATCTCTTTTACAAGTTATAGCCTGCCCCATTCCATTTCTCCCTTTCTCCTCCCAATATTTTCCTCCCTCACTCCTTAAATTTTATTTTATATATATTTTTTGTGGATATCATCTCTTCTGATTCAACACAGCCTATAGCTTCTGTCTATGTATGTGTGTATGTGTGTGCACACGTGTATGTATGACTCCACCTACCCAAATACTGAGAAAAGTCTCAAGAGTTATAAATATTTTCTTTCCATGTAGGAACGTAAACAGTTCAGCTTTAGAAAGTCTTTTATGATTTCTCTTTCCTGTTTACCTTTTCAAACTTCTCTTGATTCTTGTATTTGAAAGTCAAATTTTCTATACAGTTCTTGTCTTTTCAATATGAATGCTTGAAAGTCCTTTGAATGTCCATTTGAATGACCATTTATTCCCATGAAATATTATACTTAGTTTTGCAGAGTAGGTGATTTTTGGTTTTAATCCCAGTTCCTTTGACTTCTGAAATATCCTATTCCAAGCCTTTCGACCCCTTAATGTTGAAGCTTCCAGATCCTGTGTTATCCTGATTGTATTTCCATAATACTCAAATTGTTTCTTTCTAGCTGCTTGCAGTATTTTCTCCTTGACCTGAAATTTGGCCACAATATTCTTAGGAGTTTCTCTTTTCAGGTCTCTTTCAGGAGGTGATCAGTGGATTCTTTCAATATTTATTTTGCCCTCTGGTTCTAGAATATCAGGACAGTTTTCTTCGATAATTTATGGAAGATAATGTCTAGGCTCTTTTTTGATCATGGCTTTCAGGTAGTCCCATAATTTTTAAATTGTCTCTCCTGGATCTATTTTCCAGGTCAGTTGTTTTTCCATTGAGATGTTTCACATTGTCTTCTATTTTTTCAAACTTTTGGTTTTGTTTTCTAACTGCTTGGTTTATCTCATAGTCATTCATTTCCCTGAACTCAATTCTGTCTTTCAGAGAACAAATTTTGTTCAGTGAGCTTTTGAACCTTCTCCTCCATTTGGCTAATTCTGCTTTTTAAAGCCTCCTTCTCCTCACTGGCTTTTTGGACCTCTTTTTTCCAATTGAGTCAGCCTCTTTTTAAAGGTGTTATTTTCTTCAGTATTTTTTGGTTCTCCTTTAGCAAGCTACTAGCTTGCTTTTCAAGTTCTTCTATTGCCTGAGCTCAATTTAAGCTCACTTTGGAGGCCCTGGAGGCAGGGACCTTGACTTACTGTGACAATAAGCCTTATTCTTCCTCATCTGAAATGAGGGGAGGAGACACCTGTTCACCAAGAAAGTAACCTTCTATGGTCCTTATTTTTTCCCCTTTTGGGGGCATTTTCCTAGCCTTGGGAACTTGACTTCTGAATCCTTTATCAAGAGATTAGACTCAGCTATTCAGTTTCCCTGGGCTTTGGGTAGGGGCAAGGCCATCACTGAGAACTGGAGTTTAGATCAGCTGCTCCCTACTACCACAGGCTTTAAACTGAGCTGCTTGAACAGTGGATCCAGGTTGCTTCCAGGCCTCTGCAGCTGCCTACAGTCTGCTGCCTTGGTCTCTGCTGTTGCCTCGGGCCATTGCTGGAGAAACCCCCTTTCATCTCACCCATCTGGGAAAGCCCTCCCCCACTGACATTTGCAACTTTCTTTGTCACTTGTGGGTTGAGGTATCTGGGACCTTCCCTTCTAGAAACTCTGCCAAGAGGTCTATTCAGGTCCTGTTCCTCCCAGTGCTGCGTGGCCAGGGCTGCACTCTACTCTGCTCAGCATCCCGTAAGATAGACCTTTCCTGTCAGTCTTCCAGGTTACCTTTGACTGGAAACCTCTTTTGCTCTGTTGTTCTGTGGCTTCTGCTGCTCTAGACTTTGTTGAGAGTCATTTTTACAGGTATTTTGTGGGTTGTGGGGGATGCGCTAGAGTATACACATCTTTCTATTCTGCCATCTTGGCTCCGCCCCCTGTAAAATGAGGTTGTTTTTTTTTTTTAAAAAGAGATATTTGTTAAGAGTTTTGCAGAACTTAAAGCATTGCATAAATGCTATTTTTTATCATTGTGGTTATTGTTACTGAGTAAAGCACAACACTGTCTGTTGTCTTGTCTCTCCTCTTTTCTACCTCCCCTTTCTCCATAGATTTGCTCTTACCTGAACAAATGGGTCTTTTCTGTTCTCTTAAGAGCACACTGAAATATATGGGTGCCAACAACTGATGTCTATGCTACTTTGGATGATTTGTAGTGCAAGTGATGATGCCCATTATAAATAATGTTTGAAATAGACAAAAAGATGGGAATTCCTACCAGTTTAAATCCAAATTGAGAACTCTAGCTAAATTGGAGCCAGACGGTGGAAGATCTTAAATGCCAGCCTAAGGTCCTAAAGACCAGTGGTTTTCAAAGCACAGTCTGAAAATCCCTAAGAGTGCCTGAAAACATTTCATAGGATCTCTAAGGTCAAAATTATTTTCCTAATAATGCCAAGACATTTTAATTTCTTATATGGTAAATGTCAAAAAATGGAACTCACATCAACAAAAAGGCTGTTTTGGGCAGGGTCAATAATATTTAAAAGTATAAAAGGGTGCTGACACTAAAAAGTTTGAGAACCACTGTTTATAGACAATGGGGAACCATTGAAGGTCATGGAACAGGGGAGTAATCTTGTCAGACATACATTAAGAAGGTCTTTTTGACAGAGACTAGAATAAGAGAAACTAGCAAGAAGGCTATTATATAGCCCAGATGAAAATTATTAAAATCCTGACCTGGGGTGGTAGCAGAGCAGTATGTGTGTGCTAGAACGTTTTTTTGTCCATATTTCCAAAATAAAATACTGAAGATATATTTTAAATTCCCCTTAGTTACTGACTTCCCCTCGTACTATAATTTTTGTGTACATGTCAACACATAAGTAAGGAACTATGAATTAGAGCTTGAGAAACTAAACACACTGTGCAGATAGGAGCATGCTATTTATTGAGAAAATTACAGTTTGACTCTGCTTGCTTAAAATTAGATTTGTGGCTTCAGGGTGGCTCTGCAAATCAGCCTGCTCCAGCCCTGAAATTATGTGATTTCTATACCTTCTAGGACTAAAAATGGACAGAATGGGACCTATTAGGAGACTTCAAACTGCGATAGAGAGACATGAACTCTAGAAAGGTCTCTATTTTCCCCCCTTCTCCACAGTCACAAGAATTTTCTCTAAGGAAACCTCTCTGATCAAGGGCTCCCAAAGAACACTGTCACTAAGAGAACTACCACCAAGGTTGAGGCAGGGTCCTGACTTTTCCAAAAGGAAATTAAATTGGTTGGCAACTAGCCCTGCTGTAGCCACATATGGGTAATCAGCAGTTCACAGCAGAAAGCTACTCTAATGGTCTCTGGCCAACTTTTGCCCAGACTATCATTCCCACTAGGCTTCCATGAGGTGATTTTTAATTTTGAAAGGAAATTGAGTCATGGATTGTAAGTGTGACAATGGCACCAACTTCAGAAGCCTAGAGAGAGGGCAGGAACAGAAAGGCAAGGATGCCTGCTGATCCTGGGCAACTCTGTAGTGTTAATCAGCTGCCCTCTATCACTGCATGTCCAGCTTCCATTTCTTACTTGTAGGTTAGTGTAATAGAGCATCCTATCTATTTCTTGGTTTTGATAAAGGAAGGGCAGGAAGGCTTAAAGCTTCTCATCTGTCAGCCAGCTTAGTGTGGGAACTCCCTGGGCCTGGATAGAGAACATTAAGAATCGTCAAGTAGAATCTCCATGGTGCTCATGAGAAGATGGACCCCTGTCTGTGCTATTTTTATCCACTGGGCACAGTGACTTCACATTCCTTCCTCATAAAACTGACAGCAACATATATTGACCAAAAAGCAGTGACTCCCACAAGGAACTCCCTGCATTCTTGATCCTACCACCTTGCAGGTCTTCCAATCTATTCATGTAGATTTGTGTACCAGTACTTCAAATGGATGTTTGATTTATTTGATTAAATGAATTAAATGCAGTTGCTCTAAAACCCAGGGATAGAAGCATCACAAAGGTTGGTGGCCCTCGATAAGCTATTTAACCCCTCTCAGCTTCTGTTTCCTCATCTATAAAATGAGGATAATAATAACCTCAGAGGTTTGTGGTGGGAAAAGAAAAGATAATATAGTAAAATGTTTTGCAAACCTTAAAGCACTATATAGAGTTGATTTTCGGTTGTGTCTGACTCTTTGTGACTTCATTTGGGGTTTTCTTGGCAAAGATACAGTAGTGGTTTGCCATTTTCTTCTCCAGCTCACTTTACAGATGAGGAATCAGAGGCAAACAGGATTAAGTGATTTGCCCAGGGTCACACATCTAGTAAGTGTCTGAGGCTGGATTTGAACTCATGAAGATGAGTCTCCCTGATTCCAAGTCCAGTGCTCTATCCATTGCACCACCTCACTGTGATGCCTAATATATTTGCCTTAGGTCTGGCAAAACATTTTAAAGCTAAAAACAAAGAAGAGAAATGGAAGAAAACTGCCTAAGCACGTTCACCAAGCTAGATACCATGAGAGAAGCTATCATGTTGAAAAAACAATTGGTATTGAGACACTCAGAGGCTCACGAGAGACAAAATCCAAGACAGGAGCCCATATTAAAATTCATAGCCTAAAATGTCTATGTACAAATGCCCAAACTTCAGATCATCAACAAGAGGAAATAGAGGTCCTAATGCAAGGAGGCAAATTTGTCTTCATAGATATCACTGAAACTTATGGGATGAGACCAATGATTGAATATTACTCTGAAGGGTCATATCCTATTAGAAAGAAACAGGATACCTTAAAGAGCTCCTCATCACCTTGGAAGGAGGTCTCCAGTGAAGTACCCAGAAATCCATGATAGACCCGATGCTATTTAATATTTTTACTAGTAACTAGAATAAAGACATATCACATTTATCCAAATTGCAGATGACACAAAACTAGGAGGGATGGCCAGCACATTTGATTTAGGAACCAAAAAGATCTGAACAAGTGAAAAATTCTGCTAAATATTTTAAGATTTAATAGGAATAATTGTGAAGTATTACTTGTAGGTTCAAGAAAGAAATCTTACAAGTTTAATAGGGAAGAATGGCTAGAGAGCAGCTCATCTGAAAATCATCTGGAAATTGAAATGGACTCAAAACTCAACAATATTATATGGCAGCCTCAACAACTAGTTCAGTCGTAGACAACATGAAGAGAAGGGTCACTTCCAGGAATAGGGAATAGTCCCATTTTCTGTCTTGGTAAAACCCAAGAGTGTCTAGAGCAGAGCAACCAGGACGATGAAGGACATTAAGTAGATGCCACAAGAGGCTCAATTGAAGGTATTTAGGGATTGTAGCCTAGAAAAGAGACATTTTGCTGCCTTTAAGCATTTGACATGATATCATGTGGAAGAGGGTATAGAGTTGCTGTTTGGACCCAGAGAACATAACAACAAATGGAGGGTAAGTAATTACAGAAAAGCAAGTTTAAACTTGAAAAAAAGGAAAAATTTCATAAGAATCAGAGTGGTTCAAGAGTGGAATGGGCTGTCTTGGGAGGTAGTGGATTTCCCCTCACTACAGTTCTCTAAGCAAAAACTAGACATCTTCTTCTTCTTGAATGTGGGGCACTGTCTTTTCTCTTGTTTGGGGTATTGCTGCTGACCTCCTTCTCAACTCTGAAATCCTATGATTCTGTAAGTAGTACTACTAGTATTATCATGCCATAATTTTTGGTACAAGTATCCAGCCAGTAAGGAAGTAGAATAATGCTTTAGTCAGCAACAATTTAACAACAAAATAGATTCTCATTTTGAAGCTTGCAGATGCTTAATCACTAAATACAAGGCTAAAGTCACCTGACCATATTTTAAATCTCCCTTCTTATAAGAGGACTGTATAACTCACAAAAGCTTCAGAAGCTCAAAGCCGGAGGACAGAGTGATGACAGTTGCCATAACAACTTCTCCTTTTATCTCCCTCCAGAAATGCTGAAGAATAAATCATGGTGTAGGCAGGGAAGGAGGGGGAAAGGAAAGAGAATCATGAATTGAAAAAAACCTGAACTTGGACATTCTATCCAAGCAATAACTGAGCCTTGGGGGCAGCTAGGTGGTGCGGTGGATAGAGCATCAGTGCAGGAGTCAGGAGGACCTGAGTTCAAATCTCACCTCACACAATTGACACTCACTAGCTATGTGACCATGGGCAAGTCACTTAACACCAATTGCCTCATCCTGGGTCATCTCCAGTAATCCTGATGTTCAGATGATTCTGGAGAAGAAAGTGAGGATGGTGACCTGTACAGACCTTGCTTACTCAACACAGTCAAGAGCAATTCGTATCATTATTTCTCCGATGGCATGGTCTTCTTCGGCAGCAAAGGATGAACACACACACACACACACACACACACACACACACGCGCGCACACACACACAACTGAGCCTTGTAATTAGTTTAGGAAGATCCAGTCCCAAAACTTTAATTATGTCTCACCCATATTCACACCCTAAACCTAGGATCCCTAAGGAAAATAGGCTCTTGCACTCATTGAGATTCTATGATTCCTCCCCACAATGCCTTTATATATACCTCCATGGTCTTACTGAGACCAAATCCAAAAGGAAGGAAGAGGAGGCTACCAATCCCTGAACACAGGCAATGTGAGACTACAAAAACAACTACATTCATACAAGTAGCCCTGAAAGTGATGAGAAAGTCAGGGAAACCTTTCCTCTAATGATTCCACAAGGATCCTTCTTCAGCTCCCTATGTTCCTACAAGTTAAGGAACTAAGGAACTGTCATCTTGCCACTGTGTACAGCTACAAAGTGGTAGAAGCCTACTCACACACAAAGGAAAAGGATAGAGTCTACATATGGGACAATACATATTCCCTTTCTGACTTCTTCAGTCCCACCAGGATTTATCCATCTCTCACTACTACCTTCTTTTGTAGTCAACCTCTCTACTTTGAGATCATAAAATCATGATGAAGAGCTAGAAGAGGCCTTGGAGGCCATTGAGTCTAAAGTCTTCATTTTATAGATATGGAAACTGAGTCACAGAGAAGCAAAGTGACTTTTCACAGAATTGCAGTCAGTAAGTCTATGAGGTGGGATCTGAATTCAGATCTTTCTGATTCCAAATCCATTGCCTTATCCAACACACCATGTCCCAGATATTTCATTTGAGCCTGGACCTTTCTGGTCAAGAATCCTATTCTTTCCTCTCCTTCTGACCATCCTTTCCTGCCCCACACCCAGATCATAGACTGATTCTTCCCTCCTAAATTACTTTTCAAGGCATGTAACATGAAGGATCTCCTAAAGACAAATATAACAACAACATCCTTAAGATCCAAGTCTAAACAAGAAATCTCTATGCCCTGGAGAGATTATAAAATTATATATCCTATGAGTTACTGACAATGAGAAGTTTTGAGCACCCACCATAACACATGTCATTTGGTTAATTTCAAAATAAACACTTGGAGAGTAGAATTCTGTAATCTTTGTGACAGATGCCCTCACAAAACAAAGAAAAGGTGGATACACATTGGAGAATTTACCATATCTATGGCTCATCTCTCCTGCCTAGGAATTTTACTGTATGAAACCACACAAGATGTTGTTATTGACTCTCCTTACAAGCCCACGGTTCCCAATTTTCAAAGAAAAAGCCAAGGAAGAAAAACAGAAAATATCGACAAACATCAATGAATAAGCCTTCCCCAGAGACCTATAGAGCATCAGTCACTTCTAATCAAGCTTTCGGTAGGGATCCCATCAGGTGACATCTTCTAATTGTTTCCTCAGTGTGTAGCTTCCATTGCACTTCTCCACAGCCATCAGCAGTTCCCAGCAGATAACATCACTTGTCACTGCCCATCATCACTCCTCCAGCATCTGTCAACAGCTCCCAGCAGGCAGTGTCAATTCCAACTAGAATTCTCCATCCTCATCCATGTTGTTCCACCTTTGGTTTTCTACTGTTTCCAGTATGGGAGCAATATTAGCCCTTTAGCCAGAAATTAAACCTCTCTTTTATAATGGATCCCATCACCATGATGCAGAGAGGAATATTTCAGTTTTCCCATCATGGACTTTTAATATGAAGCCTCCCTTGCGATTCACTTCCTACCAACTTTTGGCTTCCCACAAAAGTCACCCAGAACTCAACCTATACCAAGGCACATGTAGTGAAACAAGCCCTGGCATCCCACACAATGGCATGCAGAGTGTAATGAAGGATCTAATTAGAGTCAGAGGACCTTGATACAAATCTCTGCTCCACCAAGACACGACATCGAGAAAATAATATCATGTCTCTCTTAGCCTCAGTTTCCACATCAGTTAAAAAAAAAGGAGGATGGGTGACATGAACTCTTATTTCACAGTCTAAACCTGTGATCCTGTGACCTTCAAGCTGTTCTTGGTCATGTACACTAGTTTTGAATATAGTGACTCCATAGCCTGATCCCCACTTTGCCATTTCTTTAGGAGGCTTTATTTATTTATTTGCTTACTTATTTATTTACTAGGCATTATTTCATTCCTTATACCTGTATCCACCCTCTCACCCCCATGCTTAGCACAGTATTGTTGTCCAGTCACTTAAGTCGTTTCTGACTCTTCATGACCCCATTTGGGGTTTTCTTGGCAAAAACACTGGAGTGGTTTGCCATTTCCTTCTCCAGCTCATTTTACAGATGAGGAATTGGAAGAAAACAGGGTGAAGTAATTTGCCCAGGGTCACACAGCTAGTAAGTGTCTGAGGCTGGATTTGAACTCATGAAGATGAATCTCCCTGATTCCAAGTCCAGTAATCTATCCACTGTGCCACTTAACTGTCACGGTGCCAGGCACATAATAAATACCTGATTGACTCCCCAGGCACATGGAAAACATGTCTGTGTCAATACTTCTTATGGGTCTAGAAGGATCTCTTAACCTGGCATCCACAAGCTCTTTTTTTAATTATGAAATGAATTTCAATGAACTTGGTTTCTTTTGTAATGCCATATATTTTATTTTTTTGCATTTAAATGCATTATTCTGATAAAGGATCCATGGGTTTCACCAAACTGACACAAAAAAAATGTCAAGAACCCCTGGTCTAGGAGTTTGATAAACAATCCACTTTCTTCTCAGTCCTATCAATCTCTCTGGGGCCAACTCAACAGTACTATTAAAATTACTTGGGGCTACTTCCAATTATTTCTCAGACAGGGCAGGGGGTTCAAGAATTCACTCATATTAATATACATAAGGAAAATAAAAGGTGGAAGGAACAAAACAGGTGCATTTATAAAAACAAATTATACTGAAGTGGCCCCTATTACACCCCTTCCTGTGTCACTCCTTGGATGGCTGCCCACCTTGCCTGCCCCTACTCTCAATTCCACCTAGAATCAGTATCACCATACCCCATACTTAGCACTGACGAGCATCACAAGCAAGGACATTTCTGCACATAGATAAAGCCATGGTGGAAGTAAAAGTGCAAGAACTATTAGCACCCACAAAACTGGTATAAGAATGCTGCAAATACATGGGCTGCAAAAGTGTTTTTTCATTCCCTTTCTCTGTTTCATCGATAGCTGACCTAAGGAGCCTTCCCCTCCTCTATCTCAGCTGAGTTCCACAGACTTCTCAAGTGCAACACTGATATCTACATGGGCTCTTTGGAGTTACAATTCAATTAGACCAACCTCTAACTCGGATTCTCATTCATTCTCCCTCTCCCTCCCTCCCTTCCTCCCTCTCCTCTCTCTCTCTCCTCTCTCTCTCTCTCTCTCTCTCTCTCTCTCTCTCTCTCTCTCTCTCTCTCTCTCTCTCTCTCTCTCTCTCTCTCTCTCTCCCTCCCTCCCTCCCTCCCTCCCTCCCTCTGTTTCTCTCTCTCTGTCTCTCTCTCTCCCTACCCCCACCCCACACACACACATAATTAGTAACTGGGATGAAGAATAACCTGCAACCTAGTACACTGGAGATGAATTCCAGTCTTAGCTCTTCCTCCATACTGATATGGGATTCTTGCTAAATCTGTCCTATAGTTTCCCCAGCTATACAATAGGAAAATCATCACCAGGCACAGGGCTGTTGCCAGATATAAAAGATCCCTTACAACAAAGCTCTGCAAAAATCAATGTAACCTAAGCATGTGAAAGATTGGGTAACTGATTCATAAAGAAAATATATCTTCTTGTCTTTTGTCTATAGCTTTGATACTGAAGGGAGTCGTTATGGCTAAGGTAGGGTGTTACTGATGCAGCTGGAAGAGATTAGAGGTCACTATAGTGTCTGTCACAGGTTGTCACATACACACACACACAGGGAGAGCACAGCACAGGGGAGCTCATCTCTGATGCCAACAATAAACATCTCTCCATTCCCATGAAATCCTATCTAGCCCAGGGCTACCCACCAAAGCTGAAAAAGACTCTTCCATTCAATATGAATGCCAACATATTTTCCTTTCTCTCCCAGAAGCTGGTAGAGAAATCTACAACCTTGTATCTGTTCAAAACTCCCCAAGACTTGAGGGTACCCACTGAAACATGTCTGGTTTTGGTTGCAGGGTGATAGACTCTAGCCAGCAAGCTAGGTGGATCAGTGGATAGTGTGCTGCGCTGAGTCAGAACTAAGTTCAAAAATCTGGCCTCAGACACCATCTGTGTGACCCTAGACAAGTCACTTAATTTCTGTTTGCCTCAGTTTCCTCAAATGCTAAATGAGGATAGCAACAGCACCTACCTTGCAAGGTTTTTGTGAGGATCAAATGAGATAATATTTGTAAATACTTGCCTCTCTGGACTACAGTTTCCTTACCTGTGTGTAACAAGGTGGTCAGTGGAACTCCTGTTTTGATGGATTGAGGCATCTCTCTCATCAAGGAGCCAGAGCATGTGTCTAGCCCCATGGGAGATACACCATTCCAGCAAACCCATTGTTTTCCTATTACCCATTCTATATGTGAAATAAGAGGGCTGGGCTAGATCATCACTAAGGTCCCTTCTGGCACTAAAGACTCCAAACCTTATGATTTCCCCTATCATTTTAAGGTCCATGCAAAGTAAATGTGACACCAAATAGTCTGACACATCTAATGTTCCAAAGTAGACAGAACAGCCCCAGACTAGAGCTCCTGGGATGAGGGGAAGGGGAAATGAGGGAGAAAAGGAAAAGAGAATTATACAGTAGTACAGCCAAAAGCAAACATGCGTTAAATCCTTTGTCTGATGGGGTCTATTGCTAATGTGGTCCTGAGATTTTTTCAGACATCATAATCACACCCATGTGGCTAAAAGCCCAGGGTGTGGCCAACAGCTCTCTCCATCCCCTGACAGCCCTTCGCATCACTGAGAGATTGGAGCTGCTGCTAGATACCCCTTTATACCATAGGTCACTCTGCCAATGTTGCAACCTGGACAACAGGATGTTATTTTAGATCACATTGATCTACGGTATTCTCTACTTCTACTCCCTATGTCATGTGCTATATACTACTATTTCACCCTAACAGTGGCTATATTCCAGTGACCTCATGTTTCAATGTGCCCTTCAAGCCACCTTGCTTATAGCAGCCTATCATTCATCTTCTTTGCTCATCTAGCTCAGCAAAACTGAGCTTTAAGAGCATGGCTTTAATGCAAATAGATTTACTAACTCTTCTCCAAGACCTTGTTATAGGAGATCTCCATAAGTGTGTTATCCTCAGTCACCCATAAAACTAGTCTGCAAGTCAGAGCTGACATGCAGAACAGATGCTTCCCACCCTCACACGGGAGACCCAACACTAGCTCTTAAGAACTCACAATGCCATAAGGAAACTTTCATAAAACCAACATCACCCACTTCTAGAGCCTTAGTTATTAAAACAACTGAACAGGAGAAAAGCCAAGAAAGGAAAATGCTCATTAGAAAAAGAGGGGCAGCTAGGCAGCACAGTGGATAGAGTGCCAGGCCTGGGAACCAAGAAGACTCATCTTCCTCAGTGCAAATCTGACCTCAGACACTTACTAGCTGTGTGACCTTGGGCAAGTCACTTAATCCTGTTTGCCTCAGTTTCCTCATCTATAAAATGAGCTGGAGAAGGAAATGGCAAACCCCTCCAGTATATTTGCCAAGAAAGCCCCCACTGGGGTCATGAAGAGTCAGACATGACTGAACAACAACAAATTAGAAAAAACACCCAAACATACAGAACCCCAACCAATATTTTTATATCAAAAACAAGTAGCATGGAAAATGTTCAGTTCAACTTTCTAATACAAATTCAGTTAGAATGGAATGAGGAGGAGAAACAGAAGAAGGGACGCAGCAAGGCCACTGGAGTGAGGAATAGTGGGACAGAAGTAGAAGGGGAAAGAAAGGTGGAACAACCCATAATCCACCTGGTAACTTAGTATCATGGGTACTAAGCTCAGTCCTTTCTATGCTACTGAAGGATCTTAAGCACCCTCTATCTCTCATCATCTAGGTTATCCAACTGAGTTACTACTCTGCAAGAAAAGAATTGAAAAAGAGGGAGGGATCAGAAAAATTCAGGGTTTTGCAGAATTAGGGAAATAGGTAAAGTTGGGGTCTTTCCATCATGACTACTACTCTTAGTATAGAAAGATGTCAGGAGTAGGTGGGCACCCTTTCCCATGGTTTTGCCCTCCCTTAGTACTTTTAATAATGATGGTGATAATATCTGAAGTATATATACATATATATACATGCAGATATATATATGTATATATGTGTATGTATATGTATATCTAGACAACTATATATCTATATAAACACAGATATATAGATATAGAATTGAAGCTGCAGGTTCCCCACCCCTAGTCTAGTTCATGAAGCCTTTTCTAATCATCCCAACACACTGATCTCTGACTTCTGAACTTCTATAGCCCCTTTGGTTCTTTTTTCATAAAATCATATATACATATATATGTATATACACATATATGATATGGATATATAATATGGATAAATAATATGTGTGCATAGTGCTTTCAAGTTTGTAAACTGTTTGATATACATTATTTCAAATGAGTTCCATGACTGTGAGTAGGTACAACAAGTATTATCTCCATTTTAAAGATGAGGAAACTGAGGCACAAAGAATTTAAGTGAGTTGCCACTGATTACATAATTAGTAGTTTCTAGAGACAGGATCTGAATCTATGTCCCTGATTCCAAATCCAGCATTCTGTCTCCTTCTGTGTTCTCCCAGGTCTGGCTCTATCGAGATTTCCTTCATTCATCTCCAATCTATTTCCTTCCCCTAAGACTCTAAGATCCCACAACCACTAACAAAGACGAATCTGAGAGCCTGAGGAAAGGGTATATGGAATTGTCACTGCCTGAATATGCCAGGATTCTCTGAGCCCAAGACCCTGAACAACTTCCAGCATGAGGCAGCCCAGGAAACCACACCTGAGGCATATAGACAACATGAGAACAGACACCCAGGCATGGAAGAGGCTCCCACCCACACAGAACCATAATTCTCTTTCCACAAACTGTATTATCTTCAGTCAGCAGGTTATAGTTCTTTAGCTTCCTATAAACTCTACCCCATTGTCTGTGGGATAAAACACTAACTCCTTAGCCTAGAATTTAAGACTTTCAACAATTTGACAGCAATCCACTTTCCAGATTTATTCCCTACTCCTCCCCCCTCCCCCGGCTTCACATATTCTAGATTCTAACCAAACTGGACTACAAACCTTTCCCCAATGTCATCCTTTCTTTCCAAACTCTGTTCACTGGAGCATGCTATCTCCATGACATTGTCCTATGCCTAGAACAGACTCTTTCTAAATCCTCACCAATTAAAAACCTTCTCTTCCTTCAAGCTGCAAGTCAGCTCCCACCCCCAAGATCCTTTCCTCATTCCCCCACAGGAACTGAAAGTAATCTCTTCTTTCACAGTGTGGCATTTAAAAAGGTTTGAGAGTCATAATTTCTGGGTAATTTGATCATTTTATTAATAATTACAGCATTTTCATAAAAGGATGGTCATTTGACTGTCTCTCTCTTAGATCATCTTAAATCATCATGGCAGGTTCATGGCTTATATACCCATTGGAAGAGGGGTGTTGGGGGGGTGGCAATCGACTTTGATTGGTTAACAATTAATGAGAGAATGAATATTACAATGAGAGGCTGTCTGAACTTTGATTACATCACTTACTTCTTAAGTTACCCCCAGCCTTGGGCAATCAATTTGAAGAATTTATACCCTCCCAAAGCTGAGTAGAAGACATTGACTCACTACATTCTGCCTCGTGTTACAGGTAATGTAGCCTTTAGTCTCCCTATTATCCAAAAGCGTAGGAATCTCTCATTTTTTTCTTCCTTGTATACTCAGTGCCTAACACAGCATCCTGCAAATAGTTAGTGCTTAATATATGTTTGCTAAGGTAAACTGAATCATTTTAAGAACTCTTATAATCCATAGAGAAGCTCAGAGAAGAAAGAGGAGGGGGAAGAACCCAGCTTAGCACTACCAAACAATTGTTTTTCCCATCTGAAGTTTGAGATTATGCGATAGGCCAGTCTGCTTGAAGATATGCTTGCTTCCTGACCCAGTGTTCTAATTCATCATCACACTTAGTCACTTGACTTCATATTCCCAGGGAACACCCTGAGAATTCCTAGGTTTTATTTACCATTTATACATCTGGTTCTTTGGCACAACCTTTGTATATGGTACACACTGAATAAATGTTGACTTGAATTGAAAGATGGTCAATAGATCACCATGACTATAACATGAATAGAGGAGGCTGACAGACTATTTAGACAAGGCTTTATAGGCTCTATTTTATTTCCAGTTCTGGGATAACTGCACTAATCCCTCAACTCTTTAGATTCAGGACTATGAAGATCAGGTTATTGGGGAGGAATTAATTCTAGAAAAAATGGCTCAGGCTGATGTTTGTTGGTAAAAACATTCCCAGCTACCAAGATGCTGATTTATACTGGGAGATAGATTTCCCACATAGACCAGAATAGTCATGTTTACTTATTAGCACCTAGAACCATAGAATCTTAGATCTGTAATAGAATTTAAATATCATCTAGCTCAGGTGTTCTTAACCTAGAGTCCATGGAAAGATTTCACGGAGTTCACAAACTTTATTTTCACTACCCTCTAACCGAAATTTAATATTTCCTCCCATTACGAATATAGGCAACAAACCACAAGTATAATCAGTACTTGGTCACCAATAGAAATCAAAGATATTTTCATATCACATTAGAGTTGTTGCAGATAACTCAACGTATTGTTCATATTTATCACTACTTCAAAATCACTGTATTTATAAGATCCACTGCTAAATGGCAAATGATATAGGACTCTTCTCATCTATAGACACTCATAAAACACATGTGGCTCACAATCAGGGAACCCAGTAACTAGCAGTCATTTATCCACCAAACAGTGAAGTTAGAAGTTCTTACACTGGCAACCCGGACATCTAAATTGTTTTCCAGTATTCTCTATTGACAACTGTGTTCTTGATCACTATGTGGAATGAAGTGAATCTTTCTCATCGTTTGTTAAAATTTTGCCAAACTAGTTAGGTCGTTGAGAATTCTTTACTCTTGGGAAGGCAGCAGGGCCTTTTGGAACCCAATTAAGCTTAAAAGTGTAGGCCAGCTCAGTTCAAACACAGGCAATCGTTGAGGTAATGATTGAAATATGGTATTTAAAGTCATTTATGATTATTTACAGATTGGCAGAGATACGAATCATACACAGTGTTATAAATTCAGACATGACTGGAAGACTCAAAAATAAAACAACTATGAAATGAAGTAAAGACATGCACCTGTAATATATAAGTATTCAGATGGTATCATTATTATAATATAATAATTATAATATAAAATACCAGAGATTTTAAAAATAATTTTGTGAGAAAATAAGAAATTATATCAGTACCTTTTTCAGTTAGACAAAAAAAAAGCCACATGACTCCATACACAACAGCTAAACTCCAGAAAAGAAATGATTCCTAAATACCGCCATAATCTGTTTCCCTATCAGGAGAGTTAAAAGCCATTAAAAGGGGGAAAACTTGGGATCTATTATAAAATCTGCCATCTTTCATGTAATTGCTGTATCAAATTCTATAATATCTTATACTTTCATTGGCATACAAATTACTTGTTTCTAGACTGATTTATCAATCACTAAGAAACAATAAAACGCTAAGATTCAGAAAGTATCAGTTGAATCAAATAGTTTGTTTTATCTTTATATTTTATAGATCCAATTTCAGTTAGAAATGTCAAAGGAAAAGGCATGATAAAGTCTGTATCATGTGATTTCACATGCATTATTGAACATTATGAGACACAAAAGTCTCCGGGTTTTTTGGTAGAAAAATTCTTGTGAATGGTGCCATGAACTCAACAAAACTGAAAGAGCGTGTCACATCTGCTCATCCTGAAAAAAATGAATAAAAAATGATTTAAATATTTAGTTTATTTTCATGGGAAGAAAGCTCAATTCAAAAAAGCTGGGACATTTCTAACCTTTGCCAGTATTTTCTTGAAACATCCTATTAAAGGGCTTACCAGACCTCCAAACAAGAGAAGCTCGATGTTATTGGAGACTGGAGTAAAGTCATGTGCACTGCAAATGGACAAGGTAGTTTCTGGACTGGAAAAAAGAGGGGGGGGCGGGGTGTCAGAGAGAGAAAAATGAAGGTAGCACCATTGTCAAGCAATGAGTTATGTCCTAGGACAGCTGATGTTTCTTTTAAGAATTGTCAACCTTGCCAGTTCCCTTCAATATTCATTTGGATGAAATGATGAATGTCTTTCAACGAAGCCAGCTTCCTCATGCTTGTTTATTAGGTTCATGCTAATGCCATCAAAGCAGAATTTTTATTTTGTGAATCTTGTTTGGAAACTACAAAGGCTGCCAACATTTTAGAAACAATAGCTAATTATTTTTTACCAATGCGAACTTTGACTAGAAAGAAAACTTTCATATTCTTTACCTAGATAGAGCTCCTGTACTGCTTAGAAATATTCTGGTTTGGCTCCTTTTGTGGGAAAAAAATGAAAGCCTTTTGATAACTGCCACTTGTTTTTTACACAGATGTGTGTTGGCCACAAGGATTTTTCCAACAACAGCAAAAGATGTTTTCTCAGCTGCCAGAAAATCTTATCAGAATCAGATCTCTTAATCATCCCATTTTTAAAAGATTTTTGTTAAATAAAAACATTTATCACAGAGAAGTTCACTGACTTTCAAGATGACAGTTCTTGAATTGTATACTGAAATATTTGTCCGAAATAAGGATAGAAGTTTTACTTTTCATTAAAAAGAAAGGAACTCTACTCATCCTACTTTAAAAGACAGGACTTTGATTAGCTTACCTAGAAGATATTTTTACACATATAAATGAGACAAATCTTTCCATTCAAGGTTCTGGAGTCAATGTTATAATTGCTGTTGGAAGAATTGAAACGTTTCTTGGCAAAGCTGCTGATATGCAAAAAGACTGTAGAAGCTGACATCCTTGTAAAAACTTTTAAAAACTAGAGGAAGTACTTTAGAAACATGGAACTGAGATACAAACTACTCTGTTGATTTCTTTAAAAAGATAAATTTGTGAACACCTGAAAATACTTCACAACTCCTTCAAAAGTTATTTCTATCTAGACAGCATTAAAGTTCAACCACAGATCTGCAGTCCTTTTTTGGCTGATATGAGTTTTATCAAAGATGCTGACCTAGCCAAAGATAAACTCGTTGACCTTAAGACAAAAAAATTGCTGCAATTGGTTTTTACCTCAAAAAACCTTGAAAAAATTCTAGTGTTTCCTGAAAGAAGCCCATCCCCACCTTGTGAAGTAAGATGGGACTTTCAATACTTGTACTCATCAAAACAAAATTGAAATCAATTGGATATTCAACTTTATATGTGTATATATAGTCTTGCCAAAGATCACCTTACAGCTTAATGTTTTGATTCAAGCTAAGCAACAATTGTCTTTATACTGATGTCTTTTAAAATGAAATTTAATATTAATGCCTATATTTTAAATGTATTATCTTGTTATTTAAGGTGTTAGTAAAGAAGCATACTGTATTATTATATATTATCTATAATATATTATATTAATTACCATATTAATATGCTATATTATATTGCTATATCACAAATTTATTTTTTAATAATTGGTGACCGCAGTTCAGTAGAACTGACTTCCTTTGTAACAGTAATTAAAGAATGTAGAAATCCATTAAGGCTAGAATTGTCAGGAAGCATATTTCCTCTATATGGTAGTAATTTTTAACAGCTCACAAACATAGATTTACTTACCAAGTGTTTAGTGAGCATCTAGGCTACAAGCTGTTCCAAAAGTCTTAGTACAGTTTTACGTTATTAAAGCCAAATATAAAGGCATATACAAAGTTCTAGCTACAGCACAGAGATGAAACAGTTACTGCTGTCAGGTAATCTTACAGTTTAGTTTGGGAACCAAGGGCTACCACATGGAACAATTAAAATAGCATTCTGTGTCAGAACAAATGTTCAGGCAATATGGACTGGACTGACTGAGAAACCTTGGGGAGCAGGTCCTGAGTGTAGCAGCGTTGCCATTTCCCCACGTTAGGAATATCTGAATTAGTATTTAACATTAGTTAAATAGGCACTCCCAGTTGGTGCTGGTTGGCTTAATAATACAACTTCAGCAATATATAAGAAGTACTACGTCTTATGGAGATTACTATTCCAAATTGTGGTGCTATCTTGTACTTCCTTCCCTTGTGATACTTTGTGATTTATTTTATATATTTAAAAAATTATTCTGAGAAGTATCTATAAGTTTTAACAGACTGCCAAGAGATCCAGAGACAAAAAAAGTTTAAGAACTGTTTAACTTATCTAATCTCTTCATTTACGGAAAAGAAAATTAAAGCTCATAAAGGTTAAAATGACTTACCCAAGGGAATGCAGATATTAGCAGAGTAGGAATCCTAGCTCCCTAGTTAGGACCTTTTCCATTATCACTTATGTACCCACCCTACTTATCTGTGAAGGTCTAGTTACCAGGCTGGGGAATCTGGTGCCTTAAGGCCCTCTAGAAACTCAAGTGTGACCTAGTAGGTCACATGTGGTCTTGAGGACACAGATTCCCCACCCCTAGTCTAGTTCATGAAGCCTTTTCTAACCATCCCAACACACTGATCTCAGATTTCTAAACCTCTCTAGTTCCCTTGGTTCTTTTTTCATAAAAATCATAGATTCAAATTTGAAAGGTACCTCAGAGGTCGAGTCCCACTCCTGGCCAAATCATGAATCCACTCTGCAATATCACATCTATTATCCCAAAGGCAGTCTATTCCATGGGTGTAGGAGAAGGGGATTAGGAGGAATTAGTATTTACACAGTATCTGCACATGGCACTAAGCACTTTTACAATATCATCTCACTTGGTCATCCTCTGCAAGGTAGATGCCATTATTATCCCCATTTTACAGCTGAGGAAATTGAGGCAAGCAGAAATTAAGTGACCATGGTCATTCAGCTGGTAAGTGTCTGAGGCCAGATTTTAACTCAGGTCTTCCTGACTCCAGGCCCAGCACTCTATCACCTGTGCCACCACTGCCAAAAGGTCATACATTTCTCATTAGAAGAATCCTTAGAAATTAAGTAATTCAACCACATTTTACAGTTGAGGAAATTGAAACCTAGGGTGATAATGTGCCTTGCAAAATCTCCCAGAGACAGTGAAAAACAGATTCAAGATTGGAACCCATGTATCTTAGCAACAAATCCAACACTCCATTCCATTTGGGTCCAGTCTAATTGTTGGTGAGTTTTTCCATTTGTTGGAATGAAATCTGTTGAAATAAAATAAGGACAGTTTAAGGGCTCCTCCAAAGTCACACAGCTAGTGCTCTAACTAGAACCAGAAGCTGGTTTTTCAGATTCTTGGTTCAATCCTTGTTCAGGTCCTCACTACCTCTTACCTAAAGAGCTTCCTCATTTCTTGACTTCATTCTCTCCATCTCCCCAATATGCCCTCCATACATACACCAAAAAAAATATTCCCAAGACATAGGTCATGTCTCTGTTCTATAAATTTTATTTGACTCCTTGTGGCCTCTAGAATAAAATATAAACACCTAATAATAGTATTTAATCTTCCTAAGGCACAGGTCATGTCTCAGCTCAAAAACTTTTATTTGAATTTTGTTACCTCTACAATAAAAAACAAATCTTCAACCTAACATTGGTAATCCTCCTCAATCTGATTCCTACCCACCTTTCCTGATATATTTCACATCAGCATCCTTCACACACGACTTTTAGCAAAACTGGACTATTCCTTGAACTTAATATTCCATCTCTCACCTCTGTGTATCTATATCAACCAACCCTTAAGCACAGAATGAGAATACTCCTCAACTCTACCATTCACATTCTTTTTCCTCCTTTGCATCTCAGTTCAACTTCTATCACCTCCATAAAGACTTCTCTGGGACTCTTGAGGCAAAATGCCTTCCACATCCAGAGAAAGAACTATGGAACTGGATCGCAGAATGAAACAAACCATTTTCTCTTGCATTATGTTTTGTTTTGTTTTGCTTTCGTGGTTTTTCCCATTCCTTTTAATTCTTCTATGCAACACAATTAAGGTGAAAATGCATTTAATAAGAATGTATGTGCTACTACACTGATGATAAATTCTTCAACTTGAAAAGGCTACAAGCCAAGACCAAAGTGAAAGGAGTACTGTTGGTGCATGATTTTCTGTTTGCAAATAACTCAATGCAGCCTCTGAAGCTGAAATGCAACAAAGTATGAATTGTTTCTCTGCTGCTTTTGCTAAATTCAGTCTAACAATTAATACCAAGAAAACACATCAGCTACCACCATCAGCTACCACCACACTATCCATGTGTGGAACCATTGGTTACAGCAATTTGAATGCTGTGGATAAGTTCATTTACTTTGATACTGTACTTTCCAGGGATGTAAACATTGATAATGAGGTTGACTCAAGTATTGCCAGATCTAGCTCACTGGGAATATCTGAAGAAAAGTATGGAAGAGAAGAGGTATTAGATTGACTATCAAACTGAAGGTCTACAGAGTCGTTGTGCTGACCTCATTGCTGTATGCCTGTGAAACCTGGAGAGTCTACCAGTGCCATGCCAGGAAACTGAATCACTTCCATTTGAATTGTCTTAGGAACATTCTGAAGATCATTTGGCAGGATAAGACACTGAGGCCCTTCCTTGAGCTAAACTACCAAGCATTCAATTTCTGCCTCAGAGAAAGCAACTCCAGTTTGAACACAAAATATTCATTTGCCAAAAAGACTACTTTATGGAGAACTCATACAGGGCAAGTGTTCACATGGTTGTCAGAAGAAGCAATACAAGGACACTCTCAAGGTCTCTCTTAAGAAATTTGGAATTCATTGTGTGATATGGGAGACAATGGCACAGGATCACTCAGCATGTTGTGCCCACATAAGAGAAGGTGCTGTGCTCTACAAGCAAAGCAAAATTGAAAAACTTTAGAAGAAGCACAAGATGCGTAAATTTAGAGAACCCACCCCAAAGGTTCACATGGACTATTTGTGCCTGACCTGTGGTGGAAAATTCTGAGCTCATATTGGTCTGATCAGTCACAGTCAGACATGCTGAAACTTGAATCTAGTATAGTGATGTCATTTTGTGTGTCTTTGAGAATGAAGGACAACAACCAACCAGATGTCAAATTACATTTATTGGTTTTGCCCTAGTTACTTCATTGTTTGAAGTTTGGCCAGCTCACCTGCCCGTGGTTAGCATTATCTAAAGTTTTGTTTCAAGGGCTGGCTCTGATAACTTCATCTCTTGGCCCCAAAAGATGGAAACCAACCTTATGCTTAGAACTCACCATTTCCTCCAGTCCTTACCTCTCAACCCACACAAACACATATACATATGCAAATGCACATGTACACACAGAAGAGACATTCAACATCACCTAGTTAGTCAGTGAAAGGTAAGGATTCAAATTCATATCTCTTGACTTTAAACTAGGTGCTCTTTCTACCAAAGAGAAAATAAATATCCATCTGGATTACTTATTGAACATGTAGAATCCCAAACCCCAAATGAATCAGCCTTGTGCATTGCCAGTTTTGGTTAAAAAAAAGTAATTCTAAATCAGAACTCATTTTTCCTTTGTACAACTTAAAATTTTCATTTGTTCATTCAGAATTTCCATCCTGCAGTGCTGTGTAGTAGTACTGAAGAATGATCTGTATTTCATATTGATCCAAAAGGACACTGCCAAGGACTGTCTTAATTTATAATAAAAGGGGAAAACTTTTCCAAGAATCATTCCCTTGATGATTAATTTTCCTTCACTCTTCCCCAAACTCTTTAGCAATCAAATTCCTTATAACGTTTTTTAAGGATATGCCTTATCTCCATCTAAATACTGCCCCTACTAAGCAGGAGGAAGGTAGGGGTTTATGATTGGTTTGGGTTGGGTATTTTATTTTGTTTTTAAGTAAATGACCAGTCATTTGAAATAACTTCTCATTTAAACTCCTTCATATTTCATGTAAGCATCCTGTTGCCAAAAAATGGGTGAATTTGTGGTAGCCTCATTCTCTCACTCCTCCCACAACTGGAAGTACTTACTAGTTATCTTATAAGAGCCGGATTGAATTCAATAATTTTCTACTTTTTCACACAAAGCACTTCAGAGTAGTTTCAAGTTAGAAAGGAATGCTGTGGTAATAGGAAGGAACAATTTATCATTCAACAGAACTTCAGCCAATCACTCAGTCCTTTTCACTTCACACAATCAATTAGTCCCCTCCCAAACATACGAGGCTTCCTCCCCAGCCTACTCTTCATGGTCAGTTGCTTGAATGCTGCCTTAATATGCTAGTTTCCTTCCCTCATCCTTTGACCTTCCTCAGCATTTCCAATCTCCAACTGTGAATCATTCCCAACATCCACTTTTCTTTGTCCCTCATGTAAACTCATACATAAAAACAAACTATTAACAGGATAAACCAGAAATAATTAATAGAGGAAAGGTACTAGAATTAGGAAAGGATTACTCTTAAAAATAGGATTTTAGTTGAGACTTAAAGGAAGCCAGGGAAGTCAGTACACAATTTAGGGGTAAGAACATTCCAGGCATAGGGAGACAGCCCAAGAAAATTCCCGTAGACAAAAGATGAAATGTTTTGTTCATATAATATTAAGAAAGCTAGTGTCATTGATTCGAAGAGTACATGATGGAGAGTAATAAATGTTTGTTAGGGTTAGAGATTTTCAATTCATATGCTACCTTTACTGTAAAGCCTTCCTTGATCTCCCCATTTATTATATTTACTAATTTGAATATATATTGGATGCAAAGATATTGTCCATTAGTACATATGTTGTTAATAGGCTGCTAGGTGGTACAAGGGCTAGAGTGCCAATCTTGGAGTGAGGAAGAACTGAGTTCAAATCCAGTTGCAGACACCGCCTTTATCTTAGAGGCCATGAAGAATCATTGCTACGTTGAGGAGATTAAGTTAATAAGATTTGACAACTGGTTATCTAGAAAAGAGATAAATGTACTTGTAGCATTATTAACCAAAGTTACTAGAGATATTGGATCCCTCAAAAGAAGGAAGATTGGAAGAATGTCTAAAAAAAGTTCAGACAGGCAACAGAGATGGTGAAGATGAATCTGTGTTCCTCTGATCTTTAATAGTATTTGTTTTACAATTCTTTAATAATTATAATTATTTCTCATTTTATCAATAAATGAAACTCCATGTGAGCAGATCAGCAGTGTTCTGTAAATTTTCATCTTAGAAAGTGCCCTAGGTGCTAAAAGGTCAAGAGATTTACCAAGGGTTACACAGCCATTATATTTCACAAGTAGGACATGAACCCAGGGAATCCTGACTTGGGGGTTGGCCTTCAACCGGCTATGCCACATTATCTCCGTAAGACACTTTGCCTTAGAGCTATCTGACTGGTACTTTATACTTCTAGATGATTGTAAACCAGTGGTGTAAAGCTCAGATAGAAATGGGGGCCACTAACCCATACATAAGGATCCCCACATGCTGCATATTGACTTAGAAAACCACATATTAACATTACCTATGTTCTATTCTATTTGTATTTATTTTGCTAAATATTTCCCAATTGTATTTTAATCTGGTTTGACCTGCACTCATTGTGCCCAGCCTGTGTGTGTTTGATAACTCTGCTATAGAGGAGCCAAGATGGCGGAGTACAAAGATACACATATACTAGCTCTAAACCCATAGTTCATAAAATACCTGTAAAGAAGAACTCCCAACAAATTCTGGAGCAGCAGAAGCCACAGAACAACAAAGTGGAGGAGATTTCTGTTCCAGAGAGACCTGAAAAAACAATACCAAAGATTTGTCATGCACTGGACCTGGAATGGAGCCCAGCCCTGCCTCGGCCGTGCGGCACCAGGGGGAGCAGATCTTAGCAGGCTTCAGGGATGGAATCTACAGCGGTTGTGCAGGTCCCTCCACCCACAGGCACTAAAGGTCAGTGAGAGAGTCTTTTTGGCTGACCAAGAGGGGAGCGGGTTGTCCCCATAACTCAGGCACCCTTGGGAGGCAGCAGTGGAGGCAGCAGTGGAGGCAGCAGCAGACAAGGGCTCCCAAAGCAGGCAGGAGCTGGGATCCATTGTTGAAGGTCTCCGCATAAACTCCTGGAGGGAACTGAGCCCCGTGAGGTGGCCCTGCCCCCACCTGGGCACCTGAACTTAATCTCACACTGAATAGCAGCCCTGCCCCCACCCAAAGCCCTGAGGCTGGGAAGCAGCATTTGCATCTCAGACCCCAAACACTGGCTGGGTGGATCTGGAGGCGAGGTGGGGGTGGACAGGACACTCAGAAGTCAAGTCACTTGCTGGGAAAATGCCCAGAAAAGGGGAAAAAAAATAAGACCATAGAAGGCTATTTTCTTGATGAACAGGTATCTCCTCCCTTCCTTTCAGATGAGGAAGAACAAGGCTTACCATCAGAGAAAGACACAAAAGTCAAGGCTTCTGTATTCCAAACATCCAGAATAAATATTCAATGGGCTCAGGCCATGGAAGAGCTCAAAAAAGATTTTGAAAATCATGTTAGAGAGGTGGAGGAAAAACTGGGAAGAGAAATGAGAGAGATGCAAGAAAAGCATCAAAAGCAGGTCAACACCTTGCTAAAGGAGACCCAAAAAAATGCTGAAGAAAATAACACCTTGAAAAAATAGGCTAACTTAATTGGCAAAAGAGGTTCAAAAAGCCAATGAGGAGAAGAATGCTTTAAAAAGCAAAATTAGCCAAATGGAAAAGGAGGTTCAAAAGCTCACTGAAGAAAATAGTTCTTTCAAAATTAGAATGGAGCAGATGGAGGTTAATGACTTTATGATAAACCAAGAAATCACAACACAAAACCAAAAGAATAAAAAACTGGAAGATAATGTGAAATATCTCATTGGAAAAACAATTGACCTGGAAAATAGATCCAGGAGAGACAATTTAAAAATTATGGGACTGCCTGAAAGTCATGATCAAAAAAAAGAGCCTAGACATCATCTTTCACGAAATTATCAAGGAAAACTGCCCTGATATTCTAGAACCAGAGGGCAAAATAAGTATCCAAGGAATCCACCGATCACCTCCTGAAAGAGATCCAAAGAGAGAAACTCCTAGGAACATTGTGACCAAATTCCAGAGTTCCCTGGTCAAGGAGAAAATATTGCAAGAAGCTAGAAAGAAACAATTCAAGTATTGTGGAAATACAAACAGGATAACACAAGATCTAGCAGCTTCTACATTAAGGGATCGAAGGGCGTGGAATAGGATATTCCAGAAGTCAAAGGAACTAGGACTAAAACCAAGAATCACCTACCCAGCAAAACTGAGTATAATACTTCAGGGGGGAAAATGGTCTTTCAATGAAATCAAGGACTTTCAAGCATTCTCGATAAAAAGACCAGAGCTGAAAAGAAAATTTGACTTTCAAACACAAGAATCAAGAGAAGCATGAAAAGGTAAACAGCAAAGAGAAGTCATAAGGGACTTTACTAAAGTTAAACTGTTTACATTCCTACATGGAAAGACAATATTTATAACTCTTGAAACTTTTCATTATCTGGGTAGTTGGTGGGATTACATACACACACACACATGCGCGCACACACGCACACACAGAGACAGAGAGCACAGAGTGAATGGAATAGGATGGGTTCATATCTTTAAAAAAATAAAATTAAGCAGTGAGAGAGAAATATATTGGGAGGAGAAAGGGAGAAATGGAATGGGGCAAATTATTTCTCATAAAAGAGGCAGGCAAAACACTTTTTAGTGGAGGGAAAAGGAGGGGAGGTAAGAGAAAAACATGAAGTTTACTCTCATCACACTTGACTCAAGGAAGGAACAAAATGCACACTCATTTTGGTATGAAAACCTATCTTACAATACAGGAAAGTGGGGGAGAAGGGGATAAGCAGGGGTGAGGGGGTATGATGGAAGGGAGGGCAGTGGGAGGAGGGAGCAATCTGAAGTCAACACTCTTGGGGAGGGACAGGATCAAAAGAGAAAATAGAAGCAATGGGGGGCAGGATAGGATGGAGGGAAATACAGTGAGTCTTACTCAACACAACTATTATGGAAATCATTTGCAAAACTACACAGATATGGCCTATATTGAATTTCTTGCCTTCCCAAAGGGAATGGGTGGGGAGGGAGGGATGAAGAGAAGTTGGAACTCAAAGTTATAGAACAACTGTCGAGTACTGTTCTTGCTACTAGGAAATAAGAAATACAGGTAATGGGGTACAGAAAGTTATCTGGCCCTACAGGACAAAAGAGAAGATGGTTACAAGGGAAGGGAGAGATGATAGAAGAGAGGGCAGATTGGTGATAGGGGCAATCAGAATGCTCGGTATTTTGGGGTGGGGGAGGGGACAAATGGGGAGAAAATTTGGAACCCAAAATTTTGTGAAAATGAATATTAAAAGTTAAATAAATAAATTTTTAAAAAAAGATAACTCTGTTATAAACTTCAGGACCAGAACTGTCTCTCCACTTAACTAAACTGAAGGTCAAAACAGACATAACTAATTATTAATATCAAGCAAAGAAGAAAACATATATGTTCATCAGCTCATGGAAGATAAACAGTCTGGGGGAGGTCATGCAAATGTTCCTTTTTCCAGATACCATTGTGATGATTGCCTTAAGCCTTGAAGTACTTCAGAGCTTCCTGAATGAGATTTTATTTTATTTATGAGATTTTTATTCTAAACTCAAGAGTTTAACCCAACAATATATACAGGAAAAAACAAGTGGATGAAAAATGCCTTGGGTCTGGACTCTATACTAGTATATATATTTAGATAATGGTTTGTTGAGTTAGTCCATCAGTAAATAATATCTTGGACAGACATTACAGATGGAAAATAAACCAAGCTAGGAATTGAATAAATGGATTTGTGAAATTTGTTAACATTTTCAGTAAACCCAAATTTCTCCTTAGGGGAAAAAAATCTCTCTTAATCGCTATTCTTCTGGTCACGTTATATGCCTCCAAATCATATAACACCATCTCCAAAGAATCAAAATTGTTGGTCAACCCAAGGGTGTGGGAATAAGTTGTGTCATGTTATCAATAACAAATTATGTGAAAGAAGTAGCATAAAAATTGTCATCATCATCATCACCATCACTGGCATTCACATATTTTAACATGTGAATTTTGCAAATATCTTCTCATTTTTCTTCACAAGAACTTTGGAGAGTAAGTATTATTATTACTCCTATTTTATGGATAAGGTAACTGAGACAGAAATTAAATAACTAAAGTACTAAACTTAGAGTCAGAAAGACCTGAGTTCAAATCCAACCTCAGAGACATAACCCTGGACAAGTCATTTAATCTTTGTCTGCCTCGGTTTCCTTAGCTGTAGAAATAACACACACACCTGGTAAGTATAAGGTTGAATTTAAACCCAGGTCTTCCTAAGTCCAGCACTCTATCCACTATGGCACTTCATGATTAATGACATGTATGACAGAAAAACAAAAAGGGCTACTCATATATTCCTTGGGAATGAGGGATGACATATGAAAGGCCTACATACTGCAACAGTAGCCATATAATGTGATGATACCTAAAATTAGGACCCCAGAACACTGACTATACCCCTGTAGTGTATTTATGGGAGCACATGGAGACAGGTGTAATGGTAATTTAAATGGGAAGATCTTTCCTATTCATTAATAGGCCCATGTGACCTGCTTAAGTTCCATGGAAGCCTGAGTCACACAAGTCTAAGTCACATGGAACAAGAAGAGGTAGAGCAGGAAGGATGGAACAGGAAGAGGCAGAGCTGGAGCAGAGTTGAAAAAAAATTTGGTCAGAGTAATCAGAATTGAGGGAGAGGGAGAAAAGCAGGGAGCTGGCTAGCATGAGTGAGAGAGCTGGTTTGTAATGTCTTTAAAGAAACTAGTTTGTGGGGAACCTAACAGAGGGAAGGCTTGGGAATGGTGTTGCCCTCTGCATTGCTATTGTTTATAGACTTCTTTGTTACTATGATGGATTTGGCTTTCTGGTGTCTGAATAAAATGTTTTGGTTCTGTCTTCCATGTAGAGAGTCTGTTGTATTTCACAATTCAGAATTACACTGGCATATTCATGATTGCCATAGGCAATGTGAATATTGCATTGGCCCTACAACAGGTCACATGGGATGAGGAGGCATGGATAGATTGCAATCTGCTTTATCAACCTGGTAGATAGGTGGCACCATGGACAGAGTATCGAACCTAGAATCAGGAAGACCTGAGTTCAAATCCAGTCTCAGAAGTGTAACCTTACAGAAGTCATTTGACCTGTATTTGCCTCAGTTTCCTCAGTTAAAATAGAGATAATAACAGCACTAACCTCATAAGGTTGCAGAAGATCAAGTGAGATATTTATAAATCACTTAACATAGCACCTAGCACAGACTAGATACTTAATAAATTGCTTATTTCCTTCCTGCTCCATTGTGGGGGGTTGAGGGAGGGGTACATGCTTGTGTCAATGAAATCACACATATGCTGAAATACTGAAGTACAATCCAAACTGAAAAAACAATTATGCATAGAATGAACATTGACTCATTTGCTCATAACTAGGAGGCACTGCTTGAAGCTTCAAGCATATGCCTGGTGCATAGTAGATACTACATAAATACTTATTCCTTTCCTCCTTGACTTTAAGTATGCAGATTCAAGATCAAATTTTAAAAACCACTTCTTTATCCAACGAGTAAATCTTGGAAATTTATTACACTAAGGTGTGGTACAAACTGAAAAGACAAATAGACTCAAGAGGAGTATTCACAATCTATTTATTGGGGGACACCAGAAAAGCTTGTGGCACAATCTCATCCTCTGGAGTTTGACATAATGAATTACAATGTGTTCTCACAATATGTGGAAAGGCTGAGGGGTGACGTGATAGCATGTGAAGGGAAGACAGATGAGATTTTTTTCTGCATAACCCCAGAGGGTAGGACTAGGGACCAAGGATAAAAATTGAACAGAGACAAATTTAGACTTCAAGTGAGGAAAAAAATCCTAACTATTAGAGCTGTCTGAAAGTGGAATGGACTACCTCAGGAGGTTATGAGTCCTCTTTCTCTAGAGATCTTCAAGCAAAGATAAGATGACCATTTGCCAAGGATGTGTAGTGAGGATTCCAGTTTATATGTGAGTTGGAGCAGATGGTCCCTAACATCTCTTCTAGCACTTAGATTCTATAATTCTAGAGTGCCCTTTGGTGCCATTGGCAGAGATGATGATGAGCTGGATGAATCAGATCTGCCACAGGAAATCTCAAGTGCACTATAGTCTATTCACAGACTCTATTTTCCCCCATACTTGTAAAAATGAGTAAAATAAAATTACTCACCCACCAAAACATTTTTATTTCTTTATTTTTTAAACCAACCTAGTCATCTTTCTTCAGATAGTAAAAATGAGCAATTCTACTTAAATCAAACTAGGGACAACTCTTATCTTGAAGATAATTGGATGCATTCCCACCAGACACTTCCATTTCTGTAAAATGAAAGGGATGTCAGAGTTCCAGCCTCAATTCTAAGGGAAAAGGAGATGAGCTCTTTTCTTTGCCTCCCACCCCTAGTTGATGGACTAAAAGGCATTAGAACTACCATGCCCTGGATGATTTCCAAAGTAGTACTTATAGATACCATGTGGTACAATGAAAAGAGCAGTGGATTTGAAATTAGAAAACTTGGTTTCAAATTCCACCTCTATCACTACCTGTGTTTCTTTGAGTCAATCAATTTCACTCTCTTGGTGCTAGTTTCATCTACAGAAGTTAGACTACATGACCCTAAGCTCCCTTTCAATTCTCAATCTATGATCCTAAGCGTACTCAATGCTGGAAATATGGGTATATGGGATCTCTTGTTTTACTCAGAAGGTTTAAATATTGCCCAAACATTTCTTTCAAGGTTGCAAGGGAGAGAGATCAAAAGGTCACAAAAGGAAGGAAGCCTTTCTCTGTGGAAAATCTTTGTATTCTGTGACTTACAGAGGACAAGGGAACCCTTCTCAAAATTTAATTTGAGATCTAAGAGTACACATTTATTTCCATATCTGTAAGAGTTATGGATTAAAACAAATGGGGTGAGGGTGATAAAAATACTATCACCTCCTTTTTCCTACTCAACTATATCAATTTGCAAAGGATTCTTCCTCCCCAATATGTTTGTGACAATGATTCGTCTCCCATCAAAACATAATAACTACATTTAAGGTACCTTCAATTCAATGTAACAGTCAACAACTTTTGAGGAGAATAGTTCTATCATCAGAACCAGCACTATGCTGGGTGCTCATGACCTTGCTCATTCACCTTAAGATCTGGCTCTAGCCACAGGAGGGTTTCCATTTCTCTGCTGCTGTGATAAGGAGGACACTGCCTATTACAGCAAAATCACCTTTCAACAGCTTAGGATGAAATCTCTAACCTACCAAAAGAAGGGAGATAGAGTGAGTAGGGAGCCAAAATCATTAAGGAATTTATCTTCCTAGAGAGAAGAAAGCATTTGGTACCTATTGTTTCATTGTCAGGCTATTTGACCTGAGTTTCCCTACAAATGGGTGACTTTTCAGCAGGGAAGTGTGGCTTCATTTTTCTAAGTATTTGGGGTTATTCCATCTATATCCCCCCAAATCAGTTGGATCTGAAGACAGAACTACAGGGTAAATGAATCATACATACTGAAGATAAATCCACAGTGATTTTTTTCAGAGTTTGGAAAGAATCAAATCTCTCTTCCCCTCACCAATCATGTTTATGACATAAAATGTCAATGTATCATGTGCTCAACTGTAGTCAGTTTTATTGTTAAACTAAGTATATTTCCTTTCTTTGATTTGGCACTGGAGGATAATACTTCATAACTACCTCATGCTAGAAGTGAAATATATTTTAGAGTTTCTGATCCAAAGTCTGTTCCCAGTTTGAATTAATTATAAACCCAGATCTTATCAACTTTACTGCAGAACAATATTCACCCACCAGGAATGAGATGAAGTTTCTACATTAACTATCCCATATGCCTTTCCTAACATTAGACAAGATTAATTCACTGAACATTCATGGAATAAACATTAATTAAGGACCTATTGTGTACAAAGCATTGCCCTAGGAATTAGAGGAGATACAAAGCTCAGATAAGAATAGGACCTTGCTCTTGAGAAACTCTCATTTCTAGCAGTGAGAAGGACACAAATGCTTACCTACAATCCTCAATATTACATGAGGGGTGCATTAGAGAGGTACAAAACAAAGTAGCATGTGAATTCCAAGTGGCAGTATCTCATTTGGACTTTAAAGGATGGATTCCCTTTACAGAGGGCAAAAATATTCCAGGCATAGAGAATAATATAAAAAATGTACAGATGTGGAAAATATATGTTTTAGGAGTAAACAGTCCTCCAGCTTGGCTGGCATATAGAGGAGCAAGAGGAGAGTATCAAGAGATGTCTCTGGAAAGTTGGGTTGGTACCAGAGAATGAGGACCTTGAATGTCAAGCAAGGAGAATGAAATTTTATATAGGCAACATAAAACCAAAGGAAAAAAATGTTTTTAGCAAAAGAATGTCAACCCACTCTATGCATGAGAAATATAAATCTGCCTGCAACATAAAGGATGGATTGAAGGAGATACAAGAATGAAGGCAAGAAAACTTGCTTAGAGTCAGAAGATGAATATTTAAATCCTAACTCCTAATTTACTGCATTATGCTAGACTAATCTCAGTATTTCTGAGCTTGACTTTCCTCCTCTGTTAAATGGGGCTAGTAACTTACAAGGTTATTTTGAAAGAAATGCTATGTAAAAAAACAAAGTGGTATATGAACATGGCCTATTACTTTTATCCATATATAATCCTCCTTCACTTCCATCAATTATATAGAAGTTGGGTTACACCTAGGTAGAAAACCAGTTTCTAGGGGGTGGTATTTTCTCCTCTGTGTAGCCATCTGTGAAAACAGGCAGCCTCTCAGTCCCAGCTACAATCCCTGGATATCACTGCGATAACAAGCTAGAGGGAAACTGGTCTCATCCTCTAAGCTATGGAATTCTGCAACATGGTGGGGAAAGAGGACCTTGATCCTTTCATCCTTACTTTTTTAATCATATTCTATTTTTTTCAATTACATGTAAAGATAATTTTTAACATTCATTTTTTTTAAACTTTGAATTCCAAAATTTCTCCCTCCCTCATCTTCTTGCTCCCTAAAATAATAAGCAATTTTATATAGGTTATACATGTGCATTCATATAAAATATATTTCTATATTAATCATGTTGTGAAAGAAGAAACAGGAAAAAAGAGAAGAAAACTCACAAAAAATAAAGTAAAAATAGTATACTTCAATCTGCATTCAGATTCTCTCAATTCTTTTTCTCTGGATATGGGTAGAATTTTCCAATATGAGTCCTTTGGAATTGTCTTAGATCATTGTATTGCTGAGAAGAGTTGTCTATCATAGTTCATCATCACACAATGTAATCTTCTGGTTCTGCTCACTTAACTTTGCATCAGTTCACGTAAGTCTTTCCAGGTTTTTCTGAAATCGACCTGCTCATCATTTCTTATGCCATATTACTATTCCATTAATTCATATATCTCAACTTGTTCAGTCATTATCCAACTTATGGGCATACTCTCAATTTCCAATTCTTTGCCAACATAGAAAGTTTAACTCTTATTCTAGTTCAATTCAGCAACATCTTTCTCAATGGCATCTTACTAATCACAATCAGACATCTAAATATGGACCTTTCCAGATTTCTCCTTTTAGTAGCAAGAAAAAAATACAAGAGTAAGACATCTAGACATATGACAAACTCCTTATGGAAATGAAGCATGGTATTAGAGTATGAAAAAGCCAACAAAGAGGAAACAGCACCCCCAGTGCTTCAGGGGTAACACAACTGAGTACATTCACCCCATCTCCCATTTTCCAACATGTTTGGTATCCTCTTAGACTATTCCCTCTTCCTCCCCTCTATTCAGGATGGCTCTGCCCTAGACCTTCCCTTCATTGCTATTAGAGTATCTCTTAATAGGTCTTTCCATCCTTACTCTCTTGCCTCTCCAAAGCATCTCTGACACCACTATCTTATTTAACTTATTTATATATCAGTCTGATTACATTACTCCTTCATTCAAAACCCTCAGCAATTTATTGAAGTTCACTTAGAAAGGTTAAAATTTCTTGCCCTGGTATTCAAGGCCCTACACTATCTAACACCACACTACCTCTCCTATCTTATATTACTACCTTTCATGTACTTATTATGCTCCAAACAAACAGGACTTCCACAATTCTTATCTCTTTTTTTGAAAGCTATATGTTGAATTTATCACATGCATAAAATAAAAAGCAAGCTTTTCATAATAGATTTGAAGTTTCATGTACAATCTTCTCTGTTACATATGTATATACATATATATATGAAAATGTTTGTTTTATTTGGTATTTGTTTAAATATAGATTTTTTTAAGAGTATGTAGTTGAATAAGAAGCCAGAAGCAAATCATCAATAACTCCTAAGCCCAAATGTATTCTGTGATAGAGAGTGAAGACCCTGCCCTTGCCCTCATGTAGAACAGATGACTCACTTCCTATGTTCAGAGACAGACAAAGTGGAAGTCCATCTACGCTCAGGGACTGTGATGGTCAGCCTTAGGTCTCTGGTAAGAATCCACAATTCACAGTACTGAATCCTTGTGAGGGCTGCAGGAAGACATGATGGGATCCTCCATTCAGAGTTCCAGATTTCTCCATTTTTATTCAGGGTAGTGTTGTGGGTTTCAGGGTAAAAATGACTTGAGTTCAAGTGCTGTCTCTGACATATGTTGATTGTGTGACCCAGACAAGTTGCTCAGTCTCTCTGTGTCCCAGACAAATCTCTAAGACTCCAAGTTACAGAACTGGAGCCAATCTACCTTGGTAAAGGGAGTATCCTTGTACAGGTATTCCCCACAAGATGAAGTCAAACAAAAGGATCAAAAACAGTCTTTGCTTAAGCTATTCCCTATGCTTGGCATTTCTACATTTCACAGTTCCATCTATTGAATTTCTATCAGTCCAAATCAGAGTGTCACTTCTAGCAGCAAGTCTTCTGATAAGGGAAATATCAGATAATGACTACTTCCCAAGTGGATCTGAATATTTTCCCTTCAGAAATCACATACTCTGCTTATACTTCTATGGGGCAACGTTTTATTTGATACTTTAGTTATCTGTGGTTGTCATATTCCCTTAATAGACACAAATGTATTTTAGCATTTCCTGTGTAATTTTGTTATCTCTCTCGGTGCCTAGCACAGTGTTCCATACACAGCAGGCACTCAATTCAACAAGTTTATTAAATTTAAACTAATGACAAATATATTTGCTGAATTGCTTTTAAAATATTGTAAAGAACAAAACAGAAACTTAGCTAATCTAAGTGCCTGTTATACGCAAGGCATTTATTAGGTACTTAATCATCTTTAAGTTTAATTGTATGATGCAGTCCTTTGACTCATGTCATAACTTCTCAACACAAAGGAAAACTCAAAAGTTTCAGAATGGACACTCTACTTTTTTCTAATGGTAATTAATACTATGATGGACTCACAGTGTAGATGATAATTTATGAACTAGACTTAAAGTGGTGTCTTGGGGATTTTTTGGCACAAAGAACAGATCCATACTATCTCAATCCATCATGACCTAGGAATAATATGTCATATGATTGCCAATAAGCCTTACATAATTTAGAAGCACTAAGATGATAAAAGTCTCTTGGGTTATGTCAGAAGAATTAAGTCAAACTTTATCTTACACCATGACATAATATTTTTCTTTTGAATATGCCAAGGTAGGTAACCAACTTATTAAATCTTAAATGATCAAAAAATGTTAACGTAGCTAAAAATATTTTATACAAACTCTCCCCATAAGAATTAGCCATTTATTTCTAGGTTTTCGATGTGATTTGTTTCTTGAGACCAGGCTTCCCTTTCTTGCCTGGACTGAAAGTGCAATAGCCACTCACTGATTTGACTTGATTCCATGATTCTGCTGCTAATCAATATGGGAAGCTTTGATCTGCACCATTTTGGACATGGGCTGGTTCATCCTTCCTTAAACAGTCTGGCAGCCCCCACCTTACTTCCCTTCCCACTCCTCACTCTTAGAGAATCAGCATACTAGTGGTAAACAGTGCAGATACCAAATCAGCTTTAACCCTAATATAGCTCAGAACTCCTAAGCTCAAGCAATCCATCAACCTCCCTACTAATAGGGACTATAAAGCATTTCCCATATCTAGCTGTCATTTCTGACCTACAGAATAGAGGTGGGAGAGCCAGAGATTCTAAGCATAATGTTATTATAATAATCCATGGATATGCAGTCATAGCCCCATTGAAACACATTGATACCTTAACCTCTGAGACTACTTGCCTTCCTCTCTTGCCTCTGTCTATGAACACTGTCTTTTCCCTTTCAGATGGGTTATATAGCTCAGAAAATGGTAATTCAGAAAATGGTGCCAGAAATGGAAGAGGGGGAAAGAGGTAGGGAGAGAAGAAAGGAAAGGAAAGGAAAGGAAAGGAAAGGAAAGGAAAGGAAAGGAAAGGAAAGGAAAGGAAAGGAAAGGAAAGGAAAGGAAAGGAAAGGAAAGGAAAGGAAAGGAAAAAGGAAAGGAAAGGAAAGGAAAGGAAAGGAAAGGAAAGGAAAGGAAAGGAAAGGAAAGGAAAGGAAAGGAAAGGAAAGGAAAGGAAAGGAAAGGAAAGGAAAGGAAAGGAAAGGAAAGGAAAGGAAAGGAAAGGAAAGGAAAGGAAAGGAAAGGAAAGGAAAGGAAAGGAAAAGAAAGGAAAGGAAAAGAAAGGAAAGGAAAGGAAAGGGTCTAAAAAAATATCATAACTAACATTTCTAAATTTCTATTACTTTACTTTCTTTTTTATCTTTCCAGTCTTATTCATGTGCATTCGTCTGTTGCCAAAGACCATGCCATTGGAGAAATGATGACATGACTGGCACTTGACTTTGTTTTTAGTGAGGGAAGGCTATGCAGGTCACCAGCCTCACTTCTCCTCCAGAGCCATCTGAATCCAGTGACCAGATATTCATCAGGATGACTGGAGATGACCCAGGATGAGGCAATTGGGTTAAATGACTTGCCCAAGGTCACACAACCAGTGAGTGTCGTGTCCAAGGTGAGATTTGAATTCAGGTCCTCCTGACTCCTGCACTGGTGCTCTATGCACTAAACCACCTAGCTGCCTTTATTCATGTGGATATCAAAGAAAGAGAAAAAAAGATCTATATGAACAAAAAATTTTTTAAGAGCTCTTTTTTTAATGACAAGGAACTGGAAACTAAGGGTAGGCTTACTGATTAGAGAATGGCTGAACAAATAAGCTCTATTAGCGTATAAAATATTACTCTATCACAAGAAAGGATGGTTTTAGAGAAATGTGGGAAAATTTATGTAAACTAATATGTAGTAAAATGAATAAAGCAAGGAAACCAATTTATACAATAACAATACTGTCAAGATAGCACAAAAGCCCATAGTCACACGCCCAGTGGAAACATACCTGGCAGGGATGGCACATATCAAGTTGTCCCAGTGTCTAACAGAGAACACACATGCAATGGACCAGCACCCAGAGACAACATATCCAGAGGAAAAGACTCCAGGAGAGACTCCACCTCAATTAGAGCAGTACACCGTAGAAAACAGAGTATCATCCCCAGGATACCTGCAGAGACAAGTAGGGAGCAGGTCAAATGGGAATCATTGTGACATCACTGGGAGACATAAGGAGCCCTACAGGAGGTGGGAGTTCCTTCTAAACACTGTCCCATACGACTTTTCATTTCACCAGCCAGTATCGTATTTTTACTCTTGTAACCCACTCCATATTATATGGAGCTACTGAAGAAAGGAATTTTTGTCTAAAGACAACAATCTAAGAAATGGGTCAAGGAAGTGTTAATATCAATATTATATACTGAAAATACAAATGAACTCCTTCTTTGGGAGATTTTTTCCTAAGTAGAAGAAAGTTTTATATTAAATATAGTTTGTTATAAAAATTTTTATTTAGTTAATCGTTAATAATCACTACTTCCCAAGGTAATTGTGGTGATCAAAAGCAATAATATTTATAAACTTCTTAGCACAGTGTTTGACACAGAATAGGCATTTAATCAATGTTTGTTCTCTCCCTCTTCCCTACTCTTTTCATTTTTTTCTTACTTCTTCTAAAAGATTTTCTCTCCCCCTCCCCAAGTATAAATTAACAGTAGTTTCTATAAAACTCATTCTCCACATATTTATTAGTATCCAAACTAAGCTCATCCTGAGATAACTGCTATATTTCAATGTCATTGATTGCACATCATCTTTAGGTTAATTATTGGAACCAGTCCATCAAAGGTTTCCCTATAGAAAAAAAAGGTAATTAAGTCTTAGGCTGCCAAGATTCTTTGCCTATACCAAATTGCCCAGTATGGAAAAGATTGCCCACCAGCTAGAAGCACATGACTTGGTCAATTAGTCCTCAGAGAAGACAATCCATGGACAGGTGCCACTTGGCCAGTTAGTGAGCAGGGGCCTCACTGGTAAGTGCTGATGATGTCAGAAGTGATGCTTTCTTACTAAATGACCAGGGCAATCCAGCTTCAAATCTCATTACTCATTACTAACAAAGAATTATTTTTCAATGATCAGAAAATGGTGCCAGAAATGGAAGAGCAAATGCTTGCATCAACATGAACAATGCTGATTCAGGACTGGAAAAAAAAACTCTATAGATCTGTGTGGAGGTACATGCATGTGTGTGTGTGTGTGTGTGAGTGTGTGTGTGTACATGCATACATATATGTGTATGTGTGAAAAGTATACCCTTTGTCTGGAGGTTCCTGAAAAGGTCAAGAATGGCATTGTCACTGTTGGCCACCCCTATCAACCTGAGATCCAGTTGCTTTTAATTCATCTCTTTAACTCATGTCCTTGAAGAGATCTCATCAGAATATACATAAATTGTGCACCTTTTAGAACAGAAGAGATCAGGCTTAACACATAATTACTCATTTAAGAGAATATTGATGCAATGCCTCCAAATCAAAAAGGTTGATGATGCCTAGTTTCAAGCATGTATTTGTATATAGCAAAACAGGAAGGGAGGAAAGAGGAGGAGGGACTAGAGTCAAGCTACTGTGAAATATTATAAGATAACATAAATATTATGTAACATAAATTTTATTATAAAATAAAAAGGCTGAAAGACAGAAGGTTCTGTCCAACAATGTCACTCATAAAAGCAAGAAAAAATGAATTTAACAATTATATTACAGAAGAAAATGAAACAAAATATCCCTATTGAAAAAAATTCTGTGGAATCTCTGGAAATCAAAGAACAATAACAAGAAAGTCAAGAAAGATTCAAAAGAAAAAGAGATTTAAAAGGATATAGTAGAATGGAATTAGGTTGGTCTCTCAAATTAGAAATAATAAAAGTAGACAACATGGAACAGGTGATAGGATTTCTCCAAAGTGATAGAGTCTTTGAAAAAAAAAAAACCAGATTTGGATTTCTAAAAATAAGGAAGTGGAAAATTTGCGGGGGGAGGGGAAGCAAAAGACTATAACTTAGAATAAACTTGATTCTACTTAAGTCAAAGTGATCAGTCTTGAAGACAGGGTGGGATGTCCAGAGACTTTTGGTTCTCCTAGAAGAACACGATAAATTTAAAATCAGAACATTAAATAAATTGTGTGAAAAAATACAATTAGAACATTAGAATGTAAAGAAATAAGGAGAACAAAACACAAAAAAAAGAGAATATTGATAAATATTGGGGAGTAGGCAAGAATGCGTGATCACTCCTTCAACCCATGGAATTAGCCCCAGCAACCTAAGACATATACATGTAAACCATTTTTGTACCCCCAATGTGTGCCTTGGCCATACATACCTCTTATGTGTGTAGTCTACTTCCATACATTCTCTATACCTATTCTCTATCCACTGATATCATATTTTTGTGGAGAGTCTGCCACAAGGTTCATGGAGGAAATATTTTATTGCTGTTTTATTAATATAATCTTTCATTAAATATCTTTGCTATAAACTACTTGTTTTCCCTGACTGAGCTCACCATTAAAGTTAAGCACATTAGTTGATGCTCATAATAAAATAAGTATTCATAATCATGATGAATAATAGCCAGCATCATTTATATAGCACTTTAAGTTTTACAAAGAGATTTATAAATATTATCTTATTTGATCCTCACAATAATCCTTAAAAGTAAGTGCTATTATTATCCCCATTTCACATTTAAGGAAATTGAGGCTGAGGAATGTTTAGTGATTTGCCCAGTTAATAAGCATCTGAGACTAGATCTGAACTCAGGTCATCCTGACTTCAGACCCTGCTCTATCAACTAGAAGCCAAAAGAGACTAGATGCAGAAAAATCGAGGAGATAATTATATTTTAGGAATCAAGACATGAACTAAGATGATTACAAGAGATATTGCACAATAAAAATTGGAGGGGGGAAGCAAGGAGAAAGGGAGGAGTCAGACTGTAAATGAAAGCAAACTGTTAGGCTGACTTTTAAAGAAACATATGAGAATATGTACATCACATAAGTGTTGCTCCCTTCAAAGTAGCCAGCAAGGGAGGCTCTACAACTAATCCATCTCTTAAAACATGTTGGAAACTCTCTTTTTTTAGGGCTGCCTTGGAGATAGTTTAAGAACCATGCAAACAAAATAGTTTCATTACTTTATAGTCATGACTGGTTTTAGTCAATAACAATACCCAAGCCTCCCCCCAACTCAGTTATCCATTCACCACACTTAGATATTAGAAACTTTGGACCAATTCCAAAAGTCAAATCTTCCCTCAGTGAATGAAGATTTTTCTACCATTGAGAACGGTCAAAAGAAAGGGCTATGGGCTCATTTGCGATCCAGACTATTGATTTTTCCCTTTTCAATCATTTGTAAATGTAAGTGGCATCAATAACCAAGAAGGAACATGTACATTTTAGAAACAATGATTTTTTTGAAATCCTTAAAATATGAGAATTATAGCTGTTCTTTGCCACCTTTCTTATCACATACACACACACACACACACACACACACACACACACACACACACACACACATACACACACTTCCTCTGAAGTTTCAAAATAAAAAAAGACCCATACCTTCAATAAGAAATGTTGAGGAATAAAAATTGTTCTCCACATTTAGAACATTTTGTTCTTGGATTTATTCAAGGAGTTTCACCCCAGTCCAGTTTTACTGTTCTCAAAAAATGGCTCCAAAGTCTCATCCTGGTCAGCCATTGAGCAATAGTTTTCTCTTAGAATCACAGAAATTTCAGATTTGGAGGAGTTCTCAGAGATCATCCCATTTCTGAGCAGGAAACTCTTCTAACAGCATTCCCAACAAGTTGTTATCTGAAGACCTACAGAGATGGGGCTCTCACTGCTTCCTAAGGCCCATTCCAATTTTGAATACCTCTAAATGTTAAAAATATTTCTCCACTTACTTAATTTCTCCACTGGATCGATGACCTGTCTCATCAGTGTGGGTGAGCCTTGAAAAGGTTAGTCAATGAACATTAAGAGACTGTTTGGTGCCAGGCACCGGTCTAAACACTTGAGCAGACAACATTCCATTAGTCACCCAACCCACACTGATGTTGTCTTCCTTCTGAGATTATCTCCCATTCAACCTGTACCTATTTTGTTTGTACATAGTTGTTTGCATGTTGTCTTCCCCATTAGTGTGTGAGTTCCCTTTAGGAAGGGACCATGTTTTTGCCTTTCTTTGTATTCCCGGACCTGAGCACAGTGCCTGGAACATTGAGTTTGAAAAATGCTTGTTGAAAAATTTTTCATTCTGTACAAATCCCTTTTCATGACATTTTCCTAAATGTGCCTCTACCACGTTCTACTCTTAAGTTCCATGCAGTACTATAACCCTGATTCTTAATATCTAAAAAGAACTTGATTTGCTGGCCATGGTCAATACAGTATATCCAAGTGTATTTCTTTCAATGCATAATCTATATTTAAGTCATTCTGCTTAGCTCCAGAGAGCCAATCTAAGAACCAATAGGTAAAAATTTCAGGGTAGAAGATTTCAGCTTGATATAAGAAAGAATTCCTTAATATTTTGAAGCTACCCAACCCCTCCCCAACTAGGCAATAACTCCCTAATCAATCTCCTTTTGTCCAGCCTCTCCTCCTTCTAATCCTTCCCCCACACAGCTGCCAAACTGATAAAGCACAGGTCATCCCAAGCTATCCCACTTCTTAAGATGATTTAATAACTCCCCAATGCACCTAGGATTAAATAATTATTCCTTTGTATGGCATTTAAAGTTATTCACAATCTGGTTGCAACCCAATTTTTAAGGCTGTTTACCTAATCACATACCCCAGATTTCAGCCAAACTGATCTACTTTTTCACATCATTCTGTCTCTACCCTCTGTACCCTTCCATGAGCTACCTCCCCATCTTTGAATGTTCTCCTTCCTCAACTCCACTTCTTGGAATCCTAAGGTGAATAAATGAATGAAGCATTTATTAAGCACTATGTGCCAAGCTAGGACAGCTAGGTGGTGCATTAGATAGAGCACTGGGCTTGGAGTCAGGAAGAACTGAGTTCAAATCTGACCTCAGACTGGTTGTATAACCTTGGACAAGTCTCTTATTTGCCTCAGTTACTCATCTGTAAAATGGGGACACGATAGAGAAGGAAATGACAAACCTCTCTAGTATCCTTGCCAAGAAAATCCCATGGACAAAAAATAAGTCCATGGGGTTACGCAGAGTTAGACAGAACTAAATCACTGAACAAAAACAACAACGACCAATGTGCAAAGCACTGTGTCAAACACTGGGAATAAAAACAAGACAAGGAAGACAATCTCTACGCTCGACGAGCTGCCCTTCTAATGGAGATACAATACATGTGGAAGGTTTCAGTTGCAAGTCGGATGGAAAAGTCCCATGGTGTAGAAAAAAGGCAGGCAACACATTCTCTTTAATCATATAAAATCATATCATCTTCTGCTGTTGTGACAGTGTCAAGGACTTTGGTGGGAAGAACTTCCTTCTCTGAGTCCTTAGTGGCTGAGGCTGTAACATGTGCAGGAGCAGATACCAGGCAGCATTTCTACAAAGTTTGCTTTCCAGGATGACGGCTGAGGACACTGAGCTAGAAGCATTGCCGTGGGGCCAAGACTCTTGGCTTTAGGTTTTGGTTTAACATTCGATTTAAGTACCAGTGCAAGAAGCCTTCCCAGATTCTCCTAATAATTTTTCTCCACCTCACCCCAAAATTATTTTGCATACAGTGGGTGTTACTGGGTACATGCTAGGTGGCCCAGTTTATAGAGCCCTGAGCTTGGAGTCAGGAAAACCTGAGTTCAACTCCAGCCTCAGCCACTTGCTAGCTGTGTGACCCTAAACAAGTTGATTAATTTTTGTCTGTCTCAGTTTTTTTTAATGTGTAAAATGGGGAGTAATAATAGGGCCCATCTTCCAGGGTTCTTGTGAGGATTAAATAAGATAATCATTGCCAAGTTCTTAGCACAATGCCTGGCAAATAGTAAGGGCAATATAAATGTTAGCCATTACGATGATTATCATTAAGTGTTTTGAGGGCAGTGTCTGATTTGGGGGGGGGGGGGGTTGTCTTTTATCTCCACTCCAATGACTTCATGCTTTTCTTTCTGTCCGGATCTGCTTATTTTATTGGTGCAAGTGATAAAACACATTCTACCAAAACAGACTAGCAATGATTATGCAACCTGGAGTCTTACACAGCTGTCTAGAATGCTAACAACTTAAGTGACTTGCCTCGGATCACATGTGTGAGAAGCAGACCTTAAACCTAAGGATTCATCCTAATTCTGAGACCATAGTTGTATCTACTATGCCATAGTGCCTATCATCTGGCACATAGGAAATGTCTACTAAATTCTTGTTCAACTGAATTTTTCTTTGTCTCCTCCCTTGGTAAAACATGATTTGATTACCCAGCACTGCTACCATTCCACTGGACCTAAAGAGAGCAGACCAACTGGAGGACCTGGGTATCTTTTCTTACTAGCTCTTGACCCCTATTACCACATTCTTATCTCCAACATCCTTCCAGATGATGTTTTGCATCTCTCTGAATATTTTGTTCCTCATTTTTACAAAGAGATATTCAACTAGATGACTTCAAAGGGCCCTTCCAGGCATGGTGCCTGGTACATAGTGAGTACTTCATGCACATGTTACAGCCTCAGCCACTAAGGACTCAGAGAAGGAAGTTCTTCCCACCAAAGTCCTTGACACTGTCACAACAGCAGAAGATGATATGATTTTATATGATTAAAGAGAATGTGTTGCCTGCCTTTTTTCTACACCATGGGACTTTTCCATCCGACTTGCAACTGAAACCTTCCACATGTATTGTATCTCCATTAGAAGGGCAGCTCGTCGAGCGTAGAGATTGTCTTCCTTGTCTTGTTTTTATTCCCAGTGTTTGACACAGTGCTTTGCACATTGGTCGTTGTTGTTTTTGTTCAGTGATTTAGTTCTGTCTAACTCTGCGTAACCCCATGGACTTATTTTTTGTCCATGGGATTTTCTTGGCAAGGATACTAGAGAGGTTTGTCATTTCCTTCTCTATCGTGTCCCCATTTTACAGATGAGTAACTGAGGCAAATAAGAGACTTGTCCAAGGTTATACAACCAGTCTGAGGTCAGATTTGAACTCAGTTCTTCCTGACTCCAAGCCCAGTGCTCTAGGTTAGAGTACCTCTAAATCAGAGGTGTTGAGCTCAAATAGAAATGGGGGGGGGGGCCACAATTTATAATAAAGGATCCCTGTAGGTCACATATTAATTTAGTTTTAAAATGAAATCCCATGTTAATTTATTTTTATTTATTTTATTAAATATTTCCCAATTACATTTTAATCTGGTTCAGGAAGCACTCAGGAGTACTATGATCAACTGGGTGCCTAATACCTCTCTTATAAACAACCAAATGATGATCGTGTTTCCTAGTTCATCTATAATCTTCTAATTACTTAACTTCCCGTGGTTTCAATGCCAACTCAAGACAATATGTTTTCTTAATATGTGTAAAAGGAGCATGGGAATTGACTGTGAATATCTACTGATAAGCAGAGCTCTGCCACAAAGAGTTCTCCTATGAATGTTCTTTTAGGAGTATGCCTCATAGCCCAGAACCAGGGACAAAAGTAGAGCTCACCATTTCTGTGCTCCATTCCCCTTTCCAATCAGATTTTCCATTCTTTGTCAGTACCTCAGTCATTAGCAGGGATAACTTGATTGCAGTTCTGAATCTTTCTGTGTTAAGGCAGACTGTTTCCAATCTATTCTAAGTAAATCTTCAAAATCTTTACTACTGATGCACTATCTTCTCTGGTACATCTGGGATTTCTGAGGCAGAGGGAATAATGACATTCACCGCCCACACTGATCCATCTACTGTAGCAGCAGAGATCAATACTCATGGCAGCTGTAATGCTTTGCTGAACTTATCATCCCCAGAAATCAGCTTCCATTTAGACTGAAGAACCAAATATCTATCACAACTCTAAAGGGAATTTAAGGCCTTCAGAGAATACAGAATATGATAGTCTTACAAAAAGGCAGCCTTGGGAAAAATAGATTGGGGTGGGGGGAAGAAAATTTAAAACAAAGTTACATTTATTTAAAAGGGACAAATAGCTACACTACTCTTGAGAGTGGAATTGAATCTCCAGGGCTCACTGTAATATAGTTATACTGTAGGCATCTAGTACTGAAGAAACACAAGACTGCCTCTCACTGGTGTTTTCTCTGGCATCCAAATAAAGCTATTCCCCTTTTTCTTTGATGGCCATTGCACAGACTGATAGAAAATATTAATTCTCTACCAGCCTAAAGGATACAAGAGATGAGTAGCCTGAAAACATGAAATACATTTAACAATAAGGAGAAAAAAGTACATAATATCTCAGAGAGGGTAGGGACATAAAGAATGGTTGGTTGTTGTCCTTCACACTTGAACAGGCAGCAGCGGCCACAGAGGCCACATCAGGCAGGCAGCATCAGCTTCCACAGCCCCTACAGCAGCCTGCATCCAATGGTGGATCGTAAAAACCCCTGGGGGCACTGAGGAGCTGAATTTTACCTCAGCCCTGTGTAGAGGCCCTGAGGGAGCTGGTGGAACTGGAGGCCAGGTGGCTGTGGAGAGGAAACTGTTAAGATTCTAGGCACAAAAATCCCTCACTTCTCCCAGACCAGTGTACATGTTTGATTGTGACACTTTGGAGAAACTGAGATCTTACAGATTCCCAGAGTATATTCTACTCTTGACAAAGGACCCAAAAGTCAAGGAACTGGTTGGAAAAATGCCCAAAAAAGGGAAAAAAAATAAGACTACAGAAGATTACTTTCTTGATGAACAGATTTCTTCTCCCATCCTTTCAACTGACCTGGAAAATAGATCCAGGAGAGAAAATTTAAAAATTATGGGACTACCTGAAAGCCATGATCAAAAAAAGAGCATAGACATTATCCTTCATGAAATTATCAAGGAAAACTGCCCTGATATTCTAGAACCAGAGGGCAAAATAAGTATTCAAGGAATCCACAGATCACCGCCTGAAAGAGATCCAAAAAGAGAAACTCCATTATGGCCAAATTCCAGAGTTCCCAGGTCAAGGAGAAAATATTGCAAGCAGATAGAAAGAAACAATTCAAGTATTGTGGAAATACAATCAGGATAACACAAGATCTAGCAGCTTCTACATAAGGGATCAAAGGGTATGGAATATGATATTCCAGAAGTCAAAGGAACTAGGACTAAAACCAAGAATCACCTACCCAGCAAAACTAAGTATAATACTTCAGGAGAAAAAATGGTCTTTCAGTGAAATAGAGGACTTTCAAGCATTCTTGATGAAAAGACCAGAGCTGAAAAGAAAATTTGACTTTCAAACACAAGAATCAAGAGAAGCATGAAAAGGTAAACTGCAAAGAGAAATCATAAAGGACTTAGTAAAGTTGAACAATTTACATTTCTACATGGAAAGACAATATTTGTAACTCTTGAAACTTTTTTCAGTATCTGGGTAGTTGGCGGGATTACACACACACATACACACACACACAGAGCACAGGATGAATTGAATAGAATGGGATCATATCTTTAAAAAGTGAAATTAAGTGGTGAGAGAGAAATATATTGGGAGGAGAAAGGGAGAAATGGAATGGGGCAAATTATCTCTCATAAAAGAGGCAAGTAAAAGACTTTTCAGTGGAGGGAAAAAGGGGGGAGGTGAGAAAAAAACATGAAGCTTACTCTCATCACATTAGACTAAAGGAAGGAGTAAAATTCACACTCATTTTGGTATGAAAACCTATCTTACAATACAAGAAAGTGGGGGAGAAGGGGATAAGCAGGGTGGCGGGGATGATGGAAGGGAGGGCAATGGGAGGAGGGAGCAATTAGAAGTCAACACTCTTGGGGAAAGATAGGATCAAAAGAGAGAATAGAAGAAATAGGGGGCAGGATAGGATGGAGGGAAATATAGATAGTTTTACACAAGATGACTATTATGGAAGCCATTTGCAAAACTTCACAGATATGGCCTATATTGAATTGCTTGCCTTCCCAAAGGGAATGGGTGGGGAGGGAGGGATGAAGAGAAGTTGGAACTCAAAGTTTTAGGAACAAGTGCTGAGTATTGTTCTTGAAACTAGGAAATAAGAAATTCAGGTAATGGTGTATAGAAAGTTATCTTACCCTACAGGACAAAAGACAAGATGGGGAGAAGGGAAGGAAGGGATGTTAGAAGGGAGGACAGATTGGAAACAGGGATAATTAGAATGCTTGGCATTTTCAGGTGGGGGAAGGGGAGAAATGGGGAGAAAATTTGGAACCCAAAATTTTGTGGAAGTGAATATTGAAAACTTAAATAAATTTAAATGAAAAAAAAATAAAAAGCATGGCAGCAAGCACACAGCCCTTTTTCCCTCCACTGGTGACTGGGAAGGCACAAGAGCATTGTCTACCATCCAGAACCCGGACAAACATGCCGTCATGAAGTTGGCATACAATGCTGATAAACTTCTCTGGGCAACCAAATTTTGACATAATTTACCATAAGCCCTCACAACTAACAGTGTGAAAGGCCTCGGTCAGATCCACAAACATGTACAGACCTGTGTTCTGCTCCTGGCATTTCTCCTAGAGTTGTCAGGCAGCAAACACCATATTGACTGTTCCTTGGCCCTTTCTGAAGTCACATTGGCTCTCAGGTATATGACCATCTTCTAGGTGAAGGATCAGCCTATTAAGGAGGACTCTAACAAGAATCTTGCCAGCAATGACTAAGACAGAGACCCACCCCCCCTGTGATTTTCACAGGATAATCTATTCCCTTTACATTTATAGAGATGGGCAATGGAGGCATCCTTGAACTTCTGGGGGATAACCTCCTTTTGCCATGTAACCTGGAATATTTTAGTCAGCTTTTATATGAGCAATGATCTCCCTACCTTGTAAATTTCATCTAGAATAGACTCAGCACAAGGTGCTTTGCAACATGAAAGGAGCCTAATGGCCCTCAAAACCTCTTCTTCAATTGGAAGTTTAGCTAAGGAGGGATTGACTTCAACCTGAGGTAAACACTCAATGGCCTCAGCATTGATTGATGATGGTCTGTTGAGAACACTATGGAAGTGTTCAGCCCATTTCTCTAGGATCATGTCCTAATCACTAATGAATGTGGCTCCATCAGCGCTGAGTAGTTGTGATGCACCATAGGTTTTTTGTCCATAAATAGCTTTTGAGGAATCATGAAATTGCTTTGGATTGTTACTATCAGCATAAAACTGAATTTCATCTGCCTTCTTACTGAGCCAGGAATCCTGCATCTCTAAGCTTTGCTTGTACTTTGCTTTTGATGGAATTAAATGGAGCCCTGTTGAAGATGGATGAACTATCCTACTGGTAAATCGTGTGGAGTTCTTGTTTTTCACTTAGCAACTTCTGAATTTCCCCATCATTTTCATCAAACCAGTCTTGGTGTTTGTGAGTGTTCTGACCCAGGTGAGCAAATGCAGTGCTGTACACCAAATCTCTGATCGCTGCCCACTCCTTTTCTGCTCAACTGTTGCCAACTGTATTGGCTTAACTTTCCCTCCAAGTTAGCAACAAACTATTCATGCTCAAAGAAGAGTTCTAATTTGTTGACATTAATTCTTCTGGTAGTCATTTTGTCTTGGGGGCAGCACTTTTGATGAGTGCAAGTATTTAGTTTGGAAAGGATAAGTCTATGATCAGTCCAGCAGTCTGCACCACACATTGCCTTTGTCACTCTCACATCTTGTCTGTCTCTTCTCCTTACAACCACATAATCTATTAGATGCCAAAGTTTGCTGCAAGGGTACATCCATGAAGTTTTATGGCATTTAGGTAAACGGAAAACAGTGTTGGTGATGAGGCCATGTGATACACAAATCTTCAGCAGTAAATGACCATTGCTGTTGCTGTTTCCAACTCCATTTCTCCCTAGAACTCCCTGACAAAGTAGTCTGAGACTATTCTAGCATTAAAGTCACCCAGAACAATAAGCTTGCCCTCTTTTGGAACATTAGGGTCTCTAGGTCTTCACAAAATTTTTCTTTCACCTCATCAGGGTTCGTCATGGTGGGAACATAGACACTGATGATGGTGGCATGGTGCTTTCCTGCAAGTGGCAGTCACATTGTCATGAGCCTGTCATTCACTCCTTTTGGTAGGCACACCAGCTTGCTGACTAGATTAGTTTTGATTGCAAAACTTACTCCAGCTTCATGGCACTCCCCTTCATAGCAGCCACTCCAGAAAAATAAGTGTCCAGCTCCAACTTAAGTAAGCTGGCCTTCATTTGCCAGTCATGTTTCACCTAGGGCTACTCTTTGGATGTGGTACCTGTTGAGTTCTCATGCAACAAGAGCAGTTTGTCTTTCAGGTCTAGTGGATTTTGTGTTGTCTGTAAGTGTGTGCATGTTCCATGTGCCGATGGTGAGTGAAATCATCTTTGCAGATGTTTCTGTACATTTTGTACATTTTTTTTGTTTTGACTGCATAGTGGGATTCTGCACCTGTCACAGTAATCAGGACAGGGTTGAGTAAGCAGATAATTTTTAGGGCACCTTTTCTAGCCCCCTTCCTCACACCAGGAGGTGAGCAGTGAGATCCTAAAAAGACACCCAGGGGGATGCCAAGTCCCACTGCTGCTTCCAGTGAAAAACAACCCTATGACTTGGGCCACCTGCATGCAGGGTTGTGACTACAGCTCCCAGTGTATCCATCGCACCTGCTGCTTTATCACTTGCCTGTCACCACAGGACTTTGAGGCATAATAGTAAAATGGTATGGATGATGTCATGCATAAATTGGATTTAAGTGAAGCAGAGTTGAATGAAGTTGTCAGCCTCCTTCTCTCCTCCAGTCATCATAGTCCAGTAGCAGGACAGAGTCAAGATGACTGGCTATGGCTCAGGATGCAGTGGATGACCTTGGCGTCTTTGGTGTCTAATCAAGCTCTAAGTGCACCACATCGCCAGCTTCAGCTGCTTTCATGGCCATTGGAACAAATTGTTCTCATCCATCCATTGCACCAGAGGAAGTCTTCATATGCTTGGGGTAGACACCCCTCTAACTTACCAATTGATTTGAGATCTCTTGGTTACCCTCAATCTGGTTTGGTCCATCTGCCAAAACAGTTTACAGGGGGGTGGCCACTGTGCATACTGCAGCTTCTTGGAGCCACAGGTGAGAGTTAGGTGGAACAGGTAGACACCAAAGGTGGAAAGAGCCCTAAAAAGGGCTCAGCAGCCATCACACCAAAGGTACTGGACCTCCCTGAAAACACCCTACACCCTTGGATGTAAAGAATAGAGAAACTGGCATTGGAGTCAGGAAGATCTGAACTCAAGTCATCTCTCAGATATATTGAGTGCATGACCAGAGGTGATTTATCCTCTGAGGGGAAGGAAGGAGAAAAAGAAAGAAGGGAAGGAAGGAAGGAAGGAAGGAAGGAAGGAAGGAAGGAAGGAAGGAAGGAAGGAAGGAAGGAAGGAAGGAAGGAAGAAGGAAGGAAGGAAGGAAAGTTTACTAAGGCCTTACAATGGTCCCATGGAATTCTCTACAATTATATCTTACAAATTGCTGACCTGAATTGGTAGGTGAAATTTCCATGCAGGAAGTTCCCCAATGAGCTAAGATTTAAAGATCACTCAGTCTAACCTTTCTCTCCACTTCTACAAATGAGGAAACTAAGATCCAAATAAGTTAAATGATCTGACCAAGGCTACACAGGTAAATAAGCAACAGAGATTGGGTTGAAACGCAAGTCCTCTGACCCCAAATCCATAACTTCACTCTATTATATTCAAATTTATCAGTAATGTTTTGTGTTTGTAGGATCACAGAAGCATAGATTTGGGGCTAAAAGAGACCTTAGACATTATCAAATCCAACCCCCTCATTTTACAGGTAAGGAAATTGAGGCTTAAAGAGGTTAAGGGACTTGACCAAGATCACATATAATTAGTACCTGAGTCAGTATTCAAATCCAGATCTTCTTGACTATTAATCTAGCTCTCAATTCACTGTACCATACTGCTATGTCTTATAAGCATTTTTGCATCTGTTACACCACTTACAAAACACTTCTGTGAATTTATCCTCATTTTATTATTGGCCAAAACTGAGGTGCAGAAAAGTGAAACAGAAGGTTCAAGGTCACACAAAAAAGGCAGTAGAATCTACACTAAAACTCAGATTTTCTGGCTCAGTGCACTGTCTCTTTCCACTACAAGATGCTATCTATACACTTAGCTCTTAGCATAGGGGGAAAGTGAAATGCTGTAAACCTTCCAAGAGAGGCCTTTTAGGGTTTATGTGGGTTGAGTGGAGGAGACAATATCTCCACATGTTCCATAACAGTATCTAACACATGACCCACAGACCCCTGTGCAGCCCACAAATACTCCTGAGCCAGATTAAAATGGAATAGGGAAATAGTAAATATACATATAAATATGTGTGTGTATGTGTGTGTATGTACACGTGTGTATATGTATGTATATGCATACATATATTATATTTTGCATAATATATACAAAAATAATAAAAATACAATGAAGCATAGATAACATTACATTTTAAAACTAAGTCAACAAGTGTCCCACAAAGATCTTTATTACAAATTAGTGGCCCCTATCTCTATTTGAATCCAACACCACCATTCTATAAAGTTACACACAGCTACAGTTTATGAGGGTTGTCTCCAACACAAACCAGTTAGTTCATTTGGCTAGGGAAGAAGGAAGAAAAGGAAATGGTTGAACACAACCATAAATGCACTGATACCCTCAAGCCAGATTTCTTACATAATCATACTCAAAGTGCATGAAAAAAAATTTTTTTGACTGCTACTCAACCAGGGGAAAGCTCTTTTGTAATGAACAAGGCTTTCTTCTGACATGCCTCAGAGAATCTCAGATTTGGGCAGGGAAAGGTTCTAGGAGAGCTTCATAACATCTTCTAACTATAAAGTATCACTATGAAAAAGAATGAAATGTGCACTGCATCTTGAACTCTCTGAATTAATTATTCTTTAACACATGAAATTGTAAGACTCTCTTCCTTTCCCAACCCTGTGGCTGTTTAAGTAGACATTGACTGGTCACTTGTCAGGAAGTTTGTCAAGGTGATTCATGCATTGGGAAAGTGGTTAAACTAAAGGATCATTAAGATCTTTTCCAACTTTTATTTTCATGACTCTAACATTTTATTATTCTAAGACTGGCAGTTGGATGGGCAGAGATCCCTTATATATGAGCACTGTCAACTGACAGAAATGTTTTAAAATGGCATCTTACTCCCCACACTAGCCTCTAAAAGCTCCTAAAAGTCAATGGTATTGCATTGTAATCCTTATATCCCAGTCACTTGTATCATGAAAGTATATTGTGGGTATATCACATTTCTCTTGGTTCTAACCATCCATCAGAGGAAAATTCACCCAGCTAACACACATTTTTCATCACTTGCAGTATACTGGGTAAGATGTATCTGAAGAAGCTTTATTAAAATATCTACAGTGACTAAATGTTGTGATAAATGGAAACAGTCCTAATAGTCAAATGTCCAATAATAAGTATTGTGTAATAGCGCTTAGAGAGTCTGTCTGTTGTTCAAGTTGGTGAAAAATACCCATATCACCCAGAGCTGGAAAAATGCCCAGAACTTGACCCTAGGGTAGAGAAAATTCTCTGCAGAATAAATCTCACCTGGATACTACTGAGTTTAACATATATCTTCTTTGCATGGAATGCTTGATCAATTCTATTTTATCACAAAGCCTAGCAAAACTGGGTATTTCAACTCTAATAGCAATACTAATCTATATAGAGCAAGCTCATGGCACCAGCCAGGACATCAACAAGAGTCAGAAGGGTCCAAGGGCCAGGACAGTCCTAGTTGATCAGCATGGCTTCTCTGGCCCTTGGATATCTAGAGACTGGTAACTTCTCTCCATCTCATTATCTCTGTGGATAATTCAACAATGACTATACAAGCAAACCAACTATGAATTTCATTTCGTGGGAATCCTTTGGGCCCAATAGATCAGACCAACACAGCCTGAGTAAAAGTAAAGGATTAATTCCTAAAGGTGACTTTCCTCTACCCTAGGGTGATAGAGTTATTCATCATTCTGCCTCTACTAACATATATTTTCCTAGGAGAGTTCCTTTATAACTCAGCCCATCAATCAATCAACAAGTGTTTAATGAATACCTACTATCATTCTAGCACTGGCACTTCCCTGTGTTTCTAGCACTCCTGACTATGGTCCTGTGTTTCATATGAATCATTGCTCAGCTGGTTCCTGCTAGCCTGTTCTCTTTCTTCTGGTGTAGCAAATTGATTTTGACTCCCAAATAGTTCTTCATATAATTAGGCTTCAATTTTATAGATGAAACAAAGGAGTATAATTCCCTTAAGATCCAGCCAGAATTTAACTTTTTAAGTAGATCACCCAGTTCTTACACTCAGCTGCCACTACAATGACATTCTCTTGCTAAGCCTGGCCCACCTATTTATAGCTTATGCACACATAAATGCATTAGCCATGTTCAGAGTCCAGTACATCATCTGAAATTAGGGTTCATATCTATCAAATTTTCCAGATTATCTACAAAAAGATACTTTACCAACTAATCCTCAAACTCATCACATCTGAAATATTTCCATCAGTATGGCTTTTTCCCATCCTTAGCTAATGTAACCCATTAATAAAGGATACCAATAAACACGTTTTTTAAACTCTGTCTTAAAATTGTCAATTATTTCTCAATAGGGGCAGCTAGGTGGTACAGCAGATAAACCACCAGTGCAGAAATCAGGAGGACCTGAGTTCAAATCTCACCTCAGACACTTCACACTCACTAGCTGTGTGACCTTGAACAAGTCACTTAACCCCAAATGCCTCATCCTGGGTCATCTCCAGTCATCCTGATGAATATCTGGTCACTGGATTCAGATGGTTCTGGAGGAGAAGTGAGGCTGGTGACCTGCACAGCCCTCCCTCACTCAAAACAGAAGTCAAGTGCAAGTCATGTCATTATTTCTCTGATGACATGGTCTTCTTTGGCAACGAAGGATGAACACTCACACACACACACACACACACACACATCTCCCAATATCAGACTCTCTTTCCCCATCAAAGGAATTGCCTAATATAGGGCACTTGCTCTCAAAATTTGACAATAATAAATACTGTTATTGTCCTTCCTGGGAAGGACTAAGATCAGGAGACAAGGGGGATCTGTGACTTCACAGACTCCATAATATTGACCAAAACCTTCCCTAATTGGGAAGCAAGTAAGAGGTTATAGCTAGTGTGTTCTGATAGAAATGATAGGGCAAGGGTAGGAGTAGAATTATAATAGATAGATACATAGAATGAACATTTACTAAACATCTCATGTGGCAGGTTCTGCAATTAGCACTGGCAATACAAATACAAGCAAAAAAAAGGCAGTATCTTCCCTTAAGGAGGTTACACTGTAATGGAGGATGACAACACATAAAAGAGAACTTAAAAGTAGAGGCAGGGGAAAGGGTGCCAGCACAAGGGCAAGACTGTTAGAGAAGAGATAGAAAGGTTGATAGAATGAGGAGTGGAGTTGGAAGCAAAGCAAGTGTTTTCCATGCACCTAATAAAGTGGTGGTCCATAATATGGAAATATTTTTTCTTATGATTGCACACTGCTTACCATCTGAGGAAGGAGAAATGGGAGGGAGGGAGAGAATTTGGAACTCAAAATTTTAAAAAATTTTGTTAAATGTTAAAAATTGTTTTTACATGCAATTGGAAAAAGATAAAATTTTATTAGAAAAGCTTTTTAAAGAATAAAATGGTAGTCCAGGAAAGATTCAGCAATTAGAAGAAAGGGCCACAGTGTAGAGATATCTTCAGGATGAAAAGTCTGCTGACTAGGAAAGTCCAGAGAATAAGAAATGGACCAGGACAGAACAAAAAAGAACTGGTGCTGTGAAAGAGTAATGAACTTGGAGACACTGAGGACCCAATTTCAAATTCTAACTCTGCCACCTATTAGTTTGGTTAATTTGAACAAGTCACTTAGCTTCATTTGACCTTAATTTTCTCAAATAAGATATTATTTATATCTTAGCACTTAGCACAGTTCCTGGTACATAATAGATGCTATAACAATGCTCTTCCTTTTTCCCTCTAAGCTCTCTTCCAGCTTTTAGTCTTGTGCTCCAAAGATACTGTGATACTGACTAGTGATAAGACAAAGATGGTAATCAAGGTACTGACCATGGTTCTGAACGCGGGAAAAGATGTGGCAGTGTCTAAAGAAGGTAGGTGGTCAAAGTCAACACAACAACAAAATCAAACAGCACTAGTGGAAAGTGAGGTTCAGGTTTTAGGAATCAAAAATTTTGTTCTTGAAAGAGCAGCAAAGTACTGAACTTGAAAAAGAAAGTTGCAGTCTGATCCATTTACCTTTCTACTGCCTTATTTATTCATTTGTTTGCTTCTCTATACTATGGGATTCCATCTTCCAAGTTTACTCTGAAATACCTGAAGAGCTTTGTGACCAGTGCAAATCACATTATCTTCCACATAAATATTATATTCTATATTTGGATTTGTAGCAAAGGCCCATGGCAGGTTCTTGAATACCAACTCACACTGACCAGAGAAGAGCAATGTTGAATCACACCACCTTTAAATAGGAGTGTGAGAAGAAGACAGAGCAGTAGTTCCATGGAGGCAGTGCCACTGTAGCCAGTGGAGTTACCATGATGAAATGTATGACAATTTTTTCTGGGCTTTGTCACCCCCAAGAGAATAGGGAAAGAATCATTGGGGGCTGACAAGGACTGTGGAACACAAATTCATTATCACCCAAACCATTCTGTTTTCTCTATGACCAGGACTTTGGGCAACTTGCAGTACAGCCCAACACACACTTCAAGGGAAAACAGAGACACCAAAAAAAATATAAATTGGGAACCATGGATTCTGAGAATAAAAACACTGAGCCATAACTTTTTACCTCCTCTTCTTTCACAATGAAAACCTAGGCAGTAGCAACAGAAAGGGTCAGTTTAACACCACCCGAGAAGTCCCATTTCTGCCTTTTGTCTATAGGCAACAAGTCGAGACGCAGTGCCCTTCTTTAGAGCTTTAGAGCAGCTACTTTTCTCCTACCTCAGCGACTTAAACTCTTTGCTTCTTTATTGTGGAAGCATTAGAAGTCTGAAGTCAAAGCCATTATTTCTTTAATTCTTCCCAGACTAGTACAGCTCTTGCTTCTATTATGCTACTTTTATGGTAAAACATACTATATCACATGCTGTGTGATTATTATTATACATTGTACATAACAAATGCACATATTTGTTTCTTATTGAAAAGCAACTTCCCAGGGGAAAAGTCTGAGAAATGATTCATTCAGGGAAGACATGGAGCAAGAGAAAGTTCCCATGAAAGTTGCCCATTGATGAATTAACCTTGCTGTTGTTGTTCAGTCACTTAGTTGTGTCCAACTCTTAGTGCCCCTAAGGACCATACTGTTCATGGGATTTCCTTGGCAAAGATACTTCAGTGGTTTGTCATTTCCTTCTTCAGTGGATTAAGGCAAACAAAGGTTAACTGGCTTGCCCAGGGTCACACAGCTAGTAAATGGCTGAGGCTGGATTTGAGCTCAGGTCTTCCTGACTCAAAGCCCTCTATCTACTGAGGATATCTGCCTCCTAGGCAAACAAAGGTTAACTGACTTGGCCACAGGCATACAGCTAGCGTCAGAGACTGGATTATAATTCAGATCTTCCCGACTCCAGATCCAGCATCATATCTACTGAGTCAGCTAGCTCCCTTTGCTGAACTAACCTAGAACGGATCTATGATCCTAAGAACCAAAGGAAAAGAGGAACTTGGTAAGAGGAATACCACAGGGTGAAACCTTTGAAGTGGAAAAGAAGTTGGTAATAGCATAGAAAATTCAGGAATATTAGCAGTGTAGATTACATGGATATGGAATACTGAGGAGTGAAAAAATGGTGGGCACATTCCTCTAGAGGGGAGGAAGTTTGGGTGTAAGTCTAAAGTCATTAAAAATAAATTAATGATAGCCAACATTTACAGAGCACTTTAGAGTTTACAAAGCACTTTTCATACAATATCTTATTTGAGTCTCACAACAACCAGTATAGTGCCTGTAGCAGACACTATAGGTATAATCATCCCCATTTTACAGATGAGTAAATTGAGACTCAAGTTAAGCTGCTATAACTGTATAAGTAATAAGTGTCAAATGATTTGAAGCCAAGCTTCCCCTGCCTTCAAGTCCAGAACTCTTTTCTCTATACCACAGTGTTTCCCTGAATCTTTACAGTAAAGAATACAATTTCACACATAAATACAGTGCCTTTAATCACTTCAAATCAATCACAATAGAAAGTAAGGTTTAAAGGTAAGAGGGTCAGATAGACAGAGAACATGAGCTCTATTCATTACACTACACTGTTTCTTATTTCATAATACTCAACCTTCTCTGTAAATTTTTTAGTCTATTTATTGAATAAGGATACTCAAAATAAACTTAAATTTCCTTTAGTTACTGACTCCCTTTATACTACATTTTTTTCTGAACTAGCATAGTAAACTCTTTTAGGATGAGAACTGTATCCTATACACCTTTAAACCCCCCTAGCACAATATTTTATACATAGTAAGGACTCAGTAAATCTTTGTTAAATAGATGACCATTTGCTTCTGCTCAGTTTAAACAGAATATAAGTTCCTATAGATGGAGGGGCTTTTGGTTGTTGCTGTATCTTTGTATCTCTGGTGCATACCTGATACATATGGCATAATTCTTAATAACTGTGGTATTAAATTTTAAATGAGACAAGATCTAATTAAGACCTAAAATGATGTGATTATTCTACCTCCAGCGACAAAAGCTATACAGAGGAAGACCTATAAAGGAATTATAATCAATGATAGAGGACTGAAACTTCTAGAAATGGCACCCTTCATTCCCATTGTCCACAGCCTAAAAGATATACTCTGGAGCAGATTTAATGATAAATGGCTCATTAGGAACATGCCCTTGGATTCAAAGTTTTCTGAGGTCCTTTCTAATTCTGAGGCTGTGGTTCTGACAATGACAGAAGAATCTTATGTATCAGGTGGGATGGTAAAGATTCATCCTTCCAGGCTTATGAGGGAAAGACAAGGAAAAGAATCATGAATTTTGGTACTACAAAGAACAACTCACCTTGAAGGGCATCCAGTCCAAATCTCTCACTTTAGCAATGGGGAAACTGAAATCTAGAGATTTCCCAAAGTCATACATCTAGTCATCAGTAGAACTACAATTCAGGTCATTTGACTCTGAGCACCTTCTATGTTGATTCCATTGCCTCTCAATATCTAACCTAAGGTGGATGAACAGCATAGCACTAGATTATACTAGGATGCTTTAATTAACTCAAAGTGAGAGAGTATAAATGCCATTAGAATATAAGCTTCTTAAAGGCAGTAAGGCTTTTGCCTTTCTTTGTATCCCTAGCACTTAGCACAATGCCTGTCAAGTGGTAAGCACCTAATAGATGTCATATCAGTAGAGTCCAACTCTTTGTGACCCCATTTGGGGGTTTTCTTGGCCAAGATACTGGAGTGCTTTGCCATTTCCTTCTCCAGCTCATTTTGCAGATGAGGAAACTGAGGCAAACAGGGTTAAGTAACTTGCCCAGGGTCACACAGCTAGTAAGTGTCTAAGGCCAGATGTGAACTCAGAAAGGTGAGTCTTCCTGACTCCAGGCTCAGCACTCTATCCACTACACCACCTAAATGCCCAATAAATATTTGTTGACTGACCGAAAAATAGTGAGCAAGTATATAGGTGGTTTGATATTTTTCTTAGTACGTAGTAACATCTTCATAAAGTATGACACTCTTCCATATCACTCTAAAAATGGCACTGAAATGTATTCAAGTCATCATCTTGTACCATATGTAAGTTGTTTGCTGGGCACTATATGAGATATCAGCAGATAAGGAATGAATAGACTATTCACATGGAAGTGTCTTAGTGCTGCCAAACTGCTCTGAGCTGGTCTCTCCCCACTTTAGAAATCAATGTGGCATGCAACTATAGGTGGTGATCAGAAGGGATAAAAATTAGCATTGCATCACAGTTCTCTTGACAGAGACAGAAAGATAAAATGCTAGGGTACAATTCTTTGGCTTGATGGGAACCCTTACAAAGAGGATTAAGGAGGGTCCACTATTCTCCACATTCAGGGACAAGATCCCCTGCATAGAAAGAGTTGGCAGCTACTGTACAGCAAAAAGATCACTGCATTAGGAGGAGAAATTCAAGTCCCAACTCTCCCACTAACTCACCATATAACCTTAGCTAAGCCACTTAACCTCATCTGCAAAATGAAAGGACTAGAGCAGATGATCCCTAAGGTGTCTTCCTTTTCTAGGATTCTTGCTAGAGTCATAGATGGGGCAAAGATGAGCAGCTGCAAACAGTAATTTCTAATTAAAGTGATTTAATCCAGGTCAGTATAACGCTCAGAAAATCAGAGTGGGCCTGAAAATTCATTTAGTCTAATTTGCTAGGAATTATCTTAATAATGCAGGAGTGATGGGCCCCAGCGCTTCTCAGTTCCCACAGTGTGGCTTGACTATTTTGATGAGTTTTCTTGAATCAGAATAAAAGAAAATTTCATTCTATTTCAAATTGTCCCAGATTTACCCCAAAGCTCAATCTACTTCCCCTTGTCTCCCAAGTACAACTAGCTGGAATGTGGCCCTAAAACTCCTTAAGCACTGAGCACACAAGAATAGGTTATTCCTTCAGATCATACTGAATGACTATACCATGTTCAAGCAGATTGTAACATAGTTGGGTAGTTAGTTTTTCCCTTTTGCCCTAGTGTGGAATGTGAAAGTCCACATGAGTTAAAGGGCAAGTATCGAAATGGCAAAAACATTGAATTTGAAATCCAAGGATCTGAGTTTAAATTCTAGCTCTGCTACTATCTTAAGGAGAGGAAAATGAGGCTGACAACTTTGCACAGCCCTCCTCACTTAAATCTAGTTCACTTGCATGTCATGGCATCCCCTCCCTGATGCCATGGTCCTCTTCAAGAACATAGAACAAACAACAACACATGAATGTAATGGTAAGACTTACATGAACTGATTGAATATGATGTAAGTAGAACCAAGGAGATAATGTACATGGTAACCATGGCAATGCAAAAGTAAACATGGTCATCTTGGCAGTGATTGGTAGAGCCAGTATTCAAACTGAGATCTTCTCATACAATGTGTTGTCTCCCTCAAGGAGATTAAGAGGTATCAAAGGCCACAATGGGATATGAACCACAAGATGTCTGCTTACAAGGCATTCACCTCCACTGACTTAGCCACAAGGCACTTGTTGGGACTCCAAATGTTGAACATGACATGAATGTCACACACAAAAAAACTCTGCTCTTCTGCCTATACAAGCTTCTCTTTCTCTGCCCAGTCATTTCTAGACATCCTGTGAGAGATGAAGCTAAGGCTCTTCTTAGATGCTGCTATGGTTCTATAATTGAGGTAGTTGGCATGTTAAAGGTGAGAAGTTGCAGAAGGCTAATTATTGCTTATAAAACAGAACAATGGACCAAAAAAATTGCTCAACCTAGCTCTGCTTCATCCCTAACTTCCTATGATACCAGAAGTAGATCATCTACTAAAGGAAAAGAAAGGAGAAAGGAAAGGAAAAGGGAGAGGGGAGGGGAGGGGGACAGTCTGAGTGGGAAGGCACTACCACTAAAGGGAACAGGGAAAGACCTCTTGCAGAAAGTGGATTTTAGCTGAGAATTGAGAGAAACAAGGAAACAGATGTGAGAAGGGAGAGAATCCCAGGCACAGTGGCAGGCAGAAAAAATGCAGTCTGGAGGTAATATGTTTTGTGTGAAGAACTAGCAAGGAAGCCAGATTCCTGGATTATAAAAGACATGAAGGAAAATAAAAAATAAGAAGGTTGGAAAACTAGGAGAAGGACAGGTTATGAAGGGCTTTAATAACCCAGAAAATTTTATATTTGTTCTTAGAGGCAATAGCAAGTCACTGGAATTTACTGAATACGAGAGTGACATGGTCAAGTCTGTATTTTAGGAAGATCATTTTGATAGTTGAATGAATGACAGCCTAAAGTAACAAGAGACTTAATCCATAAAGACTAAGCAGGTGATTGCGATAGTCCAAGTAGGAGGGGATGAAGACCAAGGCAGCGGCAGAATCAGAAGAAAAAAGGAGGTATGTACAAGAGATGTTACACAGGCAGAATTCACAGAATTTGGCATTTGATTGGTTATGGGTATGTGAAAGATGGAGAGGAACAAAGGATGATACCTAAATTGTGAGACTGGAAGACAGTTCTCAACAGAAGTTAAGAAGAGAGGAAGGTTTGAGGGGAAAGATAATTATAAACTCCAACTTCAAGATCAGTTGAATTTAAGATCTCTATGAGACATCCAGTTGAAGATGTCTGATAAGCAGGTGGAGATGTGAGATCAGGAAGGTCAGGAGAGAGATTAGGGCCCACTAAACAGACCTGAGAATCATCTTCATAGAGATGAGAATTGAATCTATGAGAATGGATAAGGTCACCAAGAGAAATAGTATGTAGAAGGAAGAGAAAAGGACCCCAGACAGAGCCTTGGAGAAAAACTTCAGTTAGCAGAACTAATTTGGATAAAGATTCAGCAAAGGAGATCATAAAGGAATAGTCAGTCAAGTAGGAGGAGAACTAGGGAAATTAGGGTCATGAAAATTAGGGTCCTATAAAGGAGAAAAGAGTGATTAACAGTGTGGTCAAGAAGGGTAAGCATTGAGAAGAGGCCATAGGATGTGACAATTCTGAGATCACTAGTAACTTTGAAGAGAGCATTTTTCCTCAAAAGATAAAGAAATCAATTGCCAATACCACTACTAGGTGTATGTCCCAAAGAGATCGCTAAAACAAAAAGGAAAAAGACCCACATATACAAAAATATTTATAGCAGCTCTTTTTATGGCGGCAAAGAATTGGAAATTGATGCCCCTCAACTGGGGAATGGCTGAACAAATTATGGTATATTGATGTAATGGAATACGATTATGCTGTAAGAAATGACAAGCAGATGCTTTGAGAAAAACCTGGAAAGACTTACATGAAATGCTACGAAGTTAAGTGGGCAGAAACATACATAGTATCAATAACATTGTACAGAAATCAGCTATGAATGATTTAGCTCTTCTCAGCAATATAATGATCCAAGACAATTCTAAAGGATTCATGATGGAAAATGCTATCCACATCTGGAAAAAGATCAAAACATTGTCAAAATATTCTTGAGACACCCTGTTTCTCAGAGTTAAGACTGTGCCCTGAGCTTGGCATAACAATAATGCTTTGCACTCTGGATGATTTCACTCTCTGGCAAAGTGCATTGTTTTGACCAGCACCAGGTCTTCACTGCCCCATATTTCCCAAGGAGCTGAAAGCTATCTATAACCTTACTTGACTTGCTCAGAATCCCTGTTCCTTGTAATAGCTAAGTGATCCAAACTAGGTACTATATTTCACTGTGAGGCAATCAGCTTGGAGACTGTTCCCACAGGACCTCCATTGTCCAGAAGGAGGCTGCCTGGGAACAGCTACTCAAGACCTAAGAATGATTATGTCATAGTCCAGCCCAGTTATGTATATAATTACTTGCAAGTGTTTTCTGCACTCTGAAACTAATTAAACCATTACTTGACTCCTAACACATCTGTCTCTGGCCTGTTCTATTTCAGCTGCAGTCATTCTCGGGTTAGAGATAAGTCCAGTCTAGAACGCATTTAAAATTCTGTTGACAGCACACTATTTTTACTCTGTGTTTTTGTGGGATTTTTTCTTTTGGCCTGTTTCTCATTTTACAACATGACTAATATGAAAATATATGTTACATGGTTGCATATATAACCTATATCAAACTATCACCTTAGGTAGAGGGGAGGTAGGAGAGGGTGGGAGAAAATTTGAAATTCAAATTTTTTTGAATTAATGTTAAAATTGTCTTGCTTACAATTGGAAAAAAGGAAAACATATTTCAAAAATCAGTTGTAATTAAGATTGATTTTGTTCAAGAACGCAATAACAATTACCATAAATTATAATGGAAAATGTAGTTCTAAGATCTGAAGGGAATGTGGAGACAATGCACACATGTGGAAGGATGTGCATATATAAGATAAAAGTGTGGCCAGGGTGCTATGTGAAAGGGTGTACCCATAGGAAACACAGGTGGCCAGAGAACCACATGAGGGGTAGTTCACTCATCTGCAGTCAGGAGGACCCAGTTCAAATACAGACTCAGGCACTAACTAGCTGTTGGCAAGTCACTTTACCCTTTTTGCCTCAGTTTCCTCATCCACAAAATGAGCTGGAGAAGAAAATGACAAGCCATTCCATTACATTTACCAAGAAAACCCCAAATATGGTACAAATAAGTCAGACATGACTGAAATAACTCAACAATAACACAAAAAATGCTGAGATTGGGGTCAGAAAAATGGGTTAAATCCCACCTCATCTTTTCAACATAGAATCATAGCTTTACAACCAGAGATCCTCAAAGGTCTATAACTTTTAACTTATAGATTAAAAAATAATAATAACACATACATTGATTTGCCTAAGACCATAGGATAGATATGGTGTCGCAAGGAACTGAGCAGGAATTTGAATTCCTCTGTCTCAAAATCTGATTCCAAAGTTCTTCCCTCTGTGTCCTCCAGAGCTCTATGCACAAGAGAAATTATTCTCCATCACTTTCTTTCCCTGGTTATATGCTTTGAAGATTATTTTGTGGCATTTTTTGAGCCCACACATGGACAAAGGGCCATTTGCAAATATAAAACAAATATGGTGATTGAAAATTATTGGTTGCACTCAAAGGCCATTTTCCCTTCCCCATCCCCCAAAAACATCTAGGCTCTCACTCCCATCTTCCTCTGTTATGGGCTTGATATTTTTTTCCAATTTCTCAGTACTAAATAGCCTGAACCTGGCAAGAAATCAGTATTCAGCCCAACACTACAAAGCCAGTCCCCAAGGATGACAGGAGCAACCCTCATCCCCAAATTGAATTGTTTTTTAATGGAATTCTACAAAGTCAAAAAGTCCTACTGAATTCAGAGTGGGGTCCTGTCACAACACACTTGCCAGATGTATCAGGGTTAAACTGGCAGACGGCTCGTGTTGGGGACTGGAGGCAATATATAATTGAGTTGGGGTTGAGGGAGAAGGTTAAGGGAATTTAGGGAGAACAGCCAACTTTTGATGATCTGTGATCAAGGGTACAGAGATGGCACACAATCAGAAGATATTAGACTTGGAAGAGACCTTACAGATAACCTAATCCAACCCCCATTATTTTACAGATGATGAATCACAATATAGTGACAAGAGCAACAGATTTGAAGCTGAGGTCTGGACACTTCGTCACTGGCCCTCTGCTTTCTATTTATACAATAAAGGGGATATAATTAGGCTGTCACTAAGGTCTGCCTCAACTCTAAATTTTTGTTATTATAGGAAATGACTTCCCCAAAGTCATGCTGCCTGTGTGACCTTTGGATATCACTTAAATTCTCTGAGACTTGGTCTCCACATTTGTTAAATGAAGGAATTAGACTAGATAATGTCCAAAGTCCCTTCCAACTCTAAATCTTCAGTCTTATCAATTAGTACATTACTAGCAGAGTCAGGATTAGAACCCAGATCTCATCCTCCAACTTGGTGCTATATAGCATCTAAGGACAATCTAAAAGCCTCTCTTTTTGAAATCTCCTCTTTGATTTAACTTAAAACATTTTATAGGACTACTGAATTTGAAATCAATGTCTATATCAGAGATTTGCAACTGTTTAAAAAGGAGTTCACCAAAGTGCCCTTTCTACTTCATATGTGTTTATATGAGTTGAGGTTGGTGGGGATGGGAGGTTACTATTGCTTCTTCTAGCAAAGATAATGGAATGAATGATTTTCAAGGCAAAGACAAAATGAGCTCTGAAGTACAAGCCTCAATAACTAGCTCACTCTTTGTAATGAGGGTTGATTACGGAAGTCTCAAATCACTCTGATGAGCCCAAGGGGCAGGAGCCTTCACCTCCAATTGGGAAGACAACCCTTCACAGAGAATGAGAGCATGCCTATCGATACCTCTTTTGGAGGACTCATGCTACTCAAATTTAGATGAGCCTAGATGCAAGCCTTTTTCATCATTAAGCTATTCTTTATGAAACAGACCTTAAAGGGACGATAGGCTTTACACTCTACCTAACTCCAAGTGAAGGTATAAGAGCCAACAGAGAGATAATGGCCACTTTGGGGGCAGACTCTGGAATAAGACCTCCTACATGGGAGCCCACAGAGCCTTGTGGGTTCCTTGGCCAAGGAATAAATCTGGAAGTCAGACAAGAATGTTGCAAAAGTAGTAAAGCCTGACCCATAATTTACATATTATCAATTTTTTAAAAGGCTCATTTTGGAACAAATTTCACTTTGCTGCAGATCAAATTACTTTAGCTCCCCTCTTCCTTATTCTTTCCTATTAAAAAATACTTGGAATAGAGAAATAAATCTCCCTTTCATCAGATACTTACAAAAGAAAATCTAACTCATGTTATTAAAATCATTTTGATAGAATTTTATAACCAACAGCAAAGTCTAAAAACAGTCAAGTGGGTAAAAGGGACCTAAGTATATACAATTCATATGCAACCAAATGCCCCCCTCTCTGATGCATATGACACAGCAACATGCTATTCAGCAGCCTTCATCTGCCACTATAGTATAAGGGATTAGCTCTCTAATGCCCATAAACCTGGAGATCCGTGAGAATACTTCACTTCTTTGTAAAAAGTTGGGGGACTAAAGCAAAGACCTTTGAATAATATTCAAACTATTTGAACAGTAATCAGACTTAGTTGATGTATTAGTTAGAACTGTATTTTTTTTCTCTCCTCTTTTCTTATTTGTTAATAAATGGTTCTCTGGGAGGAAGAAGGTGGGAATAGATTTATTAGGAAATATATGTGATGCAGAAGAAAAATAAAATATATCAATAAAAATGTCAAAACAATAATAGCTCACATTTATATAGTGTTGAACTGTTTACAAAGCACTATATTCACAACTCCGTGAAGTAGTATGAGTAGCAGGTCCAGGCCCAGTAAGCTATGCACTGAGCCACCTAGCTGCCTCTTATCTGCCCCATCACCTCCATCTACCACTACTCTTATGGGCCTAAATCAAAGTTATTTTAGTCTATATCAGTGGAATTAGCAGCAAACTCAAAGGCAGAGACCTTCAAAAACTCTAGAGGAACATAGCCCTAGTAGAAGCACTTGGGAGCCCTCCATAGTAATCCTTCTGCCCATTTGAAACCAAGTACCAGCCCACAAAACCCTAAGTTTTCAGCCTAATTAATACATGCATAAGTATTTTTTCAGATACATAAGTTTTGCTCATAGGTTATTTTTCATTTCTCAGACATCACAAAATTCACTTATTTTAGGAGCATGTGCTGCTCAAGGAGAAGAAAAAACAATAAGTCCTCTCAACCCCAATTTATCTAGGAAATATTAGAGCTGGAACATAAACCCAGGTCTCCTGACTCCCAAGTCATACATTCTCTCAAGGCACAAGACTAAGTTGCTTTATTTACTTACCCATGTGTAGCCATTACATACATACAAATAGCCATATGACTTTTAAGTTCATCATTGGAGATTCTGCAGCATGACCATCACCACAGAATTGCTTCATTAAGCAAAAGTCCTGGTCCTGGAGTGTTCAGGAAATATATTCCTTATGCAATATTTTCCTCTTAGTAGTCAACACTCAGAACTACAAAATTCTAGACTCACAGAAACTCAAGGTCAAAAGCATCCTTGCTGATGATCTAGTCCAACCTCGTGTGAACAGGAATCCCTGCTACAAGATCACTAACTAATGATCATCCAGGATCTGCTTGAACATGCCTGTTCCACTTTGAAAGGCACAAAGTTTTTCTTTTCATCAAGCCTAAACGCTCCTTCCTATGGTCTTCACCCACTGCTATCTATCTGGCCCCAGTGAATGGAGTAAGAATTATTCTTCTGGCTTTATAGTTAAAATAACTAGATTTGGAATTAAAAAATCTGAATTCCAATCCCAGTTCTGCCAGTCATCGTATATAACCTTGGACAAGCCACTTTCACTCCAAGGACATCTGCCTTCCCTTCTATAAAAGTTCAAGTCTTTATATACCCGGATCTGTAATAACTAACCTGCATAAGTCACTTTGCCATTCAAGACTTCAATTTCCTTAGCCAAAAAAGCAAGAAGTTGATCTCTTATGTTATTCCTGAGTCAAAAGGTATGCATAGTTTTATAGCTCTTTAGGTACATTTCCCAATTTTTCTCCAGAATGGTTGGATCAGTTCACAACTCTACCAACAGTTCATTAGTGTCCCAATTTTTACACATTCCCTCCAACATTTGTCATTTTCCTTTTCTATCATAGTTTGCCAATGTGATAAGTGTGAAGAAGTACCACCAAGTTATTTAGGAGAGAATTTCCAAGATTCCTCCCCATCACTCTAGAATTCCAGCTGGTCCATAATTCAAGCCCACCACGCCTCAAGTAGTAATAACCTGCTTCTCTATAGAGTTAGTGTTGTTTAGTCATGTCCAACTCTTTGCATCCCTATTTGGGGTTTTCTCAGGGTTAAGTGACTTGCCATGTGTCACACAGTTACTAAGTGTCTAAGGCTGGATTTGAACTTTGATCTTCTTGACTCCAATTCTAGCACTCTACCACTCTACAACTCTAGCACTTCACCATCTAGCCATCCCTCCCTAGAGAGGACTGTGAGTAATTGGGCCAGCTAGTAAAGGTTTTGATTTCTTCTCTTCCTGACCAAAATCAGCAAGAAATCAGGGCTTCACTCTGAGAGATGAGGTTTGAGTTTTGACGCTGTTTCTACTACTACTACTATAACCATACTTTTATTAATTAAACTGTTAGCTTTTCCTTAAAATGATTTGTCACAATATTATATGGGAGAGGTATTACATGGCACTGAAAGTACCTAGTACCAAGAGAGTGGCAGGGAAAGTAGGTGTGAGAGAGGTATACCTCTGTTGGCACTCATATTCTATGAGTTCAGGTAATTCCATAATGTTACGCCTCACTGATGCAGTTTCTCTAACTTCTATATTTGACCAACCCTTAGGGACAAAATACTCCTTCTATGATCTGCAAGTGAAGCTTGATTTGTAAACTCCAGCTCTTCTATGATTCATCCCGGCCTAAGAGAATTCATGCCTAGCATTTCCTACTATAGCAACTCTTTTCAAAGTTTCAGTCATTACTGCCTAGTGCTCCCAAATGGAAAAACACAGCTAATGAACACATTCACACTATAGGTTTTAGGGACTTAAGCAAATATCTCTGTATAATGTACTTTCTTTTTTAAGAAAAAAGATCCAGAGAGAGAGAGAGAAAATAATTAACCAAAAGGAATGAGTCACCAATAGTAGAATTTAGGCAGAAGAGAGAGAGAAGTATATTGAGAACATGGGTCTTCTTGGCCACTCAAATCATTCTCCATAGCTAATGTGCATTTCACCTATTTAAAAATTTGTATCTCCAAATTCCCAGGGATTAAAGAGTATGCATATCAATAAAACAAGCTCATAATAGAAAATACTTATCAAGGTAAGCTATGCATAATTTATGTTACATATCTAGAAAGAGAATACATATCTATGTATACGTATTTCCTAATTGCTGCATCGAGGTTTTTACTAATCTGCAGTATAGTTTTGTTGAGGAACATTGCTCTAGATTATTCAGATTATTCTTTATTTGGAAATATTATGTATGTCAGAATGTGGTTCCAAGAAGCTGTAGCATATGCAGCAGTCACACCCCAGCAAACCACCTTGGCAGACAGGCTAAACCATACCGAGGGTAACTTACAGGCCTCAAACCTGCCAGTAAGTTAGGGGATGTCTACCCCAAGCATGAGGAGACTTTCCTCCAGGCGTGGGCTGATGAGAACAATTTGTCCCAACAGCTATGAAGGCACCTGAAGCAGGTGATGTGGAACATTTAGACCTAGACAAGGTCACTCACTGCATCTTGGGCTATGGCCACTGCAACAGCTCTGGAAGAGAGAGTGAAGCTGATGAATTTGTGCATCTCTGCCTCACTTAAATCCAATTAATGAGCAAGTTGACACATCACTCTGTGATGTCATTGGTCTTCTTCAAAGGGCAAACAACAAGGCGCCAAAATGGTATTGTGAAAGAGGGTTAGAATCATGTACAAGCCCCACATGTAATTACTTAACTTCTCATTGCCCCAGGAAATTCTCCAAGACTACTTGCTGCAGAGCATTTGGTAATGTGGGCAGTCTTTCTCTACGAAGGAAATTGTATGTTACCAAAAAAAGTAGTGGAAAACTAAGGGTTACCGTTCAATTGTGGAATGGCTAAACAACCTATTGTATATTCATGTCATGGAACTCTTTTATGCCATAAGAAATGACAAAGGGGGTGATTTCAGTGAAAGTCAGGGAACAAGTGAAGTAAACCCAACTGAGATAACAATTTATACACTAATAATAACAATGTAAAATTAAACAGGGCAGCTAGGTAGCACAGTAGCTAGAGCCCTAGACCTGGAGTCAGGAAGATAGATCTGAGTTCAATATATGTTGAGACACAGACCTTGGGCAAGTCACTTAACCCTGTTTGCCTCAGTTTTCTCATCTGCAAAATGAGCTGGAGAAGGAAATGGCAAACCACTCTAATATCTTTCCTAAAAAATTCCAAATGGGGTCACAAAGAGTGAGACAAGACTGAAATGACTTCACAGCAACAAAAAAGATAAAGAGCTTTGAAAGACTTAAAAGCTCTTATCGATAAATGACCAGTTTCTGATGACCATTCCAGAGGACCAACAATGAAGTGATGAAGCAATTTCTTACAGAAAGGTCATGGACTAGGGATAGAGACTGAGACATGTTTTAGACATGGTCAATGTAAGGATATTTTTCTTTCTTTTTTTTTTTGGAAGGGTGAAGGCAAGGCAACTGGGGTTAAGCGACTTGCCCAAGGTCACACAGACAATAAGTATCAAGTGTCTGAGGTCAGATTTGAACTCAGGTCCCCTGACTCCAGGGACAACACACTATTCACTCTGCCACCTAGCCGCCCCAGGATTTCTTTATCTTAACTAAGCATATTAGTTAAAAAAGATTTCAGTTGTTTTTTTCCCCCAACTGGGTGGGTTAGAGGGATAGGAAATAAATGTTTATTCATTGAAAAATATGTTTTCAATGAATAAAAAGAGTGGAAGAGATTGGATTAAATGTGTCTAAAACCCTTCCAAGCTCTAAATTCTGATTCTCTGACCCAGCGTGACTAAGGAAGCCTTCTAGCCTTCTACTTATCTTCTACCAAAGATAAGAATTTTGATGCGGAGCGGAGCGCATTCCTCTTTTAAGGGTTGAGATCAGATTGAAAAGTGAAAACAATGTCCGATTCATCTTCTTCCTCAATCTGAGTAGCTCCTTCCCTGGCGCTTTGTGGGGTCCTCTCAGCTTACAGGTTTCCCTTAAATTAACACATCTTATATTTCAGATAAGAAAATAAAACTCACTGTTTTAATGCGTCTCTTTGTGAGTTCAAATACAGATCTCACCAGTCTCCTACTCTAGGTTTCTATCAAATTTATCCAAAACATATCATACAAAAGTAATTCTTAACAGGCCCAGGAGGTGGTAGAAATGACTGGAGAAGCACAGTGTGCCACTTGAGAAGCATAACAGTCCTGGGCATGCAGGGAGCCATATTAGGTCCCTGCAAGATGAAGGAAGAAACAGAAATTTCAGAAGAGGCAAAGAATATATCTAAGACAAGTGCTGCCACTTTATAATTTTGCCTAGTCATGTCACCTTCCAGGTGTAGTAAATGATCTTTCCTGATAATTAGCCTGAAAAGCTTCCAGATTCTATATCCTGGAGCCCATGTGAGCTAAGCCTCTTGGAAGAGCAGAAGTACAAAAGTTAAATAAAACTAAGCTGACCTGGCTTGATACAAATCTTTTTGTTTGTTCCTAAAGCAACCAAAAAGAAAAAACAGGCCTTGGGGCAATTTTATCCTGTCAGTGGGCACATCCAACTTGAGGCTGCTACATCATTGCAATTAAGAATATTGCTTGGAGGAGACCTCACAATGATGAGCAGTCCTGCAGACATCCTAGTCCCAGCCTAGGGAAGGATAAAGACGGACCTCTTTAATTCAGAGTTCCCTGGTAATTAATTGGGAGGGAGGGAGGGGAAGAAGTGAATTTGGCAGATGTGGGGGAGGGTGAATAATTTCTGAATAATGAAAATACTTGCTTATCTAGTCATTACTGCAGTACAGGGCTCAAAGAAACTATGTTCATTCTTAGCAGTATCTTTCCAGAAAATGTCTTTAACTTCTTTTTCCTGGGAACATCAGAATGTGGTTCATTTTGTCCCCACCCAGAGTTTCATCTGGCAACATATGAATTTGGTACATGTCTCCCAGGCCCCTTAGCTCCTGTTCAACAAAGACTGAAAGAACAGGTTTTATTCAGCCTGAAAGAAAGACACAATGGACTTAAGCCCATAAAAAAAGTTAAAAAAGCCTCACTTTACCTTTCAGGTAGGCCTCTGCCTTCCTCAAGGAACTGTATAGTCCTGATGACATCGTACTACCCTACAGGAGGAAAGGACTCATCAAGCAACTCTACCATCTGATGGGTTCCAGCTTCCCTTTGGACCCAACAGACCACATGACTCACACTATCAGCAAAATTTATAGGTTTTGGTTTTGCTTCTGCATCAAGGTATAAGAAACAGAACAGCGAGCCTGGATTCAGGAAGACTCTGGGTTTAAATCCCACCTCAGACACTTCTAATGACGCTGAGCAAGTCACAACATCTCTGGGCCTCAGTTTCCTTACCTGTAAGATAAGGTTAGTCTCTAAGGTTCTTTCCAGTTTTAAATCTAGATACTTGCTGTAATTCTTCATTTCTCCATCTAGCAATGGTTTCTGTCTTTGTATGACTCCATTTAGCAACAGCTCCTCAATGCCAACAGTTATCTGGATAAGCCTCAAAGATGTGTAGACCTCTCTCCAGATCTATGTGCTAAGCTTAAGGGCAACTCAGGTGTGTAACTTAGCTTTGATCTGTTAGTCACAGTAAAAAAAGGTCTCAGTGAGACAAGGGGACCAACACCTTGTCTGGGGAATTCACTACTTGTCAAACAGATACAAACAGGAGCATGTGTTCACTTAAAAGACCTCTTCACTGGGGTATATGTACAGTATAGACTTAACTTTTGTTATTAATCAAATAAGGACCTGGAGGTGAGCTTTGTGTCTACTGTCTAAACCTAGTTAAGCTCAGAGAGATTCATCATCAGATGATAAAACTTTTTTGGTTATAGAAACTCATAAATATGGTCTCCCAAGTTCTAGAGGGATTATGATGAAAATGGTAATTATCAACAAAACATCAACAAAATCTCACATCCTTGAAGTATTTGATCATAAATATTAGTTAACTGGGATCTGGCACATGTACAAATCCCATGAGCCTAGCGGCTGATGTAGCCTCTCCAGATGGAGGGTCCTAGGCAGTATCATCATCACATGTGAGGTAAGTACCTTGGAGACACTGGAGAACATAACCACAACTGGTTCCAATAGCCTAACCCCACAGAGAAAGAGAGGTTCCTTGATTGTCTTTGGAGGCATTCTAAAAGTCCTGTCAGCACTAGCCACCTTCTCTTTGCCTCAGTCACTCCTGGGGGACTACAGTGAGTCTTTTATTCATGGAGACAAGTAAAGGACCAATCTGGGGCCACCTCCCTTCATGAACCTATGTGGCCCCAAGAAACATATCTCAGACCTTAGCTTTAGTGTTTTGCATTATAGGTAAAGAGAATATAGTCTTCACAATCTTGTGAGTTCTAAGAGTCTGGAAGACACCTCAGCATGTCAGCATTCTAAGCCAAGTTTTTGCAGCTAGCTAAAGGAGCAAAAAGTAAACTCCAGGATCCACATCAACAAAGGCTGACATGGGGGCTCATCCAGCAGTCATGCCACATCTGATCATGAACTTGATAGGAACAACCATGTGTAGAAATTGACCAAAACTTTGAGCTTCATCCCTTCCAATGGCCAAGGTAATGCAGGAGAGAGTAACCCCATTACCTCTAAGATATTGGGAAAAATGTCTGAATTTTGCTAAATATTTGCTAAATATTTGAAGAAAATATCCATTTGTAAAAGATAATATATCAACTTCTTCCTTTCTATTCTGTATCCATACATATATATAGATACATATATATACCTACATATATACATAAATATCTATATATACCTATGTACTTAAAGATTGTCCCTCCCCATTAGAATGTAAGCTTCTTGAGTCAATACCACATTGTTGGTTCATATTGAGCCCCAAAACTATGATGTCTTTTTCATGAGAATTCTTACTGGTCACATCTCCTCATTCTCCACTTGTACTTTTAAAATTGAACTTTAAGACTTTATATTTAACCCTATTAAATTTCATCCTACTAGACTTAGTTTATCATTTTAGTCTACTAATATCTTTTGGGAATCTTGAATCTAGTGTCCAAAATGTTAGTTCTCTATCCCAGCTTCATTTGTCCAATCATTGATTTTTTTTAAAGGTTTGAAGAGAACAGAACTGTGAACAGATATCCCTGGAAGTCTCCTGCCAAGGTGATATTGATCCATTAATGCCTTTTCTATCTAACCTAGACTTCCCTAGAGGGAAGAATGTGAGTTGGGTGCCAGTCAAATTAAATGGTTGAATGACCAAACCCATAGAGAAGAAATACAAATGCACTATATCTATGAAACTTTCCTTGCCCATCAGTGTAGAAACCATGTAAAATGGCAAAAGTAGATTAGTCAAGCATGACTTGTTGTTCATGATGAACCTGCTGACTCTATGCAACCACACTTTTCCTTTCTAAGTGTTTATAAAGCAAAGCTTTTATAACGTCTTCCTAAATTTTGCCAAGAATCAAGGCCAAATTCACTTTTGATTATCTATATCCCTGTGGTATGTATATTTTTGTATATATTTTACCATATACGTACTACATATACTATAATTTACTCTTTTTTCTCTTAAAAAATTTATCCTAGCAACAGAATGTTTTGCTATCTGAAATGAGAGAGTACAGAAAGGTAGGGGAAGCTTGGAGTTTAAGCTTCCAAGTAGCAAGAATCAGGGCCCATCACCAGGGCCAGGGGAAATAAATAGTATAGCCAAAGTACATATGCAGAAGTAAACATATTTAGAGAATTTATAAAACAGCTTTAGACTTTATAAGTAACACCTCACCAGCAAAGACAGAGAGTCTTCTAGGAAAAGATCTATTTATGATCTGATCCCTAGGAATATGGGGAAATTGTCCCAATCCCTATGAGCTGAAGTCACTATGTTTCATAACTAGGACCTACAAACTCTCCAAGGAGACCCTGGGATACTCTTCATTCTTCCTATCCCCCTAGGGTACAATGATTTGCTAGGGAGTTCATGGGAATTGGTCTTCCTGTTTAATTGCCTTGGGGAACTAAAAGGAAGCAGAAACATAGTTCCTGCCCTCAAATTGCTTACAATCCTATGAGAAACAGGATAGACTCAAAAGTATAAGAAATACAGTACAAATAGAGACACACATTAAGTATGCATACATTCAACTACAGCTGCAGTAAGCTACTCAGAAGTATTAAGTAATGCAGGGATGGTGGAAGGATTAAAAGTAAAGTTTAGCAGAGGTGGTAGTGAGACCAAATATAGGCAGAGCCTTGTTTAGTCATTTTCAGTAATGACCCCTTTTGGGGTTTTCTTGGCAAAAATACTGCAGTGTTTCACCATGGCCTTCTTCAGCTCATTCTACAGATGAGGAAGCTGAGACAAACAGGATTGTGTGATTTGCCCAAGGTCATAGCTAGTAAGTGTCTGAGGCCGAAAACTCAGGTGTTCCTGGCTCTAGGCCCAGCACTCTATTTACTGTGCCACCCTGTTGCCCCAAAGGTAGAGGCAGAAAGAGGTTAGTCCTGAAAAACTTTCATGGAGAGGAGTTTGTATGGGAGTTGGGCTATGATAACTAAAACATTGACTTGACTAGGGAAACACAAGTCAAGATAGAGGTTGAGATGAAGGTAGTTAAAGGTATCAAATGGGGAAGGAATGTAAAGCCTGTGATGAGGATCATCAACATAATTCAAGAGGCAATGGGGAATAATTGGTAAGTTCAGAGAATGGGAATGACATGATCATAATGAGCTTAAAGACGATTCCTCTGGGTCCAGTAGGAAGGTGTAAGACCAAAGGCAAGCTGAGAAGCAAGGTTGATGTTAGGGCCAGAAAGGAGGGAAAAGAAGCTGAGAAATATTATAGCAATCAATCAATCAACCAACTAAGAAGTATTTAGCGAGCACCTACTGTGTGCTGATCATTTCAAAAGATGCAAATAGGTATAGGATACAAACCTCAATCTCAAAAAGTTTACAGTCTACATGGAACAATATATTACAAGATAACTCATTATACAAAGTCTCATGGACTAGCTGTCCATTGTATGATTGTTTTTATTTGAACTGGACCAATGATTTCGTTGCTTACAGGGAACTCTCAATGATAGTACCTCATCTACTCATCCAGGTCAACATTGCTCTGCTATTTATAGTCTCAGAAAGTTGTCTCATGCTTTGAGAGATTAAGTGACTTGCTTGGGATCATTCAGCCAGTACGAGTCTAGGTAAAGTCTAGAATATTGGCTATGAGAGGAAGTCTTTAGGGAGAAGGTGGGATGTGATCTGCATAGTAAAGAAGTCTAGGATATAAATAATCAGAGAGGAAACCTTTGCAAAGTGCTTTGGAAACCTCAAAGTACTATTAAAACACAATACTATAATATTATAAGTAATAAAATATATAATAATATAATGCAATAATAAAGTATTATTCTTATTGGAAACAAAATGAGCAAAAAAGTATAGAAATGGATTGTTTGAGATGTTTTGGAGATCCTCCCTAGAGATCCTCTGAATCTCTCATAGTGACTTATGAGCAGTAGGTATTCAATAAATATTTGCTGGTTGATTTGATTAATTGATCATTTGCTATAATGTTTCTGATAGCTTATCTTCATTCCGTCTAGTGGTCTAATCTAGAGTCTAACCCAACGAGATTTGACTGGCTAAAGCAAAAGATATGTTTAGCAGAGAAGTATGAGAATGGGTAGAAAAGAAAGATGTGAGATTGTGGAGGGTCTTAAATGTCAGCCTAAGGAGTTGGCTCAGAAACATTCACTGAGTCTCCCCATCAGATTAAATCCAAAAGAATGACATAATGAATACAAAGTAATTTGAAAAAATAATCTAGCAGCTGGTTGGAGAAGGATAGAAACAGGGAGGAAAATGACCAAAGTCAGGGAAGACAGATGAGAGGGAAAGCTAATGTAATAAACTAGACATGCCATAATGAAAGTCTCATCTAGAGTGGTGACAATGGCAATAGATAGGAAGAAAAAGATATGAGACAATGCAAAGGAAAAACTGAGGGAAATTAATGAATAGCAGAAAAGAGGACAAAAGAGAGGAGTGACTAGAACCTAGTGATAAAATGGGATTTAGGGTAAAGAGGAGTTGAAAAAAATTCCTGTGTCACAAATATTGAGCCATTTGGATAGTGTGGTCTTGTCTATAGTCAGAATGTACACACACATAAACACAGACACACACATACACACACATCTCTGCTTACTGAGATCTTATCTATCCATTAAAACATTAAAGTCCAGTTCAAATGCTACCTCCTATATACACATTTCATAATTTCCATTCCTCCCCTACCTTGGACCTTGAATAGGATGTGGTTTATACCACTGTTGTACACTTATCAGATTTTTTTGTCTTAATTGTTTGTATGACTAGCTGAGTCAAGCTGGGCAAGGCATTAAACCTCCCAGACTCTGGGCAACTCTCTAAGACTCTCTAATCATAAAGAAGGTCTCAACCTACATTGGTAGAGAGAGTTTCTCACCAGGAGCTCCCCCCACTACACTGAAATTATAAGTTCAGTCCATATTCTATGTCTAATTATTTTTGTTTATGTCACAACCCTCTACTCCACCGTGAGCTACATGGGGACAAGAGTCATCCATAGTTATGGTCTTCATATTTTCTCCACTGTCACAGAGGATATACTGCTCAGACTCCAGATTACATTTCCGTTTCTTTGCCAGAGTACAAGTGCTGGAAGCAAGCTAAATCCCAAGTCATCAAAACCAAAGAGTAGTAAAATAGGGAGTAAAAGTGAATGGGAGGAGGTACACAGTTTGATTTTTCAAAGGAAGTACTAAAAGTCAAAACTATAAGAGATCCATTTCATCCTGGGGATTTTTAGGATATTAAGATGCTGCAGGATTGTCTCAGGCTATCAAGGATTTAAATCAAAGGGCTTAGTAATGAAACTGCAACGATCTCCCTGGTTTCTCCCATGTTATCTCTTCCTTTGTGGCTTGCTTGGCTCTTACAAAACTTCAAAGGGAAGGTGCCTGAATGGACTCTCCAAGGTGTCAAAAAAAGCACTCAAGTCTATGAAAATAAACCTTTTAATGTAATACTTCCCTCTGTGGACCTAAAAGCCCCATGCAACCATAGCAGAAACTATCTTTGGAAAGCACTCCTGCAAAATGCAGATAAATTAATAAATCTTTGACCAATTAGCTATCCATTAAAAGAAGAATTAGTGAGACCTGAACTTCAAACATTCATTTTTCCTTCATGTCTGCCATAGAGTATAATCTTTCATCTTTACTTGTAAAGTTCTGATTGATTGCCACTCTGATGAGTTTATAATAGTTTGGAGGAAAATACATACTGAAGGTGAAGGCTCTTTCTTGATAAATCTGCCTTTAATACTGGGTGATGGGACAGAAAAATGTCTCAGGAGCGGCTAAGGAGAGACCCAAATGTGACACTGGAATGGTGCCTAGAATTCTTCAGTTCAAATATTCCAGAATTCTTGAGCTAATTCACTTTGCAAACAGATCCTTCAGTGCCTTTTCTATCTAACTGCAAGAGACCTAGCCTTGTGCATAAAGTTTGCAAAAAGTGAATAAATAAAAAGAACCATAAGAATATTTATCAGGGTTTCCCTTTGGGAAAACTATGAAATAGGCACAGTTAGATGAGTTTCCCCTCTCCCATTTCAGGAATCCTATCTCTTTCTTGGTGCTAATTACTCTTTTCCCCAACCCCCATATCCATACCTAGCCAGGGTTCCTTTTCCACAAGGCCTTGGATTTATTTAAATATAACCTGTTCCCTCACCTGACATCTCAAGTGGTAATGAGCAGTCCATTAAGCCATCGTCAGGAATTTAGTAAGATCTGTTTCTTACAATATTCCTATAGCAAAGCATTTATTAACTTATTTACATATGGTAAAACTCTACAAAAGGAATGTGCCTTTTTAGGGACAGGGTAAGGAAATCTTAAACTATATCATTAAGCCATCATCAATCACCCTCTGTCATAGTGGACAGAGAGCCAGGTCTGGAGTCAAGACGAATCATCTGCCTGAGCTCAGATCTGGCTTCAGGTACTAGCTGTGTGACCCTGCCTCTGTTTCCTCATCTGTAAAATGTGTTGGAGAAGGAAATGACAAACAATTCCAGTTTCTTTGCCAAGAAATCCCCAAATGGTCTACAAAGCGTCTGACATGACTAAAATGACCAAACAAACACACCCTCTAAAAAAAGTATTCAAAAAAGATTTCCAATACTGGGTTCTGGCAGATGGCAGAGAATATATTTTAGGACTAGTACTCTGACACCCCTAAAATTATGCCATATAGATGGAATGGCATATTACTCTGAGACCATCTTGATAGAATAATGTAAGGATTAGAAGAGGCGTTCAACTAACCCCAGACTGAATGAGGAATATAGGCACAACCTTCCCCCAAAGTGGGATGCGTTCATTTGACCTTCTTTGGTTTCTTCACCACCGTCCAGTAAGCTCATCATTGGGAAATTGCATCATCTGGCAAAATGTAATCAACACTGGTACTCACATCTCATCAATCCCCTGTGCCCATCCGATTGGAATCATAAACTCTCCCACTTAGGAAGAAGGAACATGTCAGACATTACCTCATTTCCCACACAATTACGTTTATTTTGGATTTCTTTTGGCTTCCCTACCTTGCCACTATGCTGGATACTACCCCCCTTTTGATATTTTTGTGTTTGCTGTTTTCATTCAGATTGTAAGCTCCTTGAGGACAGGAACTGTCTTTCTTTTTTATATTTGTATCCCTAGTATGTAGCACATGGAGATGAAAACACATTTGGGTCCATTTTTCTTCTAATTTTAGCCTGTCTGGTTTTAGATTCTTCTAAAGCCAGTTTAAAAAATTAACATGTCATGTTCTTTGGAAAATGTCTATTAAGGGCAAGAAGGTGAAGAGGAAGAACAAATATCCCTGTACAATGGAGCTTCTGACTATAGGTTGCTTCCCAGAAGTCTTGACTCTGCAAATATTAACAAATATTTATTGATTTTCTGACATAAGTAAATACCAACTTTTACTCAAATATTTCCATTAATAATGAGTGTACTACTGGTCTAGCAGTCCATTCCACCTTTGAGTAATTCTAATTAGTAGGAGGTTTTCCCACATGCTAAGTCAAAATCTGCTTTTCTGTACCTTTTACCCACTGCCCTTAGTTCTAGCTTCTGGGTCAAAGCATAATGGTTCCTTCCACTTAACTCTCAAAATATTTGAGAACAGCTATGACTTCCCCCTTTTTTCTCCACCACTATTATGTGAATAGATCTTTCACTGGCCAAGGTAAAATAGCCCAAGTTCCTTCACCTGATTTTTGTATGGTCTAGCTTCAAGTCCCTTCATCAACCTGATCACCATCCTCTGGATGTGATCTAGCTTCTCAAGGTCCCTTGGTACCCAGATATTGTCTAGCCAGGATGAAGTACAGCAAAACTTCATACAGTCTGAACACCATTTTTCCATCATTATAGCCTGAGATCACATTTGCATTTTTTGCTCCCCTTGGACACAGATCAAGTAAAGACTTCATTTTACATGAATCATTGCTTCTTAAATGTGGATCATGATCCCATATGGTGTCACAATTTAGGAAGTACTGAAGGGGTCTCAAGTGGAAAAAAGTTTAAGAAGCATTGGTCTAGCCACACATCTCCCATCTGTGCAATTGATTTTTTGAACTAAAGTTTAGGACTTTACATTTCTCCCTATTTTGAATTTCATCTAATTAGAGTTGCCCTAGTGTCCCAGGTTGACAAGAATTTTTTAAATCCCTATTCAATCATCCACTCTACTAGCTCCACCCATCCCAAATTCCTTGTCATCTGCAAATATGCTAACCCATATTCCTAATCCATACCTTCATCCAATTCAAGGAATCACGGTCACATAATCTCCAAATGAAAAGAGAAAAATATTAAATCACATAGAAGTTAATCTTTTAACAACTTTCAAAGACATGGGGATCGAAAGGAAGAGTCAAGACTCCTAAGAAACAACCTATAATCAGAAGCTCCATTGTACAGGGATATTTGTTCTTCCTCTTCACCTTCTTGCCCTTAATAGACATTTTCCAAAGAATATGACATGTTAATTTTTTAAATTGGCTTTAGAAGAATCTAAAACCAGACAGGCTAAAATCAGAAGGAAAATGGACCCAAATGTGTTTTCATCTCCATTCTTTGGGAGAATAAAATTTAGTAAAGTCTGTTTTCTTACAATATTCCTATAGCAGAGAATATATTAACTTATTTATGTAGGGTGAAACTCTTCAAAAGGAATGTGCCTTTTTAGGGACAGTGTGAGGAAGTCTTAAACTATATCACTAAAATTAAAGGATCAAGGGGAAAAATAAGCAAAAGAAACACAAAATTCACCTGGTGGAGAGATGTGGAGACTTAAGAAGGAAAATCACTACAACAGAGCTCCCTGCTGCTACAGCAGCTGGGTCAAGTGAAATACTAGATTAGATGAGGCATTAGCACAGTTTAGTCAAGAGCCACTGAGCTAATTGTTACTTTTGATGTACCTAAAGTTTTCATGGTTACGACGTGCAGTTTTTAATGCCATGAATAAAGCAAGTTACGGTCATCATAATTTGAGAATATCCTAGCAAATTAAGAGAATTGTACAAATAATAAATTCCCTGACGTGGCTGCACGTATTCAGATTCACACTATTTGAAGTTATGATTATGTAAAATATGGTCTTTGGTTTCATCTCAATGGAAATATGCAGGGAAAATTCAAAGAATATGAACACTTCAGTTAAATTTCTTATTGGCACTAATCAGCATCTAGCTATGAGCCCCTCAAAAAAGGCCTCTGAACAACAAAAATACATGACATATAGACAATATTCTGATGCCCATGATAGTGGACTTGGGGTGAAGACCTGGGCCCAAATTATTCATCTAACAATTGCTATGTGGGCTTGAACAAGTCCAATTCTGTCTGTATGTTTTCACTCACAGCACTATCCTCGATGCCTCAAATGGGTTCTATCCCTTTCCCCTACTTCTGTCCTTGGTAAACCTTCCCTTTGCTTCAGTGTCTCATGCAGGTATCACCTCCTCTGTGAAGCTTTCCCTAACCACCACCCTGAGGGAAGTCTATGTTCTTCCTCCTCAAATTTCTCATAGCAGCTTGCCTGAATCTCAGCTTCTCCACTTTCTCTCTTAGCTATATATCACTTGTCTGTGTACTTACTTGTCCTCCTTCCTTCCCCCATTTGATCATAAGCTGCTTGAGAGCCTGGCCTATTTGATATCTTCCTTTGTATCCTTCAATCCTTATGTGCCTTGTACGTAGTAAACACCCCCAATTCAATAAACTTCAGTGACTCCTTATTGTCTCTAGGATCAAATATAAAAATCCTGTTTGGCTTTTAAAACCCTTCACAGCCTGGCCCCTTACAACTTTTCAGTCTTCTTACACTGTTTTCCCCACTACACCTTCTACTATTTAGCCAGACTGGCCTACTTGGCTATTCCTCGATGTGGTGGGAACAATATCTTAAGAACCTTCCCCATGCAAACTAGAGTAATTGTTCCTTAAAAGTCTTGAAACTATCCTGTAGACATAATTATCTCGGGGGACTAAAGCTCAGGTTGTTGATAAAATAAAGCTTCTTGGTTACCTGTCTACAAGAAGCCATGAAAAGCTCCAGCTGGATCTGGTGCTAGACCACCATAGTGTCACAAATTAAATTCAACAAAAGAGTAAACAGAAGCACATCACTGAGCAAGAAAACATTTATTAGCATGGGCATGCTACCTGTCAATAGATGGATCAATGGATTGCTTCTATTTATGCTAAAGACCCCAAGCAAAAGGACAGCTCCCCTTTTATAGATTTTGGGGAGTACAGAAGTGATAAAACAGGGTAGATGTCATCATAGGATTGGGGAAAACATGACTGGTTATAGAGCTGAGGCACAGGAAACAACATAATTGGTTGGAAGTTTGGAAGCTAGCAATGACCCAACCCAACCGTCTTATTCTCTCATGAGACTAAGAAGTGCTCATTATTTGAATCTAGGTGAGAGATAGCAGCCCAGACTTTTGGACAGCAAACCAAACATCCTTGAAGGATAGATAGCTTGATGGTGTAAAGATAGTAAGCTCCTCCCCCCACTCCAACACACACATACACACTCCCTTTGTGTTCACACACATTCTCCAAGGTCAATCCTTGAGGCAATCATAGATTAACAATTACGAGGGAGCTGGATTTCTAAAATTAACCCATTATAGGCCAGCTGAATTCTTAGCTAAATTCACACAAAGAATGATGACTTAAGCAATTACAGGACAAAAGCAATTAGGACAAAATCAATGAACTGTAAATAGAATCAATAAATAAATGATACAGGACCAATCTTAATCTTCTCAACTGGTAACACAGAGTCAGTGCGTTACATGAAGATGAATCTGTGTAACATCCTTCTGAAAATCCTTCCCCTACTGTGGCTAAATAAATCATCTTCTGTTAACTGTCAGATCTTCTGCAAGTGTCTCATTTCATTCCAACAGCAAACCTAAACTACCAAGAGAACAGCCTGAGTCAAGCCTGCACTGTGACACCCACATATGACACTATCTTCCAATTCCATGCCTTTGTCCTGGCTGCCATGCTTACCTGGAAGGCTCTCACTTCTCACCTCCATCTCTTAGTATCCCTGGATTCTTTCAAGATTCTTCCTTTTCTATTACCCCCAGATGCTAGTTCCTTCCCCTCTAAGGCTACCTTCCATATACTACATATTTGTGTATATACATATATATGTATACATATAAATATAAACATATAATGTATAGGTGTATGTACATATTTACATGTGTATATACATATATAGACATATTGTAAATCTAAAACTTGTATTATATACATATATACACATATGTGTGTGCATATATGTATATATACATATATATGTCCATATGTCTATATATGTAGCTTGCATGTACCTAATTGTTTTAATGCTGTTTCTCCACTGGAATGTAAACTCCCTGAGTGCAGAGGCTGTTTTTTTCCTTTCTTTGTACCCTCAGCTCTTGACAGTGTCACATCATACATAGTAAGCATTTACCAAATATTCCAAAAGGAATATTATGGGCAAAGGCATACAAACTAAAAAACTCAACGTATATAAAAAAGCAAGTAATCCAACTTGGCTGAGACCTAAAAGACATTTAGGGAAGTAATAGAAGACAAGGACAGAAAAACAAATTGGAGCTAAATGGTAACACTCTGAATATTAGACTAAGAAACTGGACATTATTTGGTGGACAGTATGGTGCCATTGAGGTGTTTTATGCTTTATCGTGCTTAAGAAAGATAGATCTGGTAATGGTATTTACATAGGACTAGGAGAATTGTAAACAAAACAATCATAATGATAAGTATTGGATAATAATTATAAGATAATATAATTGATAATAATTGTGCTGTAGCAATTACACATAATACAATAATGATTATAAGATGCTGATATAATTGAAAATTGTGTTGCAAAACATAAAAATGAATGACAACAACAATCTGGATCTGTGATACAATTTCATTAATGCAGGGAACTTCCTATATGAGGAAACTCACTCCACCACTGCAGATCAGCATCTGCTCTAAGTTGCTTCAAGTGATGACTTGCCCGGGACCACACAGCTAAAGCTAGTTCCCTACCCACTGCAACAGGCTGTCTTGCTAATAATAATGTTTTTTAAATCAAGCCCCCAATTTCATCAATATAAGGAATTTCCTCTACCAATTAATATTAGCACCTCTGTAATTTAGAGCCCTGGAGGGCTGCCTGAGGTACTGAGAGGTCAAGTAACTTTCTGGGGTCAAATAGTCAGGATGTGTGAGGAGACTTGAACCCAAGTCTTCATGGCTCTGAGAGCAGCTCTTTACCCACATAGCAGCAACGTAGCAACAACTAAATACTGGAAGTACAATAGCAAGTGGCTAGAATGATATACCACAAGCTCATTATTCTTCATAAATATGTAATAAAATCCCATACTACAAATACAAGTCCTCAAAAGTCTTGAAGCATTCAATAAATAAATTCTACCAGAGCCTTATCACAAACAAAACCAACTCCCACAATCACCCAAACTTAACACTAATCAACAGAAATTGAAGAACACTTTTAACAGACGTTGACATACCAAACACTCATGACCTCCAAACTATGTGGAATAACCTGTGGAGAGCTAGGAGAATCAAAGTTATGTGAGAACAGGAGGAACTGTATATAATCCCATCATCTTATTTATTATTGGAGTCAAGTCGTTTGATGAATTTATTGATAAAAATACATCCTACCTTTATTCAATTACAAAAATCAATATTTTTATGCACTTGTACAGCAAATGTAGAACACTAAACAGAACAGAATAATAGTATTCCAACATCCCCTGAAAATCTGCTACCCCAACTCCCACTAGCTTTAGCAGGTTGGGTCCCCCAAAAGGCTACCTATTCCTCCCCTCAGGACACCTGAGGATTATGTGGAGTTTTCTAGTAGGATCAACCACAGGCTCTCACCAGAGTGCTCCCAAGTGATTATCAGCCAGTATTAATTATCCTTTAAGAAGAGTATTGACTAAGCAGGTCCAGCTAGAACAGTTGTAACAAAAACACCTTCCAAATCAGGGGTGCATTTGCCCCTTGCACATGAAAGGTTCCTGGAGATAAAGCCCAAACTTAAGGAGTCAAGGTCAAAGGGTAAACTCACAACTCCTGGTTATTGAGTCTTTTTCTCCTCTCTTCATGGAGTTCTAAGGTGTCTAGTCCCCTGCTAGGCTCCTAGGGTCAGTGGTCTTGTAGATTCCTGAAACTGCTTGTGTCTCTTAACTGCAGTTTGGATCCCATGTTTCCTATAGACCCAGTCTCTGCAGGGACATGATGAATGGAAAATGGGAAGTATAATAAATCCTAGACTCTCCTCTCCCCTTTCTCCCTCTGGCACAGGGACAAGCTCCTAAAATTTGACTGCTTTGCTGCTGGATTAACTAATAAAATGTCACTGCTCTTTCAAACCCACAGAGATATCATAACCTTGTTTGATCAGCCAGTAACATTAGTCCAATCTTGATTCACAGAAATTCAGACCCCATAAGGTATTACAAGGTATAAACTATCTTGGTCACACATATAATATTCCCTCATGTCCTTAAAACTGATTTCATTCTACCAATTAGATTAATTGTGGTGAGAGAGTGGAACCTCAACCCATACAGTTAGATATAGACTCATCCCAAGATTATTTTTATCTAAATTGCACCAACTATAAAGATGAGAAGAATGAAAAATAATAATAGTTTGTATAGCGTAGTATTTTAAAGTTTACAAAGAGCCTTATATACATTACATCATCTTATTCTTACTATAATCTTGTGAGGTAGATATCATTATCTCCATTTTCAAATGAGGAAAGTGAAGGAACTTCACCAAAAGTTACACAGTTAGTGTCAGAAGTGAGATTCCAACACAGGTCCTTGCAACGTTAGAAATCTGTGCTAGGGTATGGCTTGTTTTTCAAAGCCTAGTGAGGCAAATGACTGCCAGTATGGAGGAGAGTGACCCTCAAGCTGCAGTTTGGAAATGCTTGATCAAAGCAATGTTAAACTTTAGGATGTAATATTAAATTAAATAATTAAATTAAATGGAATTTATAATTTTATAATTTATAATTGAATATTATTTATAAATTAAATTAAATATAAATTAAATTAAATAATTAAAAATGCTTCCTATGAAAACTACATTATGCTATGGGCGCTAACAAGAGAAGATAGTCATCTTATAGGGTTAGACTTGTCATCGGCGATCCCCAAACAAGTCTATTTTCTGAGAAATTGCCTACATAGTGGAAAAACATGGGCCTGGCCCACTCAATACTAAAAGAGACATGGATGTACTTTGACTTAAGTTCACCACCCGTCAGAGTTTAAGCTTGTATTCTTACATAACCAAAATCTGGACCCAGAATGTATTAATAATACATCTGTATTAGTCATAATTGCCAGACTTCATTTTAGAAATATTAAGGATAATCATAATCCTTTGAAAATGCCATAGTTTATTCTGTTTAAAGCCCATATTATAGTTAAAGGCACTTCCATTTTTCTTCCTTCCATATTCAATTAATCTGAAATCAAATGTGCATTCCCTTTGATGGTGCTGACTTTCCTCTTGTGTGCCGTATGCCAAAATAATAAGTATAAGTGCCTAACAGGTCGCTTCATTTGCTTGATTTTTCCAAATCCCCGGTGATTTCTTAAGTGAGTGGGCAAAAATAGAACCATAAAACATATAACAGCAACTCACTTATCCAAAGTCTGACCTAAGGTCATGCGTCCAAAACACAACCAAAAAATGAGAAGTATTTGAAAAGATCTCTAAGCTCCAAATATCTTTCAGAATACCAATTTACATTGCTTCTTGAGGTCTCCAACCATTTAAAAATTAAAAGTACCTATGTGTTATCAGTCAGAGATGCTAGTTGACAGACAATTGGAGGCATTTAGGTGGTGCAGTGAACAGAGTACTAGACCTGGAGAAAGGAGTTCCAATCTGTCCTCAGACATTTACTAACTATGCCACTCAAGGCAAATCACTTCATCTTTATCCACCTGAGAATAACACCTACCTCATGGAGTTGTCCTGAGGATCAAACAAGATAATATTTGTAAAGCATTATCCTGGCACATTCTTTCCCCTGTGCCTTCCAAAAGAGGTAGAACAGTCATCCACAAAATCACGTCCACCTAGAGCCATTTTTATCCAGAAAATAGCTCTATAAACATAGCAGCTCTCATTTTCTGTCAGCTGCTCAGTTTGGTTTTGATTCCAGGACTGTCAAGCCCATGTGGGTACCCCCTGGAGGCCTCCTACCCATACCCTTTGCAACTTCTTTCTTTTATTAAATTGTAATTTCTTTGAGGGCAGGGACTGAGTTTCTAGCTCTTGTTGTATTCCCCACTTAGCATAGTCCCTGAAACATAGCAGGTGCTTGAAAAAAGTTTATTGCCTAGGATCAATGATACATTTTAAAGATGGCATGGTGTTATTTTAAAATGTGCAGGTCTTAGAGTCAGAAGACCTAGGTTTGACTGTTAGCTCTTTCATTTACTAAATGATCATGAGAAAATCACATCACCACTCTTGCTTCCAATTTCCTCATCTATAAAATTTCTAGAAGCATCATAGTATAGAGTTCAAAACCATTACCTTGAGCCATCATAAATGCAAAATGCATCCAGTAGCATCTGGTAAATAAGCCAAGAAGTGTCTATTTTAGGAAGATTTATATTTTAAATATACGTATAAAACACACTGCTTCTAACCTCTATTATCTCCCTCCCTCTTCCCATTCCAAGATTGACCCACACCTAAAGTCTAATACAGACGGGATATTCCCCCTTTTCCTCACTAGGGGTCTGATCATTTCCTCACTTCCATGTTAAATAACCTCACTTCTCACAACCATGAATGGGTTAGCTGAATCCAAGAAAGTACCAGAAATTCAGAACAAAACTATGTGACAATACTGTGGATTAGGGTTAGAAGCAGAAATAGGGTTAGAAATGGAATTAAGGTGAGAAACAGAATGAGAGTTAGGAAAAGATAGTTTCAATACCTTTCAAGGAAAAACTAATCTAACCTGAATGAGTCAAGGCCTTAGGATATTGCCCTCACCACATCAAGTAGGAAGTAGGCTGGGATGGCTAGAAAGTAGAATGTGTAGAGGCTAGTTAAGAGAAAGATTACTCAAAAGATAGGAAGTCGTCAAGTTGTGAAGGGTTTTTAAAAGCTAAGCAGGGTTTTACATTTGATCTGAAAGGTAATGAATGGGGAGCCACAAAAGTCTATTTACCATGAGCAAGGCACTGCACGTAGGCTTGGGAGATACAAAGGGACAACTTGTACAAGTCCTGCTCTCAAAATGCTTACAATCAAATGAGGGGAAGGGATAAGGAAGTACACAAACAACTGACCAATAGGTGAGTGAAGAAATTAAAAAACTGAGATCTAAGCAAGTTACTATAACAAATATGAGAAAAAAGAAAACATTCTTACCTGGAGGTGCTGGTTAGGGAAAGCTTTGAAGAAGGGATGGGATCTGCACTGGGCGTTTATGGTCTGCCTAATTATTAAAGCTAGGGGGAAGAATTCATGGGATGTTCATTTTTCAGTATCCCCATGAACTCTTATTTGTAACTTTGGTCGGAACAACAACATAGAATCATGGACTTTTAGAGCTGGAAAAGACCCTGAAAGTCATGAAACCAACCCTTTCCTTTACAGATGGTATAACTAAGACCTAAAGGGGTAGAAAGACTCCAAAATGGCGCCTTTTAACAGAATCTGGGCTAGAACCCAGGTCTTTTCCCAACATATCACCTGCAGGATCCACAGGAGGAAGCCTAACATAACCCTGAGTGTCAAAGATGGGAATGTCAGCAAAGAAGGAACAGCCCAGAAGTTGGGGAAGAGGTGAAAGAAGGAAAGAGTAAAAAGGAAAAGGAAAAGGAAAGGAAAAAGTAAACAGCTGCTCGTGACCTGACAGGGATGTCCCAATACTATTTAAAAAGTGCTGGGACATATTTTCATCTTTGGTCATTTGAAAGAGGTGTGATCATAGAAACCTGACACTGGGTGTATGGAAAGGAATTCAAGAAATAACGTTTGCCATGTTTTTCTAAGCAACTCACTCTACTTGGGGGGTATGGCTTTTCAAAGCCTAGAGAGGCAAATGGCTGACAAGATGGAAAATAGCAGAAGATTAAAAGTAATATTGCTTCATAACACAGCAAAAAGCCATGAATCAAAAACAAACCTACAGAAAACACTCACATGTCTTTATTTCTTTGGCTGGCCCCATTCTTCCACTGGTGAGTTCCTACCTAAACCTTCCATTTGAGGAAGTACCTGGGCCAACCAAGTCTTACTTCTCTCCCAGCTCTCTTCTGATTCTCTGTCCTTTTCTACCTCATGCCCAAGCAGGTACACTATCCCTTTGTTACCACTACTTACCTCTCATCTCTCTTTTTTATGTTGTCTTCACCCATTGAATTGTAAACTCCTTGAGGTTAGTGACTGTCTTTCTTTTTGCTTGTATATGTATTCTCAGCACTTAGCACAGTTCCTGACACATATAAAGTGCTTAATAAATACTCTTATTATCTAGTATTCTGAAACTAGCAAGAAGACAATAAGACAAACATATGTAATACAACTACCTCCTCAGTTCAGGCCCTTCTCATTTCTCACACAGTCAGATTAATGCAATGGCCCCCAATTGATCACCCTACCTCAAGTCTCCACCTATTTTAGTCCATCCAACACGCTGCTACCCAAACTATTTTACTTAAGCTAGATATGACTGTAATGCCTCTACTTAATAAACACTTGCAGTTTCTTGTTTCCTTGAGGATCAAATATAAATTCCTCCAGTTAGTTTTTAAAGCCCATCCCAATTTTGACCTACCCTGTATTTTCTCTCCATCACTCTGTCTCCCAGGCCTTGCACTGACTTCCCTCACACCTACTATGCACACTCCCTCCTCACCTCCTCTTCATAGTATCTCTTGTCTTTCAAGATGAAACTCAAACACAATCTTCTGCATGAATCCTGTGCAAATATATTCAAGTGGTAGCAAAGACTATCTTATATTTAACTACTTTTTATTTACCTGTGTTTGCTTTCTTTGTCTTTATTTTGTGTATATTAATGCTAAATATTTATTTGGTTGGTTTTTTATTTTGTCTATATTTATGTATGTACTTGTGAGTAGGGATTATTTCATGCATTGTATTTTCATCCCCAGGGTCTATCTCAGTTTGACACATAGTAGGCATCTAATAAAGATTTGCTGAGTGATTGAACAGGCATTCAATTCAAATGGAAAATTCCACTGCTTCTTAGGTTCAGTATGGGATCACATCTAATCTAATCTAATCTAATCATATCTAATCTATCAAGCATAAACTATAGATCAAACAAAGTACATAATTTGAACAGAATTGAGAAGTAAATAACAGTGGAGAATCAAACAGTGGGATCATTCTCTGTTAAACTGCTGATCACAGAAACTTTGGAAGTCAGCATAGCAGAAAAAACACAGGCTCTGGGGTCAAAGGATTTTTTTTCGAATCCTGCTTTGGACACCTTTGCGACCTTTCTGGGACTCATTGTCCTCATCTGTAAAACCAGGGGATTGTACTAGATAATCTCTTGAAGTCCCTTAAAGCTCTATGATCCTACAACCTTCCCAAGATTACAGGGACTTTGTCAAACTGTCCTTTGGAGGTGTCTACCAGAGGATGGAAAATCCTTGGGCCAGCCTCCTCCCAGGAAGTAAGAGAGTTCAGATTGTTTTGGAATTCTGGTGGCTCTAAGAAAGGTACTTTCCTGAGATTTCTTTATTAGGATCTATCCTTTAGGTCTATATGTTAAGTCTATATGTTTTCTAATACTTTGGAAAATTCAATGTTTTTTTTAGCAGGTTTTTAACTGTTCTCATCAGACCATAGTTCCACTTTGCACTGTTGTTAGTCTGCTATTATGGATTGCTTTTATGGATTTTTTTGAGGTCTTCTATGATAGCTCCCTAATTGGTCATTTTCTTCCTCTCATTCTTTTTTTAGTATCTTTTAATTCTTACCTATTATAATTAATGTCTATTGTTGAGACAGGCAATTAGAAAGTCAATTCATTGAGTCAGTACATTGGGACATATATTTGGGACAAGTGCTCTAGAGAGAAAGAGATGGGCCTAGAACTGATTAAAAGAAAGAGAGTATGTAGGCTGGATTGCATTTGACAAAGTGCACAATGCTTTCAATGATCCAGAGTTATTCCTTCTATGCATGCACACACACACACACACACAATCACATATACACATAAACCTTTCTTTCTTAGCACAGATATTTTACTAGTGATTATGGGATTGGTTATGAATCCTAGAATACCACAATGTACAAAGAATCTGAAATATATGAGACACAATAGGTAAAAGAAAGGCATTTGGGGTCCAAGTAAACTGGAGGATATTTATAGCATTTGTACAAGAAATGTCATAAGGGACATTACTAACAAAGTATAAAATTAGAAAAGGAGGTGGACTGGTTACGGAGCAATACTGAAAGACAATTGTCCAAATGCCATAGTGATCTATCATCAGGTCTATCCAGGGTCTATCATCGTGTCTGACACATAGTAGGCATTTAATAAAGACTCGTTGATTCATTGAACAGGCATGTAATTCAATGGAAAACTCTGCTGTTTCTCAGGTAGATCACAGGTCTATTCAAACACTATATTTGCGTACTTGTCCTGTTTCCTCTGTTAGATGCTAAGGTTCTGAAGGACAGGGATTATATAATATTCATCTTTGAAGTTGTGCACCAGAAACAATGCTTTGCACCTTTCTCACCTGGCTGTATGGCTTTGGGACTTTTCTAAATTTTCCACCATGCCTCAGGAAGCTCCTACTAGGAAGCTCTCATTATCCTGCAAGATCCCATCATCCTTGAGGCTCTAGCTCATCACCACCAGAACTCCCTCCTTGAAGAGTGAAGCCTTGAATTCCAAAACTTCCATTGGAGGAGGAAGCTCAGTTCAGAACATCTCATTTCTTACCTACATGATCTAGGAAATTCTGTGACTTTTCCACCACGCCCACATAGAGGGTTCCTTCCCTATCCACACACACACACACACACACACACACACACACACACACACACACACACACACACACACTATCCAGCTCCTTTTGTGTGATTTCTTTCCTCATTAGATCCTAAGCTCCTCTAGGGCAGGGACTGTCTTTTTCATATTTGTATCCCCAGTGCTTAACACAGTGACTGACACATAGTATATATTTAATGTTTCCTGACTGGCTGAATGCTATAAATGATTTTTAATCAAAGCTGAGTTATGACATAAGGCTATAAGATTACACTGTAATAATTGTGATTTAGCTGTGATTTGACAGGAATAAGGATGTATCAAAACTCCCACGGTGCAGTCTGTTTCTTAGGGCATATAGGAGTTATTGATGTATTTAAAGTGACATTTGACAAATAGCTACAGATAAAAATCTTACCAACTTTTTTGTGTCTCAATCTACTGCCATATTTGAGGAATGGGGTAGGAGGGAGAAATGGAGAAGAGATAAAGAAAAGGAACCTTATCCATATTGGATTTGTTTCTCTGGAGGGTTTTCTGGATTTTCTACTTAGGACCTTCCAATTTAAACTTTATTCACTGTCTTTTAGTTTGGGGGCAACTCAATCAGAAAACACAGGCTATATTCTGTCTTCTAGGACTAGTTTACCATTGCTTCATTAATTCCCTTTCCCCTAACTTCAGTTTACCCATGAAAAAAGAAAGAGACTAGGAGATTGGAAAACTGGGAGACAGGAAGACAGAGCCATTAGCTGGAGAGACAGACAGATGCAAAAAGTCAGAGAGGAAAGGAAGGAATCATTGACATAGGTATTAAGAAATAAGTGAGTTTTGAAATGTTCTGAGATAGAAAGTACTACCAAAGATTCACATTATCATTGAAATAATAAATAAATCAGCTGCTGTTGCAACTCAGGTCTGACAAATAGATTGTAATTTGCTCCAACCTCTAAAAGTCTCATGTCAGCAGCTTGCTATTTTCAAATAAGCAACCTGAGCTCCTTGGTAAGGCAAAATTGCAAAGCTGACTCCCTTTATCACCTTCTCTCTCCCAGTCCTTGAGTATGAGCTCAAAATTCTTCCTGCCTATGTACCCTCCAGCTCCTGTACAACTACTCCTTTGTGTAAACCTCAGAAAATATAGAAGCTGGTAGTAAAATCTTGCTAAATATTATCAGTATCCCTCAGCTAAAATGAACTGCATGGAAAAAACCCATTACACAGTATAACACAACCAAATCAACAAACATATAGCATGTCTGCTGCTCAACTATCAACCATTAAAATACCATGATGCCTCAGGACTAGGCTCAACTTCATTGCCAAGTCATCCCTATAGCAATTGTCTTCTGTGATGGCCCAGCTAAGGATAGACTCAGGAGTTTGCACAAATTGTGGCAGGAAAATTTCCCAGGTCATTTCCCAACTTCTTAACCACACTTCCTGGAGGGAACATATAAAGTTTATAGATACTCTCTTTATGACAGCTATCAGCATGCCATATGAAATAGACTATGTGTCAAACATAAATATGACTAGTGATGGAGGTTAACAGTAAAGTATGGAAAGAACTTGGGATTTGTAGTCAGAGCATGGGTTCTGATCCCACCTCTGAAGCTTACTCTCTATGCGAGAAGATAGGAAGGAAGGATGGAGGGAGGGAAGGAAGAAGGGAAGAGGGGAAAGGAAGGGGAAGGAAAGGAAGGGAAGGAAGGAGGAAGAAGGAAGTGAAGCTTATAAAGTGGCTACTATGTGCCAGACCCTGTACTAAGCATTTTACAAATATTTCATTTGATCCTCACAACAACCCTGGGAGATAGATGCTAACATGAGGAGACTGAGACAGCAGAGGTTAAATGACTTGCTCACAGTCACACAGATACTTCAGACTGGATTGAATTCCAAGCTTCCTAATCTCAGGCCCAGCACCCTATTCACTGTACCACCTAATTCAGCTTCTTAAACTTTAGTTTCCTCATCTATAAAATGAAAGGGCTGTAACGTATGATTTCTGATATCTAGGCTAGCACTAAATCTTTTTATTTCAAGGTTTGTTTCAGGAGATGACTGGTAGATCCTTTTTATTTCCACTTTGCCTTCTGATTCTAAGAGATGTGGGCAGTTTTATGATTTCTTGAAATATCATTTCCAGGGTATTTTTTTGGTAATGGCTTTCAGGTAGTCCCATGATTCTTAAATTATCTCTCCTCAATCTGTTTTCCAGGTTCATTATTTTTGTTATGAGGCAGCTTATATTTTCTTCTATTTATCAGTGTTCTGATTTCATTTTAATATTTCTTGAGGAGTCATTATCTTTTATTTGGTCCACACCAATTTTCAGGGAGTTTGCTTCTTGGATAACATTTTATATATCTTGTGTAAAGTGTCAATTCTCTTTCTAATTCTTTATTCCATAGCTCTCATTTATTTTCTAATTTTTTTCTTATATTATTCTTGTTTCATTTCAAACAAAATTATTGACCCTCTTTCTTAAATTCTTTTTTTTGTCTCTTCCAGGAATTCTAGCTCAACTTGTACTTAAGCTGTGCTTTTCTTTGAGATTTCGTTTGTAGATTTTTTAGAGTCGTTCTCTTCTTCTTGGTTTGGGTTGTGATAGTACCCATCACCATAACATTTTTTTAATGGCAGGATTCTTTTTGTGGTGTTTTGGGGGGTTTTTTGCTCATTCTTCCAGCTTTCTTCCAGACCTTAGACTTTACATTAAGGGTAGGCTCTGCATTCTTCTAGAAGGAATGTCTGGACTGAGTTTGTGTCACCTAGAATTCTGTTGTTGTTTCCTTCAGGCAATGAGTATTGTGTTACTCCAGAATTTCCATGATAGCTAAAGTTGGGGACCTGCAAACTTCAGTGCTGCCAAAATGCTTTGATTCAGGGCAAAGTCTGATCACCGTTCTTCTGACCTGAACTCAGTAAATTTCTAATCTGAGTTTTGTCCTGAGCAACACATCTGCAAGTTGGCTTCTGGTTGGTGCTCTGGTAGACTTCTTCTAGACTCCACTATATTCATCTAGCTGGAAAGCTCTAATAGGTCAGAGTGACAACTGCAAGCTCTCCTTTGGTCTGGGATTCTTGTCCTGGTTATTCTACTGGAGACTTAGCATTGGACTGGAGGCAAGAGTTGAGATCCCATGCTGCTCCTCAGGGTGCTTCTTGATTTTGAATTTGTTCTTTGTTCAGTACACAGCCTAGAGCTTGTGATCACTCCCCAGTCTTGAACAGCATCTCTTGGTTCAGGCCCCCTCCTCAACTGGATATTGAGCAACAGAACTGAATATGGAACATATTCTTGGACACCATATAAAGTCACACCCCTTTGTAATGGATCAAGACTTCTTCCTTCCTATTGCATAGCATCTCCTTGCTCTAGAATTATCCATATAGCCATTCCTGGCCAGACTATCCTCAGGGCCCATAGACCTTTCCGCTTACCTATGCCAACCTGAACTGGAAAAAAAATGATTAATGATTTTTATATTGGATTTCTTAATAAGGACTTAGTTTGGTGTTAAAGGGAACGGGCTCATTTGACTAAAACATGGAATCCATTAAAGGTAGGATGTGAAATAATGATGGATAAGTATATTAGAGACAGTTTGTGGGGCCTTAAATGTCAGGCTAGAGAGTTTAGACTTTATACTAACAGGAAGCCACCAAAAGGATTTTTGATAGAAAAATGACAATCAGATCTATAACTTAAGGATATTATTTTTCTTTTTTCTTTTCTTTTTTGTAATTTTTTATTTTAAATAAACAGAAAATGAGAGGGGGAAAGCATTGCTATATACATAGCAGACTATTAGAGAGGATTCAATATAAAATAATGACTTTCTATTTCAAAGAAACCTATATAATAAATACTACACAATGTTTTCAAAGCTGTCTAGCTTTTCTTTGCTTCTTTGTTGGTTTTATTTGTTCTCTGCTGTGTACTTTTCCCTTATTTTTCCTCTCTCTCCCCTCTGAATAAGTAGGAGAACTAAGAAAGAGCCTCTCAAAAGCCAAAAATAGAGAGTATGCAGGGCGATGAAGTGGTCAACAATGTCGAAAGTTTCAAAGAAATCAAAGAGAGCTAAATCTGAGAAAAATTCATTGAATTTAAGATTTAGCAATTAAGAGATTAGTGACAACCTTAGAGAGAAGCACTTTGGTAGACTGATGAGGTTAGATGCTAGATTGTAAGGGATTTAAAAGTAAGTCATGGCAGGTCAGTAGAAGGGGCAAGAGGAGACAAACTTTCTAAGAGCTCGGCAGTAAAAGGGAAGAGAGGTGTAAAATGATAGTTTCAGGAGATGACAGTCAAGAGAAGATTTTTGCTTTTTGCTTTTTGCTTTTTTTAAGGAAGAGAGAGCAGTGAGTGTGTTTACAAGCAACATGGTAGAAACCAAAAGAAAATGAGAGACTGAAGATGAGAGAAAAGGATGGAATGAATGATGATCCAAGTTTCCAGATTAGATGAGGGAGGAGAGGATTAAGGGCACAGGTAGAGGGCTGACCTTGGCAAGGAAAAGAGACATCTTTTTTCAGAAACTAGAACGAAGGAGGAAAGTACGGGTTAAAACACAGAGAGTTTTTGAAGTGTGGAATTTGGAAAAGAAATTATTTACTTTTAATCTTTTATTTCAGATAGAAGTCATCCATTATGATGGTCTCAATTAAGGAATGTAAGTTTTTCTTAGTATAGGAATTAAAGTCATTTACTAAAAGTAAGAGAGGAATGGTATTAGAGTCTTAAAGAAGGAGGAGGTGTAAACAAGCTGATGAGTTGGATAAAACATTGGAGCTAGAATGAGAAAGATCTATTTTCAAATTCTGCCTCAGGAACTTACTAGCTGTATGATCCTGAGCAAGTCACTTAACTTCCCTCAGCCTCAATTTTCTTATCTGTAAAATGAGGATACCTACTTTGCAGCTGTTGGGAGGATTAAATGAGATAGTGCATGTAAAACACTTTGCAAACCTTGAAGTGCTCTATGAATGCTAACTATCATTATTACATTATGACAGAGAATGAATTAAGGAAGAATAAAAGTTTTGACATGAAGTATTAAGAGCTCTGTTGAGATTAGACAGCAAATTTTCTGAGAACATTTAGCACTTTAGGAATAAGAATGAAAATGGTTTAGATGATCCCAGTTGGGGAATTAGTAAATCATAAATGGTGATAGGAAATGGGGCAAGGAATTCAATATATGTAGTGGAAATTTATAGGTTCAAGACTGTGAAGAGAAAAAATGAACTTGGAGTGAAAGTAATAGGTTAGGAGAATGGAGATGGATAGAATAACTGAAGTCATAGCGAAGACAAAGAACTGGTCTAAGAGGAGCAAAGAGAGATGGAAAGTTAGGGGATTGTGATCAGAAAAAGGAAATTCAGAGTTCAAGATCATAGAGCTGACCACAGTTGTGAGGTATAGTGAGATCTCAGGTATGGCCCCTTCCATGGTTAAGGCTAAAAATAAAATAAAAATTAATTAAATTTAATGAGTTAAAATAAAAATCTAGGTCTCTGGAGTTGAAAATGTTGACACTTTAAATCTTTGCTGGTTCCACATCCTAGAGGTGAGAGATGATGATTCTGATGATCAGGTCCCCAGTGGCTCCACTCAAACAACTCCATAGGCTCGTTACAAGATGGCGGAGGATGAGGCACACCCAGAAACAGCCCGCACATAAAGCATGCATTATGGGCCCTTTCTCAGTTTGTTCTAAATCTCCCTCAGCTCAGGCTCATTATTACTTCTAGCCCCCTGGTCGGAATCTCACAAATTTCCAAACACTTAATAACAAACATTGAATCAATCATACGAACTCTCCCAAGTTACATAATACATATGCTCCACCTGTCCTATTTCCTTCACCATACCCAGGGCAGTTTCCAACCTTCAAACTGACTCAGATCAGCCATGAAGCATAAATGGTTATAGCTGAATCAGAATCACAAAGCTTGAGAGTTGAAAGGAAGCACAGTATTCATTAAGTCAAAGGTGGATACCAAATAATCCTCATCTTAGCATACCCAACAAGTGATTGTCCAGCTTCTGCTTGAGGACCTCCAACAAAGGGAATCTAATGCTTCTAGAGGTAGCCCAGCCCACTTTTGCACCACTATCATGGCTAGGAAGTGTTTTCCTGACCCCAAGCCTAAATTTTCTTCTTTGCAAATTCTACCCACTGTTCTTGATTCTTTCTTCTGGGGAGAAACAAAATAAATCTAATCTGTCTTCCATGTGAGAGTTCTTCAAATACCTGAAGACAGCTATTACATACCTTCTGCCCCTTCAGTCTTTCTTTAGGCTAAACACATTCAGTTTCTTAAACTGATCCTTATATATCACAGACTCCAGGTGTTTTACTGCCTACTTTACCCTCTTCTGAACCCCCTACAGTAAGTTATCAATAGGCTTCCTAAACCTTGTTGCTCAGGACTGAACACAATATCCCAGAAAATATGTGGCAAGGATAGAGTACAGTGGAACTTCCTCTTAATAAAATTTAAGATAGAATTCACTTTTTTGGTCATCACATCTTATTGCTGATTCATATTGAGCTTATATTTCATGAGAATCCCCAGATTTTTTTTGAAACAGCCATTGTCAATCCCTCTGTCACATTTGACTCACCCATTAGAATGTGAAAACCTTACGAATACTATTTTTACCTTTCTTTGTATCTCTATCACTTAGTGCCCTGCCTGGCACAGAGGAAGTGCTTAATAAATGCTTTTTGATTGATTTGATTGATTGTATAGCTATTCCTCCTTTCCCTGCTTCCTTTACCTCAGACACTTCAGAACAATAGTGTCTTCACAGAAGCTTGTTATCTATTGCATTTTATTTCTGTGGCTCTAGTACAAGAAATGCCGGAAAATTCCATTATAAAATTCTGTTTCTAAGGTGCTTACAGCTAAGAAATTAAAACTGGCTTGTAATAAGGTTAGATTTTCAAAACAAAGGGCAGGTTGTTTGAGGGATAAATAAAATCAACCCAGGTTTATTTCCTTTCTCCATTCATTACCTCTCCCTGGGGGAAAGTGAGTGCTAACCATTTTGTCTAGAACATTTTCATAAATCACATATTCCATTAGTTCTGATTTTGATAACTATTCCCATCTAATCTCACCCTCAAAGTCACATTTGGTTAAAAAAATGTATCCCTTTTTCAGCATCTCTCCTCTCATTTATTTTTTCCCAATTTCTTTCCTTTTCCTGCTGCTTTAACTCAGCAATAAACCTTTTCTCAATCTTCTTTATTCCTATTTTCTGACTATTTCTGCTGACTTCAAGGAATCTTCCACTACTTATTCTTCTTTTTCCGGAAGCACAGAAACAAAGAATAACTAAATTTGAGAGTTCCAAAAGACCTCCATCAGTGGTCATCTACCTAAATGCATACACAAAGGAATCTTTTCTAAAACATACCAGTAAGTGGTCGTTCAACGTCTGATTAAAAGTTTCCAAGAAGGGGGAACCCACAACCTTCCAGAAGCCTGTTCCATTTGTGGAAAGTTCTAATTGTCTGGAAGCTGTGTTTGTCTTTTCTGATATCAAGCCTAAGTTTTTCTCCTTTTAACTTGCACACACCACTCCTGGTTCTGTGCTCTAGATCCCAACAGAGCCAATGTACTACTACACTCTACTACATTTCACCACATCAAATACTTGAAGATGCTTATCATGTCTTTTCCCAGTCACTTCTTCTGTAGGCAGAATATACCCAGGTCCCTCCCAAACACCCATTTGCTGCAGATTCAAGGACTTCTATCCAGCTTATCAGTGTCCTTCATAAACTATGATGGTCAGAACTGACTACAACACCACAGATGTGGTCTGGTAGGGGGGTATATAGCAGGTCCATCATTTCTTAATTTCTGAAAGCTATCTCTCTCTGAATTCAGCCCTAGAGTACACTGGCTGTTTTGGTTGCTATCTCCCAGTGCTGGCTCATTTTTAGTTTGTTTTGTTTTGTTTTTAAATAAACTTCTGGCTCGTCATGACTCCATCTCAAATTTACAAAGTTAATTTTTTGAACCCAGATATAAGACTTTATATTTATCCCTGTTGAATTTCATCTTATTCGATTTGGTTCAAATTCCTTACCTGTTAAAGTGTTTTTGGATCCAATTTTTTTTCATTCAGTATGTTAGCAGCTTTGTATAATTTGCACATTTGTTAAGTTGACATCTATACTTTAATCTAACTCATTAATTAAAATGCTAAGCATCACAGGGTTAAGAAGAGATCCCCAGGGTGCTCCATTGGAAATCTGCCAATTTAACAATGATGCATTAACAATTTCTCCTTTTTTCTCCTGCATTAGTCATGTTGTAAAGAAGAATGAGAACCAAAGGGAAAAAGCATGAGAAAGAAGAAAAAAAATTAAAACAAAAAAGAGAAAAATAGTATGCTTTGATCTGCATTCAGACTCCAAAGCTCTTTCTCTGGATGTAGAAAGCATTTTCCATCATGAGTCTTTTGGAATTGTCTTAGATCTTTGCATTGCTGAGAAGAGCTAAGTCTATCACAGCTGGTCATTGCAAGATGTTGCTGTTACTATGTATAATGTCCTCCTGGTTCTTTTCATTTAACTCAGCATTTGCTCATGTAACTCTTTCCAGGTTATTCTGAAATCTACCAGCACATCATTTCTCCTGGAGCAATAGTATTCCACAACATTCATATGCTACAACTTGTTCAACCACTCCCCAATTGATAGGCATCCCTTCAATTTCCAATTATTAGCCACCACAAAAAGAATAGCTATAAATAGTTTTTGAACATATGGGTCTTTTCCCCATTATCATGATCTCTTTGAGATACAGTCCTAGAAGTGTTATTGCTAGATCAAAAGGTATGTACAGTTTTATAGTCCTTTGGCCATAGTTCCAAGTGGCTCTCCACTCTCAACTCCACCAACAATGTATTAGTGTTCCAGTTTTCCCACATCTTCTCCAATATGTATCATTTTCCTATTTGTTATGTTAGCCAGTCTGATAAGTGTGATGTGGTACCTCAGAGAACAATTATTCTTTAAGTCTGATCAATCAACTGGTTCAGAATCAACATAATTATATTATCTAGGAGCCATATCACTCCATATTTTCCACAGGAATAGTATTTGGTAGTTTATCAAATTCTTTTTTTAAAATATATATGTATTATTTTATTTTTTCCCAATTACATGTCAAGACAATTTTTAGCATTCAATTTTACAATGTTTTTGTTCCAAATTTTTCTGCCTCCCCCCTTTCCTGAAAATGGCTGAAATGGTTGAAAATTCTGAAAATTTGACATAGATTATACATATGCTATCATGTAAAACATATCTCTACATTCATTACAGTTGTAAAAGAAGAAACAGAGCAAAAGAAAAAATACAAAAAAGAATCATGTAAGTAAAAAAAATACTTCAATCTGAATTGACTCTATCAGTTCTTTATTTGGATATGGATAGCATTTTCCTTTATATTTGCCTTGGATCATTGTTTTGCTGAGAAAATTTGTCATCCATAGTTGATCATTGCACATTACTAATACTGAATACAGTGTTTTCCTAGTTCTATTTGTTTCATTTACTTCAGTTGGTACAAGTCCTTTCAGGTTTTTCTGAAGTCCACCTGCTCATCATTTCTTGTGGAACAATAGTATTTCCTTACATTCATGTACCACAGCTTGTTCAGCCATTCCCCAATTGATGGGCATCCCTTCAATTTCCAATTCTTTGCCACCATGAAAAAGGCTGCTATTAATATTTTTGCACATGTAGGTCCTTTTCTCTTTTTTATGATCTCTTTGGGATACAGACCTAAGAGTGGTATTTCACAGTTGACTTGCTCTTTGGGCATAGTTCCAAATTGTTCTCTAGAATGGTTGGATCAGTTCACAACACCACCAACAGTGTACTAGTGTCCCTTCTCCCATATCCTCTCCAATATTGATCATTTCCTTTTTTGTCATATTAGCCAATCTAATATGTGAGTTGGTACCTCAGAGTTTTCTTAATTTGCATTTCTCTAATCATTAGAGAACTTCTTCCTATGCTTACAGACATCTTTGATTTCTTCACCTAAAAACCGCCTATTCATATCCTTTGACCATTTATCAATTGGGGAATGACTTGTATTCATAAATTTGGCTCAGTTTTCTATATAGTTGAGAAAAGAGACCTTTATCTGAGAAACTTTCTGTAAAAATTTTTCCCCAGTTTTTTGTTTTCCTTCTAATCTTGTCTGCATTGGTTTTGTTTGTGCAAAACCTTTCTAATTTAATGTAATTAAAACTATCCATCTTATATATGATAATGTTCTCTGTCTCTTGTTTAATCATGAATTCTTCCCCTCCCTATAGATCTGACAGGTAGACTACTCATTGCTCTTCTAATTTGCTTATGGTATCACCCTTTATGTTTAAATCATGCACCCATTTTGACCTTATCTTGGTATACAGTGTGAGATGTTGGGCTATACCTAGTTTGTGTCCAATTGCTTTCCAGTTTTCAAAGCATTTTTGTCAAATAGTGAGTTCTTATCTCAAAAGCTAGAGTCTTTGAGTTTATCAAACACAAGGTTGCTATGGTCATTGACTACTGGTTTATTGAATTATTTACTAAAATCTAGGCAAAATAATTCTAAATCATTTATATGATCTACTAATTTAGCAATCTTCCCCCCCCAAAAAAAGAAATGCAGGCAAGTTCCACATTTGTTATAGTCATATTGACCCTTTGTTATGAAAACTTCCTTTTCTAGATGTTCACTAACCAATAATGAGCAATTTTAAATTTTTGTCAAGCAATGAAATCAAACTCACTAACCTACATAGTCTGAAGACTGTTCTCTTACTTTTTTTGAGAATCTTGACACTTTTCCAAATTATTATTTGATATCTATTTTTTGCTGTGCCATCCAAATCCTTTTTGGGGGGTAGTATTATCTCAAAGTAGTGAATACAAGGAAAAATAGGTAATATTCATGAAAGGGCATAGGGAACAATCTCCAAGGATAAAAATATCTGGATAGTTGGAGTCAAGGGAGTGAGAATCCACATGGATTAGGTTATAAATCCATTCTTTAATGAAGCACCTCCACTGTTTGTTTGTTTTTTTATCCAAGAGAACCTGTTAAAATAATGATTTGTGGATTTCTATAGTTGAGGATTTGAATGTACCTAATGTTGAGTAAAAGTAAAAGGGACCAAAAGGTAAAAGTGGTTGAATATGAAAAGAATGAATGAAAAATTAGAACCAGAAGACCTGGCCACTCTCCTAATTATGACACTATCTAATCATGTGATTGTAACCAAGTCACACCCTCTCTGGGCTTCAATTTCTTCATCTGTGATAGTGAAGGGGACTTAAACTCTAAAATTCTGATTCCAACAGAGGAACTTTTGAGAACTCACTACTAAAGACTCTTTTTAGTTTGTTCTAGCACAATTTTATAAACTCTGGACTAAGTTTTTTTTAACTTTCCTTGCCATAATTTCCTTCAAACCTTCTCTATAAAAATACTTCAGAGCTACTGCAGTGAAAAATCATATCGATATTTAGATAGCTATAATAGTGATGTATGAATTGATAAATCTGATAAAATATTTCAAAAAGTAACAAATGCTAACATTGTTCATCCATAGAATTAGAGTCTAAAGCCAATTGGTCTTCATTTCTCAGGCTCCCATTAAATAGCAATAACCACCACAACCTCACATTTATACAATGTCAAGGTTTGCAAAGCACTTTCCAAATAGGCATGTAGGCAGAGCTGCAATTAGATATTTTTATAGCCAGGGCAAAGAAGGGTGGCATGGGATAGCTCATCTGGGTGCTGTCAGTGTCTTGTCAATTGTAGTGTCCAGGGGCAAAGTTTTAGTCACACCAACCTAGTTATATCTGCAAGCAGCCATATTGATTTGCCAGGGAACACAAAGCCCCACTGAGTTCCATCCAACAACCTCCAAAACCCAGCAGTCACTTCCCACTGTGACAACATTCTACTGCCTCTCCTTACTCGGTTTTGATCTCTAGAAAGCATGATAAAAGAGAGATGTTAACAAGAGGTCTGGGTCAGCTTCAGTACAAAGAGAAGGGGTGACAAGAGTGGCATCTCATTGGTTTTGTAGAAAAGTATTGTCAGAACCAAGAGGAAAATTCGACTCTCTCTAAAAACTAGATTTATGTCTATGGGTAGGAAAGAAAGCTTTATACTGGGAGCCATTAAAACTTGCATGACCTGAATGTCTTTCATTCAAAAACTTTTAAAAATGGAGCCCATAAACCTATTCTTCACTGACTTTTACAGTGTTCCTTGAAAAATAAAATATCTCATCTTAAATGTAAAACTTGAAGTTCTTATATTCCTTATGCTGAGAAGTCTAAGAACTTTTAAAGGGAAAGAAGGAGGGGGTGGGAAGGGGCTAACATTTTAAAAAGAAAACTTTCAGCTGTCAATCACAGGAGACATGGATAACCAGCTAATGTGGAAAAACTTCCAGTGAAGACTTAAGAGACAATAACTCAATTTCCATTTTCTTTAAGAAATTTCATTAGACTTCTCTGGAACAGAATTAGCAAGCAGAGAAATGCAGGGTCCTCTTATAATTTTTTGAAAGAAATTCTGGAAACTGATAAACATGCTTCTCTAGTACTTCTGAAGACCCTGCATTTCTTATCTCCAATAACCCAGTGCCCTCTGCAGGGCTTTGCTCCACATTGCTTTCCTGCGGCACATCGAGCTCTGTGGGCTGTTGAGTAGCTCTGCAGCATCCTTTCCCAATACAAAGTCATTTTCAGGAAAAGTACTATTTGAGTTCAAGGAAACAGTCACTTGAGAAAACAAAAGGGGAGGGAAGATAGATTAAAAGCTAAATGTCAAGTGGTGTAATTACTATGACACAGAGCCAATGATTATGCCTTTGTCCCTTCTCAAAGTGATTTAATTTGGTCTTTGTTAAAAAAGCAGTTTCATAAGGAGACTCAATTATCAATATAGGTGGCTTCACAGACTCACTACAGGGGCAGACAATGAATTGAATCAGATCTTATGAAAGAAGTTCAATGAGCAGGAGATTAATTAGTTGGGTCTTTTCTAACTATAGCTTTTAGAAGACTCTAGCATCAGGACACGAAGGGAAGTAGATCAATATTTTTTCCCCAACTTGCAGTGTTATAAGATCAAGATAGGGAATTGGGCTCACTGAACCAGATCAGAAGAAATGAGGTGGAGGAAATTATTTCTGAAGCATGAAATGGGGACTTGTATAAGTGCCCTCATCCAAGATACTAGAGAGTATCAGTAGAGCAAACATCATGAGACTTCACGGTAGAATGGAACAAGCGTTGGTTTTGAAGCCAGAGTACCTAGGTTCATATCCTAGTTCTGCCCTGGGTAATGTTAGGCAAGTTAACTAGCCTGTCTGAGTCTCAGGTTCCTTAACTACAAGAAGAGTGAGTTGGATGATGACATCTTCTCATATCTGTCCCAGGTCTAAATCTATCATCGTAGGGTACTATTCCAGTGCCCCCATAAAAACGACTTTACTACCCCCACAACAATGACACTTCTAGTGTCAGATTAACCCACTAGTTTTTCAAGGACGTTATGTGTTGACTTTTGTTGAGGCTTTCCTTTGAAAAAGTGCACTGGATCCTAAAGAAAAAGAATGTTCCTGATTTATATTTAATTAATGCAATCAATAAATAATTCTTGAGTACTTACTATGTGCATACTGAGCTAATCTTTGGGGATACAAAAGGAGGCAAAAGACAGGCTCTGGCCCCAAAGAGGTTATAGTCTAAAGGAAGAAACAACATGTACACAAGTATAAACAAAAAATGCTACATACAAAATAAATAGAAAATAACCCAGGGAAAACACTAGATTTTAAAAGAACAGATTCCTGTGAAAGATAAGATTTTAAGTGGAACTTAAAGGAAGCCAGAGAAGTCAGTAGTCAGAGCAGAAGAGGGAGAACATCCCAGGCATAGGGAGCAATCAGAGAAAATGCCTAGAGTGGAAACAAGGAGTGACTTGTTTGTGGAACAGTCAAGAGGCCATTGTCACTGGATCAAAGAGCAGAAAGGTGGAAGACTTTGGATGCAAAATATTATTGTCACACAGAATATACTGTCAAAGTCACTGTGTTATTCAATTTGCTTAACTATTGTCATTTTAAAAAATTGGATTCCATAGTATATCAGAGGGGAAGGTGGCATCTATAAGGAAATGATTCTGGCATAATAAGTTACGGGCATCAATTACACTTTTTAAAAAGATTCTATCTCCTTCCCCTTGACCCTTGACCCTTTCCCAATCTCTGGAAAATCTGGTTTTTCCAAGATAAAAACTCAGTCCATTTCTTCATTAGAAGGAATTTCAAATCCATCAAGAGTTAACATGCTCACAGTGATAAAACCCATTATAAGACAACAGAAAGGGACTTCTCCTTTGTAAAATGAATGGTTTGAGCTGGATAGATGGTCCTTTCTGAGGTCCCTTCCAGCTCTGCAGTTATGATCCTCTTGATTTTACTCCCATGAGTCCAAGGTACATTCAGTAAGGGGCTGAATGACAAGATTTCATTGAAGCACAAGACAGACTTCAGGAAAGAGCAAACTTTACCATGTAAATATAGACCCCCGTTAGGGTTCTAGAGAAGAACTTCATAGTCACATCAAAGCCAAAGTTTGTATAGCTGTCAAATATACACACCCACTTACCTTTGATGAAAAAATAAAGTATGTTTCTGAGTCACTTAAGTACACGTAAATATGGAACTGACTATGTAGAGGAGAAACGCTGAGGGACAGTTAGGGTTAAGGGTATGGCTCTCCTTCCTCAATGCCACCTCAACCAATCAACATTTTTAATCACCTGCTATGTACCAGGCACTGTCCTAAGTGCTGAGAGCACCTTCTGACTTCCTTCAAAACTCAGCTCAAATTCTACCTTCTGTGAGATTCCTTGCTCATTTCCCACTCACCCATCCATGCTATTTTCATCTTTTCTGTAATTCATTTCCATTTGTCTCATTAGTATCCTATATGTACATAGCTATTTGCACGCTGTCTCCCTCATCACAATGTGAGATTCTTAGAGCCAGGACTGCATTTTTGCCTTTTGTCATATTCCCAGTGCTTACACAGTACCTTGTACACTTTATGTGTACAATAAATGCTTTTCAACTGACTGACTACATTAAGCTGTTAGCTGAATGTGTTAGACATGCACGTAAGGTCCTCACCCCTCTCATGCATGGAGAATTCCAGGTGTACATAATTCAAGAACTCAAGATGTACATAATCTGCTTCTAGACATGAGAAGAACCATACAGGCTCCATATGTGAGACAGAGACACCAAGCTGTGAGGAGGCCTAGGAGAAACACTACATTTTTCACATAGTACCTGCAAGAAACCACAAAAGAATAGTGCTGTGTAAGAGGAATACAGCCAGATAGACATTGAAATGACCATAGAGTCATAAAAGGGAACAAATTTGCCAACCTTCACCTTTCTGATACAAGAGAGATCAGTCCAGCAGAGAACCATATACACCAAAGAGAAATATCTTCTCTGGTACTGAGAGCGATATGAACTCCATAGGACCAGAAGGCACTATGGGACTAGGAGGGGAAGGTGGAAAGAAGAAGGTGGAAAGAAGGCTGGAAAGAAGATAATTTTCTCAGTGATCACAAGGCTCAACCATTAAATCCATTCTCTTTGTCAGGTTAAATAAGACCTCTTCTATACTTCTCTTTTAGCCTGAGTGCTTGCAGGAGAATTGAGGACCCACTCTGAGAAAGCAAACTTAGCTATAAACTAATGTTGCCAAGTTTTCTCTAAGTAGGAACATGGGCTAGAGAAATTTTATGAGAGACTACCTAAAATTGTATTTAAGTCTTGTTACAGGGACCAGGGTCCAATTGACACGTGAGTTACATGAAGAAAAGGCAGAAGCTGCCTCCTATCTCTGACCTCATAACTACAATTGCCTCTGCTGTTGATAAGCAATGATAATAATATTAGATAAATTTGGATCAACGAAGCCCAGTTTTTCTCCTTGGCAATCATATTCTCTGCCTTCTGCTAACTAGTTCCTAGAAAGTCCCTGAAAGATTATAATATGGGATAAGAAAGTTTAGGGAAGTTTCGATGGGTCAAAGTTTTCCTCCTTTGAGGGAGGAAAGGTCTTAGAGAACGACATGTTGTGAAGAAAAAAACCTGACTCAGTCTCTAGGCAGTTTAGGTTTAATACTGGAATGAAATCAAACATTCATAAAATGTCTTAGAATTAGCAAAAGGAAATATACTTTGCCATAGCAAAGGATGGATATCCCATAATAATATTGATGAAGGATACCATATCATTGAGTGGAGAAACCCTACTTATGTGTTGCCCAAACAAGTTGGCTGTTCAAGTAATAGGGCCCAGGTGAGACTTCTAATGAAGGTGACCTGGAAGTCATGTCAATAACCTGAGATTTAGTGCCCTGAGCCAATAAAATTTCCAGGACAATTTTAATACCTTTTAAAGGAAAAACTAGATGAATCATTATGGGCTAAGTCCTTAGGATGTTTTTCCTACCACAACATGCTACATAGAAGAGTAGACCATTAAGCAGATAAAACTTGTATCAACAAGGGCAAAGTTAGTGGGTATATTCCTTCCTATTTTGGTAAGATTTTGTCTTCCAATCCAATGCTGGATAAAAACTTATTTATGGGCTAAACAAAACAATTTCCAAAGACATACCGAAGTAGAATATGATAAACATATATCTAGAACTTGAAGATTTTTATTTAAGATTGTCTAAATCATCCCCCTTGATTTAAAGATGAGGACCCTGTAGTCTAAAGAGGCTAGGCCACTTGAAAGGACGCAGGAATCACTTAAGGGAGTAGTAGGAAAATGGATAAAAGTGTACTCTACTTAATTTGCAAAGGGTTAGTTAGACCTAGCAGCCCCAGAAGGAATATAGCACAGGATACTGTATACTGTCCTTGGAAAGCATCATTCATGCCAAGCTGCACAAGGGGCCATGAATAACAAAAATACTGTGCCTATGATCTCTTTTTGCTTTGATATGTTACTCATAGGCTTCTTTCTGGGTAACATCCCTCAGATTTTGAGTGTTTCACCACCAAGCAAGTTCATTTCAACTTGCCCATCTTTTTTCCCCTAACATCAAAACTGTGACTGAGGAAAGGGAAAAGGTAGCAACGTTGAGTTAGGCAAAGACAAGACAAGATCTAAGATATGGAGTAAGGAACCAACATGGAACGAGAAAGATACTGAAAAGGTCTGATTGAATCATAAGATTCTATCTCCATGCCTTTGGTCTGACTTTCCTCAATGCTAGGAATGCACTCCCTTCTTCCCTCTGATGTATGTAATCATCCTCTCTCCACCAGCTGCTTGGTGTATACCCTCCCAAACTATCTTACATTTAACCACTTTGCATTGATTACATATTGGTTAGTTTTATCTTTTTATATATTTGTTATCTCTCCCATTGAAACATAAGCTGTTGAAAAATAGAGATTGTTGCACTCTTTGCATTTGTGTATTAATGTCCCCAGTACCCTGCACTGTGCCTGGTGAATAGCAGGTACTTGAGGGGTATTTGTTGGAGGAAGAAAGAAAGGAAGGAAGGAAGGAAGGAAGGAAGGAAGGAAGGAAGGAAGGAAGGAAGGAAGGAAGGAAGGAAGGAAAAGAAAGAAAGAAGAAAAGAAAGACAGAAAGACAGAAAGACAGACAGAAAGAAAGAAAGAAAGAAAAAGATTTCTTCTTTTCTGATGAATTAATATAGATAGCCTATTAATGATTATAAATATGGTTGCTGTGAGTGCCAAAAGAGAAGGGGGATTTTTCCCTAAGAGAGGTAATGTGAGTCTAATTCCCAAGGCAGACACTACCATGAAGATGGAAAATCTAGTTTGAAGCATGATCTTGGAACACCAAATAAAATTGTTTTGCTGTTTATCTGTGAGGCTCTATCCCTACCCGCAGGTAGGTGAGTAATTTCTCCAATTAGATAACCAGGGTGTCTAAATGCATTGGAGTCTTAAAATGTCTTTCCAGTGTTGTGTGTGGAGACTGTTAAGAGATGAATGGGGCTGGGTATTTGGATTTAATCACTGACTACAGTGGGGACAACTAAAAGAACAGCTTGGTTTATTTACTATTTTTAAATATGAGGGGAAATTAAGGTTAAATTAGTGCTAACAATCCTCCAAGTCTCATGACTTGTTTGGGAATGAGTATCACTAGGAAGCTGACAATTCCAATGGTCCCACAATGACATTTAGGAAACAGTTTTGACAAAGATTCTACTGATATGAAGAAAAATGCAGATGTCTTTAAGCTAGAATCTAAGATTCTTCTCATTTAATATGCCTGGTTTTGGGATATTTAAGTCCAAATAAACTGATTTTTGCCATTGGTCAGAATACTCATAAAGATTTTAAGCTCCAGAACTCAGTTTCCCTAGCGGATACTCTCCTCTCCAGTTAGACTGTTCTCCTTTGGACACCTGTTTCTGCTTAAATATTTTCAATGATAGAGAATTTACAACCTAATGAATTAGTCCATTCTATTACTGGACAAGTCTTCAATCAACCAAAAAGTATGTATTAAGCACTTACTATGAGACAGACACCAGGAATATAAAAAAGAAAAACAGATCCTGTCCAAAATAAATTTATATTCAGTCAGAGGAGATGACATATACATGTGAAAGTAAATACAAGATAGATTATAAGAGGCAGCTAGGTGGCTTAGTGGATAGAACTCTGGACTTTGAGTCAGGAAGACCTGAGTTCAAAACCTGCCTCTGACAGGAATGAATAGTGTGACTGAAGGCAAGTCACTTAACCTGTCTGCCTCAGTTTTCCCATCTGTAAAATGAGGATGATAATAGCACCTATCTCCCGGGGTTGTTGTGAGGATAAAATGAGATAATATTTGGATGACCCTTTGCAAACCTTGAAACACTATATAAATGCTAGCTATTGATACTATTATGAAAGATTACAGTAGAATATATAGCAAGCTGTACTGGAATTCAATTCTCCTTACTAGCTCACACTGACAGAACATTTGAAAGCTTATAAAATGTTTTACCTATATTCTCACTTGATCCCTGTAGAAAAAGTAGGTGATGTTATCCTCATTTTATGGATGAGAGAATTTAGATGACTTGCCTAGGATCACCGAGCTAAGCTACTAAGTATAAGAGGCAGGATCCAAACTCAATTATTGCTGACTCAAAGTCTAATATGTCATCCACCCCATGATGCTGCCTCTCAAAATCTGCTTCCCTGTAACTTTCATCCATCATTTGGTACTTTATACCAAAGTTAATTTGTTCCCAAATTTGACTCCAGCCTATACTTAGGCAGAAATAGGGTCTCAGATCACCACACTTTAGACAAGAGTCTCTGAGCCAAGCTCATCACCACACAGTGTTAATACAAAATGATCACTACTATCCTTAAAGACTATTAACATTCAGGAGCGTAAAGAGACTTACAGAACTCCAACATAAGACCCTGATTTCCAAAAGTCTTGCTCAGAATCAATGGCCAAAGCTCTAACATTGGACAATGTCTATAGAACTGACAATAGCAGATGTTCCTGCTGGATAATCATGCTGCAACATGTCTACACTCAATACCTGTATAGGAGAGATAATCCCCACAAATGGAAGGTCAAATATGGGGAAATAGTAATCAGTAATGAGTGGGAGCCATCTACTGGTTCTTGCTGTACCTGCCCTGAAGTCAATAGCCAAGTGCCATTCCCCTAGGGTCCCATGATAGATAGGACTATCCTACCAGCAGCCTTATCTTCAAAGCCCTTAAAAGAAATCAGCTGCTGTCTTATAGAAAGGCCAACTCCTACTTTTTATTAACATAGACAGTCTACGTCACAAACTTAATACCTTATTGTTATTCCATTTTGTAATGTGCATTTTATGTGATTTTCATTATGTCTTTACCCACAATTTCAAATTTTTAGGAACTTCCAGTGTGGTGAATCTCTCAACACAAACAGATAAACTGTAGCCTTGGAGAATTGCCTGAGGTTCAAAGAGATTAGGTGATTTGCACAGGGATATGGGTAGTAAATTTCAGAACTGGGATTTGAACACAGATCTACCTGACTTCAAGCCAAGCATTTTATCTACTCCACCAAAATGCTTTTGTATATTTGAATAAAATGCTATTATATTATAGTCAGTTCTACTGTAGTGCTTGCTCAGTTGTAATGCTAATAATAATTTGTTCCAATTCGGCTGATATATTAAGGACTAACTTGAGCATGATCAAATTTTGTGTTTGCTTATATGTGATTCTATTTATGGGAAACAGCAAGAGAACCCAAAAAATTGGACCATTTCACTATACCTCACAAGCTAAAACATCTCATAGATGATGCCCACTTCCATGCAAACTTCAGGTCTTTTTCTAGGTAAAGTGCCATATTTATTCTTTTATCTTCTGGTGCTGTGGGCAGGGGAGAGCTAGTCTGTGCCTACTCCCTCTCTCACCTTCCATCAAGGCCAAAGCCCACTGAGGCTGGCCCTGTGGGACTATGCCACTATTTGTTGCAATGTTTATATATTTCTTAACTATTCAATGTGTAAAATACTATACTACCATTTTTATTAGGTTTCTCCTTTTTCTTATGTGTCACTGATGAAGTTTTTGACTGTTGTGCCCCTAGCTCCATTTTCCCTAGAATTCCCAAGATTTTTATTGCTTGATTTTGCATGGCTGTGATTTTTAGGAATGCATGCATGCATTGTATTATAGCAGTGTGTTGAGTATAATGCCTGATATTGTAGCTAATTATGGCTTATTGACTAATTGACTGAAGAGCTTATATCTCTCAACAGTTTGTAAGGAGCTGTACCTAATTCTTTTCTACCTCATATAGCCTTGCTAGTCCTCTTCTAGGAGAATAGGCAATGGGATATATATATATACATCTGTAGACTATAAGCTCAAATTCTTGTTTACTAAGAATAGATATAAATATTCTATTGTTATAAAATTTACTGATATTGTTATAAAAATTACATGCTAAGTCATGTCATTTGTACAAGAAATTTTTTAAAACTGTAATAAATTCATCTTTTATCATAGATTTGTGCGCTGGAAAATATACCTCATCCTTGCATGGAAATGTCATAATTTGATCTTTTGTGTTAATGTCTATAAGAATACAACCCTCATGGATTTAAAAACTGGGAAGCATGTACCTGAAATGGAAGATTTAATCCTGTATGCGGAAATTGTATGCAAGTGGCCTCAGAGAAGAATTTTACAAGATTAGCCATTCAGTGGAAACCCCCTGCCACAATGCCATTAGATTAAGCCTAATTTAGGTTTTATATAATTAATGTAGTTATAAGGGCTTTGGGTTCCAAGAAGACAAGCCTTGCTTTGGTCAGAAAGAGATTTGGGAATTGGGGCTCTGGTGCTGAAAATGGATTTTACAGAAAATGAAACAGAATTATTTTCAGTGAGCCTCCTGGAGCAGGAAATAGTTATGTACAAAGAATAAGCACTTTTCCAGCTACTCTTTGGGATCAAGGAAAAGATTTCCACTTCATAAAGCCCTCTTCAAAAAGGAAATTGATTTGGGCTATTCATTAACAATATAATGAAACACTAAATACAGTGACTCCAGCATCCACCCAACAATCTTATATGTCCCCATTCAACACTAAATTAACATACCTAGCCTAATTATTATCCAGGTATAAGAGGACCAGATCCATTTAATTCTACCAGTCTTTCACAAGAGCACTTTCTACCCAGCGAAACTCTTACTGACTGGAGCCTTCCCAAACAGCTAAGGACTTTTGAGAACTCTGTTATTAAGATACCACTAAAGAATTGCTATGTTTCATTTCAAAAAAAAATGTCATTTTCCTTCTGACTTGTTTTTAAAGAGTTTTGGTTTGTCCCTAAAGTTGCACTTGACCACTTAACCTATATTTTCAACCAACCTATGAGTGAAAGAGTAGGCAAAGAGATTGGACCAAAAGCCTGATTGGAGTGGGAAAGACAAAAGAAGCTATTTTTTTCATTTTTTATTATAATCCCAGAGTTGATCCAGGTGACTGACTACATTATAGCTGTAACTATTACTCCATGAGAAGCCTGCTCTACCATGTCCCCTAATACAAACAGACATGACCTACAGATTGATATGTGGTAGTAGCAGAGAAATCCTAACCCATTACAAGAGAACCAATCAATCCATCAACATTATTAAGCATCTGCCATTTGCCAGGTATCATACTAGACACCAGAGAAACAAACAAAAGGGTAAAGCAGCCCCTACTCATCTTGAGTTTACAAGCTTTTTTAAGCAAATAAATATTTTAGCTGGTTATCTTTGTATTTCAATGTCCATTTTTAATAAGTTTTTAATATCTTTTGTTTTTTACATCATCATCATCATAACCCTAAGTATCTTTTCTCCTCCCCAAAAGCCATTCTATTTAACAAATAATATTTTCTAGACAGGAAAAAAAATCAGCACAACTGATCTCTACACTGAAAAGGTCCAAAAATAAGGACAATGTGTAACACCTGTGGACCTCCCACCTCCACAAAGAGGTAGGATAAAAGCATCTTTTCACATCTTGACATTTATAATTTTATTACGTTCACTTTTGATTTGGGGGTGTGTAGTTGTTTTTATTCATTTACATTGTTGTAGTCACTGTATTTAGTGTTTTCTTACAACACATTATTCCATTACATTCATGTGTCACACTTTGTTTAGCCATTGACCAATTGATGGGCATCTCCTTTATTTCTGATTCTCTGCTATCACAAAAAGCACTGCTATAAAAATTGTGGTGTATATGGGGTCTTTTTTTCTATTAATGGTTTCCTTGGGGTATAAGCCTAATAAAAATGACTCTGTTTCAAAAGTTATGAATAATTTTGCCTATTTTGCTGAATTTCAAATTAATTTCCAAAATAATAATACCATTTCATATCTCCAACAACAACATATTCGATTCTGAATCTTACCTCCTCCCAGTGAGCCAGGATTGGATGCACTAGATGCCCTGGACTGGATACTATGGTAACTCCAAAATTAACGTTCTCCAAGATTGCTACAAGATTACAGAGATAACTTAACTCTGCATTTCCATGATTAATCAGTTAATCATCAATGATTTTTAGGTTTCTACTGTGTTTCTAAAAGTGTACTCAACTAATGCCAAAAAGCAAATGAATCTGGGAACCAGGGTGCAGGCTGAAGAGAAATAAGAATGCTAATGGGTTTTTCCCATAGCACAGAACCAAGATGAGAAATCACTGTCCTAAACACATAGAATCTCAGAATTCAATGGGTCCTTGGATGAGTCATTTATTCCAGGCCATAGTCTCTGCCCGCAAGAAACTTACATTCTATCAAAGAAGTTAACATGTACATAAATATATATATTTACAAAATAAATTTTCCTTGGGGGAGAGAGAGGTGGAGAAGACACTAACGATTGGAGTGACAGAAGTTAGGTTTTGAAATAAACTAGGAATTCTAAGAAGAAACAAAGAGGAGGGAGTACACACCAGGTATGGAGCACAGACAGTACAAAGACACAGATTTGGGAAATGGAGTTTTGTATGTGAGAAATAGCAAGTAGGTCAGTTTTGGTGTACCAGAATTTAAGTACAGCAATGTGTAAGAAAGACAGAAAAGTAGGTTGGAACCAGGACTTCAAATGCCAAACACAGGGATTGATAACAAACTGCCTCATACCTAAGGCCAAATTGGAAAGGCTCACTCTTCTTCTAAGTATATAATCATGTGTGTTTTGTCTTCCTTTTGAGGGGCATAGAGAAAGAAAAAGGAAAACACAATGACACAAAACAAAGTTACACAAAATGTAAAAAATCAAATAGCTAAACCACTCTCAGAGAGGTAGGGAAATAAAAACAAGAAAGTCTTTGGAGTAAAAGCAGCCAAATTAGAAAAAAAAAAAAGGAGTCCTGAGATTGTTTTAACTGCTGGGTGCCCCTACTATGAATACCCAAGAATGACACTTTAAGTCATCACTAGCTAAAGACCTGCCTGTGGTCAGAAAGAAACCACCTGATGGACTCTCAGGTTTGCCTGTTTGTTTGGAACTCTGCCTCTCTGAGAGGAACACCTTATCTGCAATCTGAAGACCTGGATTTAAATTCTCTTACTTACTATGACCTTGAACAACTCACTTCACTTCTATAGGCCTCAATTTCCTCATTTCAGTTAGCAAGCATAGAATAAGTTCACACCATGTGCTCGGCTGCAGGTTCCCCACCCCTCGGCATTGTGCTAAGCACTAAGATTAAAAGAAAGGCATTTTATCACTGTCTACCTTCAAGAAGCTCATAATCTAGTGGGAAAAATGAACAAGCAAACATGTATATACAGGTTATATAAAAGATACATAGAAAATATTTAAAGATGGAAGTTTCTAGAATTAAGAGGGTTGAGAAAGGCTTCCTGTAGAAGATGAGCTTTTAGTTGGGACCTGAAGGAAACTAGGCAAAATTTTTTCATTTGTAAAATGAAGAAACTGAAGTGGATGAACTCTAAAGTCACCTTTTGTCTCTAAATCCTTTAGATAGATGTCCCAGGAGTGTATTTGGAGGAAGGGGGAGAGGATTAATAACTGTCTTAGCAAAATAAAATAATGGGATGGAGTGATAAGTAAGAGGAGGAGACAGCTGCATTTTAAAGTGTGGAAAGGATAGGTGAAGATATTTGTTGCCCGAGGCTTAGCAAATGCCTGGAAGGTTAAAGACCTGTGAAAGGAGAAGGCTGCTCAGAGTATACAAGCAGCACGTTTGTCTGGAGACAGTCTATTAGAGGGAGACAGGCATGAGAAGAAAGAGTTCTAGATTTTGCTTGGAGACCTGGTATTCAAAGTTATGCCACTGTTCTGGCCCATCAACAGTTTTAACTATTGTGCCAACTTAGCTGAATCACAAAGTTACTTCTTCCGAGAGAAAACCTCAGGGGCACAAGCTATATACAGTATTGATTTCCATTTGGCAGGTCCATAAATGAGTATAAAGCACCAACTTAGTCAAGCACTTTGCATTTGCTTTTGTATAGCACTTACAAGCTAGAACTGCCATCACCATAGTTCAAGAAAAGAAACAGGTATAATGCTAATGTTTTTTTTTCCCATAACACAGAGCCAAAAATGAGAAATCACTGTCCTAGACACATAGAACTTCAGAATTCAACGGGTCCTTGGATGGGTAATTTAGTCCAGGCCATAGCTAAACAGAAATCATCTCTATCATCCCCAGCTGATGGTCATCCCATCTCTTCACCTCTAGGAGTGAAAAACTCATTCATTCCCTTCAGAGACAGCCCATTCCTATTCATTAAAACTGACCCATGTGGAGTTATTTCCTTAAATCAACTTGAAATCTAGCCCTCTACACTTTCCTAGGTGTTCCTAGTTCTGGCTCTGGAGACAAGCAGAACAAATCTAGTTGTTCTTTCACATGACAGCTCATCAAATACTAGAAGTCAGATTTCACATCTCTCCTGTCTTCTGCAGACTGAAATGTTCCCAGTTCCTTCGTATGTGACATTGTCTCTAGACCTCTCATCATTCTGGTCACTTTCCCTTGTGCTCAGTCCATTTTGTTCCCAAAAATGTGGATATAATACAATGCTCCTGATGTGATCTGACCAGAACAGAGTATAAGAGTGCCATTATCTTCCTTGTTTCTAGCTTGCTACTTGCTTCACAGTGATTTTTAATAGTTAAAGAAAATGTGTCTTTGGTATGCATGCCAAGAACCCACTTCCTGTATCACAATGAAATCTACTCTCCTGAGAAGATGGAGAAATTTGATACAGAAAAATATGTTGGTTTTCTACCCCAGGAAACAACCAGGTTATGTCAGAGCAACCTAAAATATAGAAGTGATGTTTGTTCAAGTCCTAAAACAACTTCTATCATCCCAGCAATTAATGATCCCAGCTATTCAATCCAATTCAATAAGCATTCATTAAGCATCTATGCTACAAGGCAAATAGTATAGAAAAATGTAGTTCTGAAAGAACACCATCTATGTGGACCTGAGCAAGTAAGGTTAGAGCAGTTATTTAAAATTCAAAGCATCTATGAAGAGAGTAAATGCTTTGAAAATCTTAAAGCATGGTTAAATTTATTTTATTATGACAGTTTACTATTTAATTTATTTTATTATTTAGTTTGCTGTTGTTGTTATGCCCACAATTCTGGCAGGTCGAGAGAAATTTCAGTAACACACAGGTCAGAGAATTGTACTAGATATTAGGAGACCTGGATTCAAGTCCCAACTTTAATACTCTGCATGAACTTTAGACAAGTCATTGAGATTCAGTATTCTTATCTGTAGGATGTTAAGGATTAAAATGACCTCTGAAATTCATTCTTGTTCAGATGTCCTATAAGAGGCCCTGCTAATTTAAGCCAGACAAGAAGTCACAGCTAATACAGGGATGACAGGCCAGACAGATTTCAGCCAAAAGCTATGGATCTGAATCTAGACTGAACCTTTCCAGGACAGATCTGAAAACTTGGAAAAAGAGAAATTGGTACAAAATGTCCTCTCCCACCCACAGCAACCTGAGGTAGTCTAAGGTGCTAGTGGACCATCTCCAGTAACAGAAGAATCCTCCAATGTCTTCTGAGGGATTCAAGCTGCTCTTTGGCATTTTCAGAGTGAACTTGAGCTCACAGACCAAAAAAGCTTTGGACTCAATATAAAACAAATAAACACAATACAAAGAATAAATATACGCCACCTCCCTAAGAACTAGGTACAGGTAATCATTTCATTCTTTGTATTCAAATGCCTAGCATATAGTACAGTGTCTGGAACATAGCACTTGCTAACAAGTATTTATTAATTGATACATCACAAAACTTCAGTGAATCAGTAATATCTGTTCACTAATAATCAAGAAATTTAAGCTATACATTTCAGCATTATTACAGCAGGACAGTTCCCTCCTTTGTTTACACAGTTTCTCTAATACAGTTTAATATAGTTTCATCTCCAATAAAAATCATCATCTCCTGCTATCCTGAAAATCTGATATTACAGGTGCCCACTCATGTCCAGTTAAGACTGATTAGTGAGTAACTCCAGGTGTACATTTTATTTCTTGTTGTGTGGAACAAGAGTTCTTAATCGTTGCTGATCTACATTCTGGCAGAGCCAAGGGACTTTGGCAGGTGCATTTTCTTGCATACCAACTAACTTGCATATTAATGAATTTTGCTTGTGTAACCAGAGTGATGGGTGCACCTAAGGTTACACCTTAGGAAAATATCCAGTAGTCATTAATATTTCCTTTTGTTTATCTGTAAACATTGGTTTTTAAAGAAAAAAATGAAAGGGTATGGCTAACCCTATGCTCATCTTTTATTTAAAAGCTTTTCTTCATCCCACCTCCTTCTTTTGTTATTCTAGAACAGGTCTAAACTAGACAAATCTAGCGATTCAGGCTCAGGAATTATAAAGGAATGAGTTATTTGTGAACCATAAAATGCAATAGAAATGACTTTATTAATTATAAGAACTTAAAAAGTATGATATCTAAATTTTAAAAAGATATAAAATGCAATTCTCTACTTCTGCCATTGCCAGTCATACTGCCAGCCTATCATACTACCAGCATTGAGTCATACTATTCCAGAGACAGAAGGTGGTCACCACAGGTAATATAAACTTATTTTATAATAGCTGTTATTATATTCTACATATATTCTATTATAATCTATTAGTATAACCTCTGATACAATCTTCCCACCCTCTAGTCCTTGCTAAAACTCATAATTCAGGTGGCAGAGAAGCCAAATGATCTTTCTGATGCCTTGAAGAACTAGCACAACCAAAAAAGCCCCTACCCAACATAAAGGGCACTAGATAGATTGCCAAAGAAGGAAATGGGATGAGCAGAAGGAAATGGCAAAATACAAATAAAGAGAAACAAGATTCTACCACAGTTCTAGCAAAGAATGTGGATTCAATGCCACTTTTAATGGTACAGTGATGGCAGCCTGGCCACTCAACTTCAGTGATAGCTCCCACGGTCTGTAAAGACAAGCAAAAAAACCAGATCTTTTGCTATTTTTGTTTTAGTATAATCAAGAAGTATAATGCCTCTGATTGAATGTTGTCTTTATCAGCCAAGAGTCTTTACTAGGAATAAAGTACAGAAACAAGTTTCTTTAGCTAGAAACAGTATTATGTATTTGTATTGTTAATGTTATTAAAGACCTTTCCCACCCATTAATGGGCCTGCCCATTAAGGGGAGTTTGATTGTGTGTGTTCGTGCTTCCATGCCAAAGACCATGCCATCAGAGAAATAATGACATGACTTGCACTTGACTTTGTTTTGAGTGAGGGAGGGCCATGCAGGTCACCAGCCTCACTTCTCCTCTACAGCCATCTGAATCAAGTGACCAAATATTCATCAAGATGACTGGAGATGACCCAAGATGAGGCAATTGGGGTTAAGTGACTTGCCCAAGGTCACACAACTAGTGAGTGTCAAGTGTCTGAGGTGAGATTTGAACTCAGGTCCTCCTGACTCCTGCATTGGTGATAAAACACCAGTGGATAAATCCACTGTACCACCTAGCTGCCTCAGGGGAGTTTGATTAGGGAAGATTTGTAGGAAGGCCCACATCTTTTGTTAATGAAGCATTAGTTCTCAAGAATTGGGATGCCCTCTGGCTCTAAAAAAAAAAAAAAAAGGGTATAAATACTCTATTGAGGTGAGGTTTTACTTTGGGGCTTAGTTTTTGGAAGAAGCTTTGTGTGCCAGATGAAACTGTGGGAAGACTGTAAGGAGCTCCCCAGCTTTGAAAACCCAGATTTTGGTGCTTCCCTTTCTAGCAACTATGGTCAGATAGTTGGACCTGTCTATTGATTTGTGATATATGTATTGCTTATGTCAAACGGTTTGGAAGCACGGTGTGTTGATTTCCTGATCTAAGTGAATGATATATGTGTTGATTAAAGGAGATTGTTAACCCCTCAAAAGTTGTTTTTCCTTTTAGAGAAGCAGATCAAAAAACCTGTGATAGCATGTCCCCTTTTGTATGCTGGAGTGCTTACTGATACATCACTCCACATCCTACCCCTTAATGGCAAAGTCCATAAATTTTTCTACAGGATATTCCATTGATAAAATAATCTTTAAAACAGCCCTGGCAATTGTAGGAGGAGTTAATACAGAATAATATGATATATAACTAGAGCTAATGTGTATGTTTACAACTTCTGAGTCATGTGACTAACAAGATAGAAGATTAGACATTTTGTACAGTCCTCACTAACTCTCCAAATCCATGAAGTAGAGATTACATGAAAGAAGTAAAGCAAGTACATTTGTCTGCACAGGCCCAGACACCCAAAAGCCTAAGAAGGTTTATGAGCTAACAGCAGAGAATGTTAATACCTAACACAATCCCTCTCCCTAGCCCCCTTACTCTAGCAAGGCACACAGCCCTAAAACAAATTTGTTCTGTGGCATTCACTCAACAATTTTATTAATGCTGCTGCAATCTCTGTCAGCACACCCTATATCTGCCCTCACTCCGCTATGCTAAGACAAAGAGCAACAGACCTCAACTCTACCCACCCACTTCCATAAGAGGGAGAATTATTTTTTTAAAAAAGGCAGGAGGATGCCCTGTATAAGGACTGAAGAAGATTCTGCTTGGCAACATGGCACTCAACCAGAAAAGTAAACAACAAAAGAAATTGGGGCAGGGTCCCAGAAGGGAGGCTAAAACAGACCTATGATAAAGGAGTTTAAAATATAGATGTGTACTCCCCATTTGTGCACTCCCCCAGGCAACTGGGTCCAGTTACAATTGAAATCCAACACTGCAGAAGGCTATAATATCTTTAAGGTTCATCCTCTGAGGATTTTGTCATAAAACAGAAAGGAGTCAGAAAGTGATAGAGTAATATAAGGAAAATACTAAAATTACCACATATTTCAAAAGAAAAAAAACTCATTTAAAATCCTAGAGTTTGAGCCGATAAATCAATAGAAAAAATATTAAAAACAAAGGGAAATGGCCATGAAGGAAGCTAAGGAGCCCAAATACCTCCAAACAAAGGATATTAAACCACCACCTGTTGAGGCAGAAAAACATGGATTCTCAAGCAAGTATGGAATGATAGCAGAATATTCCCAGCTAGTTGAAGAGAGAACTCAAAATCTTAAATTGAGTTAAAAGTGAACAAATCAAGAATATATGTCCTGCATAAAAGAACAAATTAAAATTAAACAACTTGATTCCAGAAAATGGAGCCAAGATTGCGTAGTACAGGCAGCAACTCAGCTCAATTCTCTTGATATTTCCTTTCAGACAATTTTAAAATAATGCCTCAAATCAAACTCTGGAATGGCAGAGCTAAGAAAAAATTGGATTGAGACATTTTTCCAGGCCCAGAAAAGTTAGGAGGCTGGCAAGAGAGGTCTGTAACACAGAGGTAATGGTCAGCTTGTACACTGTGGCAACACCAACAGTAGGCTTTGGAGGCTGTAATAGCAGCTTTGGGAGATCTCAACTCAAAGATAATAAGTAGATCAGACAAACGATCAAAAAGAAATTACAAGGAACTCTGCTGGTCCTGGGTGAAGGATCATGTGGGATTGCCCCTATTCAGTTCTAGGTTCCAGTTCCAAGGTGAAGAGGAGCACTAGACCTGGTAGCTGCAGAGGAGCAAGTACCCTGGTCACAGTTGCAGGATGGAGAAAAGTGTTTGTGATCACTCACAAGGAAGCAGGGGCCCTAGTCTCAGCACCAAGGCAGAAAGGAACAGTAGCACTTATGGCTAAAGGAGAGCAGTGGATCTGATCACAATTCCAGAACCAAGAGGAGAGCTGGCACTGACACTTCAAAAGAGCAATATCCATTCTTGTGTAAAAACCAGAGCACAAGCCAGGAGAACAGTAACCACACCTCTCTTTGGATCACACCAAAGCACCAAAAAGTTAGAAACTCTCAGAATTAACTGAAAACAAATGGATAAAAAACCTGAAGCTTGGGATAGTGCCCCTGCCACCCCAGGAATACAGACCAACTTAAACATAAAGTTAAAAGGCAAGAAATGGATTAGAAAAATAAAGAAAAACAAACTTGACCATTAAAAACTACTAGGGTGACTGGGAAGATCAAGGAACAAACTCAAAAGATGACAACATCAAAACAGTACAAGTAAAGCCTCAAATTAAAGGGGAAATTGAATTGAACACAAGCCCAACAGATTCTGGAAGAGCTTGAAAAGGGATCTTAAAAATCAAATAAGACAGATAGAGGAAAAATTGGGCAAAGAAATGACAGTGATGCAAGAAAATTATGAAAAGAGCCAACAGCTTGATAAAAGAAGCACAAAAAGATACTGAAGAAAATAACTCCTTAAAAAAGAGAATTAGCCTAATGGTAAAAGAGGCACAAAATTCGCTGAAGAGAAGCAGAATTGGCCAAATGGAAAAGGAGGTACAAAAACTGAATGAAAAAATTTCCTTAAAAATTAGAATTGGACAAGTGGAAGCTAATGGCACCATGAGACATCAAGGAACAATAAAATGAATGAAAAAAATAGAAGAAAATGTGAAATATCTCATCAGAAAAACAATTGACTTGGAAAATAGATCCAGGAGAGATAATTTAAGAATTATTGGACTATATGAAATTCACGATCAAAAAAAAAGAGCCTGGATATCATAATTCAATAAATAATCAAAGAAAACTACTCTGATGCCCTAGAACCAGCAGATAAAATAAGAATAGAAAGAATCCACCAATCACCTCCTAAAAGAGATCCTAAAATGAAAACTCCCAGAAATATTATAGCCAAATTCCAGATCTCCCAGGAAAGAAGAAAATGTTGCAAACAACCAGAAAGAAACAATTCAAACATCATGGAGCCACAATCAGGATCACACAAGATATAGCAGCTTCCATATTAAAGAACAGAGGACTGGGAATATTATATTCCAGAAAGGAAAAGGAGATAGGATTACAATCAAGAATAATGTACCCAGAAAAACTGAGTATAATCCTTCAGGATAAAAATGAATATTTAATTAAATTAAGAACTTCAAGCACTCTTGATAAAAAGAATCAAAATTGAACAGAAAATTTGACTTTCAAGTACAAGACTCAAGAGAAGCATAAAAAGGTAAACAGGAAAAGAAATCATAAAGAACTCAATAAGGTTAGGCCGTTTACATTTCTATATGAAAAAAGTTGTACTTGTAACTCCTAAAAACTTTGTCATTATTAGGGCAGTAAGAAGGAGTATCTGTAGGCAAAGGGCACTGGGTTTGAGTCAACTATAATGGAATGATCTCAAAAAAAAATTAAGGAGTGAGAAAAAAAGGGATGCTGGGAGAAGATGAAAGAAATTATCTCACTTAAAAGAGACATACAAGGAGGAACTTTACAGTGGAGGGGAAAATGGGAAGTTCAGCAACTCTTGAACCTCACTCTCATCAGAAATGATTCACAGAGGGAGTGACAAACACATTCATTTGGGTATAGAAATCTATCTTATCCAACAGAGATGTAAAAAGGGAAGGTGATAAGAGAAGGGGGAGAGAGCTTTCAAAAGTGAGGGCAGATTAAGGAAGGGAATGGTCAGAAGCAAGGAGGGAGGGACAGGGTAAGAAGAGAGAGAGAAAAGGAGAAACGGGGAAAAGTAGGATGGAAGGAAATATACAGTAAGTAATCATAACTGTGAATGTGAAAGGGATGAACTCATCCATAAAATGGAAGTAAAGGCAAAATTGATTAGAAACCAGAACGTAACAACATGTCATTTACAAGAAGCTCACTTGAAACAGAGAGACACAAACAGAATAAAAATAAAGAGCTGGAGCAGACTCTATTATACTTCAGCTGAGGTTAAAAGCGGGGAGAGACAGGGGTAGCAATCATGATCTCAGATAAAGCAAAAGCAAAAATAGACCTATTTGAAAGAGATAAGCAGGGAAATCTGTTCCCATAAACACAGATTAACGATGAAGACTAATGAAGTGAATATACAATTTTAAAATGTCAAAACCAACAAATTAACACAAAATTAGCACAAAAGAGAAGTATTGAAATTTAGAGAAGTAAGTAGATATAAATTAGAAACCAAAATGAACAGGGGGTTGGGGAATTAAGAAAAGTGATAAACCTTTAGCCAACTTGAGTAAAGAAGGAAGAAAATCCAATAAGCAAAATACAACTAAATAATGTTATTGCAAAAGAAAACAGAAGAAATTAAAGAATTATTAGGACCTATTATGCATTGCTATATGCTAACAAAACTGAGGACACAAAAGAAACAGAGGGAGACCTTCACAAATACAAAATACCCAAACAAAGATAAAACCAAGTGGATATCTTAAATAACCTAATCTCAAAAAAGGAAGTAGAACTAGCTGTCAAGGAATTACTAAAGAAAAAATTCCTGATGCTAATGGATTCATGGAATTCTATCAAATTTTTAAATAATTGCTATTAATACAATACAAATTATTTTCAAAAAATGACAAAGAAAGCAGAGACTTTTGTGAGGAAAAAAATCATCTTAATATCTAAAGCAGGAAAGAATAAAGCATAGAAAGAGTTAAATATCATTAAGATAAATTTTAAAAATTTAAATGAAATTCTATTGCTAAGGAGAGCATGGAATAGTTTACCTGTCAGACATATTGATACAGGAAGAATTTGGAACCAAACAAAATATAGCGAGTATTACAGAATGCAAAATGGATAATTATATATCATATATTATGATATATAATTATGATTATATAAAATTTAAAAGGCTTTGCACAAACAAAACCAATGCAACCAAAATAAGGATAGCAGAAAACCGGGAAAGTAGCTTTTGCAGCTAATATCTCTGATAAAGACATCATCTCTCAAATTTATAGAGAATTGAGTCAAATTTACAAAAATACAAATTATTCCCCAATTGATAAATGGTCAAGGGATATGAACAGACAGTTTTCAGACAAAGAAATCAAAGCTATCTATAGTCATATGAAAAAATACTCTAAATCACCAGTGATTAGAGAAATCCAAATTAAAACAACTCTGAGATACCACCTCAAATCAGGCTAATATGACAGAAGACGAAAATGATAAAAATTGGAAGGAACAGGGGAAAACTGGGACACTAATGAACTGTTGGTGGAGTTGAAAACTAATCCAACCTTCCTGGAGAGCAATTTGGAACTATGCCCAAAGAGCTACAAAACTGTGCGTACCATTTAATCCAGTAATAGATCTGGATCCCAAAGAGATAAAAAGGTGGGAGTGGGAGGAAGGACATATATGTACAAAAATATTTACAGCAGCTCTTTTTGTGGTGGCTAAGTATTGGAAATTGAGGGGATGCCCATCAACTGGGAAATGACTGAACAAGTTGTTGTATGTAATTTTAATGGAATATTATTGTGCTACAAGAAATGAAGAGCAAGATGATTTCAGAAATACCTGGATTTACATGAACTGATGCAAAATGATATGGACAAAACTAGAGAGACAGCATATAATATAACAGCAATACTGTATGATGAAAGACTATTAATAACATTCTCAGCAATACAGTGATTCAAGACAATCCCAAAGGACTCATGATGAAAAATGGTATCCGTCTCCAAAGAAAGAAATGATGGCACCTGAATACAGACTGAAACATACCATTTTTTATTGCCCTTTTTTCTTTTTTTCCAAGTTTACTTCAACAAAATGACTAACACAGAAATGTTTTACATGAGTACCCATGTATAACTTCTATCAGATTGCTTGCCCTCTCAGGAAGGGGGTAGAAAAATAAGGGAAGAATAGGATTTGGAACTCAAAACTTTTAAACAATATGTGTTAGAAGTTGTTTTTACAGGTAGTTGAGGAAAAAATAAAATATTATTTTAAAAAATAAAATAAAATCCTGTCAAGTAGACTATAGAAAATCGTATAAGGAATCATTTATTTGCATACTACATTTATACCAGGCCCATTCAACATTACAATAACAGTCAACACAATCATGTTAAAAACAAAAACATATAAAACTACACAATTACTTTAATAGATGCAGAAAATGCCATTAACAAAGCTCTTTTATTTGTACATAAGTCCTACAAAATATAGGCACAAAAGGATCTTTTTAGATATTTTTAGGTATCATGAAGGATATCTATTTAAATCTATTTAAAACAAAAGCAAGCATCATGTGCAATGGAAAAACAACCAAATCCTTGCCAATAATTAAAGAAGTAAATTAAGAACGTCCACACTCCCTACTATGATTTAGTTATAGAAACTCTAGTTATAGTAATAAGACAAAAGAAGCTAAAGACATAAAGATAGGCAAAGAGGAGATGAGATTATCCTGTTTGCTGAGTGATATCATGATTCATTTGGAAAATCCTAAGCAATCAGCAAAAAACTAATAATTTAGACAAACAGCAACTTCAGAAAATTCTCAGGTTCTTAACTAAACACAAAAATCAACAGCATTTCTGTATAATAATACCCAACAGGCAGTAATAGAAAGGAATTTCCAGTTCAAAATAGCTACAAAATTCATAAAATATTTGGGGATCCATCTACCAAAGCCCTTATGATACTTGTATAGATTCATCAATTACAAAGTACTCCTCAAAGACACGAGACACAGCTTCAATAGCTGGAGGAATGCCCAGTGCTTACAGATGGGAGAGGCCAATATAATGAAAATGACAATACTGCCAAAGTTAATTCAGACTTTTAAAGCTTATTCCTATCAAGCCACAAGAGCAGTACTTTACAGAGCTCAAAATAATGACAAAACCCAGTAAAAAGAACAAAAGACCTAAAATACCAAGGAAAATCATGGGGAAAATGTAGTTGGACAGAGAATAGTATTTCCATACCTCAGACTATATTATAAAGCCACTGTAATCAGAACCATTTGGCACTGGTCTAAAGTATAAAGCAAGGGCAGCTGGGTGGTACAGTGGTTAGAGCACCAGGGCAGGAGTCAAGAGGACCTGAGCTCAAATCTCACCTCAGACACTGGACACTCACTAGCTGTGTGACCTTGGGCAAGTCACTTAACCCCAATTGCCTCCTCCTGGGTCATCTCCAGGCATCCTGATGAATATCTGGTCATGGGATTCAGATGTCTCTGGAGGAGAAGTAAGGCTGGTGACCTAAACAGCCCTTCCTCACTCAAAACAAAGTCAAGGGCAAGTCATGTCATTATTTCTCTGATGGCATGGTCTTCTTCAGCAATGAAGGATGAACACATACAAAATATAAAGAAGCAGACTGATAAAACAAACTACACAAAGGAGAATCAGAAATAACAACTCAAAAATCCAATGTTCAAAAACCTTAAAACATAAATACTTGTGTAAGAAAATCCTATTTGATTAAAGACTATTGAGAAAACTAAAAGGCAATCTGGCAGACTTAGACCAATTTCTTACACCACATTGGAAATAAAATTCAAAATGTTTACATAATCATAACATTAAAGATCATGCCATAAAATAATTGGAAGAGAAGTAGATTATATACCTTTTGCAACTATGAGAAGAGATATAATCTTAACCAAACAACGGATAGAGGGAATAAAATAATTAAAAACATTGATTATGTGAAATTGTAAAGATTACACACAGACAAAATTAATGCATCCAGATTAAGAAAGGAGGCAGTCAAGTAGCAAAAATCTTTTTATAAAACTTCTCAGGTAAGCATTTGGTATCCAATACAATCAGACAAACAATGTATATGATAAATACATATAAGCGACCAAAAACCGTTCCCCAGTAAGTTGCCAAAGATATCAAACAGTTCTCAAAAGATGAATTGCAACCATATAAAAGAATGTTCCAAATAACTAAGAATAAGAGAAATGCAAATCAAAATGACAGTGAGATTTTATATCCCACATAGCAAATTGGCAATGATGAAAAACAGAAGGAAACAGTCAATAGTGGAGGGATCATGGGAAGATAGTCACAATAACAGTACGTTGTTGGTGGAGCTATGGATAAAAATATCAATAAACAAAACCTTTACAAAAAGTAATTTGGAATTCTAAAAATAAAGCATGTCCATATGAAATGTTCATACCTTTATTCTACCACCAGATATATAATACAGGGAAGTGATTGAAAAGATTAAAGTTCCCATATACACCAAAATGTTTTAAGGAATATTTTTGTGGTAACAAATTAGAAATAAAGTGGATACTCATTGACTTGTGAATGGATAAACAAATTATGGTACATGAATGTCATGAAATATTACTGTTCTGTAAAAAAATTATTAATAGGATGAAAAAGAGAAGTATTCGCCCTGCATGAGGTCAAGTAAGCAGAGCCAGAAAACAATATACGCAAGGACTATTACAACAATGTAAATGCAAAAAAACACCACAAAACAAGTGAAAAGTTAATGTTGCAGATTTACAAAGAAAAATTATGTCCACAAAGATAAAAGAAAACACCTTTCCCAACCCAACTCCTTTCCAGAGGTGAGAGGACTACGGATCATGAGTTTCATATGTATTTTCAGGCTTTTTTCAATTTATCATTTGGCTTTTGGTGGGCTTATCTTTATTCTCTATTTATTATTTTATTTACAACTATTCTTTATTACAGAGGTTGACTCTCTGGAAGAAGGTAAAATGCAGGGGAAAATTTAAACAATGAAGGAAGAAAGAAGTTTTTAAAAACTTATAGACTGTGTCCAGTTCAATTCAATTCAGCAAATATTTAAGCACTTACTATGTGTCAGCAGAAGAAATATATATTAAAATAACTCTGAGGTTTCACTTCACACCTATTTTACGTACATACATATGTACATTTTATGTATATACAGAAAGAATGAGACAAAGAGAGAAAGAAAGAGGGAGAGAGGGAGAGAGAGAGAGAGGGAGAGAGAGAGAGAGAGAGAGAGAGAGAGAGAGAGAGAGAGAGAGAGAGAGAGAGAGAGAGAGAGAGAGAAAGTAAGTATATTATTTCAAAAGTTATAGGACTGGCCCCACTGGCAGAACTGTGAATTGGTACAGCTGTCCTAAAAATTTGGAACTTTACTAAAAATGTCACTAAAGAAGAGGAAGAGAAGGAAGAAAACAATTAATCAACAAACATTTTTCAGTACCTATTACGTGCCAGGTTCTGTGCTAGGGGTTGAGAATATGAAGAAAAAAATTAACCAGTCCCTACCTTCAAGAAGCTTGTATTTTATCAAGGGAAATAACTTATGCCACAGAAATAGAAGTAGGTATTAGACAAATGCAAGGTAATGGGTGGGGATGGGGAAGCACCAGCCACTGGAGAGACCAGAAAAGGCTTAAGGTAAAGGTGGAACTTAAGCTGTCGTCTGAAGGAAACTAGAGATTTTAAGAGGCAGAGATTACATTCCAGGCATGGGAAACAATGTTAGATGTGTGGGTTAGTCCTTCATTGCCGAAGAAGACCATGCCATCAGAGAAATAATGACATGACTGGCACTTGACTTTGTTTTGAGGGAGGGAGGGCTGTGCAGGTCAGCAGCCTCACTTCTCCTCCAGAGCCATCTGAATCCAGTGACCAGATATTCATTCAGGATGACTGGAGATGACCCAGGATGAGGTAATTGGGGTTAAGTGACTTGCCCAAGGTCACATGGCTAGCGAGTGTTAGGTGTCTGAGGTGAGATGTGAACTCAGGTCTTCCTGACTCTTGCCGTGGTGCTCTATCCACTGCACCACCTAGCTGCCCCACTATGGGAAGCAATCAAAGCAAAGGGAGAAAAACAGTCTTTTCAGACGGCGGCAAGTAAACAATGTTTCCTGAACCATAGTATGTGAAAGAGAATAATGTGTAACAAAGTAAAAAAGGTAGGTTGAAGTCATGTTGCAGAGAGCGTTCACTTTAAAACAGAGAGAGGTTTGTATTTGTAGGCAGGGATATGACAAGCTAAGACCTGGACTTTAAGAAAAGTACTTTGTTGGCTATGCGGAAGATAAAATTGAGAAGGAAAAAGAGAAGGGATATTAATAAGGAAGGTATTACAAAATTCAGGCTTAACTAAAGTAGTTATTAAGCAAACAGAGGGAAGAAGAGATATGAGAAACACTGTGGACCTTAAGGTTTACAAATCACTTTCCTCACAACACCTCTGTGCATCTAATAGCAACCACAATTTGCAAGAGGAAATAAGCTCAGAGCTTGTGACTTTCCCAGGATCACATAGGTGGTAAACATCAGAGAAAAAATTTGAACCAAGGTTTTCCTTGATTCTAAGTCTAATGTGAATGAAATTTTAAAAAAGATATATACCAGATCAGAAGGAAATTCAAAGATGGGCTGTATTGTTACTGTCATATGTTTCATATATGTGTGTATACATATATACATATGTAATAAAACTTTTTTAAAAGATAAAACTATAATAGAACTTTTTCTGTTCTTTGTATATGCTCATATTTGTTGATGTTTGTTAATAATACAAAATACTTCTAAGAGAGAGTGTGGATAACTCTGACAAAAGCAGTTTCATTCCAAAACCAGATTACAAGGAATTCACAAGCGAGTGGGAGGTGAAAACATTGAGACAAAGAGTGGAGACAACTCTGTGTTGGGAATTTGACTGTAAAAAAGAAGAGAGATATATAGACAACAGGCTGACGATGTGACAAGTTTTTTTCAGGGATGAGGAAGAACTGTAGGTATATGGAAGAACATATTTATAGGGATCTGCATCCAGTGGATACAGTGAAATGATGAAAAGATGAAAGAAAGAATTAAGAGGGCACAGTCACTGGGGACACAAGAGGGAACTGAATTAAGGCCACAAGTAAAAAGGTAAGTCTTGGGAAAGAAAAGGCCCACATTTTCCCGTTAGACTAGAGCAAAGGAAGAGAGAATGTGGACAATGAAGAGCTTTGAGGTATGGAGGTGGGAGAAGTGAGTCATTCAGGACAGATGGTCTCTACTTTCTCACTGAAGGAGACAAGATGCTCTGCTGAGAGGGAAGAGGGTGGTGAAAAGAGAGAGGAAGTCTGGAATAGTCACTGTAGAGAATGTGATGAGTCAATCAGGACAGGAAAAAAGAATTGCCTTCAACAGGAGAAATCAGAGATCACTAAAAAATAGATTACTAAAAAATAAGTCAGTTTATGGTGAACATAAGCTTTCTCAAAGATCATTCATAATCATGTGAGTCACGATTAAGAAAGTGGAAAGTAACACTAGTCCAAGGTTGAGAAATGATAGCTATTAAATCCTACATTCTTCAGGAGGCCTTTCCTGGTCCCACTGGCTATTAGCTACTTTCCCTATTTCCTTCCATCCACTATATCCCTTACATGGTATCTCTCCCATTGTAATGGGAGCTTCTTGCAGGTAGGAGAAGTTTTTATATTTCTTTATATCTCTACTAGCACAGGGCTTGGCTTGTAGTTGCTGATTAATGACTACAGATAAAAATAATATTCATAAAACATCTTAAGGTTTACAGAGTATTATATACATATGTGTTTGCATATACACATATATGTATGCTTGCATATACATAAAAATGTACATATACATGACTTGAACCTTACAATAATAATCCTACGAAATAGATGCTGTTATTATCTACATCGTACAGATGAGCAAACTGAGTGATTGAATGACTTGTCCAAGGTCACATGGCTAGTGAGTGTCTGAGGTAGGATCAAGCTATGCTACCTAGCTGCCCCCAGTAGAATGGTCACTCCTTCAGGTCTGGGATTGTTTTTACTTTTCTTGTATCCTTAACACTTAACACTGTGTCTGGTACGTAGAAATTTAATAAATATTTGTTCAATTGAATCAGGGCTACTTAACATATATTTCATTCAGATTTATACTCCATGACCCAAGTCTGCTTTCACTCACTCCACCAGTAAGTTGAGTTATTAGAATGTCTACAAAATGCTTCGCAAAAATAGACTGCCTCCAATTCTGAAACAGCTTTTATTAATTGAACCACATGTACACACATGGCAGGCGAATGACCAAATCTATTTAAATTGATTTGTATAATGCCATGTACAAGTGCACTTAACACAATGTCAAGGGAAATACACTGACATTATAGGAGTCAATCATCCTTTCATTGGGTCTGATTATCCCATGTACCCACTTATCTTGAGCCTGCCTCTACATGGACCATTTATCTGCACATCAGATGGGAGCACTGCTGACAGCCTTAAGGATAATTATATCTCCTGGCTTCTGCCACAACCAGTCAAGGGCTTAATTACAACCAAATCAAAAATGAGCGACTGCAGGCACATTTAGAGCACCACCAACTCCTGGAGAGAGGATCCTTTTACCATCAGCAAATAGCTATTCATGATTCTTCATTTAAGGTAAGCCCTTATATCGTATGAGGCTGCAAATTACCATTATAGGTACCTTCATGAAGAAATGTTATTTAGTGGCTTTTTCAGTCATGTCCAGTGGAGATAGCAAATGGAAGAGAAGAGCCCTGACTATCATGTAAACATAGCTGCATGTATCAATTGGCCTCAAATTCAAAATGAGAATGGATTTCCCTGGGAGCCTCTTTCACCAGTAACCTTTGACTCATACCTCTAGATTTGTCCCTGGGTCTCAAGCCTATCTCTTCTCTAATTTAAGAGATTTTCTTAAACTCCTCTTTCTAGCATCTAAAGCCTTTTACAACCTAGCCCCATTGTGACTTTTTTATGTTACTGTCTCTGTCTTTCTCTACGTTGCAACTGCACTGTGCTTGTTTCTACAAACAACACTCCAAATCCTGTCTTCATGCTTTTGCATTGACCACCTATATCTCCAAGAAGCTGTAGCATAAGCAGCAGCCACTCCCTGATAAAGCCATCTCAGCAGACAGGTTAAACCAGGTTGAGGGCAACCAACAGGCCTCAAGCCTGTTCATGAGATAGGGGGACATCTACCCCAAGCATGTGAAGACTGCTTTCCTGTAGAAAGGGAAGACAAGAATAATTTGTTCCAACAGCCATGAAGGCAGATAAAGAAAACACTGCGGAGTGCTTAGAGAGGTCAAGGTCATTCACTGCATCCCAGACCATCATCTTGACTTTTGTCTTGCAACTAGACTTCAATGACTGGAAGAGAGAGTGACGCTGACAACATTGTGCAACTCTGCACCACTTAAATTCAATTTGTGGGCAAGTCAAGACATCGCCCAGTGATGTCATTGGTCCTCTGAAGAAGAACAACCCATACCTGGAGTGCACTCACTCCTAATCACTGCCTCTTCTTTAAAACTCAAGTCAAGTGCCACCTTCACTTGAAACCTTCCCTGATCTCCCTAACTTAAAGTGATTCCCACCCAATACTACTAACATATTTCTATTTTGTATACCTATATATATATATGTATATAGGTATATAGGTATATTAATAGATATATAGATAGATAGATGGATATATAGACAGATGTAAGATATATAGCACTCTCAAATCTAGTAGCAAACAGGATGAGGAAGATGATATGAATCTCATCCTGTTCCTGAGTGATTTTGATCTGTATCCATTCATCTATTTTATATACATATATACACATATATAAACACATATACATATTGGTATGTGTATGTAGACATATATTTGGAGAGGGAGGAAGGGAAGGAGACAGGCAAGGGAAGGGAGAGAGAAAAAGGAAGAGGGAGAGGGAGAAGGAGAGATGAGTAATAGGCATTTAAATAGCACCTACCACGTACTTGACACTATACTGAGCATTTTTACAAATGTTATCTCATTGGATGTGTGTATATCCCCACCTACCTAGCACGGAGGGGATTTAAATACTAAATAGTAATTGCTTCTCACTTACCCAGGAACTCTGAGGGTTTTCTCCTCCCAGTTTGATTTTTTTTATTATTAAAGGGGCCATCCCTTGAGCAACTATTTAAAGAAGACTATTCATTGAATGGGTGTATCTCACTCAAAGAGAGAATGCTATAAGACCTTAGCCTGAAAGAACCAAGGTCTTCCATTGCATCCTGGGCCATCTCCAACTGTCCTGATGAATATCAGGCCACTGGACCCAGACGGTTCAGGAGAAGAAAGTGAGGTTGGTGACCTTGCACAGCCCTCCCTCACTCAAATCAAAGTCAACTGCAAGTCATGTCATCATCTTGATGTCATGGTCCTCTTGGAGAACACAGGACAAACACAATAACATGCAAATAGCAGTTTTTTGTAATCTAATAAAAAATATTGGGCTGTAAGTTCATCTTCTGTAAAACCACAGCAAACATTTTCGGGCCAGCTCTAGTACAGACAGGATGATAGAGATGATATGTACCTCATCCTGTTCCCATGTGATTTTGATCTCCTCTGCTAGACCTCTATGTCATGAAAGCATTTTATTCCATGTAATTAAGAGATGGTGAAAAATTGGTATGGCAATATCTAATATAGTGTTCTTTTAAAAAGACTCATATACATATGCATATACTTGTTCATATTCACATTGCATATTATATAAAGAGAGAAAATTGAGGGGCATTATTACAGAGTAAACAGAAAGCTAACTTATGTATCAGGAAACCCCCTGGTTCAAGTCCTCCCTCTGACATGTATTAGCTATGTGCTGGGCCATCTCCAGTAATCCTAATCTGTATCTGGCCACTGGACCCAGATGACTCTGGAGAAGAAAGTAAGGCTGGGGACTTGGAACAGCCCTCCCTCACTTAAATCCAATTCATGTGCAAGTCATAGCACCATCTTCCTGATGTCATGGTCTTCTCTGAGAACCAAAGACAAACCACACACAAGCACAACAACTAGCTATGTGACTATGGGTATATGACCCATCTCAGATGTTAACTGTGCATGATCTTGGGCAAGTCATTTCACATTCCTTAGCTTCAGATTCCTCATTTACAAAGTGAGAAGAATGCTTAAATCTAAAGTCCCTTCTGGTTATAGATCTGTGATCCTATAAATGTATGTCCATTGATTTGCATATGGTGCTCAGGGCCTACCAGATAACTTTCTAAGATGAGAAATTAGGGATAAATTGGCTGTGTCAGTAGAAGGCATCACTACACCTGAAGGCCTCTTCATCAATGGAATCACAAGTTCAAACCAAATCAGTTAGATTAGATTTATCAATTAGAAGAGAATAAGAAATTCGAATGGATTAGATAGATAATCAGATATATGAAAATTAGCTCATAACCTAGCTTAAGAGAAATTTTAACTAAGAGAGGCAACTAATAACTAATTGGCTAGTTTAAAGTTTAAAAGACGGAGAGAGAAAAGAGAGGAAGAGAGGGGGAAAGAGAAGGAGGGAGCTTTATTAAGCATTTAGTATGTTCCAGATACTGTACGAAACAATGAGAGTACAAATGTAAGCAAACAAGACAGCTCCTGCCCTCAAGGATTCTCATGGGCATGACAACATTTAAAAGGAAGCTGGAAAGCAGGGAGGGAGGGGGGAGGGTAGGCTGAGGAATAGGTACCTCTCTGCTGCTGGTGAAGAAGCCCAGAGAAATCTGTAATGAAGTCAACATGGCTGGGGACCCTGATGAAATGGTAGTCTGGGCTACCAGGGATTTCTCTGATTTCAACTAGCTAACTAAAGTTCATTGTTTCCATATCTGGGTCAAAACTCCAAATCTTCACATCCTTGACAATGCCTTAGCAATTTCACCATTAAAGATACCCCAACTAGTCAGGAGACCTATCTGCATTTATCCACCTTCAAAAGGAAGTTGTGCACCTTGAGGTCAGTTTCCACATCTGGTCAACTGTGTATCTAAACATTCAAAAATATTTTTTAGTCAAGAAAGCTTGTACCTTTGGACTAGGCCTGAGCCAAATGCCAAGAATACAGGTCATACAAGAATGGTGGCAGAAAAAGAAGCTTACTTACTTACTCTTCTGTCTCAGAAGAAATAATTAATCCATCTTTGGAAGGCTGAAAGAAAATTCAGCTTCCAGGGGCAGCACAAGGACAGGTTGCAGACCAGAAAGTACCGGCTACCCATTTCACTAAAAGTTTGAAATCACTCACTCAATCACATATTGGACAGAGCCTTCTGAGCCCATGTAACAATCTTGTCGAGACAAGACACAATCCTAAACTTCAAAATCAAATGCATTTTTCACATTTTAGATATTCCATTCTCTGGAGAAAATGGGGAAGCAGCCAAAACAGAAACACTTAAGGCCTTTTTAATACTGTATCTGTCTTTGGCTTGAATTTTGCCACTGATCTGGACCTCTCTCAAAAGAGAATCTGGTAGTATCAGATTATCACAATGTCTCTCCTGTCACCCATTTGATGGCATGTTTACTGTCAAGTACTAAATAGCAGATCTTATGACAAACTTCCCTCATCCTTCTTCTCAAGGTGACTGCTAGGAATGAATGCCACCTCTACCATACCCCTGCCCTCACTAGGGACTACCGACATCCTTGCTTTGAATTATCTCTCACAGTTGCTTAAGGGGAATCCTTCAATGCTTTAGAGAAAATTAGGGAGTTAATTGGCCTTTGGCTCCTGAAAAGGGGGTAGTACCTTTTCTGATGAGAAACATCACTCTGAGACAGAGCCATAGTTAAGACAGATAATCCAATCAGCCAAGACACTGAAATTTAAAGGGTGCAAAAATTTAACGTGTATTTCTCCAGCAACACGTTACAAACTAGAGTTTAATACCTAGTTAGTAAGAATAGTTAAAACAGGGAGCTCCCAGATTACCTGTTGTTACGGAACAGCACCTACCTGCAAGTCTCTACAGCAATTAATTCCCCTTCCCACAGCTGAATTTGTCTTTATTACTTCTCCCACTATTTTCATATCATGAATTACTGAATTTATTTGAAAATCCATTTCTACCTCTTGTCTCTCAATACTAAAATTACATGACATATGATTCTGCTCCCAAGTGTTAGAGAGAGATTTATAGCCCGAGTTGAAATTGGGACTGGTACCAGAGACACTGCTGAAGCTGGTGCATGATAGGTACTTGCTCCATGGGTGAGCTTTTGTGAGACCAGATGTTAGTAGCAGCAGTGGCAAATGGGAAAAACCTCAATTAAAAGACATCCATAGTCTGGTCCTATGAAACAGGAAAAACTATGTCTCCTACCAGTCAGAAAAGTAAAGATCTTCCACATCTGGAATGGCAAGGTCTGAACCCAGTGACAGAGAAAGATTTGCCACAGTAGAAGGTGAAAGGCAATAGAATAGGCATGAGAGAGAACTCAATGCAAAGAGAGAGTGCCAGCAAAAGTACCTGACGCATGTGGGACTATTGCTTTAAGGAACCCCAGAAGGAGATCCAATGAAAAGCAACAGCTTGCAAGAATATGAAAGAATGTCAAGAAAACAACATCTGGCAAAAGCAGCAGGGACCCACAGGAGGAGAGAAATCTGCCAATTCAGGACCATAAATAACTAGAAATTTAAATCAATTTGGGGAAGAGAGTTTCAGCTTATTGGAGAATTTCTTTTTGTTTCCCCAAGGGTTTCATTGGGTTTTCTTCTGCTTCTCAATAAAATGTTCTTCAATATAGTGAAATATGTGTTGAACTATATGTTCAATATAGTGAACTACAGGGAAGGGGAAATATTGCCATAATACATTGTCCAAAAATTTCCAAGCACAGATTAGGAACCAGAGGAATAAGGAGTCCCCTGAAATGAATTTGGGTTCTTTGCATCATGAAAGTCTGACACAAGTTTTATAAAACTTGGTCTGGAATCCTGACTTGTATTCACTCTCTGAGTCACTCAATAAACATTTATTAAGCACTTACTACATACTAAGGAGCAGCTAGGTGGTGCAGTGGATAGAGCACCTGATCAGGAGTCAGGAGGACCTGAATTCAAATCTCACCTCAGACACTTGACACTCACTAGCTGTGTGACCTTGGGCAAGTCACTTAACCCCAAGTGCCTTATCCTGAGTCATCTCTAGTCATCCTGATGAATATCTGATCACTGGATTCAGATGGCTCTGGTGGAGAAGTGAGGCTGGTGACCTGCACAGCCCTCCCTCACTCAAAACAAAGTCAAGTACAAGTCATGTCATTGTTTCTCTGATGGCATGGTCTTCTTCAACAACAAAGGATGAACACACTACATGCTAAGAACTTTGGCAAGTGCTGAAGATACCAAGAAAGGAAAAGCCTTCAAGGAGTCTAAATTCCCATGAGGGGACAACATGTAGATAACTAGGTACATATAATATATGTATAAATTTGGAGGAAGATGACCATAGAGAGGATGGCATCAGCAACTGAAGGGGACCAGACCAGGGCTCTTGCAGAAGGTGAGGCTTGAGCTAAGTCTTGAAGAAATCAAGTGACAGACATGAGGGGATAGAACATTCCAGGCACGAGGATTAGCCAGGCACAGCATTGGAACATGGTGTGCCCAGTTCAAGAAACTGTAAGTAGGCCAGTGTAGCTCAGTTTGAGAATTCATGGAGAGGAGTAAAATATGCCATAATCAATAAGATAGGAAGGGACTAGAGTGCGAAGATGTTTAAATAACAAACAGGAGTTTGTTCATTTGTTCAACCTCATTGATCAGAGGGAATTATATAGTTAGACTACCACTTTAGGAAAATGGTAATTTGGAGAATGGGTTAGAATGGGGAGAGACTTGATGGACAAATTACTTAACTTCTCTGAGCCTCAAGCTCCTCATCTGTAAAAGGGGATAATATCCATAGTATCTATTCCTGAAGGCTGTTGAGAAGCTCATACGAGATAATATATGAAATCTTAAAATACTAATATCTAACTAATACAAATATCTAATGTTATTTGTCCACATGTTGGATATCTTTCTTCAGTATCACCACAGGAACTATCCCTTTTTCCTCCCATCATTTAACCTCTGTGATACCACTGTAGTGATATAGGAGGTCACAAGCTATTTAAAGGAAGTCACAAGGCACCCTCCATTCAGGGAGACTAAGCTTGAAAAGGCACAGACCCATCTGTCAAGGAAGTAAATGGAGAACTCAGTAGCAGGGCAAGTATAAGCAGAGACTGTGGTCACTACATAGGGTAAGAATCTGAAAGAAAGGGAAGAAGATCCAAGAGTAAGCTTTCTATGCTAAACCCTTTCCCCAAGTCTAAAAAAATGACTACTAAAAACAAGTTACTTTTTACTTAATATAGTAAACAGATGTTTCTCCCTATAGAGAAGAGGTTACATATATAAAGCACTTGTACAAAGTACTCTCACCTATATTCTCTCAACAGCAACCCTAAAAATAAGGTCATACAAATATTAATCCTTTTTATGTATGGGGAAAGAGAGGTTCAGAGAGGTTACATGATTTGGCTATGGTCACACAGCTTTAAGTGGCAACCAGCCTACGAGAAAAAAAATAGTTCTCTGTTCTAGGACTCCACACAGGAAATATAACACCATTCCAAAACTGAAGGATATGTGTTGACTTTCGTATACACTCCTTTGAAGCACTCACCTGAAAGACATCTAAATCAGAAATATGTTTGCAATGAAAGAGAGATAAGACACTAATTTTAATGATGTAAACATCCTTGTCATAGCATTTATGTTGAGGCAATGTATTCTAATTAGGCGACTGAATTATTAGACACACAAAGTTCATTAGAAATGGATTTCTACTTTCTCTGATCTTTGTTTTGGTGTTTTTATTTTGGGGTTTTTGTTGTGTTTTCTTGTTACTGTTTTCAGAAACTTTGGGGATTTCAAACACTCAAAATAGTTTTTCAGATTTAAAATATTAACTATCCACTGAGAGCTCAATTAATTCAGGGAATCCTAATTATCTCTTTGCAATAAGCTATAACCAAGTAGACTATACTTATCCTTCAAAGTAATAGAAGTTGGATTTTTAAGGTCTTTTTGTGTTCAGGTAGTGGCTGTTCAGGGGTGAAGCTTGGAGGGGATATTTGTGCATGAAGTGCCTCCTTTTGAGTGCCTTGGTCTTTCCCATCCCAGATCACAGCAGGCATTCAACTCCTCACTCTTAGTGCAGTACATGATGACTGATCATCTAGCTCCTTATGCATCTGGAGAGGGATAGGAAAACCAGCTGATTACAGATTTCTGTGGAGAAGCCAAGGCTGATTATCTGAAAAGTTCATCTAAATCAAAGGTACTTCTCCTATCTTAGATTTCTGTTTAGGATCACAAGTGTGAAGCTAGAAAATGAAATTAGATAACTGGTGAGAAAGAGGTTACAGAGGTCCCTTTGTAGGCACTGGGTGCAGAAATCTGTTGCATTGCTTATATGTGGTCACAGTGCCAGGGTATGCTGTATACCAGAGACTGTGACCACAAAGGAGCACGAACCCTGGTCACAGTTCTAGGGTGGGAAAGAGTGTTTGAGAGCACCCACAACCTAGAACACAGGCCAGGAGAGAAGTGATCACACCTATCCTTAGATCATACCACCTTGGAAGAACCAAAAACTTACAGACCTCCAGAATTTGCTCTAAAAAGAGCTGCACAAAAAAAAAAAAAATTGAAGCTTGGGACAGTGTGCTTTCCACCCCAGGAGCAGAACCCAAATTTAACATAAAGTTAAAGTTGAGAAATAATCTGGAAAAATGAGCAAAAAAAAAAATTTGACCATATAAAGTTACTATGGTAGCAGAGAATCTCAAAGAACGGATTCAAAAGACAAGAAAGTCAAAAGTGCTATATACAAAGTCTCAGAGAAAAAACGTGAATTGGTCTCAAGCCAAAAAGAATTCCTGAAAGAACTCTAAAAGGATTTGAAAAATCCAATAAAAGAGGGAAAATTAAAGATTGGAAAAAGAAATGACAGTGATATAAGAAAATCATGAAAAAAGAGTCAATAGCTTGGTAAAGGAGGCACACAAAATACTGAGGAAAATACACATTAAAAAGTAGAAAATAAACCCAATGGTAAAAAGAGGCACAAAAATCCACTGCATAGAATTCTTTAAAAGGCAGAAATGACAAAATGGAAAAAAGGAATACAAAATTCACTGAAGAGAACTCCTTAAAAAGCAGAATTGGCCACATGGGAAAAGATGTACAAAAATTCACTGAAGAAAATAACTTTATTTAAAGTACAATTGATCAAATGGAAAAAGAGGTACAAAAGCTCACTGAAGAAAATAATTTCTTAAAAAAAGTGGGCAAGTGGAAGTTAATGACTCTATGAAACATCAAGAAACACTAAAAAGAAATCAAAAGAATGAAAAAAATAGAAGAAAATGTGAAATATCTCATTGGAAAAACAATATCCCTGGAAAATAGATTGAGGAGAGATGGTGTAAGAATTGTTTTACTACCTGAAAACTATGATCAAAAAAATGAGCCCAGACATCATTGTTCAAGAAATTATCATGTAAAACTACCCTGATATTCTAGAACCAGAGGGTAAAATAGAAATTGAAAGAATCCCTTGATCATCTCCCAAAACGGATTTCAAAATGAAAACTCCAAATTCCAGAGCTCCTGGATCAGGGAGAACACATTGTAAGCAGTCAAAAAGAAATGAGTCAAATATTTTGAAGAAATAAGCAGGATAACTTAAGATTTAGCAGCTTCTACATTAAAGGATCAAGAGGGATTGAAATATGATATTCTGGAGGACAAAGGAGCTAGGATGACCATCAAGAATCATCTATCCAGAAAAACTAAGTATAATCCTTCAGGGGAGGGAAATAGATATTTAATGAAATAGAGGACTTTTAAGGATTCCTGATGAAAAGACCAGAGCTGAATAGAAATTTGATTTTCAAATACAACTCAAGAGAAAGATAAAAAGACAAATAGGAAAGAGAAATCATAAGAGATTCAATAACGTTAAACTGTTCACATTCCTACACTCAAGATGATACTTGTAACTCCTAAGAGCTTTATCATTTTTAAGGCAGTTAGAAGGAATATACGTAGACAGGGGACACAGGTGGGTTGAAATGATGGGATGACAGCTAAAAAATAAATTAAGCGGTGCTAAATAGGAATATATTGGGAGAAGGGGCAATGTAGAGGTAGAATTGGGTAAATTATCTCACATAAAATGGTCAAAAGAGTTTTTACAGTGAAGGAGAAGATGGGGGAGTAGAGAGCAGCACTTCAACCTTACTCATCAGGATTGGCCAAAAGAGGGAATAACATACTCAGTTGGATATAGAAATCTATCTTACCCTATAGGAAAATAGGAGGTGAAGAGAATAAGAAAAGGAGTGAGGGAGGCTGATGGAAGGATGAACTGGGGAAGGCAGTAGTCAGAAGCAAAACACTTTTGAGGATGGACAAGGTGAAAGGAGAGAGAGAAAGCGTGTGCAGGGTGAGAATAAGGTGAGAAATAGGAGGGAGAGAAAAAACACAGTAACCCTAACTGTGAAAATATTTTTACAGCAAGTTTCTCCTAAAGGTCTCATTTCTCAAATATGTAGATAACTGAGTCAAATTTATAAGAAAACAAAGTCATTCCCTAATTGATAAGTGGTCAAAGAATATGAACAAGCAGTTTTCAAAATAAGTAATTGTAAGGGGGCTAGGAACTCTCGGATGCCATTGTAGGACTGCACCGAAGGTGCCTGGAACTAATGGTGTCTGATGCAGGACCACTGCCCTTGTTTTTCTCCTGGAGTTTGGGGAAAGTGGGTAATCACGAGCTGGACATGAGAAGAATGTGGAGCAGGGGTTGGAGGAGTAGATTTGACCTTCAAAGGGATTGGCTGAAGGGCATAATTCACGAGGCTATTATGTTATAAATAATGCTGCTTCACTGATAACAAACGGAGTTGCCTTACACCCTGCCTCCCACCTCATTCATTGCATCCTGAAAACAGCATAGGGTCTTGCTGGTCAAGACCCTCAACCCAAAGAGGAAGGTCACAAGTAATCAAAGTCATATGGAAAAAATACTCTAATCACGATTGATTAGAGAAATGCAAATTAAAAAAAACTCTGAGTTATCACCACACACCTATCAGATGGCTAATGTGACAGAAAAAGTAAAAGACAAATGGAGAAGATGTGGGAAAATTGAGACACTAATGCATTGTTGGTAGAGTTGTGAACTATTTCAACCATTCTGGAGAACAATTAAAACTATGCCAAAAAGGCTACATAATTGTGTATATCCTTTGACCCAGCATTACCACAAAGGATGATAGGATGGAGGGAAATATAGTTAGTCTTTCACAACATGACTATTATGAAGATGTTTTGCATAACTTTACATGCATAACCTATATTGCATTGCCTGCCTTCTCAATGGTGGTAGGTGGGGAGGGAAGAAGGGAGAGAATTTGGAATGCAAAGTTTTAAAAACAAATGTTTAAAAAATTGTTTTTACATGCAACTGGGAAATAACATATACACTCAATGTGGTATAGAAATCTATCTTGCCCTTCAAGAAAGTAAAGGGTAGAAGGGGATGATAAAAGGGAAGGCAGACTGGGGGAAAGGGTAATCAGAATGTATACCATCTCAGGGTGGGGAGACAGGAAAGATGGGAAAAAAATTTGGAACTCAAAATCTTGTGGAAATGAATGTTGAAAACTAAAATAAATAAATAAATTTAAATCTAAAAAAAGGAAATATACCTTTATGTAAAAAATATTTATGACAGCTCTTTTTGTGGTGGCAACAAATTGAGAACTGAGGGGACAGCCATCAACTGGGGAATGGTTGAACAAGTTGTGGCACATGACAGTAAGGAATATTATCATGTTATAAGAAATTATGAGTAGGCTGATTTCAAAAGAATGTAGAAAACTTACACAAATCAATACAAAATAAAATGAGCAGAACGAGAAGAACATTGTACATAGTAACAGTAATATTGTACAATGAACAACTGTATACAATGAACAACTGTGAATGACTTAGCTATTCTCAGCATACAAAGATCAAAGGCGATCCCAAAGGATTCATGATGAAAATTGCTATCCACCTCCAGAGAAAGAAATGAAGTCTGAATACAGACTGAAGCATACTGTTTTTAACTTTCTTTTTTGGTTTGAGTTTTCTTTCATAGCATAACTTATGTGGAAATGTTTTACATGATTGCACATGTATAACCTATTTGAGATTGCTTACTGTCTCTGGGAGGGAGGGATAGAATTTAGAACCTAAAACTTTTCTAAATGGAGACTTAAAATTATTTTTATATATAATTGGGGAAAAATAAAATATTATTTTTAAAATGTTAAATAAAAGGCACACAGAAAAGTATAAAACACTAACATACACAGGGTGCTATTATTAATGATATTTTATGGACATAGATTTAGTGCTAAAAGGGACCTTAGAAGTTAATTAGTCCAAAACTCCCTCATTTTAAAGATGAGGAAGATGAGTCACAAAGGGGTGAAATCTATGGAAGTCTATGAGTTGAAAGTCATGGAGGTTTAAGTGGAAATAGTGGGATATGAACCCAACTTTGTCCTCTGTCTCCCAAGTCAGCACCTATTCCATGGCACCATGCTACCTCCAATAGCTTGAGAGATAATTTTTAGATTTCAAATATTTCCTTAACCTTGATCAAATCTGGCTCAATCTGTATCTAGAACAGTTTTTGGCTTTGTCATAAATGGAAAAATCCCAAATCACCCTCAGAAATAAGTTCCTCCATTTTTTCCCAAATTTTTTTGTTTTATCCTAACTTTTCTAAAGCTTCTTCCTCCAAGTAGTATCTGAGTAATGAAAACCACTTGTGCCACTTTGTTATAAATAGAGGAACATCTCAGAATCAGTGCATTTTATTGGTAGTTCTGAAAGTATGGATGGAAAGGAACCCGGGGTGGAATAGCAAATAACTCAATAGTGTACAGTTATTAAATATCTATCATGGGCAAACCTCTGTGCTAGGAACTGGAAATAAAAACAAAAGCAGTTCCTGTCTTTAAGAAGTTTACATTCATTCTACTAGGAAGATGCTACAAATATAGTCAAGTAAATATATGGAATTCAAGGAGGAAGAGGGAGCATTAACAATTTAGGAGATCCAGAAAGGCTTCCAAAATGAAACAGCATTACTAAATAATCCATTCCTTTATGTGTTCCCATACAAAGTCCCTGTACAATCTCTGCCTTGTCCTCTGTGGCTCTCTTTCTGATAAAAATGTTTCCTGCTCCAGTTTTTATGACTGCCCTGGAGATGTATCCTCTCATTCAGCAGACAGAGAAGATCATTATCAATAACCTCAGCAGGATCACCCACCTGCTTGTATTGTCCTTAATATCCATCCAAATTACCCAAGCTAGGTCAGCCAAAAATGTGCACAGCTTTTCTCCCTGCATGCTCAGCAGCAGTACTTTATCCTAACCTTTTGTATATGGCTGTCATTCCTTAGGCTGACTTGACAGAGACCCTTATGTCCTTGAGTGTACTTTCCTACCTCAAAGACTGCTCCATTCCTATTTTTATTTTACTGGAGCCTATGAGGGGAGCAATAAATAGTCTCCCACATTCAAAAGTCCAAAGTCATCTTTGCTTTATTTAGTTAATAATTACCACCCTCCTTAAGACATCAACTTCATTTTCTCTTGCTTTTTCAGTATCAAGTTGGCAAGTCCTCGTGATGGAAAGCAAAATGGGATCTTTGGCTGTTTTTGTTTTAGTATAATCAAGTACTTCTGATTGAATCTTGCCTTTATCAACCAAGAGTCTTTACTAGGAGCAAAGTACAGAAACAAGAGTTTCTTTAAGTAGAAACAGTATATATATATATTTATATTGTTAATTATTTTAATGTGTTTAAAGAAGATCTTTCCCTTCCCATTAATGAGCCGAGGAAGATTTATAGGAAGGCCCACACCTTTTATTAATGAGACACTGGTTCTCAGGGGTTCTCTGGCTCTAAAAAATGTATAAATACTCTGAGGGTGAGGTTTTTTTTAACTTTTGGGCTTACTGATTGGAAGTATGTGTTTGGCCAGAAGACACTTTGGGCAACCACCAAGGAGACCCCTGGCTTTGAAAATCAAGATGTTGATGCTTCCCTCTCTGGCAACTATGGTCAGACAATTGTATCTGTCTGTTGATCTATGATGTATGTATGGCTTATGTTAGACATTTGGAAACATGTCTGTTGATTTAGATTTCTCTGTATTTTCTGTAAAGTTCAGGGTGCTGACTTTTTGATACATGTGCTTGATTAAAGTAATGGCTGACCCTTCAAAATTTGCCTCTCCTTTTATAAATGCAGATTTAAGAACCTATGATTGTAGGCCCCCCTGTGCATGTCAGGGTGCTTACTGATACAGTCCTCTTTTTTCCATTTTCTTTAGATAGAAGTGCCGCCTTTGGTAGCTGCCCAACAGTTTCTCTGTCTTTTGTCTTTAAGAAAGAAGGCAGGTAGCAAGGATGCTGTTTTGAGTCCTGTTCATTATCAGAAGAAAGCCTCTGCTGAACCCATAACCTCTTTCAAGGATCAGAAGTTTGAACAGTCCTTTGAGGAAGCTTTTTTGTTTTCTTATTAACAATAACTACGGAACATTTAGATTCTTCTACAATTATAGAGTTAATAAAATGAGTTCCCTTAGACCAGGGGTGGGAACCTGTAGCCAAAGGCTACATGTGGCCCTCTAGATCCTCAAGTGCAGCCCTTTGACTGAATCCAAACTTCACAGAACAAATCCTTAAGGGGAGTGATTTATATACAGGGGATTTATACAAGGGGAGTGAGTATATACATACATACATACATACACACACATTTCCTCCTTAGTTATTTTCTCAAAAACAGATTATATTTTGAAGAACTACTTTTAAAGACCATTTTTTCAACTATTATGTTTCTAGGGCTATTGTGGAGTCATAGGAGCCATGGAATCAAGACAGAATTTGCCACAAAAGATCTGATAACCATCATTACTAAATATGCACCAGTTATCCTTTCAAAGCTAATAGGAAATGCTACAGCAAAGTGTCTCTGTGGAACACCATAATCCATCAGCACCATGGACAGGGACATGAGTCTGGTAATCCCAAAAAACCTGTTAATATCATCATTGGGTCTTTCTTAGGAGTGTGCTCATTCAGTTAAGGGTTTGTAACCATATAACTATGTACTCTCTTTTTATCTCTCCTTAGTGGTGTTATGTTAAACATAAACTCTGTATGTGATCTTAACATTATAAAGAGTTTAACTGGATAAGGCAAAAGTCAATCTTTCAATAAGCATTAAACACTGGCACAGTGCTAAATGCTAGGGGAAGGAAGGAAAGAAGGAAGGGAAGGGAAAGGAAGGGAAGGCAAGGCAAAGGAAAGAGGGAAGGAAAGAGGGAGGAAGGAATACAAGGGAAGGAGGGAGGGAAGGAAAGAGAGAGGGAAGTAAGGAGGGAGGGAGGAAGGAAGACAATCCTTGCCCTCAAGGAGTTTATCATCTAATAAGGGAAGACTAAGACTTACTATTAACTAGTCTTATATATGAACCCTAGAATGACTTGACTTTTCCATTAACTATTTAAATTGCTATCTGATTAAGACATGTTGAGGGAGCTTTTTGTGGTCCCCTAGAATACTTTATAAATAGAGCTAACCCAAGGTGCAGGCCAGGCTTTGTGTAATTTTCCAAGACTTCCTTTTCTCTACTTAGTTTTATTGTAATTTACTTAAAGAAAGCAAGCCAGACAAGTTCATCTTGAACTGCCGGATGTGAGATTGTCTGCAACCATTATTTTCAAGCTTCTATGTTGTGAATGCTGCAAAGCTTTCTTATGTCAAGATTGCTCTATTTCTAAAGGATGAGAAATGTTAAGAAGAAGAAATTGTACTGCTATTTAATAAACTTTTCTATTTTATTCTTATTCAAGACTTTCCTTTTATACAAAGCTTTGTTTAGATTTTGTCACACCTCCTTATGTGTATCAGTCAACAAACATTTATTAACCACCTAATATGTGCCTGGCACTGTGTTAAGTGCTCAGCATACAAAGAGTCAAAAAGCTCCTGCCCTCCAGAAGCTTACAATCTAATAGGAGAGACAATATGTAACAAATACATACAAAACAAGCTAAATATAGGATAAATAAAAATGATTGAGAGGAAAAACACTAGAATTAGGGGCTGGGAAAGGATTCCTGTAAAAGATGGAATTTTATTTGGGACTTAAAGGAAACCAGGATAGTCAATAGAAATAGTTTAGAAGGGAAAGCATTCCAGGCAAGGAGGACAGCCAGAGAAATGCCCAAAGTGGAGCCATGAAGTGCATCTTGCTTGTGGAAGAGCCAGAGGGCCAGTGTCACTGGACTGAAGAGCATGTGTCATGGAGTAAAGTAGAAGAAAATTAGAAAGGTAGGGGAGAGGGTAGGTTAGGAAGGATTTTAAATGTCAAACAGATCATTTTGTATTTTATCCTAGAGGGGATAGGGAGTCACTGGGGTTTGTTGAATATAGGAATAATATGATCAGTGTATTAATGATTATGCAAATGTGCATCCTATCCATCAGAGAGAGAAACAAATTATGCTTTTATTTGCTGATTCCAGTGTTTATCTTCATATTCTTTCAAGCCTCCTGGCTTTTCATGCTTCACAGAAGGGGCCTGGGAAATCTTACACTTTGTCTGAGGTTACATAGAAAATGAATGAAAAAGAAAGGATTATGAGAACTTACTTTCAAAGCAAAAGAATGCTAAAGTGATATTACCAAAGCATGTATCTGCCTGTGTCACTGACAGGCTCAAGAAACACCAGTGGCTCCTCCCTTTTGCCTACATGATCAAATATAAAATCTTCTAACTGTTATTTAAACTCCATTAACATTTGGCTTCACCCTACCTTTTCAGACTTAATTATATGTTATTCCCCTTTATGAACTTTTAGGGCCAATTTATCTATCCTACTTGTTAGTCTTCATATGCAACATTCAATTTTCAATCTCTATGCCTTTACACAGGTGATCCTTCATGCCTGTAATGCATTCTCTTCTCATTGCTAGAAAGTTTATGTTACAGATTTTTATTCTTTTGATATCCACAAAACATAAACAGAACTCAAGGAAGGCCTTCAACATGATGAGTTGGACTCGTTCAGGCAAGCTCAGGGGTGAACACGGACAAGAGCTTCACAGAATGAACAGACATTGGAGGGAATATTCACATGAATAAAAGCTACATTGGAGTATCCCTGGCCCAATGACTCCCAAATAACTCTATAATCCATAGATTCATCAGAAATAACAAATGGCCTCTTGCACTAGTGCAATTCTGTCTCTATATTAAGAATAAAATCCTCCCATCTTCAGAAATCAAAATAAAAAATGTAACATTTCCTCTACATACTGAAATTTCTCCTGTCAAGTACAAGCTTTGCCCAAAAGCTTCCTCAAAAACTCACATATCAAGAGAATCCTCCTCTCTCTGAGCAACAGCAGAACCCATGACATAAAACAGGCACTGTTGGGAATCAAATACAAGGTAAAAATCTGCATCACTTTAAGAAGCCAACTTTGAAGAAGAAATTATAGAAATTTTATAATCCCTTTTTTTACAAAAATGAACCAAAATAATTATTTTTGAAAGGAGTTGGAGGTAGATATGTGATTTCATCAGTGCAGGAAACAACAAATGAAGTATTCCAGTAAAAGTTTTAAAACTCATAAGCTTGATCAATCTTATAGAGGTACTTGTACCTGGAGCTGCTAAAAGATTATAGTATAATTTAGCTTTTTGCCCTTATTTTAAAATGGCAAATGAAATCAATGAAAGAAAATTTAAAAGTTAAACACACAATAATAAAGTCATGTCAATGGAGTCAGTGACCTAGACATGAAAAAGGATTGGGAGAATTCCTTTTATTATTGTCAAAGAATTATGAGAATTTAGAGGACTTCTGGGTCACAAGACCAACAGGATAGTGAACCAGACATTTTCTGCAGTCCCTATTAATACTAAAAAGCCTCCAAAAAGAGGAATTATGCCCTAACTGGTAGAACTTCAGATGAATCCATAAGACAAAAAGAGAGAGAGAGAACCCTGAAAGATTAAATCCTTTTCAATTAACATCAGAGGATATTATTCCCTAAAGCACTCACTCAGAAACACTCCCCCACCAGCTTTTACACTCACCTCAAGACATGCAAACTGCCCTTTCACCTGCTGCTTGAGCCTAAGGTCCATATCAGGATGCTGCAAAGAGTTTGGCAGCATAATGTAACTTTTGTCCACCCCCACAAGCCCATAGCAAACAGCTGACACTCATTCAGCCCAGCTTTATGAGGGGCAAAGAGAGCATGCTGCCTTCTGATTGGAACATTCCCTTGTTTAGGGACACACACACCCTCCCCCCACCCTCATGGCTGCATAGACTGTCCAGGACACCCTCCCTGTCCTTCTGAAATCTGAAAAATCAGCAGATGGTGATTCATCTCAACCAAAGAAAGAAAGGAAATCCCAAGGGATGAACTGGATCAGTATTTGGTTTCACCAGACTTGAAAGAAAAATAAACCTAAGTAAGGCTAGGCTTGTTCTTTCAGAGACTTCTTAGGGCAAGGATGAAGACCAGTAAAACTTAAATCCCTAAGAGTGGGTCACCCAGAAAAGGACAAAGACCCAGAAAGTGACAGAGGAATAAAAGGGAAAAAAAACTTTTAAAAGATTCAAAAGGAAAAAAAATCCAGAGTATCATATAATAACAGTAATAATGATAAAGATGATGATGATGATGATGCTGTAAGATTTGGAAAGCACTATATAAATATTATCTCATTCCATCTTCACAATGACCATAGGAGGAAGATACAATTGCTATAAACAAATAAACCAATAGAAAGAATCCTAAAAATTAAACAGAATAATGAGTTGTTGGTGTTGTTCAATTGTTTCAGTGATTTTTAACTCTTTGTGGCTCCATTTGGGGTTTTCTTGCCAAAGCCTCTGAAATGGTTTGCCATTTCCTTCTCCAGCTCACTTTACAGATGGGGAAACTGAAATATACAGGGTTAAGTGACTTTCCATGGGTTATACAGCTATTAAGTGTTTAAGGCCAGATTTGAACCCAGGAAGATAAGTCTTTCTGATTTCAAATCCAGTGCTCTATCCATTATGCCATCTAGCTGCCCTAGAATAATAAGTATTTCTCCCTCAGAGAGAATACAAAGCTTTATTATTTTTTTAAAAAATTTAAGAGAAAGCAAACCAGTTCCTAATGAAACATAGAATCCTGTGGGATCCCAAGAGAACATGGAAATAACAGAAAATTCTAAAATTGGTTTCAAAAAAGAGAAGAAATTAAAAATGAAAATATATAAAAATTTATATCTCTCAAAGCAGATTTTTTTAAAAATTCAACTAGCAGATTAGGGGGGAAAATCAATCTTCATTTAGAAGAATTTCTCCAAAGAAGCAAAAGACATGAATAGATGTGGATTTTTTTTAAAAAATTAAGTGGAATAAAATCAAGCAGAAGAGAAGTAAAAAGAAGATGAAAAAATACATGATCGTGCTCACTTCAGCAGAGTATACACTGAACATGTAATTATACAGAAAAGATTAGTATGGCCCCCTGTGCAAAGATGACACTCACACTCATGAATTATTCCACATTTTTGAAAGTTCTAAGAAACTATTAAAGAACAATTAATACTAATACTACATAAATTACTCTTTAAAACTACGAAAAAAAGCACTCTATCAAACTCCTTCTATGAAACAGATATAATTCTGTTACCTAAACCAGAGAAGAATAAAGCGAAGGGCTGGAAATATAGACCTATATTATTATTGAATACCAATTCAAAACATTTAAGTAAAATCCTGTCGAACATATTACAGCAATTCATTTAAGAGAGTATCTGTTATGTCCAAGTTAAATTTATACCAGGGATGCAAGGATGATTCAATATTAAGAATACAATAATTATATTAAAAGCAGAAAGATTCAGAAACACATGATTATCTCCATGGATGTAGAAAAAGACTTTGATAAAGTTCAGCACTCATTGATGACAAAAACCCTACAAAGTAAAGGGATAAGGAGATCTTTTCAATGTCATTTTTTTAAAAAAAACCTGTCAAAACAAAAGCAAATATCATTCAGAATATACTAGAAGCTTTTCCAGCAAATACAGTAGTCAAGCAAGGATAGCTACTTTCTCTGCTTTTATTTTATGTAGTCCAAGAAATGCTAAGAATAAAAGAAGATAAATGAGTTAAAGGAATAAAGAGAGGGGGAGAGGAAATGAAACTATCCCTTATTTGTTGATGGTATGATGGTTTACTCAGAAAATCCTAGAGAAATGGAAAAGTTACTGAGATAATTAATGACATTAGCAAAATGGCAAGCTACAAAATAAGCACACAAAAGTCATCAGAAGAGAGAAAGCCAATTCCAAGTAACTACGAAATGCATAAAACACGTAGGAGCTGAACTGTCAAAGCATACTCAATACTTGTATAGATTCAGTTATGAAATACTCATTAAAGAAATAAAGACAATTTGGAGGAACATTCGTTGTTAAAGATTAATCTATTCCATTATAATACAAATGACTATACTATCAAAGCTAACATATAGTTTTAATCCTGTCCCAAACTACTTGCAGACCTCAAACCGTGTTATAAAGCAACATCAAAGTCACTTGGCACTGACTAAAAAAAAATAGAAAAGTAGATCAGTAGACTAGACAAAGGAGAAACAAAAATAATAGAACTCAATGATCTTATATCTGATAAACCTGAAAGCATAAATTGCTTTGAAAGGAATTCTTTACTTGATAATAACTACTGAGAAAAGTAGGAAGAAATCTGGCAGAAATTAAACTGTCTTATAGCATATTCTACAATCGATTAAAATTGTATACACAACCTGAAATTTAAAGATCATGCCATAAAAAAATTATCCTTTCACAGTAGGAGATGAGTTCCTAACCGAGAAAAACACAGAGGTAATTACAGTACAAAAAAAAATTGATAATTTTGATTATATTACAACCTTTTCACTTGCACATTAACAAAATTAAGGTATCTAGAATAAGAAGGTAACCAGCCAAATTGGGGAAAACATGCCATATTTGTTGGATAATAGTTTTGTATCCAAGATATGAAGAAAACTAGTAGAAATATGAAGACCAAAAACCATTCTTCAGTAGACAGGAGATTAGAGGATATAAACAAACAGTTCTCAAAAGACTTGTAAGCTCTTCCCAATCATATGAAAGAAGGCTCCAAATCAAGAAAAGTACATATCAAAACACTCCTAAGATTCTACCTCACACTCTGCAAATTGTCAAAGCTGGCAAAAAGCGGAAACAGTCAATTGTGGAAGGCTTGTGAAAGGAACAGAGAGAAAGAGAAAGGGGTGGGGACAGAATGGGGTAAAAATATATCACACTTGACAGAGAAACAAGTAAAAATAGAGGGAGGTTTAGGAGAAAGGACATATTAATTTAGCATGAACTAATACAGAGAAAAGTGAGAAGTGGGAGAACAAGTAATACAAGTAACATTGCAAAGAAAAATAGATTTAAAAGACAACAGCTCGGATCAATCAGTGATGAATTATGTCTCCAGAGGTCCCACAATGTAACATGTAACACATCTCCTACCAGAGAGGTGTTAGACACAAGGTGCAAAGATACATTTTTAGATGTGGTTATTGTTGGGTTCATTCATTTTATTGACTAAAATAAAATGTTATTTTTGTTATTTGTTACAAGAGTATTTTTTCCTCTTATAATTTTTTTTCAGCAAACAAGAGGGCTTTCAGAAGGAAACACACAAATAAGCAGAATAATGTTGAAAGTAATATGGAGAAAATGCACTTTCTTCAGTGCGCAGCATAAAGTAGAGATTCACAGTTTCATGTAACACCCTCTTTTTCTGTTCTGCTGTGTGCCAGGAAATGCTGTGGGGAAAGTGTGCGTGTGTGTGTGTGTGTGTGTGTGTGTGTGCAATACCAGACTTTAAAAAATGTTTTTCAAAAAAAATAAAGACATCCTTTTACTCCTTTACAAAGAAGGAGATGTAAGACTTTTTTTTTTAATGTATTGGTTGATTTTGCTAGAGCTTCACTTCTTTTTCTTTTAAAAAAAAATTTGTTTCAATGGATGGCTGTTTGAGAGGAGAAATGGATACATGATAAAATTTAAGCAATATAAAAACAAAAGATATCAATTAAATTTATTTTAATAACATTGTTTCTATATAAGCAAAAGTCATTGAACTTAAAGACAAGAGACAAAGAGAACTTAATAATCAAAGGTTTCCAAAAAGAGTATGACAATTTTTTTAAAATCCACACACCATTCAGGAAATAATATAAGAAAATTGCCCAGAACTTTTGAATCTAGAAAACAAAGAACTGAACAAAAGAATCCATGGAATCCCTCCAAAAAAAAAATCCCTACACTTCAGACTCCAAGAGAATTAGTGGTTAAATTTAACTGTTAGAATGACAAATGACAGGCAAGAAGCCAAGAGTAGCATCTTCAAATATAAACGAAAGGAAATTTAAATGACACAAGATTATTTCACACCTCCTAGAAACTGCCTATTTTTCAGCACCACCTGGCACTTTTACTAAAATAGACCATGAATTAAAGTACATTGAAAACTGCAAATATATGTGTAACCTACATTGCCATGGAGATGAGACCCCCTAGCAGACACAACTTTGGAATCCACTTGTTACATATATTTGGAACTGAGAATTCAAGTGCTACTTTGTAAAGATTTGGGGGAGAAAGATGCCAAAATGAATATAGCCCAGTAAAGACTGACTGTTTGAAGTTCACCCTCCATCTTGGGACGACATGGACATTTCAGAGTTGAGCGCAGAGCTGCGTCTCTGGGCTTATGGTGATCTGCTCTCCTCCAGAGAGGAACTGAGACCAGTGGTTGCTATTTCCATTGCTGCTGCTGCAGTGGATGAATGTGATACTATACACACATCAGATGACTCTAGCACTCCTTTACAGATAATTTCCCTCTACTTTGTGACAAAATTGAGGAAGGAAGTAACTGCAATTAACTTACTAACTCCCTTGAGTTTCCTTGTTTAGTGAGGGTAGGGGAAGCAGGGAAGAGGTGTCTTGAGAAAGGAAGGAGCCTAAAGCAGGAAAAGCCAGTTCTATCACAACATTTTCATGAACTTTATCCCTTCTTCTTAAGCTGTTTTTTCATTTGCTCCCTCCTTGCCTTGTGGGTGAAAAAAAGGCAAAAATACTAAAAATAGAGTGGGAAACATAGGAAGGAATGCTCTTTCCACAGAATTAAAGATTCTCCCAGCTTTGAGTGATAGCAGAATGTAAGTCAGAGGTGACTAGTTCTAATCAGAGTTGTGACCTAGCAGAACCAGGCTTCTGATCAGGTAAAAAAAGATCAGAAGCTTGTATGGAAGCTTAACAAGTTGTTTGAGACGGGATGCTATAAGGCAGGAGAACATGAAGTAGGTGGTTCAGGATGTTACATTTAGCCAATGGAGAGAAAGGGGGGAAATTCAAATTGGGAACAGCATAAAAAGCATTTGTCTCAGCAAGTGTACTCTCCATTAGGGAGGGACCCATTCACTGGGAATGTAGAATAATTGGCTAAAATAAAAAGAGAACTTTCCTGGCTTCACAATGTATAGTGTTCTTTGTTTAAAGTGAGCAGGTTTCTCACAACACCAATTAATTTTGGGAGCACAAGCAAAATATACAGATCTAAAATTGAATAATGAAATCCTAAATAATGAGTGAGTCAAAGAGCATCATAAAAAGATTAATAACTATGAAAGAATTATGATGACAAGAAAACGTGCCAAAATTTCTGGCATGTAGCTAAAGCAATCCTTAGAGGAAATATCCCATCCCTAAAAACTAAACATTAACTGGAAAAATAGGGCATTAGTGAGATTAGCATGCAATGAAAAAACAAAAAGCCAATAAATAAACAAACTCAAAGTAAGTACCCATGAGGAAATCTTAAAAATTCAAAGAAAATAAATTTGAAATCAATAATAATATAGGACCGATAAAACTAGCAGCTGGATCCATGAAGAGAGTAATAAAATCAAAAAACCATTAGCCAACCTATCTAAAATGAAGAGTGAGGAAAATAAAATTTTAAAACTTAAAAATGAAAATAAAATTACAACAAACCTGGGAGAATTTTTAAAAGTTTTCAGAACCAATTATTCACAATTAGAAGCCTAACAAAACTGAGAATTCAAAAGAAACAAATTATATATAAAACTACTCAAATTAACAGAAAGAACACCAAACAGAGATCTGAAACCATCTAATCTAAGAAAATAAAATTGAATTAGCTGCAAAAGAACTAGTCAAGTTGGAGAAGAACAGTACCTGTTCAAATTATTTTCAAATTCGAAATCGAGAAAGAAAACACTCTACAAAATTCCTTTTATTAGTCATAGTTGTGGTACTAAAACCAGAGGATGATAAAGCAAAGAAAGAGAACTATAGGTCAATATCAGTAATGAATATATACCCCAAAATAAAATCCTAGCAATAAATGCTTTTTCATTCATTCATAAATTTAATGGAATATTACTGTGCTATAAAACCTGATGAATGTGATAAATAAATAAATAATAAAATAAATAAAGCATAAAAAGTCATATCAACTAATGCAAAGTAAAGTAAACAGAACCAGGAAAATAATGACTACAACTTGTAACTGGAAAGAACAACAAAACAATCTGAAGTCAATTACAAAATCATAATGACCAAGTTTGACCCTTCCCCCAAAAAAAGATATGAGAAGGCAAATCTTCAATCTTTTTGCAAAGGGAGAAGTCCATGGCCATGGAATATTATGTACAAAAGACTTTAATGTTTGTATTTTTGCTGAATTTTAAAAAACATTCTTCATTCTAAGAGATGACAGACTAGGCAGGGCCAACAAAACACAGTGGAAGATGTAGGTGACATAAAAACAAAAAAATACCAATACAAAAAAAATTTTTTTTAAAGTCTGAGAAATGTGTCTCATTCAATACCTTTCGGGAAAAAAACCCAGAAAATGAAGAAAATAAAAGAATGATACATGCACAGGGAGACTGCCACATTACTCTCTCCTTCTTCCTGCTGAGAATATAACCTCGTACTTTGGTGGGGCAGAGGGGGACAGTATGTCATTCTCTGAGAGTTCCTTCTTCCATTCTCCTTATTTCACACTCATTTAAACTTAACCTTAACCCACTCTGTTACCTCCTTTATTCTCTGATAAGGTGGACCTTTTGCTTGCAAAGTCCAACTCCTCCACATGCATCCTTGCTTGATCCAAAGCTTCCTCTCTTCTACAGAAGATTGCCTATCATTCATATTTCCATATTCTCTCTTCATCTTTCCTTCTCTGATCTCCATTTTTCCCTACCTAATGGTTCCTTCCCTGCTACCTACAGACATATTCAAATCTCCTCCATACTTAAAAAAATTATTAGATCTAACCATAAACATCTACAATTTTCCCATATCTCCTCTTCTCAGTTCACCTTGAAAAAGTCATCTACTTTACTTCTCTCATTTTCTTCTAATATGTTTTGTGACAGTCCTCTGGCATAAGGAGGTCCCTCTGGGTTCCTCTATTGACCCATGCTTTCTACAACTGACTTCTTACTGTCATACTCTCCCGGTATAGGTGTAGCTGTCAATAGGTTAAGTCCTTGTCTGGGTACCCAGTTTATGTGTGAGGAAAGGTCAGTGGGACAGCCAGATATGATGAGGAAAATAATCCCTTAATGAGGTCAGGTGCTAAAAATAACATGTGAAACAGTACCTCAGTTCAAGGCAAAGCTTATTGTAGGGAAAGGGGGAAGGGGAAAGAAGAAAATAAGATCCAATATATAACTGAAAAGGAATAAGGCTTAAATCAATTAGTATTGATTACTTTGATTTGTTTTTAGTTTGATTGAAAGATTAAATTCCCTTTTTTAGGAAAAGCTAACCCTAACAGCTAAGCTAAGCCAATAGAGGTATTCCCTTTAGCCTGAATGATACCTATAGATTTAGGGAATAGATAGATTGATAAAACTTTATCATTTAACAGCAGATAATTTAGAGAGAGGCATATATCTTTGTAGGAATAAAATAATCATAGAATTATAGGACTTTTGTAAAGGCTAAATTCCCCCTTTTGGAAGCTGAAGAAAGGGGATCAGAGTGACTAAAGATTAAGTTCCTCTTTCCTGTCTTAGTTCCCCTTCTCTTGGACTCGCTGAAGTAAGTTCAAACTAAAGTCCTCTTTCAAGTAAGCTTTTTAATTGCAAAATGCTACATCTGCATGGCAGAGATTCCTAAGGCAATCTCCTTTTAACAGACAGGGTTATAGACACAGGCCCTAATCCAACAGAACCTCAGATTAAATAGTTATCCCACCCTAACTCCCCATTATGGCCCCCACATGTCCAGCATTCAAATATTGTAAATCAGCCTCCTTTCCTGTTCTTGTTACACTTCCCTGTCCTTGTAAATTTTATGCCCCTTTTTTTGTCATAGAAGTAAGCTCTGTAAATCACTCCTTTGTCTCTGACTTCTGAGGGGGTCAGATGACCTGGTTTGATTTGCAAAATACTAGCTTTGATAATTAAATCATTATGCTTGGAAGCTCACAATTTTTCTATTTCAGATAATTAATTAAACACAACTCAGGCATACCAACTAACAGAATAGAACTCATGTAAGAGCTACACTGTGTTGAGGAACACAGTCCATTCAGCAGAAAGGGGCTGCTCCAGCAGGGAGGTGTGCTCCAGTTGGAGGGGAGTACCCTTCTGAGTGTGCAGTTCTTATATTATGGTTCTGGATGATCTCCCTGGAGCTGGACAAATTGTGTATCAGGGTGTAAGTAAGATAGATTTTAGTGTAAGATGGATTTTTGTTGTTCTTTCTTAGAGTTTAGTTTCCCAGGATCTATGGTCATAACAATCTCTATTTCCCAGGCTTATGACTTGCAAACATCTCCACCATGCTTGCACTGCATTATATAAAATGATAAATATTATAAACATTTGTGATTAAAATTGTACATATCCACTGCAACTGTACAGTGGGAAATAAAAGTGAGATAATGTAAACTTGTGGAACTATTGCTCACAAACTGCCTTCTTTGACTGCTGCCCCATAAAGCAAGTGGGCACTGGTTAGTAAGTGGGGAATCATTAAGGTTGCATGCACAAGTTGGAATGCTATGCATGCTTTGATTGGTCCCCATCAAGACTTGGGGGGAATCTGTGTGTTTGCCTCAATGGGTCCTCATTGAGGTTTGAGGGGATTTAGGAGAGTGCACAAACTGCCTTTCTCGATTGACCCCACTGAAACATAAGGGTAATGAGACCCTGAATGAAGAGTGATTAAGAAATCACTGTAGGAGTTGGTGCTCCCATTATCAGCAAACTCCCTTTGAGAAGAATAGACTGAAGAAAGATTATTAACCCCTCTGAAGCTGTCTTCCCATCCTTTCTATTTGATCAGATCAAGAGTGAACCTGTGCTAGCAACTCTCCCATGTGTTTACATATCTTACAAGGGGTCAGGGCAAAATATCATTTTGGAGAATTTGTTATCAGGGAGACAGATAAGCTATTAGTTAGCAAAATAGTATTTGGGAGTTTCCATGCCAGGAGGAAGAACAATCCAGTGGTGGACAAAATACTATTTGGTAGACAAAATACCAGCCTTTAAAAAATGTTAACTGTCAATATTTTTCCATGAATATGTACCATAAATTTATAGCCTTCCATGGAGAAACTGTCACAATGACCTCAAAACCATCAGGCCTAATCTTATAACAATTTCCATACACAGATTCTATAAACTACAGCCTCTCTTATGGAGAAACTGTCATGGTGGTCTCAAATGCACCAGGCCTAATCTTATAACATAATCCCTCTGCAATCTGACTTCCATTCAACTGAAGCTACTTTCTCCAGTTGTTGATCTCGTTGCCAAATCTCATGGCCTTTTCTTCTTCATCCTTCTTGATGTCTTTGTAGCACTTGGCACTGCTAACCACACTTCTTCGAATCCTGGTCATTCTGTCCTCTCTGGGACTTTGTAACTATCTTTTACTCTGTTCTCCTCTTACCTAACAAATCAATCCTCAGTTTCTTTTCCTAGATCTTTATCCCTGTCACACTGGAGCACCAGTGCAGGAGTCAGGAGGACTTGAGTTCAAATCTCACCTCAGACACTTGATACTCACAAGCTGTGTGACCTTGGGCAAGTCACTTAACCCCAAATGCCTCATCCTGGGTCATCTCCAGTCATCCTGATGAATATCTGGTCACTGGATTCAGATGGCTCTGGAGGATAAGTGAGGCTGGTGACCTGCACAACCCTCCCTCACTCAAAACAAACTCAAGTGCAAGTCATGTCATTATTTCCCTGATGGCATGGTCTTCTTCAGCAATGAAGGACGAACACACACACATCCCTGTCACATCTACTAATTGAAGATGTCCCTCAAGACTCTACCCTGGTTCCTCTTCTCATTTCTCTCTAACCTGTCACTTCGTAATCTCAAAAGCTCTCATGGGTTCTCATCTCTATACAGATGATTCCTAAATCTATGTATTTAGCTCTAGTATCCCTTCTGAACTCCAGCCCTGCCTCACCAATAGTTTATTGGACATTTCAAATTCACTGCCCCAAAGGCATCTCAGACCCAAAATGTCACAAATAGACAAGTCCACCCCTCTTCCAACCTATCCAAATGCCATTGACAGCATCCTTTTCAGTTACTCCAGTGTTTCCACTATTTGAATACAAACTCCTTCAGGGAAAGTACTCTTTTTAAATTTTTCTTTGTACCCTCAGCACAGTGCCTACCACACAGTAAGCACTTCATAAATGCTTGTCAGTTGCTGGAATGATCTACTGAGAGTTGATCAGGGAATTCATTCCATAATCACTCTGACAAATTGAAAGGCATGAGCATTTTTTTCCACTTTGATAGGACCCTTCGTGGAATGTGCCCACTGATACTTTTGCTAAAAGGACTCATGAAAATCAAGATGGACAGCTTCTAGAAAATGAACTCTTATCAAGGTATTCTCTCCTCCTTGTGACATACAAAATTGACTGGTGAGGCCAGCTCAGCCCTTTTCCCTCTCACTCTTCAGGACTCTTCATTTTCTACCTCGTTGCACTATTTTGGATGTCATCATGTCCCTATATCCTGTACCCTCTTCCCCCCAAACCCCTTTTCAGCTTCCTTTTCTGTATTTTCTTCCCCCATTAGATTATAAGCGACTTGGGGCAAGGATTGTCTTTTTCATATTTGTTTCCTCAACACTTAATAAATGTTAACTGACTGACTCTCCTTACCTTTATTCCTTATGACTCTTCTAGGATGCAGAAAGGTGAGAAAGAGGAGGTTTCTCTCTTCTCTCCTCCGCCACGTCTCCTACCACCACCAGTCTGCCACTCCACAGGAGCAGTTGATGACTAGGTTTCTGGCATAATCATAAGGCATCAGTATCTAGGTGGTACAGTGGATAAGAGCGCTGGGCTTGGAATCAGGAAGATACATCTTGAGTTCAAATCTACCCTCAGACATTTACTAGCTGTGTGACCCTGGGCAAGTCACTTAACCCTGTTGGTGTCAGTTTCTTTGTCTGAAAAATGAGCTGGAGAAGGAAATGGCAAACCACTCCAGTACCTTTGCCAAGAAAACTCCAAATTATGGAAACAACTGAACAGCAGCAGCAACAGATACATAAATGCTCACAGACCAAGAAGGTAGTTCATGGACAATGCACCTAAAGTCCAGCATTCTGTGCAGAAGCATAGGTATTTTCAATTAGTTAGGCAATGAGATCCAAGAATCTAGCTTCCTGGACAGAGCAGGGAGATTTCCAGAATTGCAGGAGATCAAGAAATAGTATCAAGTGGAGCACTGAGAGGTTCTCTACAGAAGCAAATATGTATATTCTACAAAGTCAAATTTCAAGAGTTCCCAAGCTCAGGAGTTCAGAGGTCTGACCTTTTGGAGAGAAGAGGATTTCCTGATGCTTCTAGCTGGAGAAACAAGAGTATAGTCCAATGAAAGTCCTACACAGCAACTCTTGGAGAATAAAGAGAGTTACTTGGTCAGTGCATGTCTAATATGATTGCTTCTTTAGCAATCTCCTGAATACGTATTTTAAGGGGACTCTAAACCACAAAATGGAATTACAAGTCTTAGAGGGGACTGTCTAAGACTCTGTGAAAGAGAAATTCATTAGAATGTTAAAATGGTTGCTCTGATAGCAAACCCAAGTTTAATCCTTTTCAGGGAAGAACTAGAGGGTTTAATGAATATTTTGTTTCTGCATCTATTCATGAGTTCCTGTGAATCCTTTGCATCTCATATACTTTGTGGGATAAAAGAAATGTCATCCCATACTAAATAGCTGTGTTGTAGAGTAGCTAAGAATTCCTTTACTTCACTTTTTAAAAACTTAGGCATAAATTTACTAAGAGATTTTTCTAGAGAAACTCTACGTAGAAACAATAAGCCAAACATGAGAAATAACATCCTTGACAATCAGTCTCCAAGATGAAACCCAGTCCACATGAGTTGAGTTCTTAAGCCACAACTCATGTATATAAAAATTCACATTTGCTCTGGGAATTGATTAAGACAACATCCTTTGGGTATTATTTCCTTTTGCTACTGAACATAGGTTAACAGCTGCTGAGTTATTACAAAAAGGATGTGGTATCAAGTATAAGAACTTTTTTTAAACTGTGTCATGATATATTTTTTAAACCAGTCTATTATATGTAACTTGCTCTTCAAATAACACAAAAACATTTAATTAATTCTCTTCTACTATGAACTGCTCTCTGAAAATGAATGAGACAATTTGAAGTTTAATAACATTATTTTCTCTATCACTTTCTTAAGTCATTGCTTAGACGGGAAGAGCTGGGTTCTTTCCTGACTTCAGGCACACTCCTTGACTGAACTGCTAAACTCTCAAATTACTGGCTTGCTGCAGGGTTTAGTTATTTAAAGTCCCAAAATGTAGCCATTTTTCAGCCCAACCAATCTCACTTCTCCTAATTCAGAGATAAGTGTTCATATTTCATAAAGGGATCACCAAATGTTAGCATATGGCATAGTAGGTAGAGCACAAAGCCTGGAGTCAGAAAGCTGCCTCTTTCCAACTTCAAATCTGGCCTTAGTCATTTACTTTGTGATGGAAATTGATAGAAGGCTTCCCTGCACTCATTTCATATGGATGACCAATGAAAGTGACACTATGTGATTGGCCTAGTTCATTTCATTACCTCCCCCTCTACCCACTCACCCATCCACTTCTACCTCCACTTTAACTACCTCCATTTTAACAATTAAATTGGTTTGGCAGCTTAATGATCTACTGAAGAAAAGAGTTGATTTTTTTTGACCCATCCTTAGTTTACTACTTCACAAACACTTAGAGCTTCTTTCCAGTCTTTGAAACATCTTGATAAGGTCCCAGTTCCAGAATCCTCCTCCTTGCTAATTCTATACACTCCTGAATATATCCCATACCTGAAATCCCTAGGTGGTGCCATGGTGCATGCAGTGTCAGACCTGAAATCAGGAAGGCTCATCTTTCTGAGATCAAATCTGGCCTCAGATCCTTACTAACTGTGTGACCCTGGGCAACCCACTTCACCCTGTTGGCCTCAGTATCCTCACCTGCAAAATGAGCTGGAGAAGGAAATAGTAAACCACTCTAATATCTTTACCAAGAAAACCCCAAAAGGGGTCACAAAGATTTGGATACAACTGAAAAACAATTAACCAACAAGAACAAACTACATCAGCATCTCCTCATCTTGTCATTTATAGTCGTCTTAATATTGGGGGAAAGGGGAAAAGGAAAAAGTGGAATCAAACTTCCCCTCCTCTACACAAATGAGAGATTGATGACTGGTGTGAGCAGGCTGCAACAAATGACTAATGAGGAGCTCATGAGAAGAGACAAGCATAAAGGATGATACCACAAACCAAAAAGATAAGAGCAGGCATGCATCTGGAAAATCTAATGTTCCATCAGTGTCCTTGCAACGACAGAGTCAATGAGGAAGGCTGGAACCATGTCAGATGGATCCCTATGACGGACATATTAGAGCACATGGTCAAGATTCACAGAGGATAAACAGGAATGGGTGGGTAGCCATCACCTTTCTTCTATGTAATATCCAAATAGATGAGATGGAAGTTCCATTTGCATCTGAAAGAAACTTCACTTAGGTCCATGTATCTGGCCTCTACAATGCTTCCCTCCTGCTTCCCTTCCACTTTTCCACTACCATCACCTCTCCAAAATGTCACCATTCGTGTAATATGTCAACTTTATGTAATGAGCTCCACACAAGACCTAACTAAAGACCAAATTAATTCAGAATAGTGTTTGTCTACCTAATTAACAATAACAAAAAAAAAAACAGTAAGCCTTTCACAAACTTGTTTCATCTTTACTAAACATATGGTGTTTCCTTCACTTTAGTGCCTTGTTCTTCTTGTCCCACATCATCAGTTTAACTATCATTCCTCCAGCTTCCCAAGAGCATAAAAGATCACGTAACAGCTGGCAGCTATGTCTCCTTTGGTTGAGCGCCTCCAAGGTACTCTAGACTTCAAAGTGGTTACTATGATAAACAACATGCCTTCCTTCGAACAGCAGAGGAAAAACAGACCCTAAAACACCCCCATTGGCTATGTCAAAACCCACACTGGATCTGACTCAGACTTTCCAGAAAAATATTCAGACACTTTCCTCTAATCCTTAACTTGCAAATATGAGACAGGATAGCCCCATTAATTTTTCTTCTTCACATACCATCTTTCCCCAAATTTGCAAATTCCATTCAAATTCAAATTAAGTAGAAGAAAACAAGGAAGATCACAAAAAGGCACATTATATCTAAGATAGAGATCCCAGAATTCCTTCAAAGACTTGAAGAAACTTCATACTCGAACAAGAAAAGACCTCTAACTCAATGGTGTCAAACTGAAAAGAAAGAGGGACCAATAAATGAGGATCCCTGGGTGCACATGCTGACTTTAAAATCAAATGTTAATTTTTTAATTACTGTATCAACACACTCAAATCAGATAGGAATTATAGTTTAATCTGGTTCAGAACCATTCAAGGGTGCCCTTTGACTCCTCTGCTCTAAATTTCTGAAAACAGCTCTGTCTCATTTGTCAATAATTTAGTTTGCCCAAACTCCCAACCAATCATTTCTACTTTCTCAAAGTTGAGTGGTGATCTCCTCCATTTGATTGTCCCCTCGAACAATGTAGAGCGAACATGCCTGCCCATCCTAGGCAGCTATTGTTCATATCCCTCAACCAGGTCATCACAAGGGATTTATTTAATCTACATGGTCTTCTAACATGGGATCTCATGTTCTCTACATCTTATAGTTATTTTACAATAGTTAAGATGTGGTTAACTGTGAAAGAGTATTTTTTTTTTAAGGAGGAGGACTTTATTCAATATGTTTGAGATTAGTTGTTTGATATTTTTATGCCCACAGCCTTTTCTGGCACATGCAAAGTAACAGAGATGTATCAGAATACAACTTTCAGTGGCAGGTCTCCTCAAAGATTAGCAAAGTCAATTTTGTTAGCCTTTGGTTTTCATATTTATTGAACAAATCCTGCTAAAATAGCTAAAATGCAATGGATGCTTGCGGTGCATTATTAAAGGTCACATCATTACAAAAGCCTACATTTTCAGCAATACACAACCACAACAATTTACAAATGCCACCACTGCTGAATCGTTTCTTGCTCTCTATACAGTGCGGGTGGCATAACCCTAACAAAAAGAGGAGGAGAAATGCACAAGGAAGGGAATCCAATGAGAATGAAAAGGAGGGACAAGGGAACTGAGAAAAGACAGAGAAAGAAACTAAATGCATGCATTGGTATTTAACAGTCAGAAGCTAAACGGTTCAAAACAAGACCTGCCTTGTCAAAAGAAGAGCTAAAAAGACTGTCACATTAAAAAAAAAAATTAAGGTGAAAACCCATTTATTCTCCACTCTGATTGGCAATGCCTTTAGTGTGTACATAGATTATTTTCTTCTAACTTTTATGTCAAAGGCCAAGGAGGCATAAAGGTTAGTAGTGGTTGATGTTCTGACATCTTTTTCTAGTGTTAAGGAAGTCTAGGGTTATTTTCCCCACATGTTTTGTACCTTCCCCTCTTTCAAATATCTGGTGCACAAATCCTTCACAATTGAAGTACTGCCCAAATTGATCTCTTCTATGTATATGACTCTAATACAGCTGCTCATTCTCTTTGGCAGCAGTTCTGCCCATTTGTAAAACATCTAGGTCTGTGACTCTTACTGTAGTGGCTCCACTGTCCTCAATGGTGAAAAACTTAGTCATTGCAGCTGCTGTTCCATATCCTCATTGGTGAATGCCCTGCATGATGAAGGGTTGCATGATGCTGGAGAGAGCAGGAGAATTCCAGCATGCTTCAAGAGGAATGGTGGAAGAGGTCATCCCCACTTCATGTCTGAAGGAAAAGATTCTGGGAAGATATGGGCAGAGCTAGCAGTCTCCATCATGTCCCTACACCTAGTAAGCTATTCTAGAGGACTTCAGAGAAATTGCCCTTGGGCAAGAGCTCTCTCCCTCTCTCTTAGGGAGAGAGGGAGAGAGCTTCTTCACTCCATCATCTGGCATACATTCTTGTATGAATACCTTATGATCTGTTTTGCTACAATTTGGATAAATGGGCTTCTTTGCTATTGCTATGTGGATTCATTGTGGAACTGATATTTGGTAGGAAAGGAGCCTTAAATATAGAGCACAGGGTTTCTTCTCTCCCCATCCCCCAATAATGAGAAACAGCAATTGGAAGTTACATTGAATCTGATCATATGCCCTAGACTAACACTATTTAAGAAAGCAAAAAGATATAATTCTAGCTTCATATCCCCTCTCTCTAAGGAGAGCAGAGTGACTTTCACCTCCAACCTCCTGCTTCCTCTTTTAGCAGGAATGAAAATCTCCTTTGGAGAAGGGGAGGGGGACAAGAGGTTAGAGATGTCTATTTTGCCTCCCTTCAAGTCACCCCCTGATGGAGAACAAAAGCTCTTGCTACATAGACTTCCTTATATATAGGCCTCTCTCTACATTATAAAATCTTTGCACATCTTTTCCTTTTTTTTTCCATTGTTCTCCTTCCATTTTCAACCTCAAATGCCCTCAGGATGACTTTGCTTAGTCTGGTCTCTCACTGAGTTTTCTGTAAACTGATTATATCCTATATGCTTCTCTCAATTTTAAGGGGAATATTGTTCTTAAACTCCCTTAAACCAATTTTAGGTGACTTTCTATTCTAAACCAGTATTGCTTCTGGCTGCCACATCTCTCCACTTGAGAAGTTAAATATTTGCTGACTGAGGTACTTCAAAAAAAATCCTCTGGTATCTTGTTATGGCTATTTATATCAATTAAACTTGTACATTAAATAATTACAGTCTGTATCTATAACTGTCCATGTTTCATTATCAACAACTTACATAAATAGGTTCTAAGTTATCAACTAGTGTGCATATTATATCTGATTCTCCCCTATATCTTTTCGTCTAACTCTGAATTTTTTGCTCTAGCAAGTGTAATTGTACACATTAACTTAGTAATAACTTCCACATCAATACTGAGCTATTTCCTATCTTTAAAACACAGTTCCATTTTTGTGATGTTAATAAGGGCCACATCCAATTCTTACTAGTGTTTTTCTCAAAAAAATATTATATATACACAAAAGCCTTCTATGAAGTTGCTTTTTTCTGAAGTAACTTAGTATCCAGGAATATGTTGATTTAATTTGTAAACTCTTGTAAAGTTCTTCATAGGATTTCTCTCCCTCTCCATCCTTTCCAGGAGATGAACGGTGCATCAGTTGCAGTCAGTTTCATGGTGGTCTTTTTATAAGCACATATCATGAGCACTGAAAGACAAAAAAGCTAAATTTCCTATGAGATGGTATTTCTTTGTTGTCTTAGGAGACAATCAACTCCAAGCAGTTCTTTTACATGCCACTGAAGGGAGGAGAAGAGAGCAAGAATAGTTTGTGAATGGCATAGGATACCTTGTAGAGAGAAAAATTATATGGAATGCAAGAATTCTGGAACATTAAGATACAGGATCTCATCTCTAGGGTTTGTTTTTATGTTCACAGTAATGATCGCTATGAGGGCTTGCAGGTAGAGAAGGTGGCTAAAATCTGTTTCCCTAAATAACCCAGACACTCATCATAATACAATAAGTACGAGAGAAATTGATAGGACCTAATATTCACATTTGGAAGAGAAATTAGAGATCTTATCCAGTTCTTTGATATTACAGACTAGCAAACTCAAAAGGTAAGTGATTTACCCAAGGTCACACAGTTAGTAAGCAACAGGGCTGAGATCTGAACCTAGGTCCTCTGACTATAAATCACTGGAGGAAGATCAAGGTGTAGAAAAAAAAAATGAAGGTTTTGCCAAGGCAACTGGATATCCATGGCAGTGGCCTTGCGTAACTTAAAGCAGAAAGAGTCAAAACACTTAGCACCCAGGGGTAGATCATAAATAGTGGGATCAACCTTGGTCCAGCGTCTGGGGCAGTGTACACAGGGAAAGGAGCACTGGATTTTGAAGTCAAAGAACTTAGGTTTAAATCCTGGCTCTATTACATGTTCCATGTATAACCTCAGCCAAGTTCCTGCTCCTCTTTGGACCTCAGTTTCCTCACCTGTAAAATGAGAATATTGGGCTACATATCCTCTGAGGTGCCTTCTTGTTAGAATCTGTGATCCTATGAATTAATGAATTTGCCTATGAAAATATATATCTTTCACCTTGACTTAGAATTTCTTAAGAGTCAAGTAATCTCTTAATTAGAACTCAATGATCTAATTAAAATCCATAAGGACTTAGAAGTTCTCTGTAGTTGTTGATCAGGCTGCAGGATTTCTACTCAAGCCTCCAAGCAACAAGAACAAAATTGAAAATTGCTAATCCAAAACTACTTACACCATGAAGAGAATTTAAGTGGTCTTATAGACAATTCAGTCCTGAAAATATTTTTTTGTCAACATAGCTTTGCCCATCTGTGTTTATATAAGGGAGTTTCTGACATTGAAATCCTGCCCTGTCTTCCTTGGCTCCATTATAATTATGCCAAACCAAGTGTTTTGTTATGTTTGATCCCAGTTCAATTTAAACACTGATTAAACAGGCTATAAATTAATATAATGTAAGTTGAGGTGGCAAAAATCTTACAGTTGCACTTTCCAGATGAAACAAACTACCCACTAATGAGTTAATAGTATTTTTATTTGAAACAGAGCATTTGACACAGTCAAGTGGAGTGAACATTTATGTATTCCAATAAATAAATGGGTTCATTAGAAGAACTGTAGTAAATGGGACTAATTTCCTAAAGACTTTCCATGCTGGGGTAAGTAGATTGTAATTAGAAAAATAATATGATTCTGGTAAGTAACACAAAGATCTGAAAGAGTGCTGGCACATCACTTTTCCCTTATCACCTGAGCATTATACAGTTATAGCCCACTTAAACCAGAGAGGTCATGACTATCAATTTTCAAACCCATGACAAACACTCGTTTAAAGCCATAAAAAATAATGACTTGGTAATCTATATCATATATGCCTTTATAAATCAGCAAACAAGAAATCTAGAGGTACTTGTGGAATCATAGAACTAGGAAGAAACCTTTAAAAATCATTAGCTTCAATCCCCTTTACAGATGGAGAAATTGAGCCTTAGAGAAGTCCAAAGTCACATAATGTCTCTCATGAGAGGCCGAATCTAATTAGATCTGAATGCAATGCAATGTTTTGGGGGATTTTCCCCCACTGCACCATATACTTTCCATCATCCAAGCTAATTTCTGTTCCCTCCAGTTAGGGTTTGTAAACTATTGCCAGGTATTCCCTGATTTATCTTTACTCATTAGTCAAAGGAAAAATGTCTAAGGTAACAAAATCACCTAGGCCTCAACAGACCATCACCCCAGCATGAATCCCATCTGGCATCATCAGACAAAATTGTACAGAATTTACATTAGTTGAGCCATTGCTGGCTACAAAGCATCCCAGATTCCTGTCTTGATCTTTACTACTTGGTCACATGCTATGTTAATGGGATGCATCAATCTCAAGAGTCATCAGAACAAAACCCATCAGGTTATAGGTTATACTTAATTGTAAAAATATAACATTAATCTAAAATTTTTTATTTTTATTTTTATTGTAAATTTGTCAAAACTCAAATATTTCAAGACGCAAAGAATAGGAAAGCAAATTATATAAGAAACTATATCTGCTACTGTGGTGGTAATTTAAATGGGAAAATCTTTCCCCTTCATTAATAGGCCCATGCAGCCTGCTTAAATCACATGGAAGCCCAAGTCATGTGATGGGAGGAGCTTGCTGAACCGGTGGAACAGGTAGGATGGAGCAGAGCTGGGAGGAAGTTGGTCAGGCTACTCAGAGCTGGGAAGGACACAGGCAAGCAGACAGCTAGGCTCATGAGAGTTTGTTTATTTGTGGGAAGGCCTCAGCAGGGGAAGGAAGGCTTGGCAATAGTCTTGTCCCCTGCAGTGCTAATGTGTATTGACTTCTTGGTTACTATGACGAATTTGGCTTTCTGGTGTCCGAATAAATGTTTTTTCTGCCTTCCATATAGTCAATCTGTCATATTTTGTGATTGAGAACTATGCTGGCGTACTCATAATCACCACCAGTGCTGTGAATATTGCCTTGGCGATACAGCTACATATCATTCTGTAAAGTAAATATATATGTTAAATTTAACAAGGAGGTAACAAAATTGTTCTGTTTATCTGCCCTTGTCCATTTCTTTTCTCATTCTTTGCATTTTAAAAGCAGTTTATTGCTTGTTCCTTTCCCCCATGTCTATCACTATCCAATAACTCAACTTTGCCCCACCACCACTAATGAAAAACCCTCCCTTATAACATATATAAACCAAGCAAAACAAATCAACATTTTGATCATGTCTGAAAAGAATGCCTAATTTTATACCTCTAGTTTATCATCTCCATCCAAAAGTAGGAGAGTTTTTTTTACAGTATTTTGAAGTCATTCAAAATGGATTCTGCTTTGGTTAGAGTTCTTAGGGCTTTCAAAGCTGGTCTTTGCAATAAGGTGTTGTTTTGGACTGGGTCTAACTCAGTTCAATCCTCTGGTAGTTTAGATTGGATACTGGAAAAAAATGACACTGATAGGTCATACAAATGTTGACAAAAAGAGATTTACTTAATCATAACAAAAGAGTATTCAACAAGAGAAGACACTGAGAATCCTTGAGTGGATTCAGTTGAGCAAACCTTCCATGTCGTCCATCAGCTAAGCATCTGAGAACCTCTCTAGGTCCTCAAGGCTGCTTTGCACTCAGGAGATAAGGAAGTAGTTCCCCAAGCCAACCAATTGTCAAGGAACATCTCAATATATTTTAAGGAAAAACTAGACTAAACTAAACGTATATAATTTGCTTTCCTATTCTTTGTATCTTGAAATATTTGGGGTAGGGACAGGGTTAAGATAGTTCTATAAGAGAGACTCCTATGAGTCTTTCTACATTTTTAAAAATCTGCAATAATCTGGTAGTACAAAATAATTCCATTGCAGTCATGCCACAGTTTTTTTAGGGTACCTGGTTTGTTCCCCCTCAGTTCTTTGGGACATCACAAAACACCTATACATACATGTATATGTACATATATATATATGCGTGTGCATGTGCATGCATACATATTCTTTTAGACTCATTAAAAATTAAGAACAGTTTTTATGGTGTATATGATATAGTTTTTTAATAGATGGCTTGTATATCTGACCAAGTAGGCGTCACCTTAAACTATGTGGAATAAAAAGCTTTCATAAAACCTGGAGACCTAAAAGAAGGAGCAAATGAAATTTTTTAAAAGTTACTTATTGAACAATTACTACGTGTAAAACCCTGTATAAGCACTGGGGATACAAATAGAAACAAGCATGACAGTCTCACCTCAAGGAGCTTACATTCTAATATAGAGAAACAGTACATTTAAGGGAACTAGAGATGAGGGGGAGGCGGGGCTGAAGGTACACATAATCCCATCATCCTAACTGCTTCTAGAGTTGTCCTGACAATGCTCTCAGTGAGCCTCCATATGAGCTTGCTTTCTGATACTGGTTATTCAGTGACACTAAACAGTCATTCTGTTCACCCATGCAATATTTCGGAGAACATAAAATATTAAAAAAATACAACAGTGACTTGTACCCAAATCACTTCTAACTAAATATATTTACTAGGGAAAAACAATGGTAATAAATTCCATACTTTTAAAGCTCTTTGAAAAGAATTTCACAGCTATAAGGTCCTCATGACAACTGTTTGTAATGGATTCAGCACCTTTTCTGAGGCAGACATACCGAAGAGCATAGGGAAGGACTCTGAAAGTTATTACCCAAGACACAGCTACCAATGTTGTGACAGCATCATCACTGCCCAGAGGTAGTCTTTGCCTAAGACCACTTGCATCTTAAAAGTAAAATCCAACATATGAGACTTTCCCCAGGACAATACACAACTCAGGGGATGACAAACACAAGCATACACAGAAAACTACTCAGGCATTCAGCCCCAGAGCTACACTGTAATATCACAATGTGATCTCACCTATCATTCTTTCTCCATCCAAAAGCCACAGCACCACAGTTATGAGACAAGGAGAGGTCTGATATTAACCCAGAGGCTCAGGCTCTCCTTGCCTTTCTGTGCTGCCTATAGGCAGCCTCAGAATTGGAAAACAAGCTCCAAAGAGACACTGACAACAGCAGCTGCCTTCCTGACCCACAGCTCATCTACCCTACCTTCCTGAAGGCCAAAAACAACCAGAGAAACAACTTCAGGAAGCAAGTAATCTGAATATTGTTTTGCATCATCTATATTTTACAAATGAAAAAACTGAGGCTCCAAAAGGTTAGGAATTCACCAATAATCATATGGCTTATAGGCAACAGAGCTTGGAATGAGCCAGGCTTGTCTGACTCAGCCCAGGGTTCTTTCCATTAGAGTTCCCATTAGTGTTGGTTTGCCAGGTTAACACAGCCTTGAAAACCAGTATTCCCATTCTAGAAATATTCCAAATGGATGCTCACAAAAAGGGGGATCCTCTAAGGAATCACTAGAGCACAACTTTAAACTGCAAAAACTTATATAGGGAACCAGGAGAACTTTGTACACAGCAACGACCACAGTGTGCAAAAGTTTTTTCTGGTAGACTTGGAATTTCGTAATAACGCAAGAACTTCTCGAAAAAAAAAAAATCTCAATGGTGGTTTTCTAAGGCAAAATGCCTTCCACACTCAGAGAGAGAAATATGGAAGTCATTCACAGAATGTAGCTGATCATGTCTGTGTATGTGTATGTTTTTGTGTATCATGTTTTGATTTGTTATATGATTTCTTCCATTTATTTTAGTCCGACTATATAGCATGACTATAGTGAAAATGTACTCAATAGGAAAGTATATGTAGAACCTATACAGAATTGTATGCAGTCGTGGGGAGGGAGGGGGGTAGTGGGGGGTAGGTATGGGGGGGATAAAATCTCAATTGTATGGCAGTGATTGTTAAACATTAAAAAATTTAAAAAATTTAAAAAATTAAAAAAAAAAACTTATATAGGACTTGTAGTCCAGTTCCCTCATTTTGTGGATAAAGAAACTGAGACCTACAGAGGTTAACTGACTTCCCTAAGGTCACATGGGGAATAAATAGCAGGGCTATGATTTGAACTCAGGTCTTCAGATTCCAAATACAACATTCTTTCCATTGCACCACACTGCCAAAAGCTGGCACCATTTCCTGAGAGAGGCCAGAATTCTAGTGAAAGCTGGTGGCCAGCACACTGACCAGGTCCTAGAAAGTATTAAAATCTCACACATTTTTCAGGTGTTGATGGGCTTATGTAACAAGTCTGCTTTTACCCAGCAAGAACACATTTGAACCTAATCCAGGAGTTACATATGTACCATTAATGTACTATGAATCCTGAGTCAAGAAGAAATGAGAATGAGAAATGCAGGATTTGGATCTAAAAGTCAAGAGTCTGATGGAGGCTTCAGTAAATACACACTTTGGAAAAATTACCTGGAAGCTCAAAATGAAGTAGACCTGTGGAGTTTAAATTGCCAATTTTGCCTCTCAGCCACCTGCTCTGAACAGCTGTATGTATTTAGGTGTTTCTATGCAAGTGTGGTTTTTTGGAAGTTCTGTTTGTTTCTCTCTGCGCCCCTGCCTTTCCCCACCAGGAGTCTGTCTGTCTCTCTCTCTGTCTCTCTGTCTCACTTCTCTCTCTGTCTGTCTCTGTCTGTCTCCGTCTGTCTCTCTGTCTCTGTCTCTGTCTCTGTCTCTGTCTCTCTCTCTCTCTGTCTCTCTCTCTCTCTCTGTCTCTCTCTCTCTCTCTCTCTCTCTCTCTCTCTCTCTCTCTCTCTCTCTCTCTCTCTCTCTCTCTCTCTCTCTCTCTCTCATAACTGTAACAAATAGAAGAATGGGTAGATTCAAAAAATCCAGGCCATGAGCATACCCAACTTTCAGATTTAAAACTGTGGTGGACAGATTAAGGGCAGAGGGTGCAAATTACTCACAGATCCCACTGCAGAGGTTATGCACCCACTGTTCTCATCTGCTCCGACGCTTCCCCTGTAACTTTCCATGCAGGAAACAAAACAACGAAGGAATAAATGAGAGGCCAAGGGATATTGGATACTGTTTTCCATAGACGTTTGCATATGCTGAAGCCCATATCCAAGAAAGTGACTAAGTGTTCAATCAGCTATTACTATGTCTTTGCCTATGGCATATAAGGATAATAGCTAGCATTTCCATAGCACTTTAAGTTTTGCAAAGTACTTTATATGAGTGATGTCATTTTACAGGAGAAAAACCTGAGGCTGAGAAGTGATTTGCCCAGGGACACACAGAAAGTATCTGAGGAAAAGGTTTGAACTCAGGTCTTTCTGAATCAAAATCCAGAGTTAGCTAACTGCAGGTTTATCTGATTAATGGCCATCGTGTCCTAACATGGGGGGAAAGCACCAATCTGATTTTTTAAATGTCAATAAGAATATTTTAGTTGATATTGTGTATTTCTGCTTATTGCCTCCTGCAAATGGGGCGTCACTCTTTAGTTTTTAGTGACCTCTCCTAGATTCTTCAGAGATTTATTTTGTGTCACAGGCTACCTAGCCCAAGAGAGACACCAGATACATTTGAAGAAAACAAAAACTGATCACTTTTTTTCTCATTCAGGAGTCGTGGAAGTTCCAGACCTCTTGTATTTATAACTGGGAAAAAATATGGACATAGTAGTTCTCTAGCCATACCATCCTGAGACGTGTTTTTCAGGCATTGATGATTTTTCCTTACCAAGGTGTAAAATCCCTCTCTGACACTACCTTGAGAGAGAAAGGGAGGGAGGGAAAGAGAGGGAGGAAGGGGGAGAGAGAGAGAGAGAGAGAAAGAGAGAGAGAGAGAGAGAGAGAGAGAGAGAGAGAGAGAGAGAGAGAGAGAGAGAGAGAGAGCTCATAAGGACTTTGTTCTTGCACTGAAGATGTCCCCTTGATACGGTATGAATTCCTTGCCTTGTCCTAGTTTGCCCCACTGACATCACCTTGAAGATTATTGATTGATTCACAGCTAAAATCACTTGTACACACCCTTGGACCTGGCCTCTAAAAGAGAAAAAAAGAGTCACAGAGAATGGAGAAAAGAAAAAGAACTGGAAGGTCAAAGAGAAATAACATTTTGGCAAACATACATTAAATTCTCTGAAAAGGAGCCCACATGGTCCTTTCATGAAAAAATGCGTTCCAGGGAAGCATATATCATGGAGTTCCTGAACCAATAGAGGAATAAGATACCTGAATCAAGTGGGAGCCAGAGCTAAGGAATCACAAAGTACAGAGCCAGGAGGTGGGAGCAAGGCCAGACTTTGCCCTTCATCCTTCCAGAGGGAGGCTCTATTTAGGATTGCCTTCAGACTGTGCTTCCTGTGGTCCTCAAGACACACCAACATCTCGTAGTTAAGTTGCCTCCTAGCCAGGATTCAAGGTGTCCCCCAGGACATGACAATAATGATAATCCCAAGGAAGGCAATGGAAGACTGTATTGAAGCCTCCAAGTCTAAAGCTTGAAGCTTTTGATCATTTGCCTTCATCATAAGAACTCCCATCCATTGATATTTTACCTATAATCATTTCCCTAATGGTTAGTATGCTCTAGCTCTCCTTAGTCCAGTGAACCTGGAATGACCAAAGAACAAACTCTCCACCCCAACCCCAACTGTCTTCTCCCTCATTCTCATACCCTTCAAACCTACACCGCTCCAGATCTGTCTACTCTTTCCACTGTGCCCTCTGGAAGTCCCTCTCTATAATTAATCAACTTCCTTTCATTTTAGGCCTTTCCCTCACTTATTTGTTGCTGGTTTTTTCTATTTCCCGGTATCCATTGAGACCTGGCTTCCCCAGATGGCACTGAATACCTGGCCATCCTTTCTAGTACTTGCTGCACATTTTCTCATACCCCCCAGCTCACTGGTAGCAAAAAGAGAGATGGAATACTCTTTGCTTTCCATTATCACTTCTGGATTCTCCATCTTCTACCATCATTCAGCAAATTCTCCATTGAAGTTCACTCTTTCCAAATATTATGCCCAATCCATATCCTGGTGGCTACTATCTCCTTTCTTTCTCTCTCTTTTTTTTTAAATTCTTTTTTAAAAGTTTTTCGAATTTATCCAGTCCTAAAAAATGGATTTCCACATAGAAAAGAGAACAAGAAAATAGGATTGTATGTCAAGTCATGAATCTGCATCATAAACAGCTTGCTTTTATTTTTAAGTGTAGGTGCCACACTAGCTAGAGCACTAAGTATAGACTCAAGAATGCCTGAGTTCAAAGACAGCCTTAACCATGCAATCCTTAGTAAGTTCTGTCTGCCTCAGTTTCCTCAACTATAAAATGGGGATAATAATAGCACCTACCTCTCAGAGCTGTCATGAGACATTTATAAAACATTTAGCACAGGGCCTGGTACATAGTAGGCACTTGGTAAATGCTAGCTGTTTTTGTTAACATTGTTATGATGATCACAACTCAACAAACTCAACATGTTATTTCCAAAGCTATCCTGCTTGCCTGAATTTCCCATTCACCTGTCTTCTACTCTCATCTAAGCATTTTTCAATGTATCAATGACTTTTTTCTTATTTTTCTTTTTTTTTTCTTTTTGGTAACCCCATTCCTAACCCCCTCTTCCATTTCTAAATCCCCCCCCAAAATGAAAGAAAAATAAAATCTGTGCATCAGAAGTGCATAAAGTTAAACAAATGCCCACAATATGTCTCATTCTACGCCTTCAGTTTATCACCTCACTGTCAGAAAATGGTTTTATCACCTGTCCTTTGAAATGACTTTTGCTCATTGCATTGATCAGAGCTAAGACCTTCGGAGTTGTTTTTCTTTCCAGTGTGGTTGCTGTATGAATCATCCTCCTGGTTCTTCTCATTGTCACTCTCCATCAGTTCATATACATCTTCTCAGGCTTGCCTAAATCTGACCCTTTCATCATTTCTCATAGTAAAAGCATATTTCATTGAATCATAACACTACAATTTCTTTAAGAAGGGCTTTGTGTCGGAGGTAACCTACAAGGTAAACCCTGAAGGAAACTAGGGATTTTAAGAGACAGAATTAGAGGTAGTACATTCCAGGCAGAACATCAGAGGCAAGAAATACAATGTCATATTCAGTCATGTGCAATGTGAAGTCAGTCTGGAAGAAAAACTCAGTCACACTGCAAAAGGCTTTAAATGCCAAACCGAGGTGTCTGCATTTATCCTGCAGCAACAGGGTCATTGCAGCCTTTAGAGCAAGAGAAAGAAGACGCCTTGGATAGAGGAGAGTCTGCCTCATGTTCAGATGAGAAGACAATCCTTTAAAAGATGATGGCAAGAGGAAGAGGTAGCTTAGGAAGTCAGTGAACAGTTAATTGATACTCTCTTTCCAGGCACAAAGGAAGCACCAATTTGATTATGGCCAGGTCTTAGAAGGTACAGCAACCTGCAGGGTGAATGGCAAGAAAATGGCTGGGGTGGAATGTGAAGCAAAACAGCAGACAGCTAGGTAGAGTGGACCATAGGAAGCATTCATCAATCAAGGGCTCCAGGACAGAGGTTCCATAAATGAGAAGATGAAGTCAGTCAGGGAAATACAGAAGAGTAGTAGACATGCTTCTCTAACTGACTTCACTGCCATCTTCAAACTCTCCCTCTATCACCGTCACACTTTCCTCTTTTCCAGGTCATCATCTCTACTCTGGTCTCACTTTTTCCTCCTTCAGGTTTTGACTTCATAGTTTACCAATTCGATTGTACAATGCCTTAAATCGTTCTCCTACCTTTCAAGGGTGAAAGCACAGACCATGTAGACCAAGGATTGCAAGCTGGTATGTTCTCACTTGGTATATTTTAAAAGGCATCATAATACAGTGACTGCAGTGCTAGATTTGGAGGCAGGAAGATGTTCAAATCCTACCTTAGATATGTTCTAGCCGGGTTGTGTGATTCTAGACAAATCATTTAAGCTCCCTGGTCTCTGATGTCCAGTTCTAAATCTATTAACCTGTGATCCCTTCCAGATTCCTACCCTGTATCACTAACACCATCCACCTTCATTTTCACTTACCTTTCCAAGTCTTCCTTCTTCATGGTGTCTTTCCTCTGACATCACTTCCCCCTCCCCACCACCAATTTATCTGTCTCTATCTTGTTTGTACTTAGCTTTCTACATGCTGACTCCCTGCTTAGCTGAACTCTCTGAGAGCAGGAACTGGTTATTGCCTTTCTTTGTATCTCCGTCACTTAGACCTAATGTCTGGTAAAAAATGCTTAATAAGTGCTAGTTGACTGACTACTAAATACCATAGAGAAAGTCACACAACCTTGCTAAATGACTCCAATTTAAATTTATGTTTTATACGACTAGCTAAGTCCTTACTACTACACACCAATGCATGGTTACTTCCATCGTATTTGTCACATTAGTAAGTATCAAAGTATGTGCTGATTTTAGAGGATCCTCTCAAGTCCTTGCAGAGTTTCACTATTATTGATACCTCTGCATTAAATGTTCAAGCCACAATTACTTTCATGGAAATTTTTTTGCAGATACTTCTCATAAGCACTTCAACGCAAAATGACAAAACATCTCATGAAATTATGTTCCTTACTATGTTTAAATAAATAAGAACCAACTACCTTATCTGCCCCTCAAATGTGAACCTAGGAGGCATCCTTCCATTTTAGCTACAATTTTGTGGTTTCACTTATAGAGAATATTGATTGATATGATTCAGTTTTTTCAGGCCATGCGTTCATTATTGAACAACTTATGTTTATAATATCAAGAATTTATGTTTATAATATCAAGAATTAAAGTCTATAGATGGTATACTTTGGTACTAGAATGATATGATACTTAGCACTGTCAGCCTACTTCCTTTCCCTGCAAGTACAGGTCAACCTGTCCTAGGTATCTCTAGAATTATTTTCCAAAGTTTTTGAGAAGATCAAATTAGATAATTTACAAAAAACTTAGTTGCAAACATATTATTAACAACTTAATGCATTTTCAGAAACTTCAACAGGAAAGGTAAATACAATTTTTTTAATTCTAAAGAGACATCCTAGGAAATGAGAAATGAAAGATTAGAGTACAACTATATGACTGAATACTAACTAAAATAAATTCAATATGAGATAACATATTGATTGAAGTTAATTAACACTAAAATGCAATTAATTAACCAAAAATCTTCAAAAGTAAATGACTAATACTTGATCACTTTATATTTTGAGAGTAAAGAGGGGTTATACAATGAGCTCCTGATATACAGAGAGAAAAAGGAAAAACAAAGGAGAATTTGGAAATGCCTGAGCCAAGTTAAGTGACTGGTGTCAGATACTAGGGGGCTATTAAGTCAGGAGAATGAATGCTACCAGAGAGGAAATGTGTGCAAAACAGACACGGAAAACAGCCTTCACTAACTTCACAATTTTGCTAAGGGCTTGTCCCTTCTACCCCCATGTTCAGAGGTTACCTAGGGAGGCTTCTATGTCATACGGATCACAGCACAGCTTAGTGAGAACTTTTGCCCTGCAACACATGCTATCAATGCTTCACATGAGCTATGAAGTTTTGCTTTTTAATATGGCTGCATTCTTTATAAAGAAGTCTTGTTCCCAGAGGATTTGTTCATTGAGGCATCATTATATTATTAACCAAGGTCATTAAGGACAGAAAGCTTACTATGTGCTGAGCCTTGCACACAGGAAAACTTACTCTGCTCTGGGCTAAATCTTCAGATCCATAGAGAATAAAGTTAAATGGGGGAGGAGTCAAGATGGCGGAGTAGAAAGATACACATGTGCTAGCTCCAAACCCACAGCCCATAAAATACCTGTAAAGAAGAACTCCCAACAAATTCTGGAGCAGCAGAAGCCACAGAACAACAGAGTGGAGGAGATTTCTGTTCCAGAGAGCCCTGAAAAACCCACACAAAAGGTCCGTCACGCACTGGACCCAGAGCAGAGCCCAGACCTGCCTTGGCCACGCAGCACCAAGAGGAGCAGATCTGAGCAGGCTTCAGGGACAGAATCTCCAGCAGCTGCGTAGGTCCCTCCACCCACAGGTGCTAAAGGTCAGTGAGAGAGTCTCTTTGGCTGGCCAAGAGGGGAGTGGGGTGTCCCCATAACTCAGGCCCCCTCAGGAGGCAGCAGCGGAGGCGGCAACTGATAGGGACTCCCAGGGCAGGCAGGAGCTCAGATCCATTGTTGAAGGTCTCTGCATAAACCCCTGAGGGAACTGAGCCCCATGTGGCAGCCCTGCCCCCACCGGAGCACCTGAACTTAATCTCACACTGAATAGCAGCCCCGCACCCACCCAAAGCCCTGAGGCTGGAAAGCAGCATTTGAATCTCAGACCCTAAGCACCAGCTGGGCAGATCTGGAGGTGTGGTGGGTGTGGAGAGGCCACTCAGAAGTCAAGTAACTGGCTGGGAAAATGCCCAGAAAAGGGAAAAAAAATAAGACCATAGAAGGTTACTTTCTTGGTGAACAAGTGTCTCCTGCCATCCTTTCAGATGAGGAAGAACAATGCTTACCATCCAGGAAAGACATAGAAACCAAGGCTTCTGTATCCCAAACATCCAAAATAAATATTCAATGGGCTCAGGCCATGGAAGAGCTCAAAAAGGATTTTGAAAATCAAGTTAGAGAGGTGGAGGAAAAACTGGGAAGAGAAATGAGAGAGATGCAAGAAAAGCATCAAAAGCAGGTCAACACCTTGCTAAAGGAGACCCCAAAAAATGCTGAAGAAAATAACACCTTGAAAAATAGGCTAACTCAATTGGAAAAAGAGGTTCAAAAAGCCAATGAGAAGAATGCTTTCAAAAGCAGAATTAGCCAAATGGAAAAGGAGGTTCAAAAACTCACTGAAGAAGATAGTTCTTTCAAAATTAGAATGGAATAGATCGAGGCTAATGACTTTATGAGAAACCAAGAAATCACAAAACAAAACCAAAAGAATGAAAAAATGGAAGATAATGTGAAATATCTCATTGGAAAAACAACTGACCTGGAAAATAGATCCAGGAGAGACAATTTAAAAATTATGGGACTACCTGAAAGCCATGATCAAAAAAAGAGCCTAGACATCATCTTTCATGAAATTATCAAGGAAAACTGCCCTGGGATTCTAGAACCAGAGGGCAAAATAAGTATTCAAGGAATCTACCGATCACCGCCTGAAAGAGATCCAAAAAGAGAAACTCCTAGGAACATTGTGGCCAAATTCCAGAGTTCCCTGGTCAAGGAGAAAATATTGCAAGCAGCTAGAAAGAAACAATTCAAGTATTGTGGAAATACAATCAGGATACCACAAGATCTAGCAGCTTCTATGTTAAGGGATCGAAGGGCATGGAATATCATGTTCCAGAAGTCAAAGGAACTAGGACTAAAACCAAGAATCACCTACCCAGCAAAACTGAGTATAACACTTCAGGGGAAGAAATGGTCTTTCAATGAAATTGGGGACTTTCAAACATTCTTGATGAAAAGACCAGAACTGAAAAGAAAATTTGACTTTCAAACACAAGAATGAAGAGAAGCATGAAAAGGTAAACAGCAAAGAGAAGTCATAAGGGACTTTACTAAAGATGAACTGTTTACATTTCTACATGGAAAGACAATATTTGTAACTCTTGAAACTTTTCAGTATCTGGGTAGTTGATGGGATTACGTACATACATACATACACACACACACACAGGCAGAGAGCACAGAGTGAATGGAATAGGATGGAATCATATCTTGAAAAAATGAAATTAAGTGGTGAGAGAGAAATATATTGGGAGGAGAAAGGGAGAAATGGAATGGGGCAAATTATCTCTCATAAAAGAGGCAAGTAAAAGACTTTTTAGTGGAGGGAAAAAGAGGGGAGGTGAGAGAAAAACATGAAGTTTACTCTCATCACATTCGACTAAAGGAAGGAATAAAATGCACACTCACTTTGGTATGAAAACCTATCTTACAATACAGGAAAGTGGAGGAGAAGGGGATAAGCAGGGTGGGGGGGGTGATGGAAGGGAGGGCAGTGGGAGGAGGGAGCAATTTGAAGTCAACACTCTTGGGGAGGGACAGGATCAAAAGAGAAAATATAAGCAATGGGGGGCAGGATAGGATGGAGGGAAATATAGTTAGTCTTACACAACACGACTATTATGGAAGTCATTTGCAAAACTACACAGATATGGCCTATTGAATTTCTTGCCTTCCCAAAGGGAATGGGTGGGGAGGGAGGGATGAAGAGAAGTTAGAACTCAAAGTTTTAGGAACAATTGTCAAGTTCTGTTCTTGCTACTAAGAAATAAGAAATACAAGTAATGGGGTATAGAAAATTATCTGGCCCTACAGGACAAAAGAGAAGATGGGGACAAGGGAAGGGAGGGATGATAGAAGAGAGGGAAGGTTGGTGATAGGGGCAATCAGAATGCTTGGTGTTTAGGGGTGGCGTGAGGGGACAAATGGGGAGAAAATTTGGAACCCAAAATTTTGTGAAAATGAATGTTAAAAGTTAAATAATTTTTTTTAAAACGGAGAATTAAGTTAAATGAAATTTAAATAATGACAATTTACACTAAGCAGTGCTTTTAAAAAGGGCCAATATCCAAAAGGCAACTAATATATCTATAATGTACCTGGGTGCCATTTTGGGATCCATCCCAGAAACTAAACTCATGAGAAGATAGATTTGGAGATGGGAAGGGACCTTAGAAGACACAACATCCAACCTTCTACAAGAAGCCTTTCCTGAATCTTCTTAATGCTAGTCTCATCCCTCCATTGATTATCTCCAATTTATCCTGAAAATATTTTACTTAGTTGTACATAATTATATCCATAGTGTCCTGCCCACTAGACTCTAAGGTCTTTGAGAGCAAGGACTCTTCTTTGCTATTTTTGTATCACAATGCTTACTTACCACAGTGCCTGCTATATAGTAGCTGCTCAATAAATACTGACTTACTCACATGGTATCCAAAGAGATCTCAACTGACTGGCACAAACAAGATTAAATATAACAGAGAAATAATATGAGAATTATGATTCAGCTACAAGAATGCATTTGGGGGTCAGAGAAGTGGAGTTCAATTAACAGCTCTGAAGTTTAGAGGCAGTAGGTGGCACAGTACACAGAACTCTGGAATTAGAGTCAGGAAGACTTGAATTCAAATCCCACTTCAGACACTAGCCGTGTGACCCTGGGCAAATAACTTAGTCTCTCTCAGACTCAGTTTCCTCTAGAAGGAGGGTGTTAGACTCAATGTCCTCTAAGTTCACTTCCTGTGAGTTGTTTGCTTTCTACCTTTGTGCCTTTAACCTCTCTTTAAAATGAGGGAACTAACCCTTTGACCCAGCAATATCACTTCTAGGGCTGTATCCCAAAGAGATCATAAAGATGGAAAAAGGTCCCACATGCACAAAACTACTTAGAGCAGCTCTTTTTGTGGTGGTCAAGAACCGGAAATCGAGGCAATGCCCATCAATTGGGGAACGGCTGAACAAGTTGTGGTATATGAATATAATGGCATACTATTGTGTTACAAGAAATGATGAGCAGGCAGACTTCAGGAAAATCTTGAAAGATTTATATGAAGTGATGCTGAGTAAAGTGAGCAGAACCAGGAGAACATTATACACAGTAACAGCCATAGTGTGTGAGGATTGATTTTGACAGACTTAGCCATTCTCAGCAATGCAAGGACCTAAAACATTTCCAAAGGACTCATGATGCAAAATGCCATCCACATCCAGAGAAAAAACTATGGAGTAAGAACACAGAAAGAAGCAGACAATTTTCTTTGTTATGTTTTGTTGTGTTTTGTTTTGTTTTTCTCATAGTTTCTCCCATTCATTATAATTCTTCTATGCAACATGACTCATTTGTATCTGTGTTTAATAGGAATGTATGTGTGGAGCCCATATAAGATTGCATGCCATCTTGGAGAGGGAGGGGAAGAAAATTTAAAATTTACGCAAGTGAATGTTGAAAACTAAAAACAAATAAATTAACAGATTTGGGGGTAAAATGAGGGAATTAAACTAGATGATTTCTGTGGTCTCTTCCAGTTCTTACTCTTGTGATTATATGGTTTTGAATCTTGTAATTTAAATCACTCAATAAAGAAACATTTATTAAATATCCTACTTCATGCCAGGCACTGTGCTAATCACTAGGAATACAAAGGAGGCAAAAGACAGTTCTTGTTCTCAAGGAACTTAAAGATCAAATGGGGAAGACAACAAGGATACAAATATACAAAGCAAGCTATATACAAGATCCATGGGAAATAATTAATAGAAAACAGGCACTAGAATTAAGAGGGGTTAGTGAAGGCTTTCAGCAAAAAATGAGATTTTAGTTGAGACTTAAAGGAAGGCAGAGAAGTCAGTAGGTAGAGTTGAGAAGGGACAGAGTTCCAAGCCAGGGAACAGCCAGAAAAAATGCCCAAAGCTGAGAGATAGAATGTCTTGTTCATGCAACATCCAGGAGACCAGTGTCACTGGATTTTGGAATATGTAAGGGAGCAAGGCATAAGAACACTGGAAGGGTAGGACGGCACTAAGCTATCAAGGGCTTTGAATGCCCAAAAGGGCATTTCACACTTAATCCTGGAGGCTATAGGGAACCATTAAGGTTTACTGGGTTAGAGCGAAAGGTGACAATAAGTAGACCTTTGCTTTAAGAAAATCACTTTAATAGCTGAATGTAGGATAGATTGAAATGGGGACTTGAGGCAGACAGCCTCCACCAGCAGGCTACTGCAGTAATCCAGGTATAAAGTGATAAGGCCTGCATTAGAGTGGTAGCAATGGTCAGAGGAGAGAAGGGCTGTGTATTCCAGAGATGTTGCAAAGATGAAATCAACAGACCTCGAGAAAAAGAGCTGATAATGTGGGGGGGGCGGGGGGGGGGGCCGGCGGCGACAGATAGTGAGGAGTCAAGGATGACTGAAAAGTCAAATGTCCAAATAGTATTCATTTGTAATGGTGCACAGATAGTAAAGATGGAGCTAGGAAGCAATTCACGTGAAAACACAGTGGACTACAAGCTTAATGAGACCACAGTGTAACCTGGAAGCCAAAGAAGCTAATATATTCCTAGGTCACAATAAAAGTACAGTGCCAAGGTGTCAGAGTCAAGATGGCAGACTGAAGTATTTTCACTGAGCTCTCCTAACACACCCCTCTAAACAACTCTAAAAACCTCAGGGGGAAAATCAACTGAGAGTCACAGCAAGTCATTTTTACAGCCTAGTGCAGTTTGGGAAGACAGAGAGGTTTGAGGATACAGGTTTGGGGGCGGGACAGGAGCATGGTGCAGCAGATATGGCACTGGTTGTGGGCCTTGGAGGTGGAGACAGCAGCCCTGGCAGAACCAGGAGAGCCTATGTTGATTACCTTCCTATATGGGAAGATGACACATGTAACCCATAACACATGTCATCATTTGGGAAGTTATAAGGAGTCTTCTGAGATAGAAGGCATGGATGTGACTCTTTTACGTTAAGATGATCTTAAAAGAAAAAGTAAGGGTGAGAAAGAAGGATGGACTCAAAGAAGGAGAAAGGGAGAGGAAGAATGGGGGAAATTATTTCACATAAGAGGCCCATAAGGAAGGATTTTTACCACGGAGGGGAAAATGAAGGGAGGAGCAATCAATGCTTGAATCTCACTCTCATTCGAACTGGTTCAAAGAGGGAAAAAATACATATATATATTTTTTAAGATTCACACTTTATAAATATTAATTCATTTTATCCTCATAATAACTCTGGGATATAGATGCTACTACTATCCCCATTTTACAGATCAGAAAACTAAGGCAAAGTGAATTGATAGGGTCCACAGCTAGAAAGGATCTAAGGCTGGATTTGAATTGAGGTCTTCCCTGACTTCCAGTCCAACACTCTATATCCACTGTACTGCCTAGCTGCCTCTTGATCTTCTCAGTCACTGTCCCTGACCTCCCTTTGCACCGCTTAACACTGTTAACACTCTCTCCTGAATTTGCTCTCCTCTTTTTTTTTTTCTTCTATATACTGCTATCTCTTGGTTCTCACCATTCTGATTACTCTTTCTCAGTCTCCTTTGCTGAAGTATCCTGCATGTCCTCCTTCCAAGACTTTCTTGAGACTTTTCTCCTCTTTTGGTGACCTCATTAACACCCACAGGTTTAATCTTCTCCATGCAGATAATTCCAATATGTATATTTCAAGACTCAGTTTCTCTTCTGAGTTCCATTTCCATATTACCAATTGCCCAGTTATTTCCAATGGGAAGGCCTACAGGCATCTAACTCAACAATGTCCAAAACGGAAATCATTGTCTTGCCCCTAAATTGACCTGCCTTCCAAACGTCCCTATTTATGTCAGGAGCAACACCATCCTTCTAGTGACCCAGGCTTGCAACCTGCTTGGTGTCATCCTCTGCTCTTGACATATCAATCAGTTGCTAAGTCTTACTGATTTTATCTCCTTACCACCTATTACACTTCTCTGGACTTACCTAGCTGCCAGCCTAGTTCAAGATCTCAGTACTTCTCATCTAGAATAATAGCTTCCTAATTGGTTTCCCTGCCTCAAATCTTTTCCCACTCTAATATGCCTTCTCCAACAGCTACCAAAGTGATATTCCTTAAGTACAGACCTAATCATGTCATCTTTATTAAATGAAGTCCCCTATTATTTCCAGGGTAAAACACAATCTCCTCTGTAATTTGAAGTCCTTTAAAACCTGGCCCTCATCTATCTTCTCAAACTTAATATACATTACTTCCTCATTATTCTTTTTCATTCATTCTTTGGTCCCACCAAACTGGTCTTCTTGATAGTTTCAACATGTTGCATTCCCATCGCTCATCTCCATCTTCCATTTCCTACATCTAGAATGCGTCACTTCACCTCCACCTCTTAAAATCCTTAGTTTCCTTCAAAGGTCAGCTTGAGTCTCACCTTTTAAATGAAGACTTTCCTGATATCCAATGGTAATGACATTACCATTGTCTTCCTTATAAAAATAACTACCAAAAAATGTTTATCTTGCATATCCTCACATATGACTTGCATATTGACCCCCCTTCTCTATATTTACACACCTCCTATCTAAATTCAGGCCCTCATCATGCCTTGTCTACATTATTACAACAATTCCCTAATTGGTTTCTTTACTTCAAGACTCTCTCCACTCTAATCCATCCTACACAATGTTGATAAATCAACTCCAAGCATCTCCCTACTGCCTATAGGATCAAATACAAACTTTTTCTGTTTTGGTTTTAGAGACAAGTGGTCCCCAACCCATCTTTCTGATCTTATTGTACATTATGCTCTCCTGTCATCCAAGATCCAGCCAAGCTGTCCTTCTTTGCTCCTCACACATAAAGCTCCATTTGTTTCCACTGGCCATCCCCATCCCTAAAATGCTCTCCATCTTCATCTCCTTTCCAAAGAATCCCTCTCTTCCTTCAAGACTCAGTTTAAAGATCGCCTTTTACATGGTCTTCTTGATTCCCTCCAAATGCTAGTGCCCTCCCTCCCAAACTATCTTGAATCTAATTATATTTATTTGTTCTGATTTCTACTCGAAGCTCTAAGCAACATGAACAAAATTGAAAATTACTAATCCAAAACTACTTATATTTAGATTTAATTAGAATGGGCTGCCTCAGAAGGTCATGAATTTCCCCTTCATTAAGTCTTAAATAGATCAACAACCCTAAATATATCATAGAGGAGCTCATTTTTAATCGGTAACCAAGCATTTATTAAGCACTTGTATTTGCCTAGCACAGTGGATACAAAAAATGAAGCAAGCCCTATTCAAGGAGCTTTCTGTTCTAACATTCATTTCAAGTAAAGATTGTATGAGGTGGCCATTGAGGTCCCTTCCAACTCTGAAATTCAGAGATTCCCTTCTGTGAGACAGATAAACAGCACACAGGATGGCTACTAGCACACGTTCCCTCTTGATTTGGTCAGACAGGAAAGACACTAACAAGAGGCTAATAATCTTATTCTAGTCTAATTTTCTCAGAAAAGAATTGCTGATGAGAGAACAAACTCTTGTGCTTGTACGTTCAACCCTACGGCTCCCCCTAAACCTCCATGGTGGCCAGTTGAGGCACACGCAACATTTGTACATTCCACCCTAAGGGTTCCCCATTCACTGTCTAGTGACCACCTATTTTATACAGCATCAAAGAAGGTATATTGCCAGCAACAGCCTCACAAATTTACATCATCTCATCTCTGAATTTCACTGTGCAGCTGCAGTGGATGTTTATCATTATATAATGCTGCACAAACATGGTATTTTGAGCCATATGGGAACTCATACCTGGTACCTGGGAACAGAAGATTGTTGTGGCTATGGATCCTGGGAAACAACTCTAAGGAATAATAACAAAATTCACTTTATGCACGCTAAAATCCACCTTACATACACCTTCCTTCTTAAACAATGGAATATAACGAAGTGTAACCTTTTTTTTCGATGGTTCACTATGAACAGTCATTGTCTAACTGTGATGCAGTACAATTCAGTGCTTCAGTTTTCTGTCTCCCCGTCCCAGGGCAAGCTCTTAGCTTTAAACTTATTTGCATTTTACCTCCTCACTTTACTTGATATCTGGCTGATCCCTGAGGATACCATGTAACCCTCTCCATTAGACACTGTTCCTACCACCTCCTTGGACTCATAGGGACAGAAAGGCTAGGCGTATTATTCCTCAAATCCTTAAACCCCCTTCCATACCATTCCCCTACTACTGTAGGTCAATGTTTTGGGTATTTTCCTGAGCTCCATGCAATGTTTTTACAACCCTCTTCCCATTCTCACTAGTCAATCAACTAGCATTTATTAAGTACCTTCTGTGTACCAGGAACTGTGTTAAACACTGGGATACAAACACAAAAAAACAGTCTCTGCTCCCAAGGAGTTCTCGGTCTAATAAGGGAGACAACAAGCACAAAACTAGTTACAGGCAAGATGTATACAGCATGAATTAGGGGTAGTCTCAGAGGAAAGGCACCGAGTTTAAGAAAGGCTAGGAAAGGTTTCTTGTAGTAGATGAGACTTTAGTGGACTGAGGCATAAGAAACCAGGGAAGCTAGAAAGAGAAAGGGAGAACATTCCAGACATAAAAAACAGCAGGTAAAAAGGCTGTTAGGAAACAAAAAATCATGTGCCAGGAATAGCAGGGGTATCTGGCTTCACTAGAATGCTGAGTGCAGAGTAAGGAATAAGGAATAAGAAGTAAGGAATAAGAAGACTGGAAAGGTAGAAAGGTTAGGTTAGGAAGGGCTTTGAAGGTAGAGAATTTTACCTGATCCCAAAAGTAAGAGGGAGCCATGAGTTTTTTGAATGGGGGTGAAGAGGTCAGATCTACCTTTTAAGATCTATTTAACAGCTAACTGGAAGATAGATTGGAGTCAGGTAGACCCACCAGCAGGCTATTAGTCCAGCCATGAGATGATAAAGGCATTCCTAGGAGATGGCAGTGTCAGAAGAGAGAAAGGGGCATATATGAGATGTGTCATGAAAATATAAACGACAGGATCTGACCAATGACTGGATGGGGGTGCAGAGAGTAAGGAGTAAAGGACACTTAGGTTGGAAGCACAGATGACTGGGAGAACAGCAGTGCCTTCAACAGTAATAGGGAAGTTCAAAATGGGGGCAGGGAGGAAAGGGGCCACTTAGGGAGAAAGGTGAATTCAGTTTTGAACATGTTGAGTTCAAGATGCCCTTGGGAAATCCACTTCAAGATGTCTAAAAGGGTAGCTAGAAAAGTAAAATAGTGGTGGAGAAGATTAGGGGCGAATAAACAGATCTGGGACTCATTTTCATAAAGATAACAATGGAGATGAACCCAAATCCTCTAAGTATGGGGAACCCCCCCAATGCTCTGTCCTGGGCCTTTTCTTTTCCCTCTATGCTATATCATTTCAGTTCAGTCATCAAAATCATGCATGTAGGTGGATGCCCATTAGATAGCCTCCTAAGTCTGAATAAAATGGTACCTTATCTTACATGATAATAAGATGCTATTTGCATAATTCAATTTTCCTAAAGAGAGATCACAAAAAACCTCTAGAAAAAAAAGATATTAGGATGCTTTCTCTAAAAATATCCCAGTGTTGGAAAATGACACTTCTCTAACCCAGCATCCTAAAATAGGGCTTAAGGGTAACACAAAATGCAAATGAACAAGGCTAATGCCACTTCAATGATGAATAACCCCATTTTCAACCAAGCTATCCAACAACAGAATACAAAAGGGCAGCTAAATCACAGCCAAAGCAACTAGAATATTTGTGCTCAGTTTATAAATGAAAGTATTCTGTATTCAACTCTTCTAATAAGAGAATAGCCAAACAAAATAGTAAAACTTTAACCAATAGTAAACAGAGGAGATAATTTATAACGAATTCCTATACAAACTATTCATTTAATAAACAGTTATATTCCACTCCCATGACAATAAAGGGAGAACATTAAAAAGAAATGTTTTATTTTATGCATCAGTGACGTTAAAGCACAATGTAATTACAGCATTAGGTAAATGCTGGAAGTCATTATCCAAACGATACAGCCATTCTGTTTCTATGCCCTTCTGTAATTACAAATAGCACTTTCATGACCTACAAAAGAGCACCCATTCAATGTAGCTTTAACCTTGAAATATACACTCCAACATCCCCATAATTTGATAATTTACAGATAACAATATGGAAGAGATGTATTTTTAATGATCTCTCATTTTACTGAACTAATGCGAAAAATAAATCTATGATGGACAAGAGTTCCAAGATTCTGCAAGATATTTTTCTAGAGAAATACAAAGTGAAAGTTGCAAAACATTTTGGGATTTCTAAGAAGCATCTTCCATGTCCACATCCTGTTGTAATTTGAGCACCATTTTTTCTTCCAATTGTTTTCCTTTGCCTTAAAAAAAAAAACAAAAAAAGCAGGGAAAAAAATCATCTTTTGACCTCGAAATATATAACAGCATTCTCAACAGGAGTTGTATATTTTGAACTATGTGTTTAACTATTTGAAAATAGTTCCATCTCTATGAAGTCAGCTACTACTAAGTCAGATATTACTGTCTGGCTACCAGTTATAATCTGTATTACCTAGAAGTTTTTACTGTGAACTCAGGAGACTTCAAATTTCTTGTTGTACTAGTAATTTGCGTAAGAATATTCCATGAAAGAAGTGGGCCGTCGCTAGGCATTAGAAATCTTTTCATTATGCAGATGTTACCACTCAATATTTTTTATAACAGAAGCTAACCTATAGTAGGACTTAAGCATTCTGGATTCAAACTGGAGTTTGAAAGCAAACCCACCTGTCTCTGCTCTCTACAAATTATGGGGTATAAATGTATACTAATTTACCATACCCCAAGTTGATCAAATGGTTCATGCAACAAACTCAAGTAATTAAGAGTAGTTTGATGAACTCAAAGGGAAGACTATAGTTTAAAATATTACTCTTTGACTAAGAGTAAGTGAGCAGGCAAAATTATATTTGTATGGTTATCATGAGCATCAAGACATTTTGTATAATTGAGACTGCAATAAATGTATTCTTCAAGTATCACAAGTACATCACATTTTTACAAATCAAAACCCTTTATAGATGCAACAAGAACTTGATATATAATAACAACCTGCCCTATAAGTTTATCTTTCCAATAAATCCAATCTTTGCTTAAAAAAGAGCACACATGTAGAGTGTTTTACCTGCAAGAGGTGCCCGGATAAGATGGATGTTCTGTTTGACCTCGTTGATGGCCTGAACTTTCTGTAGTTCTTTGCTCTTCTTTAACCTAAGTTAAGAAATGAAATAGCATCATAATTTGGAATAATAACCTCACTAAGATGCAGTATTCATTATATATTGCCCAAATTTTATTATTAAGCCAACCAACACCAACTGGGAATGCCAATTTAACTAACATGAAATACTAATTCAGGCATCCCTAACATGGAAAAACAGCAACACTACTGCACCCAGGGCCTAATCCCCAAGGTTCCTCAATCAGTCCAGTCCACGTTGCCTGAACATTTGTTCTGCCACAGAATGGTATTTAATTGTTCCATATAGTTGGTCCCTGGGTACCAAACTAAACTGTAAAAACTACCTGACAGCAGTGACTGTTTCATCTTTGTGTTGTGGCTAAAACTTTATATACACTTTTAGATTTGGCTTTACTCACTTAAAACTGCACTAAAACTTCTGGGACAGCCTGAAGGCAAGGTACTCACTAAATACTTGGTAAATAAATCTATACTGGTGAACTACTAAAAAGTATTCCCATATAGAGGAAGCACACTTCCTGACAATTCTAGTCTTAAGGGATTCTACAGTCCTTAATTACTATTGCCCTTTTATCTAAAAAAAGACTTTAGAAATCATTTTATCATACAATTAGGGCTTTATTAATTATTGCCTTCTTCTCTAACTATATGCTACATATGATATACTTGCAAGATTCTTATAAGGAGGGACTGTCATTCTATTTGTTGTGAAACTGTCAGATCATCTAAGCAAACGTAAACAATCAAAGAATTCTCAGTTTATGAAATGAATGACAAACATCACAAGTCCCCTTTCTGCTAATTCTTACAAAGGCTAGAAAGTGAAGTATGGTATTTGTTTTTCCTGCAATGGGATAGCCTTTCTAAACAACACCAACAACTCAGGGAGTTTCTGTAGCTATCACTTTTCAATACTGCAGCTTGATAAAACTTTAAAAGAGTCCCTGAAAACACACCACTTACCCAAATAACAAAAGTTGTGGTTAATACCATAAGAACAATATTAAACTTGGGCAACTGGTAAAAACAACGTTACAAAAGGATTTCAAGGCATTAAAACAGAAATAGATATAAACTGTTAAAAATGTTCATCAAGACATTATTAAGGTGTATCTAGTTACTCTACTCAAATTTTCCCACCTGTTCATTATAAATTTAGCTTGACGTTTTTGTTTGATCTCTTCTACTCTCTTCATGGCATCAACTGCAACAAAAAAGATAAAAATAGATTTACAAAACTCTGACATAAGCATATGCTTTCAATCCATGTAATTCAGATGCACCTGCCTTTAACACAATTTTTTTGATGACTCCTTCTTTATTTCTTCATTATCCTAATTTTGAAAGCACTGAAACTGAAAGTGAACTCAAGCATCACCACTGCAAACAACTGGGGTAAGTGTGGACACACGCTGACATGTTACATATTCTTAATTATTCCTCATCAATTCACTCTTTCATAAATACCACTTCTCAAATTTTTTAACAAGTATGGTAAAAAGGAGAAGACACATTGTAGCTGCAATGTATGTGAAGGCCTAAAGTTAAGGAGAGGTAAAGAATTTGCTTTACCAACCAATGATATCAGTATAACAAAAGGAGAAAGGGAACTAAAATAATGGATAAATATATTTATCTATGCCATAGATCGTGCACTGCTCAGCTTAAACTTGCTTGTTAATGACATCATAAATGCTATTTTATGACACTATCCAAAAGATCTGCTATAAAACATGTAAAAACAAAACTGGAGCTGCTGTCCCCAAGAAGCAGTAAGAAAATACTACAAGGGCTAACACAATGCTATTGAAACCTTGCAGCAAAATCTTACAGGGTAAAATGGCAAGTGTGCTAGGCTGGAAGACTACAGAAAACGCACATTCTTGCGCCAGCTGTCACATTCTTGCATGATTTCAGGCAAGCCAACAAACCTCAATGAGCCACAATAACCTTTTCTGCAAAATGAGGATACTACATACCTGCTGCCTGCCTCCAAGGGTTAATGTGAGGATCAAACAATAAAAACAACTGAAGTGGAAAATCTAGCTTTGAGAATATCGAATATAGGTGAATCACCACTTAGAAGTACAAATGGGAAGAATTCATGCTGCTACAAAATTCCTGAATCCAAGACTCAAGGGAAGGAAAAGCACTGCTAGGCAAATGCACCTGACTACAAACTAAGCAGTACACATTTAAGACTCTATGCTGAAGAAAGTACTTTCAAATATTGCAGCATGTTTGGTCAAAAAATGCCATCTGGGATTCTGACCAGCACATCCCTCTACTGAAGCATGAGAACCAGCAAGATATTTGCGAAGCAAAGCCTCTAACTTCTCGGATTTTTCATTTACTTCAGATTCCTCCATCATTTGCAAGTTGTAAAAAAAACTAGCCTATGTTTGGAAATAAATTGAAAACGAAATTAACATGTGAAAAAGTACAGAAGCTGGTATCAACATAAAGTTTTCAGTTTTCTGAAGTAATAATAACAATAGCTAGCATTTAGAGCTTTATGGTTTACAAAGAACTTTTTAAAAAATTATTTTATTTAATTCTTGTAACAACCGGGAGTTAGGTGCTTTTATTATCCTCATTTTACAGATAAGGAAACTAATGCAAACAGAAGGTAAGTGATTTGCCCAGGGTCATGAAACTAGTGAGTGTCTGAAGCTGTATTTGAACTCAGGTCTTCCTGACTCCAAGATCAGCACCCTACCCACCTTACCACTGAGCTGCCTTGAAAAATATGAAGATGATAAAAATGAAGTACAGAAAACTGCACAGCTCAGAAAAGACGAGTTAGAACAAGTTCCTGTGGCTAAAGTTTAAGTCGGTAAATCTGGAATCTGCGCCTCCATTTTCTGAAAATGAGTATTTCCAAGTAACCACTTGCCACTGTGAAAACACCACGTCCAAAAGAAATAATTTCTCTTGTTTTGAAAGCATTTCCAATATTTTTGTGAAGACTTATCTTCAAACAAAAACTTTGAAATTTTGGAAAGAGGTCCTAATATGGAAGACCTCCCAATGAAAGTGCGACAGATGTGGAGAAATTCAGACATATTAACGAGCCCCACCACAAACGACTGTACAATAAGGAAAGGCACCCAACTAGAAACTGTTTAATTTTATGACCTGTCAAATGATCTAGGAGGAGGGAACTCCTATTCTACATCAATTCTTTCTTGTGTTCAAAGTTAAGCCCAATTTTCACAAAAATGCCTAAAAATGTAAGAGAAACTATGAACTTTTTAAAAAATCATTAAGTTCATTTGAAATTTAATTTTAATGAAATGCATCTAATGAACAAACCATATTATGCATTTTTACACTCCTAACCTGACAAAGTAGCTTTGGATTGATAAAGAATATTAAATTAATAATAAAAGTATTCCAGTTTTCTTCCCTCACATGCCCCTAACCCCTGTCAAACCCAAGAGTACTTCCCTACAGCATCAAATTTCTTGTTTTAAAGAAAATCTGTAGGCAAATTCTTCTAGACATCTTAATAAAAACATGATCTACAAATTTATACTTTGGTATTAAATAAATTAAGGTATTACTTATTAATTTCTCTGAACAAAAGGTAGCTACTATGTTATAGAGGGTTGCAATTGGGTGGTGTTATGTCAACAAAGTCACATAATTTTTGTGTATATATCAAATCAATATGACTTGAAAAGCCCTATAAACCCTTGTATGTTACCTGTTTTATTCCATAACTCTCTCTGGTATTTGACAGGTTCATTTCTACGCTTTTCAAATTCAAATGAATTATCCTGTATAGAAAAATAAAAGAAAAAATATGCGTTTACAAGAGATACAAAGTTAACCTTTAACAAAGTTAAAATAGTTTCTTTTACAAACAGTTCAAACTATGTCAAACCAGACACATTAATTTCTTATTATATAATGACCCCAGCAGAAGCATTGTTATCCATTCATTCCATCGTATCTTAGACTCTAGGCTACCTACCGTAGAAATAAAAAGAACAAATCATAGTCCTTGCCCAAAGTGCTTACAGAGGAAAGAGCACTGAGACATACACAACTGAAGAGAATACAAGGTAAAACCGGAAACAAAGGGCACAGAGAATAGGAGCTGAAGAACTGTAGGATCCTTTGTGCTATGGGAAACCAAGTCCAACTTAAAGGGTGGCATCTGAGCCAGGTCTTAAAGGATGGGTAGAAAAATGAACTTGGAGGGCTCATTCGAGAAGGATGGAGAGAAGATCATTCTAAAAACAGAGGAAAGAGCATGAGTCAAGCACGAAAGCAAGAAAGCAGCAGGCATATCTCTGACTTCTTTCAAATGTGATCTTCTACAAGAAGCCTTTCCCAGTCCTCTTCAATATGCTTTCCCTCTAAGACGACCTTGAGTTTATCCTTGACATATCTTTATATATAGTTGTTTGCATGCTCCCTCCTCCATTTGAACATGAACTCCCTGAGGGCAGGGACTATCATTATTACCTTTCCTTGCATCCCAAGGACTTAGTACAGTGGTATACAGAATATAGGCTTATTTATACTTGCTGACTTTAGCTAATGGAAGAAAATGCTGAGAAGTTAGATTGGTCAAAATTGAAGAGATTTCAAATAGCAAAATAAGAAGTTTAGATTTTATTTGGCAGGAAATAAGGAGTTCAATAACAGAAACTTTTGGAACAGAGATGTAATGGAATCAAAGTTGTAGTTAATATAAAAAAAATTTAATCTGGTACAAATATGTAAGGTTGGATTAGAAGGTAGAGAAACTGAAGGCAGAATAACATTTAACAGATTAACTCCAAGAGTCTGAGAAAAGAATATTAATAAAAGCTTAAACTAGGATAGTAATAGTAGAAATAGAGAAAAAGGATGTATGCAAAACATTTAAGGGGCAAAATCAACAGTATTTACTGATATGATGCAGGGAAGGGTAAAGTCAAAGATGATTTACGCTGACACTTAAGTCTGAGTGACAGGAAAGAAGGCAGTGCTAATACCAGAAAAAGAAAAGTCAGAAGAAGATTTGGGGGGAAGGGTTATTATTAGAGCCTGGTTTTGAAAACTTCATGGTAGAAATACCACTGGATGAATAACAATAATAATAATGAGACATAGCTGTGGAAATCAAGATCTAGAAGGCACCTACGTGGAAGTGTTAGTTGAGGGGCGAGTGGTAAAAGAAGACAGTACAGTGGAAAAAATATTACCCGTTCTCTGGCCAGAAGATCTAGCCATGAACTTCAGCTCTGATACTTACTAGATGTTTGATCACTGCCAAGTCACTTAATTTCTCTGAGTTTCACTTCCCTCATCTATAAAATAAGGATAGTGATACATATGCTACCTACTTCAAACAAAAGCATTTTAAAATCTTATACAAATGTAAGTAAAACATTGCTATCACCAGATTTCCCCAAGATCAAGTGTATGGAAGGTGGGCCAAGAACAGAATTGGGGGAATAATTGTATTTAGAAAATCGGAGGGGCCAACAAAGGCCTAAAAAAAATACCAGTAGAGCACATGATCAAAGAAGTCAAATGGGAGAAACATTTCAAAAAGGAGGGTCAGTTATCAGTGCTATAAAATTCAGATGCAGGATGGAGTTCGCAAAAAGACCAATTGATATAGTAACTAGCAGTTCCCTGATGGCCTCTGAAGAAGCAGGTTCAGCACCGGTTGGACTACTCTTACAAGAATTTTGGCAATAAGGAAAAAACAATAGGAATATTCAGAAATGTGGATATGAAAGATTTAAGAACTGAGAACAGAAAAGACTGAAAGATATCTAAAAAGATAGGAAGAAAAGGAAGGGATGATATAAGGGAAGGGATATGCTTCTTTCTCTGAGTGAGAAGGAACAGAGAAAAAGATGGAAAAAGACAAATTCTAAAGTGGTAAGGAAGTTGAGGAATTTTACCTTAGATAGTTCAATGAAAAAAATGCAGCTAATACATCATTCTGACTATATTGGTCCTATAATCTATTAAAGTTAGAAAATATTGGAGCAGGGTTAGTTGCAAATAAGATTAAGTTAATCTCAAAATATCTTTAAATCTTTAGAGTTGAAAATTATGATGAAAGCTTCATTATTTATGTTATTAGACACTAATGTAAATACTGATATTGAAAAACAGTATTCAAAGGAAATCTACCAAGGCTAGCACTTTGCTTCTATTTATGACCTCTCGTAAATGATAAATATCACTGCTACATCCATTTATACAGAATTTAACCCTATTAAAAATCTTCACTGATAAATATTGATGTACTCTATACTGTTTATTTAGGGACATCACATTTTCTCAATGGAGTAAGAGCACTTGAAGACAAGGATAAAGTTGTTATATTCATTACACCCCCCCTCCCAGTACCCAGAGCAATACACTACATAACAAATCACAACGCATGATTACAATTCAACAAGTGATACCATATGCCTTCATAGATTCAACTATTATTTACAGATAGATGAGTCAGAGTGGCTGAGGATTAAGAGCTGACCTTCTAGTGAAGACCTAGGTTAAACCCACCCTCTACAACAGGCTGAGCGAGCAAAGGCTAAGTCACCAAATCTTTCAGTGCCCCAGACAACTCTGTAAGCGCCTGGAGAGAAGGGGATGGTCTACTTTAGTAGAGGAAGGTTCTCCCAGGAAGTTCCTACATAGATGAAATCAACGGATCTGTAAACAGTGGATGTCATCCACCTAAGTTTACCCAGATCTCCCAGTCCTACACAATGCTGTCTAGATGACTATTCACTGTCAACTCAAACTGAATATGGCAAATATTTAAAAAAAAAAAAAAAAAAGAGCGACTTTACATCCAACTAGTATTACCATAATGCCATAACCCTCCCAAGATTCTAAGCACAGAATATGAACTTCAATTTAAATTTGTCCTCTTAATTTTATGCATTCAATGATTGCCAAACCATGTTGTTCTTTTCTGTTGCTCTAGCATCTAGTCCTTCTATCACAAAAATCACAGGATTAAGAAATCCCAAGGTTTAGTGTACTTTGAAACTGAGGCCCTATCATCACAATACCTACAGTAAATAGTAATATAATCAATCCAAATAATAAATCACTATGCTAATTTTATGTCACATAGCATTTAATCTAAATTTCACTTGCAGGCTTACAAATGACAATGCTAGATTTTTAAGACAAGACTTTTTTTTGCTTAGGGAATCTCCGTCTTTCATGACTCTGCATGTATGTTAGAACAGACACAGAAGTACACAGTCTGTCTCTCAGAAGTTATCAATGTAGTTACTCACTTAAGTCTGTGATTTCCACATCCAATGAGGCTATTATTTCTGGAGACCTAAAAGCTAATCATTCTAGAATGATTTTATGATAACTGCATAACTCCTTTATCCACATAAAAGAAGCATATGTGATTGTGATACAACCATGCAGTTACTAAAATTAAAGTAAAATCATGGAGATTTCCCTAATGAAAGAGAAGGACCTGTACTACTAAATTACTTTAAAAACACCATAGAAACTGTCAAGTTAGTAAAACCTGAGTTTTTACTTTAGCTCTGACTTTGATCGTGGCTTCTAGTATAGTCAAATCTGAGTGAATTTCTAATGTATTACTAAAATAGAGGTAGCATGTACTCGACAGAAGTCCCCAGCTAGTGGGTAAACAGATGGTAACTGTGAGGAGGTAGGTGTCACATCATAAGCTCTCTGGAAAGGAAAACTCTATTATTCATTTTTGTATAAACCTCCACATTGTAAGCACCCAATATATATTTGGCTGAATCAATGAAAGAGATAGGAGACAAAACAACCACAGGATACTATAAACTAAAAATCCCTCAAAAGACACTGATGGCCATCAAAAAGGTAATACAAAAGATCGTGAAGTCTAATTTTCCTATGTTTTATACCACATAAATGCATTTCTCCATCCCAAGAAAATTTTTCCCATTAATTTTCAAAGGCTAAAATCTCTAAGGTGAAACATACAAAGTACAAATCAGAGTATAACTGATAAGTCACATTGGGAAGCAAACTAAGTCTCAAGAAAGGATGCAAAACTGTTGTAGATCACTAATCTCACTAGAAAGCCTTGAGGTTCCTAATTTTTCCTTTACCATCTAATTATATCTTGATAATCTTCTCAATCCCTTAAAAATCACTGTAGTACTATAATTCCAGAAGACTAAAGCTGAAGTACACCACCCACCTTCTGCTAGAGAAGTGATGGACCTAACATAAAGGATACTTTGGGATATTGGCCAATGTAGGAATTCCTTCTGTTTGACTACACATATTTGTTAAAAAGACATTCTTTTGCCTTTTTAAAAAATTGTTCAATTAGAGGCAGAGGTGGGAGATAGGTAAGAGGAAAAGAAAATAAATACCTATTAATAGGAAAAAATAATAAAATTTAGATTTAATACGGTTGAAGTAACTGCTACAATAATGCATTTTTCCCAGAAAAGCCCTATAGATTTTTTTAACTCCTTTAATTTCTGATTCTGAAAAATACAAATAATCCCTGATAAGGAACAGACTTGACTGGAAAGGATAATATTTTCAAAATTAAAATATTAAATTAATATTTCTCAAGAAGCCAGTGCAGTACTGAAGTTGTGCCAATACTAGAGGCCTGGCTGAAGAGATGTGAATATTTCTTCTTTAATTAGCCAGCTACCAGACAGAGACAAGAAGCAATTACAGAGGATTCCCTATCATATGTATGTTGACAGCTGTCTATAAGATATCCATCTGTGCCCCAGATGAACAGAACAGAGAGGTCATTAAGCATGGTGAAGGTCAGGAATGGACTGGATTGAGTTTTGGTCCTATGTTCCTGTTTCCTTAGAAGGTGATCAAATAACATTTTTTCCTTATGTATTTTTATTCTTCAAGCTTCAGACATCATACCATACATCACTACCTAATTATGTCCTTAAGCCATCTTGAGTGCTATTTTTAAATGAAAGCCTGTTCATTAAATAAGTTGAACCTTACTACAATTTTGTCCAGTGATACTGATATAGCACTTTCAGGTTTGCAAAGTGCTTGGCATACATGAGCTTATTTGTGGGAAGCCACAGTACAGGTATTACACTTTACATAATTTACAGAAGCAAAATAACCAAAAGCAGGGCTCTGCTCTAGCAGATTCTCTTCAATTGCTTAAAAACAAACCCCTCTTGAGGAAGTTCTATGGTGTGAAACAGGCAACTATGCCCTATGAATGAATTCACGTAATAATTTGGGGACATAAATTCCACCTAAGAACAGACCTGGAGAAGTCACCTTAGTTACTTACCCTACAAATACAAGTCTGGGAACAAGTCTGGTTGGATGGAACGGTGCTCCGTCACCTACCTACCTTCTCTATGACTGACAGGCCTACCTGTGCACAGTCCTATACACCATGTATAGCCTCTGAAATGACTTTCTGTCTGGAGTTCAATTATGCTGACCCTCTCGGGTTTTCTTAGGTGCTCTTGCTAATTTCTCATTTATTTATTTATTTATTTATTTTTATTTTAGAATGTTAAAAGCTGAAATCCACTCAAGCACTTTGCCAGAAAGGCGCTGTACCAATCCTGAAATCCCCACCTAACAGAATCAGCTAGGGCTTTCTTTTCTTTGTTTAGGTTTTTGTTTTTTTAACTCAGGCCCTTCAACAAGGTAATATCTAATATCCCACTTACTGATTTAGAAGAATTCCATCCTAGGTTATAACATACTGAGCTCTCTGTATCCCCACAGTAATCAGCAATAAATATCAACAGTGTTCTTCACTAGTGGACTCAACACTCCTTAAAAATCATTTAATGATTCCTCCTTATCAATATTTCCTAAAATATGATTTATCTAATATCAAATCTTGAACTACAGAAATTATCTACCAAAATGAATTATCCATGTCACAGTTCCCCTCCATTTTGTAAAGACAAAGGATCTGAAATGTTTTAATAACTAAATATAGCAGAGAACGCCTACATATTGTAACTTGGCTGGCTTTTATTTCTCTTATCAAATTGTACAGGATTATAATATTCAATGATTTCTGACAATTACAGATTATCTAGAAAATCAATAGAAAAGCAAAACTAGGCAATCATTTTACAAGAAGCCATTTGATGACCAATTATATCACACGGTGCTAAAATAAAAATCAAAGTTTTGAAAAATATCCAGACTACTCCCATAGTCCATTGTACTCACCACTGTAAGTTCTTTGCCAGCTGCCTTTCGGAAGGCTTTAGTCCATCTGACCTTACGAGGATTGCGCTTCTTTTTAAAGTTTTTATGGCATTTAGATTTACAAAATCTGAAAACCTGAAGGAAAAATAAAAAAACCAAACAAGTTAGCATTAAGGCTTCTCCTGAAACAAAATGTTATCGTCCCAAGCCAAACACATCATAAAGTGAAACTGAGAAACAACAACTGCTATGCACTTATTTCCTGTCACCCACTTCATTTTAAAATCAATCAGGGATTACATACTAACATGTGACTCTCACTGGAAATATGGCCTCAACATGTACTTAATCACTTTTATAAATTTAAAAAACATTAAATTCCCCATATTAGTCATGAAGAATGAGAAAAATATCAAGGAAAGAAAGGTCAATTTCTAATCAACATAGGCCAATGCCCCCTAAAACTTTGTGATGCTTCAAGGTGCTACTAAAACTTTTCATTCACTCTCGTGCTTTTAATGTAATTTGTGCTACATTCTGCAAGAATGGCAGAAATTTTTTAAATGTACTTAATTTTTGTGGAGTTTTGCAAATAAAATAAAATTGAGTTTGTCTACTGCACATTATTGACTCATGAGAATAGGTTGGCAGGCAAACAAGTAGGCACACTCTAGGAATAGTTGGCACTACTGAATTCCAAAGTATCTAGAAGATGCACATACAGATGACATCCACCATCGTACCTCTGTATCAGTAATACAGAACTTTCTAATTTGAGAACTTAAACAGTTCTATGACAACAGGCATTCAAGACTTTCATTCTTCGTGAAAAAAAGTCCGTAACCTGTCCAAAACATAAGTTTCTCATACACAAAAGTAAGACGTACCTGACACTAAGACGTGTCTCAGGCCCTCACATCAATCAGGAAACACCATTAAGCCCCACTGTGCCAGGCACTGTGCAAAGTGCTGGGGACACCGGAGCTTACACAACCCCGGCCAGTCACAGACAGGACACATGGCACACACTTAACAGCGGAGAGGCCCTAGACTTAGGGGGCCGTGGAGGCTTCCCGCCAGGGAGGGGCGAGGCTGGGGACCCTCACCCCCAGCAGAGGCCAGGGCACGGCCCGTCATGGCTTCTCGGATGGCAACAAAGGCCGCACGCAACGCACGATCTGAGCTGGCACTGGCCGGAGAGGTCAGCAGGCGAGGACGCCAGGAATGCCCCCCGCTGAGCTGAAGACTGGGAAGGCTGGAGGGGCGAAGCTACGAATGGCTTTGAATGCCAAATACGTTTCCAATTTAATCTTCATTTTCAGGTATTTTTATCATTTATCTCATACGCCTACGTATCATTATACTAACTTTTTATTACTGCACATTAACATGGGACGTTTATTTCCATTGGCTTGCCCCTGAACGCCTTCAAGTTTACTGCGACGTCATCAGACCAAACCCTAGGAACATCCCTGGAGCGGCGGCTTTACGTCATTTCTTTAGTCTTCCCCTCACCTAGCCCTTCCTGGAAGAACACTGTTACATAACTGAAGGAAAATGCCCAATTTCGGCGAGCAGCCGGTGAAAATAAAAACACCGCTTCTTCCGCTTTGAACTCAAGGCCCCTGGCAGATCTCATGGTCTCAGCTTCACACAAAACGTCGTGAACGTGACCGTGTAACTCCTTAGGGACACGTCATTTTTTGCGTTTCCACACCCTCATCTTAACCCCGTGTCTCGCCCACAGAAGGGGCATAATCCTTAACGAACCGAATGGTTCGGTGTCTACGCTGCTTTGTCCCGGGGCCCCAAGCCAAATAAGGCTCCAAAGAAGGCCTTCCCTACCTCCGTCTCTGGGCTGGGAGGCTCCCGGGATCGGACAAGGCCGAGCCGTGACCACGGCCAAGGGCCCGGACACCACCGGCGCGGGGACTCCCGGAGCTGAGCAGGCCCGCCCACCACGCGCCGCAGCCGGGCCGCCCCCACCAGACCAGCCCCGAACACTACGGCCAGCGAGCGAGGCCCCGGAGAGAGCGCACATCACGCGGGCGGGAGGTTGGGGAGGGCCGGGGACGTAGGCCAGCCGCGACACGCGCCCCCGCAGCGGGCCCGCACCTCCATCCGCGGCCTCACCTTACAGTCATTGCGGACAAACATCATGCCGTGTCCCGGGTACACCGGCCCGGAACAAAAATAACACTTCTCGATACGCATCTCGAAGTCGAGCCGCCACCTTTTCTAGAGACCAGGGCGCTTGAGAGGAAGTGACGATAAAAATTTTGCCGGAAGTAAGTTTCTTCTTCCGGGGCTTCTCGGAGGCCCCCGGGAGGACGCGACAGGAGGGGGCGGGCCTTCTGGCGCCCTCGTGTGGGCGTTGCCGACAGCGACACTTGATGGAAAGCTCTTGCGCTGCGCCCCCTGGCGGGAGCTGCGGGAGTTTCAGCTCTGGAAGGTACTTGCACTCCAGGGATCTTAAATGTATATCAGAAAGGGACCTCAGAGCTCCCCCAGTCCAGCCTTTTACAAGTAAGGAAGTTGAGGTACAGAGAGGTTATAGATCCAGAGTGAGAAGATTTGGCAGAGTATCCTTCCCCCTCCTCCTCCCCTTCCCAAAGAACTATCCCATATGAAAAATAATGTTTTTAAGACAAAAAGAGACAAAAAAATCAGCAAAACTGATGGATATGTCCCCAAAAAAGCACATGGACTTCACACCTCTGAGAAGGAGTGGGAGCATCTCCTCCTACCCCTTTGGAATCATGCTTGCTCTTTGTCATTCTGCAGCACCCACTTTTGATTTGTATGGGTGATTCTATTTCCATTTGCACTTGTATTATTAGTGATTTGGGGCATCTTCTATCTAGTTAATAGATTGCAATTACTTTGAGAACTGCTCATTCATATCCTTTCTTTTGGTCATATATGTGCACATAATACATGTGTATATAAATATGTGTAAATTGCTGGTAATATATCTTTGATACCAAACCCTTACAAGAGAAGCTGCTCTTCCACATCCAGCATCACCCAGGGTACCAAGAACCCCAGCCCGGTATCCTTCAGCCTTCCCAATAGGAAGGTTAAGTCCTCTACTTCTGTGAAAGCTAGCCTAGCACCACCAGCTCAGTGAAGACAGGAGCCCATTCAACAGACATTTATTAAAGACCTACTATATGAAGGGCACTCTGTTGTACTTTGGGGAAATAAAGACAGAAAGAAAGAAAACGGACATGGGCAAAAGAATCTTATATGATCAAAGCCCCAGCACCATCCGCCTGACTTGTCAGCTTGATGGAAGCTCCCTACCCTACCTAATACTATGGGATACCCACGTGGAGGGGCCAACAATCCTGCGGCCTAGGTCTGGTTCAGCACGGTGCCGGGTACAGTCAGAAGATTTTAATAAAAAATGCCTAAAGAATGACCTTTAATCCTTGGAAGGCAGCACCGAGGAACCAAAAAAAGAAGGCAGACTTAAAGAAGGGGAAAGCTGCTTTCCAAGTCAGAGCCTCAAGCAGGAATTTTGTCCTAGTGATCCGTAGCATTAACTATAAGTTATATAACTCATAATGTGCAACACCGGAGGACTCTCCACTTTCCCAATTGTTAACAAGTCCTGATATCTTCCTCTCTGTTCACATCCACTATCCTGTTACAGGCCCTCAGTTGCAGACAATTCAAGTGCTACCTTTCTCCAGCCTATCCCTTACACTGTTGCCAAACACAAGTCCTACAGCGTCCCTCCTCTGCTCAATAAACGCTGCTAGTTTCCTGTTACCTGGAAGATCAAATACAGATTCCTGTGTCTTGAATTTAAAACCTGGCTCCAACTTACACTTCCAGCCCTATTGTATGTTGCTCTTTTTCACACCCTCTACATCCAACCCAGATGGCTTTTGATGGTCACACATGACATCTCCTTTTCTAGCTTTGCATATTCCCATGCCTGGAATATATTCCTGCCTCCACTCTTTGACTCCCTAACTTCCTTTGAAGTCCATGGTCAGTACCGCCCTCTACTGTAAGTCTTCCTTGATCTCTGTCCCACCCCCAGATGCTAGCGCCTCCCCCCACTAAAAATAATTACCCTGTATACACTTTGTATATGCTTAATTTTGCCCATGTTATTTTTTCTGGTAGGATATAAACTTGAGGGCAGGTTCATTTCTTGTCTAGATTCCCAGCGCCTAGCATAGTGCCTGTCCATTGTAGGCAGTTAGTAAATGCTTGCTGGTTGAGGATATAACACTGTAAGAAGGGGAGGCAGAAATTAAGTGACTTCTACCCAGAGTCCCGGGGACAATGTCCCCCAAATACCAGCCCTGAGACCATGGAGAGGAACTCTCAGAGGACATCTAGGGACCTGAGTAGGAAACCTCTCTCTGATATTTACAAATGGTCATCCAGCTTCCTTGGGAAGGCCTCCAGTAACAATGCATTCATCATGTCTCCAGAATCCATTACACATTTGGATCCCTCTAAATCACTAAGAAACTTTCCTTATATACATTTGAAATCTGCCTTAATGCCTCTGCTGTGAACCCCTTCAAGACCCTTTTGATTCTTACATAATTCAACATATTAGCTATCCTTCCAAATTTTTCTATGTCATCTACAAATCTGATAAGCATGCCATCTCTGCCCAAAACAAAGAACATGCCCGTCAAAAAAGAGATAAGGGTCTCCTGATTCTGAGCACAGTGTGCATTCTGTTACATATGTGAAAGTCTAGTACAATATAAGTGTGAAATTATTTTTTGGTTTTTTGTGTATGGTGAAGATAAATTTAAGACAAAATGAATCTTCTCAAACATCAAGGGGTGTCTCCTAGTTCTAGTATATAGTGCTGAGTAAACATTTAAGAAATGCTATGGAACTGAATTTGAAACAGTCCTCAAGGATTTGGTGAACCAGTCCATGCTCACTCTATCCATTTCCCTCATGGTTTTGTAATAAACCAGTCTAGTGGAACGGAAAGGGCATAGGACCTAGAGAATCTGAGTTCAAGATTCCTTTACTAGCTTGTATGAACTTGGGCAAGTCATGTTTATATAACACTTTATAGTTTACAAAGTGCTTGTCTGACAATAGCCCTGTGAGGAAAGCAGCACAAATACTACCATCTGTATCTTATAAATAAATTAAAGTTCAGGGAAGTTTGACTTACCCATGGTCGCCTGGCTAAGTGCCAAAACCTGAACCCAGGTCTCCTGATTCCAGTTATAGCACTCTTTCCACTACACGAGGCTAATATGTTCAAGCCTCAGTTTCGTTACGTATAAAATTAGGATAGTAATACTTGCATACTCTACTTCACAGGAGTATTGTGAGGAAAACCTTAAAGTGCTAAGAAAAAATATAAGCTATTACTATCTTTATTGAGGAATCTCTTTCTCTTTCCAGATAGAATAAATCTGTTAAGCCTTTCCTCATCCAACCAGTACCATCCATTGCCCAATTTGTCCTTCACCACTACAGAGCAATACTTTTATTCATCTTTGATCAAATTCCCCGTTATTCTTCATAAAAATTGTAGCAAACCTCTTTTTCCCCCTCAAAAAACCAACTCAACCCCTTTCTCAGTAAATAACCTTACATACTTTACTGAGATTGGAGCTGTACTGGGAATGCCATGATGACCTATACCTCAACATCTGACCGCACCCATCCTCTCTTTCTTTGCTTCAATCTCAGAAGGTAAGGAGGCCTTCCTTCTTTTTAGTACAGATCCGTTCCGTGTGTCCTTTATCCCATCTCTTTATGGATCTTCTAGAAATCTACATCATCAATCATTCCCTCTCCCTTTTTTATCTCCAATTTCTCTCTGACTACTGGCTCTTTTACATCTACCTACAAACATGCTTAATCTTCCCTACCTAAAAAAATATTTTCTCCTTGACCTATTCAAATCCCTTAAGCTATCACATTCTTTCTTCCCAGAAGAGAGTAATGTCATGAAAACACAGAGAAAAGAGAACGTCCAGGAGGAGAGGCTGACAGCAGTGTCGGATGTTTCAGAGAAGTCAAGCAGGATAAGGATTAAGGGGAAAAAAACTTATATTTGGCAAGTAAGAGAGACTTGGTAAGCAGAGAAAGCAGTTTTAGTTGAGTAATGAGGTTGGATAAAGAGAATGAAAGAAAAGGAAGTGAAGGCGCTGATTTTAAAAAAACTTTTTCATGTAATTTAGAGGAAGGAAGGAGACATATAGAACATGAGCTAGCAGGAACAGGTGATGTTCTGGATCCATTCCTATATCTTCTGTTATCACTTCTATATTGAGGACTTCCCAATTCATATCTAGCCCAAATCTCTCCTGTCAGCTCCACTCATATCTCCAAATACCTTTTCATGGGCATCTCCACTGGATGTTGCACCACCACCTCAACTCAATATATCCAAAATGGAATTCATCCTCTCCACCTCTAAACATCCTTATTTCTCTGAAAAGCTTCACCATATTGCCAGTCTCAAAACCTCAAAGATACATCTTATTATTCTCTTCTTACTACCATCAATCAGTTACCAAGTTGTTCTAATTCTACCTCCAAAATGTTTTACAAATTTTGTTCATGCCTCCTCTCTACTCACACAGCTGCTGTCTCATCACACCTCATCTGGATTATCAGTCCACTATCTACACCCTCTCTAGTCCATACTTCATACAGCTTCCAAAATAATATTACTAACACAAAAAAATAACCATGACATGCATCCTCTCAAAAACCTTGGCTCTAAATGGAGCTATGGCTCCACTTGCCTATATTGGAAAACATATAAGTTCCTCAGTCTAAATTTAAGACTTTCCAAAATCTGGTTCCCACCTTCCTTTTCCAGTTGTATTTCACACAAGGGACTTATTTTCCCTTCATCCACTTTACATTGCAGGTAAACTAGAGTGCTAGCTGTTCCTCAGACTCACTATATTCTCTTGGCTACGTATATTCATGCAGACCACCTCTCATAGAGATACACATAAAGCACACTCCTTTATCACTATTAGTCTTTCCTCAAACTGCTTGACCTCTCTGAAGCACATATTACTGTTGACTAACCTCCTCTTGGATATTCTCTCTCTTCTGGGTTTTCACAACACTGTTTTCTCTTGCTTCTCTTTCTACCAATATGATTACTTCTTCTCTTTGTCCTTTGCTGCATCATCATCTATATGCTCCTGTCTCCTAACTGTGGATATAACTAACCCAAGTCGTTGTACTGGGGTGTCTCTTTTCCTTCCATGTATTCTCATCTGGTCAGTTCCCATGGGCTTTAATGGCCCTCTTTATGCAGATGCTGCCCAGATCTAAATAAATCAAGCCATAATCTCTCCCCCAAGTTCCAATCTCACATCATCAACTGCCTGCTGGATATTTAGAGCTGTATATACTCTAGGTATATTCAACTCAATACACCTCAAATAGAACTCATTATGTTTTCCCATCCATCTCCTTCTTAACTTCTCTATTTCTGTCAAGGGCAGAATCTTACTTTGTCACCCAGGTTCAAATCCTAAGGATCATCATCAACTCTCCCTTCATCCTTCATATTCATTCAGTTGCCAAGTCTTACTCATTCTACTCCAGTAATATCTTACATTTTCCCTTCTCTCTTCAAAGACAAGCCCAGGTGCAACCCCTTCCAAGAAGCTTTCCCAGCTCATACCTGCTTAAAATAATCATCTTCTAGATTCTCCCAGATTATGTTGCCTGAAACTCTCTTTTGTTGCTCTCCTATTTTACATTCTGGCATGATTCCTTGTGTACATGTTGTAATCCTCCCTACTTGAATTATTGAGGGTAAGAACTGTGTTTTCAGCTTTGGATTCTCATCAGCTGTCACAGTACTCTGCATCTCAGAGTTGCTATAAATCCCAGGTTTTTACTATTCCTTTCTCAGCCCTCTTTATCTCCATTACATTTTTCTTAGAAGTCCAATCAGAATTAGACACAGTAATCCAGATATGCATGAAATATAGTTTTGTGACAAGTCAGGTGTACTGTTTTCTTTGCTTTCTCTAATAACTTCTCCTTATTATGCCTATCATTTTGTGGACCTTTCTGGTCAACATTTTAGGGGACCAGACCACAGTGACTTTCTTGATTTGGAGACGTATAAAAAAATTTAGATTATTCTGTCCTAAATGTAATGCCTGGCCACCCATCTGGTATTCCATGAACATAAGAGTTGTCACCTTGAGACTGGCATGTTTCAATAAAACTAAAAGAGAAGGTTCCTTTCCAAGGAATACTCTGAACCCTTAATTAAAATTAAGTACAACTAGAAATAAAATCAAATTCACATATAAACTTGATAGACCTTTTTTAATTATGCATAATAAGTGACACAAGGTTAAAGCTGTTTCATCAAAGATACATTTGACTTTTTATATGACTATAAATAGAAAAATATGTTGTAGGACAAAAATATGGCACTTTAATATCAAACCTAAACAAATGACTCCCCAAGAAAATGGACATCATTGATTTTGGTAGCTAAACTTGGCTCTTGTGTGGACGGACGCATAACACTTTTTAAAGAATTGCATGACATTTAAACCTTAACTTTCCTTTAAGGCTAATGGAGTGGGCAGCTAATTATGTATGTAGTTCTTTAAAATTAAATATTCATGTATGACCACATGTAACCTGCCTTGAGAGAGGAATCAATGCCAGACATGTGCCAGCAAGTTACATACACAACATACAAGTATAATATATGTATAGATCTATTTTAAAATATACAAATTATCTTACAATATGCATTCTGGTTTATACTAACATGATTTACTCTACCATAGCACCTTCAGAAGGCACTGGTGAGTAAACTGACCTTGACCCAGTGATTTCAGAATCCATTCCTTGGAATTGCACATTATAACAATACAAAATACAGTATATGCACAAGCCCTCACCCCTGTCCACTTCTGAAAGAAGTGCTCTCAGCATTTCAGGTGTAAATCAGAATAAAAATTTAGTATCTATAATATTATTTATAGCAGGAAAGAAAAGCACATCATACTTTAGAAAGCAAGAGGCAAGCTCTATATTTTACTGCATTTAAAAATTCACCAGAAAGTTATTCTGTAAAAGTAATTATTTTTTTCATAATTTCATTTTCTTCATTTTAACCAAATATTGTACAATCTATGTAATACATCTTATTTTTAAAGTATATTAAATATTATCACAGACTAGTTGGCCACTAGATCTTCTAAGGAGTTTACATTTCTTTTGTGAAACTTTTAATAAATATTATTCCCCTGAAAGAAATAATTTTGATTTCTGTAAACAAATGGCTATGAAAATGCCTAAAAAGAACCTGCAAACAACCTTAAATTTGGTATAAAGACACTTTGGCAAGGTATCGGAGTTATATGTCCAGATGCAAAGTGCATAGTGACATTAACAAAAAAGGGCTGCAAAACAAATACTTATTAATCATTTCTTATACTGAATTGGAAAGTAATTGAGAATTTAAAAGCAGCAAAAAATGTACCTTCCACTAAAATTGCAAAATCGACTTTAATTCCTTTGATTCTTCTAGTAAAGAAAGAAGAAAAAAATTTGAAAACATCAACTACATCCTGCCTAGGGTTTAAAAGGAAGGTTACTTGGTTTACAGGCTTAAAATTAATTCATTTAAAGCATAACCAGTTGACAACCAGACCAATGTTAGGAATTTAACCTAAATTTGAAGGAAACTGTTCAAAATGTTTTCTTGTTTACAAATAATTTCAGTGCAAAGCACCAGCTATGATAAAAAAAAATTTTTTTGCTGGCTAAATATAACTGTGTCAACCAAAGAGAATTAGGCCCATAAAATACAATTATGCCAGCCATTCTCCATGGTGGAGACACAATGAAGAGCCAGAAGCACCAATTTTACTGCCTATATGACATGGAGACAATACCCAAAATATTAAAATAAGTGACTTTGGGATCTTGGTCCATTTAACCCACAGTCACACAGCCTGGCATATAGATAGTCCTACTAAGACACAAGGAAGTATTATAAGGTGGACAGCAACCTGAGTTTCACTGGAGGCAGGAATTGGGGCAAAAGTCCAAAAAATTCTCTTTGCTTCCCCCCTCAGCAGACCTAGCTCAGACGCACTTGCTATTTGTTTAGGGTGAGGATGAGCAAATTACTTCCAGTTCCCATCACAGCAGAGCTAAGATTATGCAAATTACCTCATAATATCACTGAACAATACTGGAGAAATCAAAGATGCAGCATTTTGTACTGTATTTCTATAAGTATCTCCAGGTCACTGCCCCTCTTCCACTTGAAACAAACTGGACATGTGTGTGTCTGTATATGTATGTGCCTTCTAATTTAACATTCAAGTGACATAGATGCATTTTATCGTTTCATATATGGTATAGTTGGAAATTTTTAAAAATCAGCTTCACAGCTATAGCTTACACATAGTAGAATACTTGGTTTTGGTTTTATAAATACAGTCTCAGGAATTCCCTAAATAACTTTTTCAGTTGCTCGTAACACCGCCATACTGGACATACTCAGTGCCCCTATACCAAGTATCTGTAAGTAGCTTTGAAAATATTTCAGGACTGGAAGATCTCTGAGAGTTCCTTCTAGCCATAAATTCCATGATTTAATTATTGGATCTTCCAGTAATACATGCAGTTATATTGATTGTTACTGCTACAAAATCCCTGCATGAATGACTATCATGGAATAAGCCTTATACATACACTTTTCAATTAAATCCCAGGGTGAATTTTTTTTTAATTACCCAGCAGCAGTCAGTGAAATCAGTTAGGAAATACTACTTTCTCGTTTCATAATAACTCATATAGATCCATTCAGCTGCAACTGTACCACATAGAAACTATTTTTTAAATTATGTAAAAATACACAGGTTGCTTGACTCAGTTCACTTTACTTTTTAGCAGCCACATCCACCCTTTTCTTTGTTTCCATCTAAATGCTCAGTAGAGTTGTGGCCATTAGATCGAACTACTCCTTCAGGGATCCAGGACTTGTCCACGCACCGCTCCATTCTTTTCATGATCAGGTCCAGGAGCATCTCAATTGCCTTACTTATGTTGGTGCCATTGGCGGCACTGGTTTCAAAGTATGGGATTCTGGAAAATAGAGCACACTTGGGTTAATGCCACCTGGTTCTCAGACGATCTCCATTTTCCATTTTATTACTCAATTTTGCATATAAACACAGCACAGGTATCACAACAGCAACAATAATTATGATGGCTGACATTTATATCATGCTTACTATGTGCCAGGCACTATGCTAAGTGTTTTTCAATTACTATCTCATGTGAACCTCGCTATAACTGCAAGGCAGATGCTACTGTTATCCCCATCTTACACTTTAGGAAAGTGAGGCAAACAGGGTTAAGTGATTTGCTCAGGGTCACACAGCTAATAAGTGTCTGAGGCTGAATGTGAACTAAGGTAATCTTGACTCCAAGGCCCAGCTTTCTATTCACTGTGCCACCAAGCTACCTATAAATTTTACCCAGATGGTTTCTTTCAAAGAAGCAATAAAATAAATGAAAATAAATTTCATTATTTCAAAAACTTAGATAATCCACTTTGCACACATAAAAAGAGATGTAAAACTTGTTGGGATTCTGAAAAACATGCAAAAATTTTTTTCTTTCCCCAACCCATTTTTGGGGGCACGGAAAGGAGTAGTATTAAAACAAATTATAAAGATATAAATATGGACACTATTTAATCTGTTAGTAGCCTTTAAAGATCTAAAGTTATTTTATTAGCTTAGAAATCTTTCCATTACACAGGCCAACCAACCCCTATAGGGGCAAGAGCCAGGCTGCAGTGGGGCATGAGCTACCCAATGCACCAACAATGTGACTGTCTTCACTACCCCTAAAATGAATGTTTCAACCAGTTTCAGTTCTGCTTCTCATTCCAAATCCCATGTTCTTCCTACCCTGCCAAACAGCAGTGTGGTATATTCAAATAATACATTATCAAATAAGTCAGATAATTATTACAAATTCATTTTACGTATCTTTATTTTTTGTTATAAATGTATCTACCAACTATCACACTTCAAGGAATTTAGCATCTTTTTGTTATATTCAATATGGAGTTTTATGGACTATTATCCTTTGTGAGAAGAGGGGCAAAATCTTAGAACATAGGAAATTTTATTATTATGGAATCGCAGAATTTAAAACTGACAGTGATCCAAAGAGATTCATCCCAGTGATGTTTTAGCTTGCTATGGCATTATTTCTAGATGGCAACTGAGGTCCACACAGTTTATTTGTCCAAGGTTACTCTGCTAGTAAAAAAGCAGAACAGAATGAGAATGACCCAGGTTGCCTGTTTCCTTACTGTCTTTTGTAAAATGAAGAAAGTCATTCTATTTTCTCAACTGGGATCTTCTACCATGTCACGATAATACAGAAAACATTCATTTTCAGAAAATCAATGGGTGGGGAAAAGTGATAGAAGGGGAAAGAATGTCAGGAAGATGGAACCTCATCAGATATAACTTAGTCCACATGTAAAGTTAATTTAATTATTCTCATTTTCTGAGCTCTCAGCAACAATTTCTGATTCTTTTTCTCTTTCTTTTCTTCATGAATTTCTAAAAAGGGAAATTTTACCCAAACATTCTTTTTTCATTTTGTGCCTTCCCATGCATATGGCAAAGTCTTTCACATGATGCAGAAGATGAAGGAGCCAGAAGCAAAGAGGCGAAGGGTGGGAAGGCTGAATAGCCTAATGTCCCATGGTGGAGGTTTTTTAAGGAGTACAGAAAAATTAGCTCCTTACTAAGAAATGCAAGCAATGTTTTTGAAAGAAGGGAATCAAAGTAAGATTTTTAAAAGTGTTATCCAGTATTTCAAAAGAAAGACATTGAGCAGAATTTCAGACTACATTTCCGTGGCAGTAGAAAATGTACCATGTTTAGGAATATTTGAAAGTGACTTTCCAATAACAAGTTCTAAGTGCATTGTTTTTGTAGTCCACGCAGTAACTTTGCAATTAGTACTTAGGAGGCAGGACTTCAAAGTAATGAGGTTGTTCTGTGGGGTATTTGGGGTATCCCAAAAGACTGAGTGCAGCTTTAATCTATTAAAACTTAATTGTTTTTATTATAATAGTACTTCATACATTCTTGCTTTCGAATTTTGGATTCAAAGGTTTTTGCAGTCAGCAAAAGTGAATAATAACAAAATCCTTCGCATTTCTTAATATATTATTTCATGTTATTTTCCTCTCTGTTTATAAGTTGAAATACTCCTAGATTTCCTTTGTGCTCCACCCTCAAAAATAAAATAACAGTTGATTGTTATATGAGCCATCTGGTAAAAAATGTCTGACAAAAAAAATACATGATTGATGTAGATTCAGTGGCTACTGAAGAAAGTGGCTTTGGCATCTCCCTGCCTTTGGGCAAGCTTGTATCTGCAGGGAGGATAGTTGCAGCTATTGTGTCAACATCTGTTGCAACAGAATAGATGAAGTGGAAGAGAAACTCCCCAAATAACTTAACAAGATCCTCCAAACCAAGTGAACACTTGGTGACTTCAGTGGGAAAGTGAGCATTCAGGAGAGAATGATGAAAATATACTACAAATACCGTCTGAGATAGGGAGAACTGTCACGTCATGAAGATTTTCTTTTAAAAGACAGTCAGAAGGCAGTGGGAAGCTCTAAATAAAATTCTTAAAATAAATTAAATGTATTTTAGGTAATAGGAAATAAACTGATCATCAATATATTCATCTCTTCTCAGTAAATGTATATGTCAGACCATAGAATGCAAAGGTCAAAATCAATACCAAACTAGTCAAATCAAATACTAATGACAAAAAATGGAAAATAAACTAATGCCAGCACCAATTTCAAAGTATGAGACTGGTAATGAAAGGAATTTAATAGAAAAACACAGTGGATAAAAGAGCTTAAAAATGGCTTTAACTAACAAACACTGAAGGGAGAGAAAGGTCTGACAACCAATATAAGTATAAAATATAAACTCATTTGCAAAATGCTAGCTAATTTGTTAAATGTTAAGGAGGGGGAATAAGATTATGTATTATGAGGTATCACCTCATAAAACTGCGAAAAGAAAACTCAACTAAGCCAAGTCATTCCAAAAACATTTACATATGAAACTAGTAAAAAAACAAAAGGCCAGAAAAAGGAACATCTGACAATATTTCTGTGATGACCTATTTTCATCATCTATAAGAGAAGCACTGAATACTTTAGTCCACCTGCAGTCACATGAGGAAGTGTAAATGGCACTAAAGAAAATGAAGCTAGAAAAACAGCTGGACCAGACAAGAATACCCAGAAGAAATCTATGTTGAGGAGACACAATTTTGAAAGCATTGAGGGGTTCAGTTTCAAGGCAATCCAAAAAAAAGAACGAATAGTGAACAATTCTGATAGCATCAAAAAGGTAAGGAAGAGAACAGTCCTAACCCATGTGTGCTTTCTCACATCTCATTTTTTTTTTTTTATGAAAATGATCTATAGACAGAAGTCACATGAAAAAGAGAAGGAAACAAGCAGGCTCTTGTGAATAATTTTATACTGTAGATCATATCTGCACAGTCACATAATTGACTAAGAATATAAGATCTAGTGGTTTGGGGTTTTTTAATTAAAAAAATAACATTTGACTCAGTTGAGCAAAATGTAGCCTTAAAGTTTTTACTCCAATCTAAAGTCTCTCACGTGCATATTGAGATCCAGAGAAGACTCCTTGATGAGTGTAACCGAGAGACATTTCTTCAACCATTCAGTGACTATGCAAAGCATAAAGAGACATGTGTTCACCAAATGTGCTTACTTCTGACAGAGACAATATCCTGCACGGTGTTCAAACAGAAGAGGATTTCCTTTAGATGGTGAACTCCAGAAGTTACTGCTTACACATGATATTATGGGGCATCAAGCCCCCTAAAACTAGAAATTAGTCTGACGTTCTACACAGAAAAACTAAATGGGTGAAGAATCCCTGTTGTCTAGAAAGGTCATATTATGTAAGTGGATGGAAGTTTCTTGAATTGGTCCTTCAGTGCATCTATCTTAGATAGGTGTTGAAGACAGACAGTGAGCTGGACCCATGACTGAAGAGGCAGGACAGAGCTGGATGGATTAAATCTGAGAAATAGAATGGTACTACCAATGATCCCAAGCAACTCTTTCAAAACAAAAACCCATTTTTTAAATAGCAGTGTTCTTCCAGGATTGCTATATGGTGTGCTATATATCAAAAACTACAGTCTCCAATCAAGATCACAAGTGATCCAAAGATGTGTGGTAGGCACAAGTAGCTAGCAACATATTGACAATGTTAACATATATGAAAGAAGTGGCATAAATATATCATCCAAGATATATATGGATAGAATGTGAGATGGGTCAGTTATGTAGCAAAAATAAAGAATAACACAAGGACTGCACAGATACCCACAGAATGGGTACTTTTTAAATGTTTAGCTATTTATCCATCTTCTCCCATCTTTCTTTCATATTGTATTATTTTGCAGAAATATTTTCCTGTTCCCCATATTATGTAGGACTTTCCATAATTCATATGTTCTGCAGTGTGTATACTCTGTTTTAATGAATCTGTGTAAAAGAAAAACCTACATATTTGTCCATCATTGAGTACATAACATGAGAGTGATTCACCAATTCATCCTTTCACGTGTCTATTACCTATTTAAATTCTAGCTCAAAAAAGAGACTTGCTCAAAGACTTTCTGTTGGGGTAAATAATGTAATGAGCTTAGGAATAATAATTGTTTTTAAGTCAGAAACTAGCGATGTTTAGACTGGAGAAGGCTTAGGGGGCATCCGTCTGATATTTGTATTTCAAGTATCAGACTTGTTCTCCTCAGTCCTGGAGAGTAAAAGTAGAAACTGCAGGTGGATGTTGCAAAGAGGCAAACTATTACAGTGACCCACAAAAGCACTACGTGCTCTTAGCCCATTTTTTCTGATATTCCTATCCAGAAGTGAAACCACTGAGAGTTTACACACAAATGCACACACACACACACACACACACACACACACACACACAGAGTTGCTTACAGTATTTGATTACTGATCATGTTCATTTGGCAGCTCTTCATGGTATTTGAAAAGAGAACTTCTGACTTAAGAATACTAAGAAGAAAGTCTTGAATTTTCTTCATTCTGGGTTTCCTACTTCATTTATACCAAAGAGGGAATTTATTATGTCTTCAGATACTTTTTTGAAATTCACATTTTCATCTGACAGTGTTCAAAAGCAGAATCAAAATTTTCTTCTTTCTAGTTTTTTACAGAAACCAATTGATCCTACTGACAAAATGGAGGGGATGGAAATATGTCCACCATATTTCCTCTCCATGAGAGGTTCTTAACTGGGGTCTAAGGATCCCAAAGAGTCCATGGACAGATTTCAGAGGTCCATAAACTTTGATGGGAAAATAATTACATCTTTATTTCTACCAACCCCCATATGAAATTTAACATTTCCTTTAGTTATTTGAAAACAATATTTTGAAAAAGAATCCATAGGTTTCAACAGCTTGCCAAAGGTGGCCCTGACCCACAAAAAAGGGCTAACAAACCCTGTCTGGAGAACAGTACTCTTCTCCCTCCCACCCTGGATTTAAATTAATCTCATTCTTGCCATTAAGAGTTGTGTTACGTGTTCTCAAGTACACAAAGTATTCCAAAAGTCTTAGTGCAGTTTTAAACTATTAGAGCTTATAACTGCACTCATATTTTTGGAATGCCCTATATAAAAACTTCAGTGATATTATGCATATTCAATTGCCTTACTGCATAATTTCTAGAATCTTCTGAGGACATAATGGCATTTTATCTTAAGCATTTTATTCTATAAGTAAAATTATTCTACAATTCTGTAAGTGGAAAATGTTTAGGAAACATGCAAAACCACCTCAGAGAAAAACTCCAGGCTTTTTTCTTCTTGAATATCTCATTATTGTTTGGCCTAGCTTAAGAATTCAAGCCTTCAATCAACTACACACTTTTTATTTATAAGAATTAGCTGTCTTCATATACTGGAGTTTTACGCTACTCACTTCTCTCCACAAGATGGTGCTAATATAGTACTACTTCTTGGTGAACTATACTGAAACTGTTTTGAGAAAAGGTACTTTGATGTCTACTTTCAGAATAGTAAAAAATAGTATAAGTTTCTGAGGGCAAGGAGCATGATTTAGAAAAAATAACAATGATATAAACTTTACTTGTTCTTTCCTTGTTGCCAACCCTTTATAATTTATTTCCCCAGAGCAATAACTCTGGATCTCCTAAGTCTCTAGAGCCAATCCCATCTTCTCTTCTTCTGCAACACCCCCAACCTCAGTAATTAATCTCAACTATTTTAATGATTGATAGCTACCCTCAGTGTTACCCAAGATATACTTCTCTATATCAATCCTCTCAAGCATGCTCAAGGGACCCAAAAGGAGGTTTGAGGAGCCTGCTTCCAGGAATGGGCCCTCGTTAACCAGTCCCCCATTAGTTTCCTAATGATGGGGGGAGGCCCGAGCTGAGACCTTTGCCCCTTACCCCAAAAGAGTTTGGATCCCATTTGTTTAAAGGACCCTGGAAAACCCCACCTTGAAATGTCCTTGGATGTTCCCACTAGACGTAGCATTCCTTTGAGGCCATAAATCTTTTATCATTATGCCCAAATCTGTTCAGCTAGTTCCCATCCTTCATTCCATTCTCCAGGCTACTGGTCACTCCCATCAAGATCTTCTCTAGATTAGATCTGTAGTCACCCCAGGACACCAGTCATTCCCATCAAAATCTTCCCTAGGCTCAACCTCTAGTCCCCTCCCCTCCCCCGACTACTTGGCCATCCCTGGATTTCTCCCTCAGTCTTTCTATATAAGGTCCATCTTGTCTCTATGAAGGTGCTCAGATTCAATTTGGCCCTAGTCACAAGGGCTCAGATTCTGTCTGACCTGCTTGTCAATACAAGCATCACAAATGTTCAGATTCCTTAAGAGTCTACCCAATATGGTGGATCTTTAATAAACTGTTTCTCTTTGGCTGAAAGAAGGCTTGGGTTGAAATCATTCAGGGTCCTAGCACCCCTAAACCTCAATGTTACCATCCATTTCCTCCTTATCCTTCTCAATTTGGCTACCACCTTCACCAGTCTACTTAAATCACTCAAACTACAACTAATGACTTCATAATTACAAAATCCAATGGACTTTTCTTATATCTCATTACCCTTAATCTAAATCTTTATCTTTTCATGCCTATATTACTACAGTAGCCTCCAGACTGGTCTTCTGGTCTCCAGTCTCTCATTCTTCTTACCTATGTGGAACACTGCCCCCAAACTCATCTTCCTTTGAAAAGAAAACAAACCATTGATTTCCTATCACTCCCTCCTCACTTCCTCCCTTCAATGGCTCTCCACTACCTACAGCACAAAGTCCACAATCCATAAGCTAACATACATGAGGTGATCTGACGTGGTAGATTGAGAGCTAACCTCAAAATCAGAAGACAAAAGGGGGTTCAAGTCCTGTCTCTGATTCCTACTTACTATGTGACCCTGGGTAAGTCATTTAATCTGTTAGTGCCTCCAGGCAATTCTAGTTACAGGGCAGGTGCCAATCTGTATTAGCAGAGAGAATTCTCTATACCAATAAAATCACAGAACTAGTTATAAAAAGAAAATCATAGTCCTACACAGGTTAAACATATGCTTCTTACCCAACCTTATCTCCTACAGCTTCTTGGCACACTTTCCTCATGTAGTTTCTTCTGTTTCCAAGAATAAATTGAGCAAAGAATGAAGTAATGACCTTCATCAATGAAAAGTAAATTTCCTTTTTCGTAGGTCCTTTCACAAACAGTAATTGACAATACTTCTAAAATTTAATCCATAAACCCCTGGCCACTCAGTAAGATAATCCAGAATCTCAGAAAATATTTTGCTGCCCTATCCACCACATCATCACATCCTAAGCAAACAAGGACTCTTCCTAACTACTCTCCCTTTCTCCAAGATCTCCTCCCTTCCATACATCCTGCACACTTTGCCCAAACTACTCTCCTCTCCTAGGCTCAACTGGCATTTAAGTATTCACCGTATGAAAGACACTATGTGTTCTCCAGAAGCTCACATTCCAACGGGGGAGACAACATGCGTATAACTATGGACCAATGAGATCTATATGATGTAAACAGGAGGTAATTTAAGAGGCAAGACATTCTGGACTTAAAGTCCAGAGACTATAAAGCCAAGACGACGGTTGGGAGGCTTGACTGCGACCCCTCTGTTCTTGTGCTTCCAGTGTTGACTCATTTTACTAAAAGGTGGGATTCCTTTGATCCAGAGGAATAGAAAGTACCCTAGTTCCAGAATACTTACCTGTTTATACCCTAGGGGAAAAACAGAAGCAGTTTACAGCCTCCTTTTGGACGCTGTGGACAGTCTAAAAATAGGGACAAGAGGTCCCCGAAAGTAAGGATTACTTTGTCCCAGCTCTACCCTGGCATAATATTCTCCTCTCTTCAGGGATTCACTAACTAAGAAAATAAGGTGCAACAGAACATCACTTGAGCCTACTTCCTTCTTCTACGAAATCCACTTCAATAGGATCTTAAAACATGTAGTCTGTTGTCTCCAAAGTTCAACATTAAAACAGGCTTTACTGAGCCTCCAAATTCATATGATAATAGTCACCTTTTAAAAACCCAACAGTTTCCTTTTCCCCTTGTCAAAAAAAAAAAAAAAGCTCACCCATATTTTTCAGCAAGTTCCCTGGCTTCCTCTTCTTTTACTACTCTCTGGTCTTCCAAGTCACTTTTATTACCGCAGAGCACTACATCTGGGTTTTCACAATAGGCATGCATTTGCAGTTGGCCTATCAATAGAAAAATAAACACAAGAAATGGTTATAGGTACATGGCAGTGCAAACAGCTTAATGCTTAACAGTTCATTAAATTGTAAAATTCTGGGGTGGAGATGAGGAACAAAATAATTTTATGTAAGTACACCCTATAGCTTACAAATATGGCATGAAGAAGGGTTTAAAGTTTTTCAGACTTCCTTTTCTCCTCTCAACACACACCAAGAAATTTATGCTCACTCATACTTTTATTAAATAAATGATTTAGAAAACAATAGGTGCTGACTAGAGCAATTTTTACTACTACTGTTCATTCCAACTTAAAACTGCTTTTTGGTATTCATTCTCAAAGTTTTTACTACAACAATCAAATAAAAATTACTTTCTATCTAACCCATTTCTGTCTGAATTTTTTTCCACCGAATTTCCTTGTTTCCCACTATGTATCTCTCCCACTGGGGTATGTCTAGGATAAACAAGAGGATTTCACTGGAAGGGAGAGAATTAGCAGTCACAGCAATGAAATAAACCATGGGGTCAAACAGAATCCTCAGGAATTCTAGAAAGCTAAAGGAACTACAATTTTTATCCCTTGAGCTTATAGGGGTTTTTCGTTGTTGTATTGTCCTACATCTAGACACAAGGGAAAACCTAACTAAACCACATAATAATAATGTCAGCTAGCCAAGCATCACAACCTCCCAAGGAACAAAGTTGTTTTTTTTTTTTAATTACCAACCCTAGAATTTCAGTCTTAAGACATAGACACTTTCTTAATCCTTTATTGCCACATTTTCTTTCAAACCAAAATGCTCTCTTTCTTCCTCTCTTCTCTCCTATTATCTTATTTTTCTTCTCTTTTTCTCTATCTTTGTACTCTTTCCACCTCTTTTCAAATTCCCTTCCCCCTTTTGTGTCATTCCAGTGTTCATATCCTCCAGTTTCATTAATGTAGCACTTTGAACACAGAAGAATATATAAAGGTTCTACGATTTTCTCAGTGTGGGAACTCCGCCTACCCAAGGCAGATTGCAGACCATCTATGACTTAGTTAAGTTCCAGATAATTTCTTGAGACATATAATGGTACATACAGTTAGTAACTGGCTAAGGCAGGATTTGAACCCAGACCCTCCTGTCACCAAGCCCAACACTCTTATCAGCTATACCAACCTGCCTTTGTATATCAGAATGCAATGTTATTATAAAACTGTCTTCAATCACTACATGTTTTGGGTTCATATTTTGTCCCTCCTGCTAGACTGTCAGGGCATTCTAGGCAAGAACCTTATCTAACACTTCCCAGTTGTGCTAGCAGTTCAAATCCTTATTGATTGATAAAGGATACAAATACTCTATTGTTTTGTAATTTAATGTTTAATAAGGTCATGTGTCATACAGGTATTTGCAACATACTTCTGAAGAAGTTACCATTTTTAAGAACTGATAACAAACTTTCTATGCCCGAGTTCCACTAAAGACAGTAACAGGATTTGAACCAGCTTAACTGAGATTTATACACACTGACATCAGAAATTTTTATAGGATTTTTGAAAATTACACTACATACATATATGCATTTATATATATATATATGTAGTATATGGATATACAACATATCTATGATGGGACAGAGGTGAGAACCTCTTTCAGATACTCTCTGAAGCACCCAGAAATCTATTGTTTTGGACTCTGAAAACCCCAGAGTAATCAGTCATGACAGAACTGGTTCAGATTCGCTAAAGTCAGGAATTTCATGTCACAAATACCCTCATCCTGCCTATCTGATAGGCAACTCATTGATTGATTGATTGATTCCAAAAGGAACCAACATTATTTGCAAAGGGCTACAAGGCAGATAGAGAAAGTATGCACCCACACCCTATCCCATCCCACTCCAACGCCAGGAACAGTACACCTCTGAATAATCAATAATAGGTAAATATTGACTGAATGTATCACCTCTAAATGATCTAAGATCCCTTTCACTTTATGTCCCACACCTAAGAATTATCTCCATTTTTAAGTGGAGACGGAGGTCTGGAGAGGGTTGGTGACTTGCCCAGAATCACAAAGACAGTGTCACACTTAGGAGTCAGCCCACATCTTCTGACTCTAGTACTTTTATTGCTGTTGTGGTTCAGTCGTTTTCAGTGGTGTCAGATTCTTGGTGACTGCATTTCAGATTTTCTTGGGAAACATACTGGAGTAGTTTGCCATTTCCTTCTCTTGCTCATTTTACAGATGAGGAACCTGAAGCAAACAGGGTTAGGTGACTTGCCCAGGGTCATACAACTAGTAAGTGTCTGAGGCTGGATTTGAACTCATGAAGATGAGTCTTCCTGATTCCAAACCCTGTACTCTAACCACTTTGCCACCTGGCTGTCCAATAATCTTATTACTATGCCACAAACTCATGCACAGCAAATATTTTTGAGGTTTTTGTTTTCTCAGGATGTTTGTTTGCTTGTTTGTTTCAGAACTCTAATGTCATTGGTGTGTAGAAGTCCCAGTGAGGAAGCTCCCTCTACCAATGCAAATCATTCACTGCTCCACAATTTATAATCTTGGAGAGGTTGACTGGTCTTCTGAGACGTTAAAAGGCTTAAATGACTGTGCCTGAGGTCATACATCCAATATATGCCAAAGGCAGTACTTGAACCTATGCCTTCCTGACCCCGAGGTCTATTCTTTATCTACTATATGCCTTTTGGAAGGAGAAATTAGAAAATACAACAACATTGATTTTTTTTTAATTACAGCATATTCATCAGCAACTATTTAAAATAGTTTAAAATTTAAAATTCTGATTTAAAATCAGAATAATAGAAAAAAATACACCTAGCTTTCAGTTAGCCAGGATAAAAAGAAATAGGAAGAGCAGAAAGATAAAATTTGTCAGTTGCCCCCAAAACTTATTTTAATCTATATCATCAGCTACTTCCTCCAGAAAATCATCTATCACAGCTAACAAATAACTAAACTGATAAGTGTTTCAACTACATCCGGCATGAGCAGAGTTTAACTTTCAGAGTCATCAGTACTAAGAAATCTAAACAACAGAAGATATGGAATCTTCTGGATAATTTTTTTAAATGAGTTGTAGTCTTATTTTCTATCATGGTTTAGGTTTCAGTCCTACCCGAAAACTGCAACATAGATTACATGATTTTTCAAAGTCTTTCTAGCTTTACATTTGTATGATTTTTCTATCTAGGGGAGGAAAGAGGAAGAAAAGTTCAAAGTCAGATGGGGAAAATAAGTGCTTTATAAGTTACAAACTGGGTTAATTATTGAGTTAACATAGATAAGCATCTTCCTCTAAGTCATATATTTTTTTTAAAAAAAGAATATAAAGGGAGATGAAAAAACTACTTACTTAACCAGTTTCGGACATTGAGAAAACTTTGTTCATTGGTCAGATCAAAAAGGAGAAGAAAACCCATCGCATCTCGGAAGAATGCAGTCGTCAGGCTACGAAACCTAGAAACACAAAAGCAAAATAAGAAGTTAGTGCTCCCTTCATGGGAAACCAGCCACTTATTTTAAACGATGGGAGTTGCAATGTTGTCATGAAGATCATTTGCCTTCAGTAATACCTGTAAACATAAGACTCAGATGGTCATGCACAAAAGTATTACAACAAGGTTGCATTCATTTATTATCCTTCATATAAACTTGTTTAGCTGTTTATCTGGTCACAAAGCTTCTCCCACACAAAGGGGAGGCAACCCAATCAGTCTACTTAATAGAGATAACAACAGCTAATTCCTAAGCCCATAACTTAACCTGCTATGTTTATGATGGGGCCATGAATCATTAGGCAACAAACACGGATGTGTGTACTTGCTTTTTACTTTTTATTTAATATTTTATTTCCCCCTCAATTACATGTAAAAACAATTTTTGACATTGACTTTTTAAAAATTTTGAGTTCCTCAAAGCTTTAAAAATGAATGTTAAAAATTGTTTTTGCTTGCAACTGGGAAATAAGATGTAAAGGCAGTGGGGTATAGAAATCTATTTTGCCCTACAGGAAAACAGAGGGAAGCAGGATGGAAGGGGAAGACAGAAGGGAGGACACTAGGGAAAGGGGTGGATGAAGTGCACACTGTCCTGGGGTGGGGGTGGGGAGAGATGGGGAGAAAATTTGGAATTCAAATTCTTGTGGAAGTGAATGTTGAAAAGTGAAAAATAAATAAATTATAAATTTTTGGAGTTCCAATTTTTATCTCTCCTTCCCTCCACTTTCCCCCTCATTAAGATGTCAAGAAATTTTATAGAGGTTATACACATGCAGTCATGCAAAACATATTTCCATGTTAGTCACATTGTAAAACAAACACTTGTATATATTTTTATTTTTTTTTAACTGGACCTGTGATTTCATCAGCAAAAGAAACTCTTGGTGAGGAGCTTCCTGTACCAACATACCTCTGAAGCTGATGGTCCTGGATAGCTGTCTGAGGCTAAGTGACTTGCCCAGGATCTCACAGCCAATAAGTCACAGTCAAGACTTGAACCCAAGCTTTCCTATCTCTGAGGCAAGCTTTCTAGCTACCATACCACATTTCTTTTAAATGTATTTATGTGTATAATATCATAGGCATATATTCCCATATACTAGAGGACAGAGAGCTGGACTTGGGAAGACCTAAACTCAAATCTTGCCTTAGACAATTACAGATCTGTGACTCTGGGCTAGCCTTGGCCTCAGTATCCTCATCTATAAAATCGGGATAATAACACCACCTTCCTCCCTGAAAGGTTGCGAGAATCAAATGACATAAGATGTAAAATGCTTTGCAAACGTTTAAAGTACTGTTTACATATGCTAGGTATTATTATGGTTGTAAAAACTTTGGGCTAACATTACAACACATCCCATCTGTTTACGTCCTTGGGGGTCCTAAGTTGTTTAAAGCCCCTTACATATTTTAATCTCATCAGAGTCTTTGTGAGGTACACAGATATCATACCAATTTGACAGAGGAGAAGACAGAGGTTCAGAGGGGTAGAGAAAGAGGTTAAGGGACTTGTTCGTGGTCACATGGGTAACAAGCATGTCTAAGCCTGGTCTCTCCATTATTTCTCACTGTTACAATGTGTCCTCTGGCCTCTAAATTCAAGCTTCTCCCAAGGACTACTATCACAGTGTGCAGAGTACTAATGACTCAGTCACTAACCTCACCTATTTCCTTCTCCTGCTTCCTTCTCTCTCCCAAGACTTTGAGCAATGTGCAGTTCTCTGCCACATCCCCTTTCCTGCTCCCCCTCTCAACCACCAGGCTTCAAGAAACATGTGCAAAGTGAATTTAAGTCTTTCAACCAGATGTGCAAGGTTTTTTTCTTCGAATATTGATTTCAAATAACCATCATTCCAACGTTAAAAACAGCTGTTTTTCAGATCCAGTAAAACCCTAGGCAAGTAGGCTCAGAGAGATAACAGAAGCCAGCACTGAACTGAAAGCAACATCATATCGATGCTACGGGTACCATTTCTGTTGGGTCTCTAGGTTCTGAGAGTGAGAACTCTGATCCACCTAGAACTTGTAGGAATTTTCAGCAGTTGAATTTTAATGATGCAGACACATTTATTCAAACACACACACACGCACACACAGCCCCATTGGCAAAACGAAATTAAAGAAAAGGTATTTGGGAAATAACATAAAATGCTTATAAGAAAAAATAAATTCTGAAAAAATTACTTTTCCTTTAGACTTATGGAAAACAAAACCATCATTCTCATGTCAGTCTGCGCAGTACATTCCTTGCCCAGGTGCATGTCAGGTAACTGGCCAGTTCTCTTCTGATCGTGTAATTGTATGTAAATCATTATTTGCTCTGTGCTGCTGCTTTCATAGCTAGCACATGACTCCAGGCCTCACCTCTCTTGCCCTGCTGTGTCCCATAACTGTAGGTGGATTCTCTGGCCTCTGCCAACTGCTCCGTCTGGCCCATTGGCCCTGTATACCTAGAAGAGGTAAACATCACAAAGTAAAACTGGGAAACAAAACAAGTCTTTAGTGAACAGCAAACAATTTTCAGGAACAAGAGCAAAATCTGAAGGCTATCCAGTTTCCTTTGAAAATTTGAACAATTAAGGACTCTAACTAAAAGGAGGTTACCTTAGAGTCAGTGAGGTTAACATTAAATACCAAATAATGAGACCAGCTAAGATTGTAATTTTAAAGTAAAATTAAGCTCTCAAATGGACTCATTATTTGCAACTGAGATGAAAATCCATAGAGAACTAAAGAAAAAAATTCCCCAGAAAGTGGCGGTGGAAGAATTCTAAATGCAGAAAGAAAAGTTGCTTTGTACAGGTTTTAGAGTTAATTGAACTGGGGAGAGAGAGCGTGGCATGCTGAATTTGGAGTTTAAGAACCTGGCTCTGATATTTACCATGGGTGAGACTGTGAGCAAGACACTTAATCTCCTTTAGGCCTCATCATCGCTCATAAATGAAATGGTTGGACTATATGATATTTAAGACACTTTCCCAATTTTAAATCTTATAATACCTGAGGACACATCTGAAGAGCCCCACTGAAAGTTCAGCTTTCTAACTAGCCTGACCACCTCATCCCTCAGATGAGGCACAGGGATGGTAAATATTCTTCCTCTTTACTCTGTGGAGCTGTGCATGGTGGGAGAGGGGGAAAATAGGGGTGGGAAGGTGCTCCCTAGCAGACACTCAAAAGCAGACACCTTATTAGAAGTTTCTTGCTTGTGGAGATTCCCTTAAAGATGATGAACCTGCTGACTCAAGTGGAAGGAGACAGCCAAGTCCTCCACTTGAGATAAGAAAGGGCTTTCTTCCCCACCCTATTCCCTTCCTGGGATGTTATGTATTAAATGGCAAAAATAAATATCATTGAGCTAGGAGTTTGGAGTTGACTTTTGTTTCTCTCCCCCTATAAGTTTGGAGGTGAGGGTGGTGGCTGTGGGGTTTGTTTTCTTTTTTACAAAAAAAATATAGGAATATGATAGGATTTGAATTGCTTTTAATCTGTTTTGTTTTTAAACATTCTTATTTACCCTAGGGAAAAAGGAATCAAGGGGCAAGCTATCATGGTCTCTCATTCTAGTAAAGCAGAATCTAAGAACCTCTTTAAAAGGCATCACCACAGTTGATAGGTGCCTTGCACCACCAGAACATAGCCCACATAGCTGTTGTTGACAAAGTGTCATGGGGGACTAATTAACGGGATCCCCATCCTCATAGTACTGAAGCCTCTGAGGATGAGGCTCTCCCTGAGTAACTGAAAAAAAAAACCACTACCTGAAATTTATTTATATCATTATTGTGAATGGTAGTATTGACATCGTCAAGCTTTGTTCTAGTGATGATTTCTCATAAATAACACATAAATGTTAATGAAGGTTTCTTCAGCAAAGCCAGACCTGTCATTTCAGATACAGTGGCCAAAAAGTGTGCATAATAAAAGCAAACGATTCAGAGATGTTGGCATTGGCGTGTACCTTAAGGAACATCCACTTAAACCACCTTCACCTCATTTTACATTTGTGGAAAATGAGTTTCAGAGAAAGTGATTTGCTGAGCATCACAGAATAAATTAGTGGTGGGATCTTAGTATCTTGAGTCCCATCCCCATGTTTCTTCAATTAGACACTGTTAACTTTTGTCCATTTGACTATAGTCATGGATTTTTTAAAAATCTCTTTGGTGATTTTTTGATAGTCTTGCGCAGGTCAAATGAGATGAATTTATTACTTTGACTTCTTTTACCTTTTAGATGCCAACCTCTACCCTCTCCCCATGTCTCCAAAGTCAATAAGAAATGCAAGCAAATCCTAAATGTTTACTCAGAGATAGTGTTTTTAAATCACCGACGAGGATTGGGAACTTACCACTCTCTTTTCCCTGAAATCAATGCCCACCGTTGTGATAAATTTGGAGTTAAATTTGCCATCTGTATACTGGTAAAGTAAGCTGGTCTTCCCAACTCCAGAGTCACCCAAGGCTAAAAACTTGATGAGATAATCATAGTCCCCATCAGACATAATGAAAAACTCAGTAGTTTACCTTCAAAATACAAAAATACAAGAAGAATGTTAGCATTCTAAGTATATCAAAAGACTGAGAAAGCAGATTCCATAGTGTTTAATAATAACCAACTATGTGCACTACGCTAAAGATTCTAAAGGAATCTTAAAGAAACAATCCCCTGCCTTGGAGACCTTAGCTAAGCTAGGTCATCTCCATCCTGAGTCATCTGCAGTCATCCTGATGAATATCTGGTCACTAGATTCAGATGGCTCTGGGGGAGAAGTGAAGCTGGTGACCTGCACAGCTCTCCCTCACCCAAAACAAAGTCAAGTGCAAGTCATATCATTATTTCTTTGATGGCATGGTCTTCTTTGGCAATGAAGGACAAACACAACAAAAAGTTAAGCTAGGGCATGCATGCGCATGTACATACATATATGTACATATGTATATACATACTATATATGAAATATGTAAATTACTGTGAAAGAGAAGGAAGTTGTTTTTTAATTTAATAAGTATTCTATGAATTGATCAGAATAAAAAGCTCAAAGATATAAAATAATAATAATAACTCAGTTCTCATGGGGATTTATGACTTACAAAATATTTTCCTCACAATGACCCCATGAAATAGCAGCTAGCATGGTTACTATTATCTTCATTTTACACAGATGAGGAAGTGGAAAGTCAGAGTGGTTAAATGACTTACCCACAACAGGATAATAGCCCTAGAGTGTTACTAGTAAAAGCATCAGTGAACAGGAATAGAAACAGAAATAAGGGAAGGAGAAAAAGGCTAGAGAAGGGATGGGTGTGATGAAAGAGACTAAAAAATAAAACCCTTGACATAATCATCTGCAAGTAGGTCCAACTTCTCCCCTTTCTCATCCCCAGTCAGTGAGAGTCTCCCAATGCGATATATATCCTTGGATTTGTTATACTTCTTATTTTGAATTCTGTGAAAATTCATGCATGTCCAAAGATAATGGAATTTGCCTCAGATATGGATTCAGAAGATATAGGCAAATATCTTGTATCCACCACTGACAATCTGTGTGATCTTAAGCAAGACATTTATCCTCAGTTTCCTCATCTGTAAAGTGTGGATAATACTTTTGTTACCAACCTCACAGGGTTTGTGAAAAGATCAAATGAGATTACAAAGCACTTGTTAATGGTAAAGCCTAGAATAATGTGTTAGAATAACACAAAGCATTTTGCAAACTGTAAAGTTCTATGTTAGTATAATTTCTATTACTCTACTCTGTTGGGGTTTTTTTAGGTTGATAAATTCTCATGAGACATAAATCTATGTATTTCAAGCTAAATCTTGCATGCAGAATTCTTTTTTTCCCACTTCACTGTGAACTATAAAATTAAGGGTCAGCAAGCCTTTGCACATGTTCCAGATGGTAGAAAAATTCATCATCATCACTTCTAATTCAGTTCTAATGAGGTTCAAGTTCTAGGTTTGACTCCTGAGGGAAGGAGAGAAGTGAGATAGAGACTTTAGTAACTGAGTGACTAGAAAAAAATATAATTGGTCTACCTTCTACTTTTCTTGATATTCTTCCAAGAAGGTTATTGACCTTTGTACCGTGTTGCTAAATATCATGCAAAATAAAGTCCTATTTTCTTTATTTGGAAATACTTTCTTTTTTAACCAGAATGGCCGTTTCTAGTTAGTTATAATTATGCATTTATATAAGATGGTTTTGTTCTCCAAAATACTTTGAAATCCCAATTGCTTTAGGATGTCTTACTTTTTCTTACTCCCATGTCTCCTCCACAGATAACCCACATGAAGCTCAGGGAATAATACTACCCCATCTTCAACACTTCTACCTTTCTACCTACACACACACACACACACACACACACACTCACACACACACACACACACACACACACACACACACATTAGAGATTTCACAAAAAAATGCTTTTAAGGTTGTTAAATTTCTTCCCATTGTTAGCCATTTTCCACCAAAATACTTATTTTCATAATCTTTATTTCTTGTGTAATTACTTCAGTCTCCTATTCTTCTCATTAAAATTTAGGTATTAAGATTGTTATCTTTTCTCTCTTATCTCAGCTCCACCTATTCCTTCCAACATGTAGAAGAACTACCAGTTTCTCCTCTTCTTCCACTCCCCCTCACCAAGATCCAGGTACAGACACTTACCCAAAACTTCCCCGACCTGTCTGAACACTGAATCTTTGCTGGACTACAGTGTGTTCCTGGACATACGCCTGCTACCCAGAAACTCCAGACTGTTCAGCTATCTTGCATCCTGTTTCTCATACCACTGGACAGTCTACGAAGGCAGAGCCTTTGCAAACATTTGTAATTCTATTTACACAATATGAATTATAGCACTTTGACTGTAATGGTTTTCTATTTAACTGGTATGGCTTCTGTATGCACGGGTGTGGCAAACCAGTAATAATGCACGATGGAGTCACTGGTTCCCCCTAAAGATGTCATATCTTCAACACTATATCATATTATTACATTATAGAGTAAGAGAAATAACATTTTAGTAGAAATATTCTAATATCTTGCAACTATAATATCACAAAAGGTCTAAAATAATTAACTGAGATTTGAGAATTAGGTCCTTAAAACTTAACTCAACGGACCATCCCTTTTAGAGTTCCCTCGCTTTCATGGAAGAAACAGCATATCTAGTTCTGTTACAAAAAATGTTGCCAAAAGAAATAGGCGAGACCACAAATGTTGGTTTTCTTTAACTCACTTCTGTCTTTAACTCATTTTATACGTTCAGGGAAAAGACAACCTTAACAATATTTCCACATCACTAAATTTAGAGGATCATGTGATGGAAAACAAATTTAATTCAACAAACATTACACTGCATGCTATGCTAGCAACCCACAGAAGATACCAAAATGAATAAGACACTGTCCCTGCTGCAGATAGTAATAGCTTAAATTTATATAGTGCTTTTCAATTTACAAATAAGTCTCCTCACAACAGATCTGTGAGATAGATAGGACAAGTATTATTGTTTCCATTTTACAGTTGGGAAAACCAAGACTCAAAAAGTGATACAGGGGATCAGACATAAGGATGACACAAAAATGAGCAAGACACTGTCCCTGCCTATTGTAACATATATAGGGTTTTGCAATTTACAAAAGTCCCTTCTTCACAACAAACCTGTGAGGTAAAAAGTACAAATACTATCATCCCATTTTACAAATGTGGAAACTAAGGCTCAAAGAGGTATAACGGCATGGGCCAACAGCTAGAAGTAAAGTTTCAGAGCTAGGATTTATACCTGGCTCTCCTGCCTCCAAATCAGTGTTCTTTTTCCTACTCTACAATGTAAGCATTGTATGATATAACGGTGAAGACACAACATGAAATCCATAGTACAGAGTAGGACAGAGGCATGATGGATATGCACTGTAAAAGAAAAAATTAATTTCAAGGGGAATATTGAAGACAGAGAGATCACATTCAGTTGGAGGCATTAGAAAAAAAAACTTCATGGAAGAGACAGAGCTTGAGCTCAGCCTTTGGAATAGGTGAGAGTTTAACAGGTGAAAGATGGACGGAGAACATTCCAGGCAAATGCATGAACAAAGGTTTTGAGGTAGAAATGCATGGGGTGTGTTTGAGGAGCAGTGAATAATCCAGTTTGACTAGAGTAGAGTAGGGAAATGAGAGTAGTGAAAGATAAAGCTGTGATGAAGAGTCTTAATGCCAGGCTAAGGAATTTGGACTTTACTCAGTAAGCAACACAAAGGCTTGAAGCACTGTTGTAAAATGATTAATGATAGACTTAGAAAGATTAATCCGACTGTGGGTAGGTTAGCTTGAAGGGCCAAGAGACTGGAGGTAGGGACCACTTAGGAGACATCTACAAGTAATAAGGGCCTAAACGCAAGCAGTGGCAATTGTAGAAACAGGCATGAAAGTTATTGTGGAGGTTCCTACATTTTCTATGACATATCAAATCCACTTTAATTGATTACAAAGATTTAAAATGAAGATTTTGCTAGACTGACAGCAGTTGGAAAGGGCTATATAATCTCTATTTTTGCTTTCTGCAATTGCCTCACTCCCCTGATTACTTATCAGAGAGGAGATGCCCTTTCTTGCAAGATCATAATAAAATCTTGCTGCTTTGCTTCTACCTTGAGAAGTCTCTGATTTTTATTTGAGTCGGTGGTCTCTGACCCACACAGCTGGAAAAGGAAGTGGCAAACCACTTCAGTATTTTTGCCAAGAAAACCCTAAATGGGGTCACAAAAAGTCAGAAATGACTGAACAGCAACAACATATAATTTAATACAGTACTTGTCCTTGGCCAATAGAAAAGTAAATATTTTCTATCGTAACTAATCATTTTTGTCAACTGGTGATACTAAAAATAAAAAAATGAACTTTTATCTCTCAGTAAGAAGGCTCACAAAATTTTCCTTCCATTTTCTACTTCATATTTATGTAATGAGTATTTTCATTTTATTCTTGTTTACTTCTTTTGTTGTTGTTAGTTGTGCCCAATTCTTCATCACCCCATTTGGGGTTTTCTTGGCAAAGATACTAGAGTGGTTTGCCTTTTCCAGCTCATTTAACAGATGAGGAAACTGAAGCAAACAGGGTTAAGTGATTCAACCAAGGTCACAAAGCTAGCAAGTGTTTGAGGTCAAATTTGAACTCATGTCCTCCTGACTTTCAGGATCAGCATTCAATCCACTGAGCCACCTGGCTGCTCCTATCTATTTGACTTAAATCAAAATACAGAAACAAACTCAATGTGGAACTAGATTGAAGACTGTTTGTTTGCTGTTAAGCCAAACATATAATAAACCCCTGTTCAAACAAAAAAATTCATGATGAAATTAAGTTTATATATTACTATCATGTCATATTAAACAAATTCCAAATTATAACTCATTTCATTAAAATATTAATATCCAATATTTATAAAATTTAAGAAATTTAATATGAAGTCACAAGCATATGAGTTCTTGCTAGATTCCTTCTTTTAATTCTTATAGAACATCCTACCTAAAAATCTATAATCATTTTAGAGTGTAATAATTTTATAGTTCATTTTCTTAACTATAAATTGAATAAAATGCTTTATATTTAATGAGAATTATGTCATATAAATTTTAACTTGGAGTCATTTTTTGGATAAAATTATAGTTATAAGCATTTAATGAATAAATATAAAAGAATGAGTACTATATTAAATTACTCTTGAGGTTCACAACACTTTTTGTTGTTGTTGTTGAAAGGGGTTTGTGAAACAAAAAACACTGGGGACCACTATCCTAGACTATAAATATTGTGGTATGGTAGAGCCCAATACCCTGCTTGGAGATAGGATAGGGAAGGACACCCAGCCACAGCCCTCCTGCGGCCCACAAATGCAGAAATCACATTCACCTTTGGAGAAGAAGATCCAGATCAGATACATACCCATGCCTCAGGCAATCTGAACCATATTTTTATTAGACAACCACCCACAATCTTTCATAGACAAGAATTGTAACAGCTTGTCAAAGCAGCTCTCAAGGGGAACTGGCCTCAGTTCCCCTAAGAACTATTAGCATAAAATATAAAAAGCTCAAGCGTCTTGCTCAAAGCAAATATGGAGAGTGGGGAGAAATTTGCAGAGATCTACATAGAATACAGTATGTGTATTCATCTCCAACTAAATGATCTCAAAGCTCAAAGTAGGGGTTTGGTCTCCTGTTTAGGGGAGAACATAAGAGACCTGTAGGAATGCCTGTCCATTCTCTAGATTATCAGGGATTCATAATGAAGTGCTTCTTAAAAACAAAAACACTAACAATAGAGAAGTTCTTCCGTATCAAAACAAAAATCTCAAGAGACAGGAAAGAATGCTGACCTCTGCCAGAAGATTGGAAATGGGAAGATTGACAAGGAAGAGAAAAGGAAGGACCACAAAACATGTGAAGCTAAATGATATTCTTCACAAAGAGAAGAGAGCCAGTCCTTCAGAGGAGGAAGCTGCAGCTTGTCCTCCAAGGAATGCTATGGTTCCACAGAGGCATCATCCATCCAGTAAGGGCAAGAAGATACCAGAAGTGGGCCTGATAAATACATTCTGAAGACTCCAGAGGCAAATATTTATCAGTTTAGCATTAATAATAAAGATATATGTTGTCATTCTAGAGAATAAATTTGGGACATATTTGAGAACTTCCTAAGCCTTTTCAAAATACATGACTACTACCTACTTTTAAGCAATCATGTGGGTACAAACAACACAACAGGAAAGACTCTATAAAAACACTGCTAAGCATTAAAGTCTTGGCAAATAATTAAATGAATAAAGACCTCAGAGGCTCATGTGGTATTTTAATCATTTGTTGTGATTACAGAAGAGAAAGGTAGGCTGGGGGAATAAATAGCTGGTAAAGAAAATACTGTCTGAGCAACAGATTTGGATTTTCGGACCATGGCTCAAAATATAGAAATGATGGGCTTTCATTAAATGCACTCCATCCACAGCTGAAGGCATGGATGGTAACGTAAGATTTACTTGCCTGGAGTCCAGCAAACATAACCCTAAGAGCTTGAAACTGAAAGGGAGAAGAAAAAGACTGAGTCTATGTACCTGTTATCTAGCTAGATACTAAAGAGCATGGGTTCTTAAAGCTTTTTCTCTATTATGGTCCCTCTTTTGGCAGCCTTGTGAAGCCCACAGACCCCTTCTTAGATTATTGTTTTTAAATCCATAAAATAAAATACAGAAGATTACAAAGGAAATCACTTATACTGAAGTACAGTTATCAAAATATTTTTTAAAAGAAAATTTGCAGATCCCAATTTTAAAAACCTTGCCATAGATGTAGGTACAATGTAGGAAGCAGAATGGCAATGAAATGCTCAAATTCATAAAAGATAAGATTCAAGGAAAGAGCTGGAAGCAAAATACCAGGGCTTCAGATGTCTGCATACAAAAGCACAAAGAATGAGTAAGAAAACGGTGAACCAGAAATCCAATTGCAGGGAAGGCAAATTTTGCCTCATAGTTATTACTGGGATTTAGTGAGTAGAATTTGTGACTAGAAGAAGACTCTGGAGCATATACCTTTTGCAAAAGGAAGAGTAGTAAATGGGGGAGGGAAGAAAATGCCATTATATATCATGAAGATATATTCATGTAAGGAGATCTAGGGACCTCAAGGGGAACCACCTTGAAGAACTTCTGGGTTCCAGAACTCCAGGGAGGCAGAAATAGAAACAATAATTTATACACATATAAATACAAATATATGTGTATGTGTATGTATACAGACATACATATACATATATTGTATGCCTGTCACAAACAACCTAGATGGAAAAAGGAAATAGCCAGGAGATTTAGAGGACAGATCACAAGGCTGACACAAAGACGTGATGCAGGGGAAACTGTGGCCCTCTAGGTCCTCAAGTATGGCCCTTTGACTGAATCCAGATTTCACACTCAGTTTGGATTCAGTCAAAAAGCCACCCTTGAGGACCTCAAGGCCACAGGTTCTGCACCCCTGGGTAAGATGATAGACACCTTCAGTTATCCAGACAGCTATTAAAGCTCTCTCAGTCAAGGGAAGAGGAATTAATAATTTCTTTGTAGAGATAATTTCATTCTTCAAAAGGTAAAGGAAGCCATAAGAGGAACTGAGCAATTTGGGACCTAATGCTGACTAATAAAAAGTAACCAGCTGCTGAAGCAAAAATAATGGGAATCTTGAGGAGAAAATGACCATCTTAGAATCTGTAAGACAGGAAAACCTGGCACAGTCAATTTCACATAACATACAATGGACTCATCTTCCATGGCAAAAGCAAGCCCAGGAAAGATAAGAAATTCTCTAGAAGGAAATTCTGAAGAGATAAAGAAAGATAATTCCTGTAGAATTGGAGGTGAAAGGGGAGCTGTTTTAAGACACTGAGTGAACCAACAGATTTTAAAAAGACTTTGCTTTTAAAAGACATTGAAAAGATTAAAGAGCAGGGGCATGTAGTGGATGACAAATAAAAGAATGGAGCATGATCCCATAAGAATAGTCAGGAGTGCTAAATATCAGAAAAGGGCTGGTTGGTAATGATACTACGGACAACTTGAAAAAAAAAGGTTTGATGATGGTGTTTGCTTTTTACCGCACTGAAGGAAATATAAAGATCAAAGAAGGGATAAGGGCTGCTGCTAAAGATAGAAGTAATGATAATGGATGACAGAGTAATCTTATTTTGCTTCTCTGCCTCGTAAGGCAACTTAGGTAGCACAGTAGATAGAGCACTGAGTCTAGAGTCAAGAAGACCTGGGTCCAGATCTGGTTGTAGACACATACTGGATATAAGACCCTGGGCAAATCATTTAATACTTCATTGATCAAGGAAACTCTTCAAGATTGTAAGCTGGAGGGGAAAAATGCCCATCTGGAATGGCAGAAGAGTTTCATCTTTCAGGAATTTCTTATGCCAATGAAATTACAGGCATCCTATCCCTATAAACTTCAAGGGAAGGTCAACATCTCCTACCCCTTCATAACTTTAGAAAAGGAGCAAAACTCAGACACATGACTGGCTTCCCGGTGTTTTTCACGTGACTTTATTCCCTGTAAATGGAAGGTAGTGTCTTTGTTATCAAACATGCTGCTTGTTTTCCTTGGATTCCTCTATCTATGTTTGTTTTCTTCAAAATTCTCTACATTAGTCCCTTGACATTCAATTTCCATGAAACCGCTACTGTGAGAAAAAGATCTGTGGAAGCTTTAGACAATGACCTGACAGGCAGGATATCCTTTGAAAATGAAGAACATGATGTGTGATGAATTGCTATCACATACATCCTGTTCTGTTTTTTGACCCATGTCATAGGACAAGGGTCTTCCAACTGTTTTGTGGCAAGATTCAGGGAACAGACATGCTATTCTGCCCAATGACTCACTGGAGGAAATGCTAGAACTCTATATGCAGCAGAATGTGGTGGCATCTGCACCCTTAGAAATTAGATATCCCTATCCTTGGGGTTTAAAGGCCCAGAAATTACAAATTTGTAGTTATTTGACCACTAGGTGGCAGACTCAGCAACATGGTTTTAGTATGCAGTCCTTCCAAGAATTTGTGAGAGGAAGAACTAATTTTTTTCCTAAAAAGATATAATTTTTATTAGAAAATCAAAGTGACTTTATAATTAGACTTCAATCATTCAAGCATTCACTAATCTTCAGTGCTGGAAGGGAAATTTTTCACTTAAATGAGACTGAGGATCCAAACAGGACAGCACATTGGCTAGAACAAGATAAAATTTTATCGAGATCAATGTGAAGCCTCATGCTTGGATTAAAAAAAAAATCAACTTCACAAATACAATATTGGGAGTTGTGTCTAGACACCAATTAATTTAAAGATCTGGAGGTCTAAGTGGATTGGAAGCTCAATATGTGTCAACAGTGATCTGATGGCCAAAAAAGTCTAATAACATCTTAGCCAACATTAAGGAAGCATAACCAGTGTTCATTGGAGGGGGGGAGGGGACGGTGATATCACGGAAAAAGCATTGACTTGGAATCAGGGTCTACAATTTACCACTGATGTCTCTGGGCAAGTCATTTCACTTCTTTGGACCTTAGTTTCTTCATCTGTAAAATGAAGGAGTTCTAGATAATGACTAAGGTTTCTTCCCACTTTAAATACTGTGATCTTGTGTCTTGATTAGTCCACCTGTGGGGTATTGTGTTCAAGGTGCGACACTTTACGAAGGTCATTGATAAACTGGATAGCATCTTGACCAGGAGCTCTTAATAAGGTCTCCAAAGACAGATTTCAGATTCTTATTTTGTTTCTCTGCCTCTTAAGGCAGCTTAGTAGTCCAGTGGATAGAGCACTGGGTCCAAATCTGGTTGTAGACACATATTGGGTGTAAGATGCTGGGCAAATCATTTAATATCTCAGTGATCAGGAAATTCTTCAAGACTGTAAGTTGGAGGGGGAAAATGCCCATCTGAAATGGTAGAAGATGGATACTTGAATAATATAACTCAACATAACTGTTTTCTTTTATAATCCTATGTATTGCAGTTTAAGTGTTTAAAAACATTATTCTGAGTAGAGGTCCACAGGATTTACCAGACACCAAAGGATTCCATGACAAAAAAAGGTAGAAAACTCTTGATGAGACAAATGAGATCATCTCATATGAGGACGAGTTGAAAAAAGGCAAGATGAGGAGGAGACTGGATCTCTGTCTTCCCTATTTGATGTATCTGAAGGGAGGGGCTACCACATAAAAAAGAGATTAGACATGCTTTGGTTGGCCCTACAAGAGTGAAGCTAAGTGAAGATCAAAAGAACTTTCTACCAACTAGAGCTATCCAAAAGTAGATTGGGCTGCCTCAGCAGGTAGTAGCTTCTCCCCCTCCAAAGGTCTTTAAGTAAAAACTGGATTGCTAACCATTTGTTAGCAATTTTTCAGAGGTGGATTTTGATCAGGTACAGGTTGGACTGCATGACCTCTGAGGTTCCATTTCCAACTCTGATAAGCTGCAAGAGCAAACAGATGAAGGAAAAAAAATCTAAGGGCAGTAGGCCAACTCTACTGAATCTCTCACAAGCAATCTTTACCTTCTAAATTTTACAGTCTGTAAAAATCAACATTCTCATACTCAATTTTACAATTGCCTCTACACTTAAATGTTTCAACCTTACCAATGGCCACCCAATGTCACTAATACAACTGTCTTACAAGACACTCACCTTCCTGCTTACTAGAGTAAGAAGCTGTCTTCACTGAAGTTTCCTCCAGCGTCCAATGATTGGTTTCCATTAAATTAAAACTGAGTCCCTAACTACTTGTCATGGTAAAAGATCTAACTTTCTTACCTTAACTATACAGTGGCTTTCCCAAATTTGAATTACGTTTTATGTCCAGATTTGTTCTCATCTCCATTCAGCACTCTTGAAATCACTGGGAAACAGCAGAGGATGTTTTTTCGGGGTTTTTTAAACCTGCAGCTTTACTGAGAGAAGGAAAAGATGCTATTTTGGTTCTCACAGCTTGGCTGTCTAGTCTTGAAGCACCAGGACTTCTTGAGTTGCTATATCTCTGCTGGGGAAAAAAAAATTTACTGGTTCTTGTCTGCTCCCTAAAGGTAACAAGTCTTTAATTTAATCATACCTTTTTCTACATCTTCCTTTGGCTAGTCAATCCCTGGTAAGACCAAGGGAGAATTAAATTATTTGTTACCTCTAGCGCTCCATTTATTCCAAAGTAAAACCAAGCACTAGCTTCTTTCCCTCTGGTTGGTATGTGTGTATCCATATTTCTCCAAATCTAGATAAGCGGTGATCTCCCTAAAGGAAGTACTAGGAACAACTTGTTGCTTGCAGCAAAATCAAACCCACATCTCTCCTATTTTCAATGACATATATTTTTTATAGATGGTTTTTTCCCTCTTAGATTATCCTCCGTTTACACCGTATGTATTTTGTAATAGACATTGTTATTTATGTAATTTCTCTCCTACAATGGGAGCTCCTTGAAGGCAGACAATATTTTTGGTTTTTCCTGTATCCCCACTGCTTACCACAGTGTCTGGCACATATTAAGTCCTAAATTAATGCTTGTTACCTGACTAAAAATTGCATTAAAATCTCAGACTGATTCCTCTTACAAGCTGAACCTGCTCTCAGGAGGGAAAGGGTGAAGAGGGATTAAAAGTACCCTAAAGAAATAAAAATAGTAATAAAGAAAGCAAAGATGGAAAGAGATCACATATACATGTAATCTGGGTTCAAGCCTGGTTCATTTGCATAAGATTCTCCTTACTGGAAAAGAGAAGACCTATAAGTGGAACTGAACTATGAAAGTTTGGGAGAAGAGATTTTCTTCTTTTTTCCTGCTTGAGGAGGAGATATATATGGTTCTAGGAGAACTTCAGAGAGTAAGGACAGACTCAAGAAGGCAGACATAAAGGGGAAAGTTTATATAACCCATCAGGTCCTTGATTTTCAGCCTCCCTCCCTAGACACTTCAGAGAATTCCCAGTGGGAAGCCACATTGAGGTAATTATAGTTGTGGTCCTGTATCCCCTCTCTGAGGAAAACAGAGCAGTCAGGGACTCCTCTTCCATGCTGGGGGCTTCATTCTCTTACTCCTCATCTAGGCAGGAATAAAGTCTTCCATGAACAAGGGTATGCAAATATCTATCCTTGCCTCCCCATAAGCCACATTATAGGCAAGTCATGGGGACGTGGCCATAACCTACACGGACAACATATAAATACCCTACATACAGAAAAGTTACAATTCTAAGGGTATCAAAGGATTAATTCTAAAAGTATCTGAAAGAAGGGAATATCAAGTGTACCAAAGGTTTAGGAGAAAAAAATCTCAGATAACATAATTACCCATAAAAGCTGATAGATTTTTAATAACTATCATTCCACATTACTACTCTTTCATTTCTACAAAACATCTATTAAAATTATCAGGGGAATTAAAGGCATCTTTGATGAAGACAGAAGTTAGAAACAGAGAGTATTCTTTCTATATCAGAGCACATCTTTACACTCACAAAATTGACCAAATAGGTAAAGAATTCAGGATCCCATTGTGTTTCTTGTGTGGTGATTATCAAAAAGCAGCAGAATGGATAGAGCAAAATGCTACCTTAAAGGCTCTCCTCCAACATGGTATCTCCCATTCAATATGCCAGAAGTAAACAAGATTCCTTAAGAAATGTAACTATGTTTGTAGACCTTCTCATTACTAAGTGAGACATAAAACAGGAGACATATGCTTGCCAAAATGTGTTTGCCACTATCATCAAGGATGTTCAGCAAAGAGTCCAAAGCAGAAAATGATTTGGTCCACCAGATGCCTGTTTTCAGATGACATGCTGATTCCATTAAGTCTCAAAATATTGCTGAATCTCCTAAGTGAGATCTATAATCCCTCAACAGAATTTGGTTTAATTATCCATACTGGAAAAGCCAAGTGTATAAAGAATGCCTGTTGAAATATATATAGCATGTAGTTGGATGGACAACCCATAAAACTAGGCAGTATATCAGTCAATCATCATTTATTCAGCACCTACTATGTGCAAGAAATAGTGCAAAGCACTGAGAATGCAAATATAAAAAAAGAAAGACAGTTCCTGCTCTCAGGGACCTTACAATCTAATAAGGAAAAGCAAAGGCAAAGGAAGGGAAGAGACCTGGGAAGGAGGAGAAATGAGAGGGAGAGAGAGAGAAGTAACAAAGCAGAGTGGCTAAGTGGGAACTAAGATGTTCTGAAAGGAGCTCCCTCCTGAAATGGAGATTTGGAGATGATGGCTCTACCCTACATCAGAGGAACAGAGGGTGGGGATGAGGTGTAGTACCAAGGCAGATGTGAACTTGTGGGATGATGAGGTTTTCCCTATAATGAGCTTCCTGGGACCTGAAGGAGAAATCAAAGGAGTCCCAGAATAGTGGAGCCAGGTGAATAAAGAAAAGGTACATGTATCTTGCTTGAACAGACACTGAATGTATAGAATGAACTAAGCTCAGCACTGAAAAGGAAGAAAACACTCTGATTCACTTTGGGAAAATGGGAGTACTTTTAAAGATCACAAGTATCTCTCTTAAACAAAAACTCATCTTTTAATACCAATATTTTTTAACTAATGCAAGAAGGTTGAGAGTCATGGAACACCATGGTCTAAAAGGAGTTGGAAGTCAGGGGGAGGAGCCAAGATGGCGGAGTAGAAAGACACACATACGCTAGCTCCAAACCCACTGCCCATAAAATATTTGTAAAAAAGAACTCCTAACAAATTCTGGAGCAGCAGAAGCCACAGAACAACAGAGCAGATGAGATTTCTGTTCAAAAGAACCCTGAAAACCTCTCGCAAAAGGTCCGTCGCACCGCGGACCCGGAGCCCAGCCCAGCCCTGCCTTGGCCTCGCGGCACCAAGAGAAGCAGATCTGAGCAGGCTTCAGGGTCAGAATCTTCAGCGGCCGCGTGGGTCCCTCCACCCAAGGGCCCCAAAGGTTGGTGAGAGGGTCTTCTCAGTTTGCCGAGAGGGGAGTGGGGTGCCCCCATAACTCAGGCCCCCTCTGGAGGCAGCAGCGGAGGCAGGAGCAGACAGCGGCTCCCCAAGAAGGTAGGAGCCCGGATCCATTGTTGAAGGTCTCTGCATAAACCCCCTGAGAGAACTGAGCCCTTGAGGCAACCCTGCCCCGACCTGAGCAGCTGAACTTAATCTCACACTGAATAGCAGCCTCACCCCCGCCAAAAGCCCTGAGGCTGGGAAGCAGCATTTGAATCTCAGACCCCAAGCACTGGCTGGGAGGATCTGGAGGCAAAGTGGGTGTGAAGAGAATACTCAGAAGTCAAGTCACTGGCTGGGAAAATGCCCAGAAAAGGGGAAAAAAAAATAAGACTATAGAAGGTTACTTTCTTGGTGAACAGGTATTTCCTCCCTTCCTTTCTGATGAGGAAGAACAAAGCTTACCATCAGGGAAAGACACAGAAGTTAAGGCTTCTGTATCCCAGCCCACCCAATGGACTCAGGCCATGGAAGAGCTCAAAAAGCATTTTGAAGATCAAGTAAGAGAGGTGGAGGAAAAACTGGGAAGAGAAATGAGAGAGATGCAAGTAAAGCATGAAAAGCAGGTCAGCACCCTGCTAAAGGAGACCCAAAAAAATGCTGAAGAAAATAACACCTTGAAAAATAGGCTAACTCAACTGGCAAAAGAGGTTCAAAAAGCCAATGAGGAGAAGAATGCTTTTAAAAAGCAGAATTAGCCAAATGGAAAAGGAGGTTCAAAAGCTCACTGAAGAAAATAGTTCTTTCAAAATTAGAATGGAACAGATGGAGGCCAATGACTTTATGAGAAACCAAGAAATCACAAAACAAAACCAAAAGAAAGAAAAAATGGAAGATAATGTGAAATATCTCATTGGAAAAACAACTGACCTGGAAAATAGATCCAGGAGAGACAATTTAAAAATTATGGGCCTACCTGAAAGCCGTGATCAAAAGAAGAGCCTAGACATCATCTTTCATGAAATTATCAAGGAAAACTGCCCTGAGATTCTAGAACCAGGGGGCAAAATAAATATTGAAAGAATCCACCAATCACCTCCTGAAACAGATCCAAAAGGAGACACTCCTAGGAACACTGTGGCCAAATTCCAGAGTTCCCTGGTCAAGGAGAAAATATTGCAAGCAGCTAGAAAGAAACAATTCAAGTATTGTGGAAATACAATCAGGATAACACAAGATCTAGCAGCTTCTACATTAAGGGATCGAAGGGCGTGGAATAGGATATTCCAGAAGTCAAAGGAACTAGGACTAAAACCAAGAATCACCTACCCAGCAAAACTGAGTATAATACTTCAGGGGAAAAATTGGTCTTTCAATGAAATAGAGGACTTTCAAGCATTCTTGATGAAAAGACCAGAGCTGAAAAGAAAATTTGACTTTCAAACACAAGAATGAAGAGAAGCATGAAAAGGTAAACAGCAAAGAGAAGTCATAAGGGACTTACTAAAGTTGAACTGTTTACATTCCTACATGGAAAGACAATATTTGTAACTCTTGAAACTTTTCAGTATCTAGGTACTAGGTGGGATTACACACACACACACATGCACATGCACACGTACACACACATAGAGACAGAGTGCACAGAGTGAATTGAAGAAGATGGGATCATATCTTAAAAAAATGAAATCAAGCAGTGAGAGAGAAATATATTGGGAGGAGAAAGGGAGAAATGGAATGGGGCAAATTATCTCTCATAAAAGAGTAAAGCAAAAGACTTTTTAGTGGAGGGAAAAAGAGGGGAGGTGAGAGAAAAACATGAAGTTTACTCTCATCACATTCCACTAAAGGAAGGAATAAAATGCACACTCATTTTGGTATGAAAACCTATCTTACAATACAGGAAAGTGGGGGATAAGGGGATAAGCAGGGTAGGGGGGATGATGGGAGGGCATGGGGAGGAGGGAGCAATTTGAGGTCAACACTCATGGGGAGGGACAGGATCAAAAGAGAGAATAGAAGTAATGGGGGACAGGATAGGATGGAGGGAAATATAGTTAGTCTTACAGAACACGACTATTATGGAAGTCATTTGCACAACTACACAGATATGGCCTATATTGAATTGCTTGCCTTCCACAGGGAAGGGGTGGGGAGGGAGGGAGGAAGAGAAGTTGGAACTCAAAGTTTTAGGAACAACTGTCGAGTACTGTTCTTGCTACTAGGAAACAAGAAATACAGGTAAAGGGGTATAGAAAGTTATTTGGCCCTACAGGACAAAAGAGAAGATGGAGACAAGGGCAGAGAGGGATGATAGAAGAGAGGGCAGATTGGTGATAGGGGCAATTAGAATGCTCAGTGTTTTGGGGTGGGGGGAGGGGACAAAAGGGGAGAAAATTTGGAACCCAAAATTTTGTGAAAATGAATGTTAAAAGTTAAATAAATAAATAGTTGGAAGTCACCCAAAAGGCAGTAGAGAGGCATATGGCAAGTATGATCAGACCACAAGCTAATGCCAACCTAATATCGCAAATGTTATCAGAAAGCTGCATGACTGGACAGCGAAATGGATCAGTGTAAGGGCAAGAGTAAAAGGTGACTCACAGACAGCTCACGTGTTCAAATGATGGCCATCCAATTTCAAGAGAACTAGGGGAAGCCCCCCAGGATGTCAGGTGGAACCCAGTAGAAGAATCACAAAGGATGAAAAGCGGGGATGGATTGAGTCTGCCTCATCAGAGATAATACATCAATGAGATAGTGAGAATGTCAAAGTATTTTAAAAAGGTCAAGTCCCTTATGAATAATTCAACACTTGTATTCTATAGAACAGTTTTTTAAGCAAACACAGATTGTCATGTAAACTACCCAATATGTTTTACATGTTCCACAATTTAAAAAAGAAGAGATGTATTATTTCATGAATTTTTTTTCCACAGAAATATGTGTTTATTTTTTCTTGGGGGGGGGAAAAACTGAAAAAATGTGGGCATATGGGTTTTTTATGTATTTTTTTTGAAACAGATGATTAAAATGTTTAAGATAATCTGTTATTCCAAGAAAACAATTTATACAATATCACAACCATAGATGGAAAGAATAAAATAAAAATGGATTGTTCATAAGAATAACTAGTACTAATCAATATTTTAAGGTTTGCAAAGCACTTTATAAATATTATCTTATTTTATTCTTACAACATCCCTTGAAGGAAGGTAGGTAGATGTTATAACTATTCTCATTTTACAAATGAGGAAACTGAGGGAGACAAAAATTAAGTGACTAGCCCAAAGTCTCACAATTAGTATCCGAAGCCAAATTTGAATTCAGGTCTTCCAACTCCAGGTCCAGTGTTTATTGAATAATATTAATAATGATCAAAACTGGACATAGAAAAGAGTAGTGGTGTGAGACTAAGGATATGAAGCATTTGCCATTTTATACTTTCAGACATGAATGATGTGTTGGTTGGTTTTGCTGAACTTTCTTCTTCCCTTTAAAATCTTTGTTCTGAGAGATGACTATGGATAAGGAGAGAACAATAACAGTTTTGGAAATTTCATCTGATGCAAAAACAAAAGGTATCTATAGAAAACAGTCTGCATACATGATCTCTCAGTTACTTTGTTTGCAGATAAAAAGAAGGTCAGGGGAGAAATGGTCAAGTTCTGAAAGCTCCATACTAGAAGATACATAATTGAAGGGATTTTCTTCCTTACTAAAACTATAACATCATTTACCCAGATGGCTCCTTAGCAAATCTCCTTTGAAGTGAGAATATGTACAAAGAAGAATCACCAAAGCACTATTATCAGTCTTGACAGTAGCATGAAAGCACAAATGTGCTAGAGGAATCACACTATGCCACAAATTCAACCAGTATTTTGCCAAAGTATTGAAATAGGAGAGAACACTCTGGCATTCTGGGAGTATATTCAGTGGAAAATATAGAAAATCCTACAGAGGGTGGGGAGGCCACCCTTCCTCTCCCAGACCTACCCCAAGGTCTACTGTGCCTTGTTAGCTGACTGAAAATACTCATGACATGAAAGCAGGTGGTAGATCAGAATGCATAAAGGGCTAAACATCACTATGATGAGATGAGATGAGTGTTCCATGGCCTCAAGCTGATTTTTGATAACACAACACTGGATTCTTTTCAAAATATAATGCTAGAGAATACTGAGTATTCAGACCAATCTTGATTCTAGAGAATCAATAATGAAACCTACATCCTTCCCCTTAGTAGGGAGAGGTGATAATCTACTGGTACAGAATGAATCATAAATTAAATATAATTTTTGTAAAGTGCTTTTACATATTTGTTTTACATAACTGAATTTTGTTACAAAGGAACCATCTCTTAGAGGGATATAAAGAAGTGAACATGATGTTATTTTTTAAACATCAATAAAATAACAAAAGTAAAAGCTGAAAGAGGTAAAAATTGAATACTGTCGTTGCTGTCCTCTAAGAAGAAAATGGAAAGAATTCAATTAAAAACCCAGCTCTACCAGGAAACCAAATGGGATGAAGGAAAGGATAATGTCCTTTGAGAATTTCCAGAAAAATAAAGATATTCTTATACTGGAAAAGGATATCTTCTTTTACAAAACTCCCTGAAGACTCTAAATCCATTTTCTCAGCAATCACTGTTTCTTAATCAGAGAACTTTGGTCAGACATTCTTTACCCAATGGCCTAGATAAAATCAACTATTTTTGAAAAACTAAGTATATCACCAGCTACAATTACAAGGAAAAGTAAAGTGAGGACTTGATAAGGAAATAGGAAGAATGAGGTCAATGCTGTATTGGATAACAGTAATAACCAGGCAGAGAACAGCAAGTGTTCCACAAGTCAGCTCTTTCATGTTACAAGGCAATTTGGAATTAACTCTCGTCCTTGAAGCAGAGGCACAGAAGAGACCAAAACTATGAAGTCCTGGGGTTTATATAAACACCCAGGTCCTGGCACTAATTAGCTATGTGTTAATTTCTCTAAGCCTTGATTTTCTCACCTATAAAATAGGAAATATCTACACTATTTACTGGTACTAGATTTTTATGTCAATCAAGTCGATTTTCAGAAACACAGAACTTTAGAATTGGAAGGGATCTCTTAAGTCATTTAGTTTACCAGGAGTGGGGAACCTGCAGTCTCAAGGCCACATGTAACCTTCTAATTGCCTTTTGACGGAGTCCAAGTTTTACAGAATAAATCCTTTTAGTAAGGGGATTTGTTTTATGAAGTTTGGATTCAATCAATGGCCTCACTTGAGGATTTAGAGGGCCAGTTTCCCCACCTCTCTAACTCACGTCCAATTAGTATCATCTCAATAAATATATGAACTAGTGGTCAACCAGCCTGTGCTCGAAGCACTCCAATGAAAAAGAGCACTCTGCCTTCCTAGGCAGTCCAGTCTGCTTCCTTCTTTCTTTTTCTCTTCCTTCCTTCCTTCCTCCCTTCTTTCCTTCCTTCCTTTTTTTGGAAGCAACTGGGGTTAAGAGACTTGCCCAGGGCCATATTGCTAGTGAGTGTCTGAGGTCAGATTTGAACTCAGGTCCCTGGACTCAAGGGCTGTTATCCACCTTGCTGTTCCTATCTACTTTTCAGTGGAGCTGATACAGAAACTTTTCCCCCTTACTTCAAACTTAAAATAGCCTCTTTTGCAATTTCCACCCCATTTACCTAGTTCTGCTCTAAATGACCAAACAGAACATATCTAATCTATCTTTCAAGAGTCTTTCAAATACTTGAAGATAGCTATCATGTTTCCCCACCCACCTCCAAAAAAGTATTTTCTTTTCTAGGCTAAACACCCCCAATTTCTTCATCTGATCCTCACATGGCATGAATCTAAGGCCCTTTAATCATCCTGGTTGGCCTTCTCGGGATACTTTACAGTTTATCAATGTCATTCCTAAAATGTAGTTGCCAAAGTAGTACAAAATAATTCAGTAGTCTGAATAGGGCAGACCTCTCTGGGCCTGAACAATGTTTTTCTTAATGCATCCTAAGGTCCCATAAGCTTTCCCAGTGGCCATATCACCTTGTTGACTCATACTGAACTAATAATAACATTTCTATAATGCTTTAAAGTTTGTGATGTACTAGTGCCTACTATATACCAGGTAGTGTGCTAAGCACTTTACAAACATCCCCTCATTTGCTCCTCACAACAACCCTGGCAGGTAGGTGCTATTGCTATTACCATTTGACAGTGGAGGAATCCCATACAAACAAAGGTTAAGTGAACTAGGACATGCAGACAGTAACTGTCAGGTCGTATCTGCACTCAGTTCTCCCTGACTCCAGGTCCAGCACTCTATCCAATGAATCAGTGGTCTTAACACCCAGATCTTTTTCAAATGAAATGCCTTTTAGCCATGCCTTCCCTATCTTTTACTTGTGAAGGTGATTTTTTTTTTTTAATCCAGCTATATAACTTAAAATTTAGATGAAGTTTGACCTTATATGTAGCCCATGAAGATTTTTTAGATCTAATCCGATTTTCTTTGATGGTGTTGGCCTTCCCATCCAACTTTGTCTCTTTTGCAGATTTGGTAAGCATGTCAATTCTTCCTTCATCCACGTAACTGATTAAAATGTTAAAGCGCAAAGAGCCCTGTAACACTTCATGAAAAACCATCTTCTAAACTGACATCAAACTAATAATGACAAGTCTTTGGTTCCAGCTATTTAATTAGTCCCAAATCCATGTAATTGCTTTATCGGCTTGACCACGTTTCTCAATGTTTTCCACAAAAAAAGCATTTTTAAATGCCTAAGTTTTAGATAAAGTGTATCTATGACACTGCCCTGATCTACCAGCAGAATCCTAACTGCAGTGATGAGACCAGGACTTTGCCCTCAGGGCACTAAAATTGTGAGGGTGCTTCAGCACTTACACACCTTCAGCAGTTACAAATAATTATATCTCCTTTTCCTCTCTACCCCACCCATACCAGAAATGAAATCAGCCCCCTTCCCTCTACCACCCCCACCAATGGCTTCCCTTTGTTTCATAATATCTGGAACAGAGATCTTTGCTCTTCTCCCCACAACTTTGGTCATGCAAAGTTGATTCAGGACACATTTTGTAATGCTTACCCAGGGTGTGTGGGGGGAGAAATGGGAAGCTTGGGAAACTTACCCCAGGTGCAAAAAAAAAAAAAAAATGCTTGATATGGTTTCTTCTACCCGTTTAATAAACCTGCCAAGAAAAAGAAAAGAAGGTCAGTTTGGTATGACCTAACCTTGATGAAGCCATAATGGCTCTGAGATTAAGGCTTTCTTTGCTAGATGTTCTCCAGCCAGAGAACGTGGCATCTAGAATTTTGCCAGTAAGGATACAAATGGCCCTGGCTACAGAATTTGTGAAAATTAAATCTCCCAATAAGAGCTGCCTGCTGATGGAAAATGGCAAAAGCATTGTCACTAATCCCACCATTTCTTCCAAATGACAGTCTCAGGTGGAGCAGAGGTAATGAGTGACCTCACTATGGCAACTGTCTGGGCACAGACTGGTAGGGAGCCTAGCCCCCTTCTCTTTCATCCAGGATATGAAGAAAGTCTCTCTGTGTCCCAACAAGGAAGCTTAGTATTTCACCCTGGGTCCATGCCAGGGGCTCTTACCCTCTTTTGTATCAGGGATCCATTTTGCAATCTTGTGATGCCTATGGACCCCTTCTCAGAATAATGATATTAAACAATAAAATAAAATACACAGGTTTGCAAAAGAAACAAATTATATTAAAAAACAGTTATCCAAAAAAAAATTTTTAAATAGATTCATAGACTCCAGTTGAAGAATCTCTAGTCCAGCCAATTGGTCTGCACATCCAATTTTTAGTAATAATAGCTACTTGCTACTGTCCAGCACAAAAACAAAAATAAGCATCTTATCCTTGTCTTTCGAAACAGTCAAGTGTCTGGTAGCTGTAGAAAAAAAGCAAGGTATGACCAGACTTTCCATTCAACTCAACAAACACTAGAACTGCCAGGTACTAGAACTACCAGGTGCTAGAACTACAGGGACAAAAGAGTCTGCTCATGCCCACAAGGAACTCAACATTCTACTCATACACAACTTGTACAAAAGATAGATTTTTAAAATTAATACAAAGTAATTTCTGGGATTCTGGTGGCACTAATCTCTAGGGAAAGTCAGGAAAGGTCTTTTGTGAGAGGAGGCATGCACATAGGTCTGAGGAGGGCTGCACAATTTTATCATTACCTTTCAATGCGCAGGAGAGAAGGTATTTGGTGTTCTACATCCCAAAGCCTTGTGGGAGACACAGATCCCTTACATAGAAGATGATAAAATTGGAAGTCAATGAGAAACACAGAGAAGGGCATGACTATAGCCTGTGTAGGAAGAATATGCTTGGCAGAATCCTAGGCTGAAACACTGGACCCAAACACTTAGAAAGGTCATCAGAAGTCATCAAGACCAATACTTTCATTTTACAGTGGAGGAAACTGAGGCCCAGGAAAGTGAAGCAGAGGACCCAAATTTGAATCCAGATTCTCAGACTAAATTCAGTGCTCTATCCACTGAGCAATACTGCCCTTCCCATGTTCTCAAGAGTACAGTTTATCTTACAATGAGAAAAATAAAGCATGAATACTGGCACCACTGCCATCTCTACCTTGGAATCTTGAATATAAGCAACTGGAGGCACTGTTCACTTCATTATACGTAGGCTATGGAGTGCTGTGGCTCTGCATTAGAGGTGGTTAGACTTCTGCGTTTCTGTAGGTAAGCTTGGTAAATTCAGTTCAATAAGTAATTATCAAGTACCTACTGTGGACCAGATAGTGAGTATACAAAACAAAATGATGCCATCCCTGCCCTCAAGGAGCTTACATTCTGTTCTGGGGGAGGGGGGTAATAGCATATACACAGATAATTAATATAAGTTAAATAATAATAACTAACACTTTTTTATAGAGCATTTACCAGCAGGCACTGTGCTAAGTACTTTCCAATTATTATCTCATTTGATCCTCACAACAATCCCCATTTCACAGATGAGGAAACTAAAATAAACAGAAGTGAAGTATCTTACCCAGGGTTACACATCTAGTAAGTATCTGGAGTCAGATTTGACCTCAGATCTTCCTGACTTCAAGCCCAGTGTTTTAGCCACTGTGCCACCTCAAGATAAATACAAAGGCAGAGTCCCGTTTTGATGCATGAGTGTTTCAAGTAGGGGAGATTCATTCAGAAACTAATGACAAAGAATGAATTTAGGCTGGAGGTAGTCTTGTATCCAGGAAGGACTATCATTTTAGACCACCCTAGTTCAAGCCTCCCAAACTATCCTCCACTGTCATAAGACTGATATTTTTAAAGCATAAGTAAGCCTATGTCATTCCCTTCTCCCAACAGGTACAGCTCCCTACCCCCAAAGTCTTGTTGGAGATGTAGTACAGAGTTCTTTCCTACTCAGACAAAAGTCTGTCCCCAAACCCTGTGAGGGACTCAATGCGAAAGGCATTGCTCTGTGTTTGGAAATATTCACACCAAAAAACCAGATCCTAGTGGACAGAAGCTTACTTCTATTCAGGAAAAGCCCAGTTAGGGCCACTGGCATAAAACCCCCTTCTCTGGGATGGGGAGTTAGAAGCAAACTGAGTATGACTCAAACAGTAACTCTAGGTTGGATCTGAAATACAGTTTAATCACCATTTATGGTCCCTCTGCTATATGTCTCTCCACTCCTTAATCCATCCTAGACTCAGCTACTAAAGTCATGCTTCAGAAGCATATGTCCATCCACATCACCATCCTACTCAAGAAATTCCACAACTCCAGTATCAAATGTAGATTAAATTAGAGAGAATCAGGAATAGAGAGAGAGGAACCAGGAAAGGCATCTTGCAGAAGGTGAGGTTTTAGTAGAGACTTGAAGGAATCCAGGGAAACCAGAAGGCAGAGATGAGGAAACCGAGAATTTCAGGGGTGGAGAATAGTTAGTGAAAATGCCCAACTTTGAGGGATTATGTGTCTTGTACAAGGGAGTCAGTGACACTAGATTGTAGAATATTTGGAAGGAAATATGGTCCGAGAAGAAGGAGCCAAGTTTGAAAATCAAACAGAGGGTTTTACATACACCTCACAGGCACTAGGGTTGATTGAATGGGAGCAGACATTGTCAGATATTCACCTTAGGAAGACTGATTTGACAGCTGAGTACAGACTGGACTGGAGGGGGGCGAGAGAAATCAACTGGCAGATAATCCAGGTGTGAGGTGCTGAGGGTCTGCAACAAGGTAATAGCAGTGTCAGAGAAGGGGAGATACACGTGCGTACACACAGCCATGGTGCAAATAGAAGCCATTTTAGAGTTCTTGTGACAGCTTCATGCAAAAGAGATGATGAAGAGAGAACCCACAGGACTGGAAAATAAAGTGGTTATGAATAGTAAGTTCTAAAAAAAATAACCAATTGGTTACAGATTTTGTTGTACTTTTTGTGTCCAACTCTTTGTGACCCTATTTGGGGTTTTCTTGGCAAAGACACTAGAGTGGTTTGCCATTTCCTTCTCCTGCTCATTTTACAGATGAGGAAACTGGGTTTTTTTCCTCTCAAAATGAATAGTCTGTCTAATATTTTGTATGGCATTGTATCCAGAAAACCTAGCACGGGAAATCTGTGGCTATCTAGGACCCACGAGGGGGAATGGGTCCTATATCACACTAATGCCTCCCAGGCAAGATCCCTACTCCTTTCCCCAGATAGGTGCTTCCCCTCTGACATGAAGCTGAGGATGCTGAAATGCAATGAAAGCACTTGATTTTCTAGTGTTCGTGTTTCTTGACTACCATGCAGATGAGCCATCTATTGAGTCACATGATTTTTTTTTTTTAAATAGGAAGAGCCTGTTAGTGATGAACAAATATTTTTGGCAATAAATAGCACATACTGTTCTAAGTTCTTCATACATCACCCTGCTATGATCCAACCCAGCTAGCTCTGTTGTCTTGTTTCTTTTTTCTTTCTTTCTTTCTTTGGCAATGAGGTAACAAGGTAGATAGAGGGCAGGGCTTAGAGCGAGGAATACCTGAGTTCGAATCGTACCTGGATACTTTCTGGCAGTGTGATTCTAGGCAAGACACTTGACATCTCTGTGCCTCCACTTCCTCATCTGTAAAATGGGGATAATAATAGCACCTACTACACAGGTTTGTTGTGCAAATGAAGGAGGAACAAATGAAATGATGTACATAAAGCAGATTGCGAACCCTAAGGTACTATATGAATTATAGCTATTTTTTAAATTCCTAAGCAAACTTTAGTACGTATTGCCCAGGTTTCTGCCTTTATTCCTGTCTAATTGTCACGTTTGACTCTTCCAGAATTTGTCTCCCATGCCCCAGAAACTTCTTCCTCCTGAAGCCTCAGGCCAGCCCTGGGAGTCAAAGATTGGTGTTTCCTCTCAGAACCTCTATTTTAAGGAGAATGCCCAGGCCAACCACATCATCCTTCTTGTCCAGACTGCATTCCTCCATCTCCTGGAATTTCTCTCTACTGTCCTCACTTTGTCAGATACCTTCACCCTTTCTCCTTCTCCTTCCCACCGTACCTCCTTTTCAGCTTCCGTTCATCTGTTGTCTTCCCTGTTAGAATGTAGGCTCCTTGGGGGCAGGCACTCTCTTCCTGCTTGTATTTCTACCCAACCCATTAAATATTTACTAAGTGACTACAACATACCAGACACTGCCCTGTGCACTGGGGATACAACTGATAAACAGGTAGTCAGCCCCTGCCCTCACCGGGCTTACAATCCAAAGGGGGAGCCACACACAAAAGGGTAGGAGAGGAGGTGGCACAGGACACGAGGGGTTAAGGGAAGGAGGGAACCTCTTACTGAAAGCAGGCAGGACAGCAGATGCAAAGCATAGTGGACGTTCCCAGCATGTAGCACAGCACCTGGTACTTAGTAAATGCTTAATAAATGCACATCTTGACTAAACAGTAGAAAAAAAACATATTAATCTTTCCTTGAGGATTCGGTATCATCATGCACACTATGAAGGCAGTATGGTATAGTGGAAAAGAGTATTGGGTTTGGAGTCAGAGAACCTGGGTTTAAATCCCAGCTGTCCTACTTACTAACCAGCACTAAATCTACGGTCCTGTAATTTGTATGATTTTGGACAAATCCCTTTACCTCTCTGGTCCTCACCTGTAAATTGTTAGGCAATAAGAGGAAAAAGAAGCAGGACTCAATGGCCTAGGTCCCTTCCAGGTCTAAATTGATGATCCTACAACATGCTAAAGATAGAAAAGGCTATGCAGTGAATACTGCTCCCAGACTGATGAACCATGTAGTAGTTGGCAAGCCTTCAGTGTGGCACAGATGCCTTCATGGGCGATTGAGCTGTAAGACTTTGTCCCCTTCTCACCTCCACCTAGGGTAGCTAGGTGATGCAGTGGACAGAGCACCGGGCCTGGAGTCATAAAGACCTGAATTCAAATCTACTCACAGATATTTACTAGCTGTGTGACCCTGGGCAAGTCACTTCACCCTGTTTGCCTCAGTTTCCTCATCAGTAAAATGAGCTAGAGAAGGAAATGGCAAACCACTCCAGTATCTTTGCCAAGAAAACCCCCAGTGGGGTCAAGAAGAGTCTGAAATAATGGAAAATGACTAAACAACTGCAACCACCCCACCTCCTTCTGGACTACTCCATCCATGTCCCAGCCCGAGGCTCACCTGGCTGCCAGAGGTGTTCCATCCTCCCTCTCTCCATCACTGACTGCCCCAGCCACACTGTCCTGCTATGCTCCTCTTGCCTCTCCCCAAACCTCCACCTCGTTTCTCAGCCTGGCTGCCCCTGCCAGTCTCCACTCCGTTCTCTTCTCTTCCTCTCTGTTTTTTAATTTCTTGTCTCAGACATCGCTCACCCACTTCCTCCACTCTCATGTGACAGCTTTGGTGCTAACCAGGGGCCTTGGATTGAGGTTCTCTGCCAAAGCACAATCCTTCTGCAAACGGATCGACCACAAAAGAAGAATTGATCTTTTAGTCTTTGCCTATCTTGGCTGTGTTCATTAAAGGGTTGCTTCTTCACAACCATGGAAGCTTTGAGATTATTGAAGGTTTTATTTATTTCCAAATCTAGAGTCATTCAAGGAGTCTGATGATTCGTGTATGAGCAGCCAAGTATTTACATCACTTTTCTTGTTCTACTATAATCCAAATCATTTCTTTTCTTCAAGTTTTGCTTTCATAACCTGACAAAAATTGGTATGGCTAGGTTCTTTCAAATTCCTTATAGCTTCACTCATAACAAACATTTAAAACAGTTAAATGTTTAATTTTTACAAATCATTAAGATTATAAAGGAAAACTAGGTGCTGTAGGTAGTGGATAGACCATTGGACTTAGAATCAGGAAGTCTCATTTTCATGAGTTCAAATCTGTCTTCAGACACTTATTAGCTATGTGATACTGGGCAAATCACTTAATCCTGTTTGCCTCAATTTCCTCATCAGTAACATGAGTTGGAGAAGGAAATGGCAAATCATTCCAGTATCTCTGCTGAGAAAAAGGAGTCATAAAGAGCTGGACATGACTGAAACAACTGAACAACAAAGATGGTAAAAAAAAAAGTGGGGGGGAGGTTTTAACCTCGATATAATAATAGCTCATGTGCAAATCAACTTATACATAAATATGTTCCTAACCTTGAAAATTTTCCAGTTAAAATGGCAATTTTAAAAGATAAGGACTGCACAAATTTCAACCTCCCCTCCAAAAAAATAATTTCTTTTGCATACAAATAGGCGTGAAGAAGATTTTCCTCTAGGTTTTCAAAATTCCAGATTTTCATCTCTGCCAATAATACACAGGTACTACTTTTCCCTGAGTAAATTCCCAGGGATAGATCTAGAGAACATTAGATAGATTAGAGAACATAAGAAGACCCTGAGATTTCTAATGATAATAATGACTGTATTGTTAATAATAATATAAACTTCAAATAGAATTCTCAGGTAAAATCTATGGAAGATTGACGGTAGAAGGAGAAACTTTTTAAAGATATGCTTAAATACCAAAAAGGCCTCTTTCCACATCTAGGGATCCAGAAGGTAATTTTTATTATCACAGGCTTGACATCTGGTTTGCATGCAAATTTATGAAAAAGATAGTACAGTCATAAAAAAAAAACCAACAAAAAACCATGAGCCAGGGTAGATACCTAGCCACAGGTTTGAAAGAAAAGTGGTTATAAATGTAGCAAGAGTATGAAATTTCACAGGAAACTCTATATTAGAATATAAATAGTATATCACTTCACAGGAACATCATGAAACACAGCCACAAAATTAGATCATCTGAAGGTGTTTTAATGCCACCTAAACTGCGGATGGCACCTGGATTTCTGGGCTCTATATTTTTGCAACTTGGTAAGAGGAAGTTTACTGAGAGACAAAGGGGAAGGCAAAATTTTAGGGTCCTTGTCTAATTCATTATTACCACAATACATAAATATGTGTATATATATGTATGTTGTGTATATATTTTACATGTATTACGAATATATGTATACACACATATATAATACATAAATTATGTGTATGTGGGTGTGTACCCAGAAAGCCATTTTGAATAGCTTCCAGAAATCTCTTAATAATTTAAGCATAAAGAAATTCACTTCCATCATGGTTATGGGTAAGAAATATTCTGCAACAGGCCAAAGTGACATCCTTCTTTATAGCTCAAAGAAGCCTTTCTTTGTTCCACCTGCTTAGTACATAGACTATCAGGCCATGAGTCACCTGTTTGCATTTCCATCAGCTGGGGTTTGTAGAAGGAGGTGTGCCATATGTATCAGGTTATACACAAGGACTGCTGACCAACACCTGGTACCAGCTAACCATCACAAAGGAACCTAATCAAATTCTCTTGCGTTCTGAAACATGTCACTCAGATTTCACAAAAAATATCAGCCTACAGAGATTCAAGATAACCCTCATAATAATGAGGGATAGATTCAAAAATAAGGATGGCACAAATAAGTTCGTTTAATTGTGATCTAAACCAGGGCTTCTTAAACTTTTTCTACTCACAACCCCTTCAGCACTTCTGAAACTGTGTGTCATGACCCCATATGGGGTTATTAATATTCATTATAACTATATATTATTTATCATATTGATAGATATAGATTATACATACTACAAACTCTACAATAGTTAACAATATTAATACTATACACTATATTATAAATAATATTAATTAATGACAGAGTATATGAATTGGCCAACATAAAAAAAGTAAGACTGGATGTCAGGAGGGCTGCACGAAGGAAGAAAGGAGAGGGAGAAAGCAAACATAAAATGCCAAGTAATTAGGGATGAACAAGAGCTGAAGAAAAAAAAAAACCAGGAAAGAGATGGCTTTTCTTGAATCATGAAGTTGAATTAGGGTCATAGCATCATCAATCCAGAGCTGACTCAGAGTTCATCTCATCCAACCTGCTCATCTTACACATGAGGAAACTAAGATCCAAGGAGGTAAGTGACTTACCCAAGGACACACCAGTAGTAAACATCAGAGGTGGGATCTGAAAGCATGTCCTCTGACTCAAGTCAGGACTGTACCAGCTGTTCTCAGAAAAGAAAGCACTGAGCTCTACATAGAAAGAAAGGTGAGAAGATAATGTAGGACTGTCAGACTCCTTTGGTTATGTAAAACTGTGTTGTTTGGCTTTGTGAAATTGTCTTCTTTCTCTAACTTTAATTCTTTATTACAAGTGATGATTTGAGAAGTAAGCAAGGAGGAAAGGATCAAAAGATCATTGATCAAGAACTGGAAAGGACCTAAGATGTCACCAGCTTTGGGCCCCTCATTGTGCACATGAGGAAACTGAAGCCAGAAAGATTAAAAATTAAATGACTTGCCCAAGATTGCACAGGTAGTAAGTGTAGATCTGGAATCTGAACTTGGGTCCTATCATAGGTTCAACACTCTTTCTACTGCATCATTTGGGGGGGGAGAGAAAGAAATGTAAAACCAAGAGACTGTATATCATATTATATTATCTATTATATTGTAAAATATTATTTTTGAATAAATTAAATAATGAGAGGGAAAGAAATACCAAAGAGTTGAAAGAAAAAAGCCAACTGAAGATGAAACTGAAGTCCTAAGAGAAGAAGGACTGGAAAATACGATGGAGAAATGTAACAGCTTCTGACAAGTGAACAAGGTGGCTGCAAAACGAGGGTGTTCAATGAGATAATCTGTGAGGTCCCCTCAGTCATACACATACACACACATACATCCACATAATACACACATATCTAACACTTCATAACCCCACTTAGGGTTTTCTTGCAAAGACACTAGAGCTATTTACCATTTCCTTCTCTGGTTCATTTTACAGATGAGGAAACTGAGGCAGAGTTAAGTGACTCATAGCTAGTAACTTCTATACATACATATGATATATGTATAAAAACTCAGAAATGAAAAACCATGTATAATTGATTCATAAAACAAGGCTGAACATGAAAAGAGTATGTATTGGACCAAAAAAGGCTGAGGAAAAGGGCCATCCAGGAGTGGAATCTTTGTTTAATACATAGAGCAGGGGTGTTCAAGGGATGCCATGTTAAATCTGAGTTGGAAGATAGATGATCATGAACACAAAATGGGAGAAAGGCCAATGTCCACTCTCAAGAATGTATGCTCCTCAAATGAAAGGGAGGAGTGAAAAGTTATTTAAGAATATGGCATCTTTCCCACATCCAATAAAAAGGGTGGTGTCAGGAAAGGATTTCAATTACATTTCAGGAAAGGGGGATCAAGTCAGAAGCCACCAGGAAGCCAAATATTTAGAATTCATCTTTAGAAACACAAAGATACAAGATGCTTTAAATGCATATTCTGATAACCTGAAAAACTCACTTTTTAAAAACAAAAATTAATGATTCTCTCTTGGATAATAAAGATATTGTATGACATAGTGGCCTCAGAGAGCCAGGAAGGCATCGGTTCAAGCCTGCCTCTGATGTGCACGGCTTGGGTGACCATGGTCAAGTCACTTAACTTCCTAGTGCTCTAATGTTAACTCATTAAGAATGTAAATTGAAAAGAAGGCTCTGACCTGTGTTGGCAGACTTACTTCATCTGGGAGATCCTTACATCAGTGAAATCACAAATCTCATCCCCATCTCTAACAACAATAGCCATTAGAGTTTTTGTAAAGCATTCACATTATATAATGAGTATGCTCCAGACCCTCATTACAATTATATTGGTTAAACCTCATAGCCATCCTGTGAGATATTATCATACCTATTTACAGATAAGTAAACCAAGGCTCAAAAGTTCTGAAACTTACTCATGGTCAAGGAAATGTCAGAGATGGGATTTGAATCCAAGTCTTCCTGACTCCAAGACTTTAAGACTAATGCAAAGATATGGTGCAAAATACAGTGAAAAAAGCACTGACTCTAGGACAAAAACCCTTGATACAAAAATCCACCATTGACACTACTTGTGTGACCTTGGGCAAGTCATCTGACTTCCCTGGGTTTCAGTTTCCTCATCTTTAAAATGACAGTTTCAGAACAGGTCACCTCAAGATTCTTTACACCTCTAAATATATGATCCTATGATTATAGTGGAGGCAGGAGTCAAAGATCTCTGGAGTTTGATGGTCATAGAAGCTAGGAGAGGCGAGTGTAGTAGGTATTCCTTTGACAAGAGCCAGGGGAATTCTGCAGCCTTTTAAAGCCAGGAAAGTTCAGTTCTATCCTATCAGGTCATCCCTAAAAAGTTTCAACTACGCTCCTTTCAGTATCATTTAACCTAAGCCTGACCATCTGGTCTCATGAAGAGCCCAAATATTTCTGAAGTTCAAGAAATGACTCCCACCCTAACCCTATCCCAAGCCTAGTGTCCATCACTGTGGGTGAGGGGGAAAGCTTCATCAATGGACAGTCACATGATGACTATGTAGGAAATACGGTTTTTTATGATTGCACACACATAACCGATATCAAATTGCTTACCATTTCAGGGAAGGGGAATAAGAAGGAAGGAGAAAGAGAATTTGAAACTCAAAATTTTATAAAAACAAAGGTTAAAAATTTTACATGTAACTGGGAATAAAATAAAATATTATTCATTTTTTAAAATGAACATTGAGTTCAAGTCATGAGGGGCAGATGAACTACATACATCCCAGGAAATAGAAAGAATTCTCAAATGTTAATGTGCTAAACCACTATCAAAATTTCCGAAAAGGAAGGAATGAAGGAGTAAGGTTCTTTAAACTTTGGACTGGGGAGCTTGATTTCAATTCTTGACAAAATTCTAGAATGTATCCTTGAAAGGAATAGGATTGTAAGCACTTAGAAAGTGAACCAGTGATCACTAAGAGCCAGCATGGATTCCTGAAGAACTTTTTTTTATCAGACTGGGCTTTTGCAACAAGGTTACTAACGTGGTAAATTGGGGGAAAACATAAGCATACCTAGATTTTATTTGAAAGATTCTCAGGGGCAAAGCTAAGATGACAGAGTAGAAAGACAGACCTATAGAAGCTCCCCTAAATATCCCATAAAATACCTGTAAAAAATGACTCTAAACAAATTCTATAGCAGCAAAAGCCACAAAACAACAGAGCAAAGGAGATTTCCAGCCCAGGACAGCCTGGAAGGCTGACAGGAAAGGTCTATCACACCAGGAGCAGAGCAAAATAGACAAGACCCGAAACAGGCTTCAGGGCTCCACTGGCAGCAGCAGTTCCCAGATTGCTCAACCCACAAATGCCATAGACAGCTTCAAAGGTCACTGGGAGGGCTCCTTCACCCAGGAGAAGAGAACAGTCTGGACAGCCAGCAGCAGCCACTGCAGTGGTGGCATCCATTTTTGGAGCCCTCCACCTAGAGCCCCTGGGGGAACTGAACAGCTGATCTGAATGTCAGCCCTGAGTGGCAGCCCTGGGAGACCTGCTCCTAAAGCCCCTGGGGGAATAGAGCCACTGATTTGAATCTCAGCCCTAAGCATGGCCCTGGGGTGAAGAGGGGTGCTGGAGGCAGTTGTGGTGAGGGAATTCTACTAGCAGATTCTGGGCAGAAAAACTTGTGGTTGCTCCCAGACCAGTGCACAGGCCAGGAGAAGAGTAAACTCCTCTCCCTTGATTGTCCCACCTTGGAGGAACTGAGAACTTACAGATCCCCCAAGTATACCCTCCTCTTGACAAAGGACTCAACAGTTAAATAACTGACAGGGAAAATGCCCCAAAAAGGGAGACAAAAATAAGACTATAGAAGGTTACTTTCTTGGTGAATAGGTATTTTCTTCCATCCTTTCAGAAGAGGAAGAACAAGGCATACTGTCAGAGGAAGTCAAGGCTTCCATATCCAAAACCTCCAAAATAAATATGCAATGGGCTCAGGCCATGGAAGAGCTCAAAAAGCATTTTGAAGATCAAGGAAGAGAGGTCGAGGAAAAATTGGGAAGAGAAATGAGAGATATGCAAGAAAAGCATCAAAAGCAGGTCAACAGCTTGCTAAAGGAGACCCAAAAAAAATGCTGAAACAATAACACCTTTAAAAATAGGTTAACTCAATTGGCAAAAGAGGCCCAAAAAAGCCAATGAGGAAAAGAATGCTTTAAAAAGCAGAATTTGCCAAATGGAAAAGGAGGTTCAAAAGCTCACTGAAGAAAACAGTTCTTTCAAAATTAGAATGGAACAGAGGAGGCTAATGACTTTATGAGAAAACAAGAAATCACAAAACAAAACCAAAAGAATGAAAAAATAGAAGATAGTGTGAAACATCTCATTGAAAAAACAACTGACCTGGAAAATAGATCCAGGAGAGTCAATTTAAAAATTATGGGAATATCTGGAAGCCATGAACAAAAAAGGAACCTAGACATCATCTTTCAAGAAATTATCAAGGAAAACTGCCCTGATATTCTAGAACCAGAGGGTGAAATAAATATTGAAAGAATCCACTGATGACCTCCTGAAAGAAATCCAAAAAGAGAAACTCTTAGGAATATTGTAGCCAAATTCCAGAGTTCCCAGGTCAAAGAGAAAATATTGCAAGTGGCTAGAAAGAAATAGTTCCAGTACTGTGGAAATACAATCAGGATAACACAAGATCTAGCAGCTTCTACATTAAGGAACTGAAGGGCATGGAATATGATATTCCAGAAGTCAAAGGAACTAGGACTAAAACCAAGAATCACCTACCCAGCAAAACTGAGTATAATACTTCAGGGGAAAAAATGGTGTTTCAATGAAATAGGGAACTTTCAAGCATTCTTGATGAAAAGATCAAAACTGAATAGAAAATTTGACTTTCAAACACAAGAATCAAGAGAAGCAAAGATAAACAGAAAAGAGAAATCCTAAAGCACTTTCTAAAGTTGAACTGTTTACATTTCTACATGGAAAGATAATATTTCTAACTCTTGAGACTTTTCTCAGTATTTGGATAGTTGGAGAGATTACACACACACACACACACACACACACACACACACACACATATAAACAGAGAGCACAGGGTGAGTTGAATAAAAAGGGATGATATCTAAAAAAATAAAATTAAGGGGTGAGAGAGGAATATATTGGGAGGAGAAAGGGAGAAATGGAATGGGGCAAATTATCTCTCATAAAACAGGCAAGAAAAAACTTTTTCAATGGAAGAGAAAAGGGAGAAGGTAAGAGGGAAGAAGTGAAGCTTCCTCTCCTCACATTGGTCTTAAGGAGGGAATAATATGCTCACTCAATTTGGTACGAAAATCTATCCTACAGGAAAGTAGGAGAGAAGGGGACAAGTGGAGTGAGAGGGGGATGATAGAAGGAAGGGCAAATGGGAGGAGGGAGTAATTAGAAGCAAATACTTTTGGGGAGGGACAAGGTCAAAAGAGAGAATAGAAGAAATGGGAGGCAGGACAGGATGGAGGGAAATATAGTTAGTCTTATACAACATGATTATTATGGAAGTCATTTGCAAAACTACACATATATAGCCTATATTGAATTGCTTGCCTTCTCAGTGGGGATAGGAGGGAAGAAGGGAGAGAAGTTGGAATTCAAAGGATTAGAAACGTATGTTGAGAATTGTTTTTGCATACAACTGGGAAATAAGAAATACAGGTAATGGGGTATAGAAATTTATCTTGCCCTATAAGAAAAGAGAGAAGATGGGGATAAGGGAAGGGAGGGGTGTGATAGAAGGGAGGGCAGATTGGGGGAGGGGGTAATCAGAATGCAAGGAGTTATGGGGTGGGGGAGGGGAGAGATGGGGAGAAAATTTGGAACTCAAAATTTTGTGGAAATGAATGTCGAAAAGTAAAAATAAATAAGTAAACATTTAAAAAAAGATTCTCTCATGATATTCTATTCTCATAGACAAGGTGGAGATAATGTGGGCTAGATGATAATGAGGATTAGTGACTTACTAATCTACCTGAAAAGGAGGTGAAGTGCCCCCAGTAGCAGTCAGTGGTCCTGTTCTATTTATTAGTCATTTGGATGAAGGCACAGGTGGCATGCTTATTGAATTTGTAGACAACATAAAGCTGGAGAACACGTTTGGCCACAGAATCAGGGTTTAAAAAGATCTTCCTGACCTATTAGAACAAAGAACCAAATTTTAAAAAATGATATGGGATAGGAAAAAATGTAATCTCTTCTCTTTAGGTTAATACATACATACACATGTTAATATATATTATTATATATACATATATGTGTGTATATATATAATATATACATATTATATATAATGTAGTATATATATAAAACGCAGTCTGTACACACGCACACGCACACGCTCCCAGGTGAAGGTGAGTCATGACTAGACAAGTTCTGGGATTTTAGTAGAGATCAAGCTCAATGTGAATCAATAGGATGACCTTAGCCCCAAAAAGCCTAAACAAGGTTGTGGCTATGTGAGTGGACAGAAGAGGGCTTATACAAGAGATATTATAAAGATTGAAATGACAAGTTTTTTTAATATATTGATTATATGAGGTAAGTCCCAATGAGGAGTTGAGGATGATACCAAGGTTTTGGAACTGGGAGACTGGGAGGAGAGTAGCCAGGTGGCACAATGGATAGAACACTGGGCCTTATGTCAGGAAGACTCATCCTCCTGAGTTCAAATTTGGCCTCAGAAACTTACTAGCAGTGTGATCCTAGGCAAGTCACTTAACCCTGTTTGCCTCAGTTGCTCCATCTGTAAAATGAACTGGAGAAAGAAATGGCAAAAGACATGACCAGACTTTAACTTGAAGGAAAATCTCTTTGGCAGCTAAGTATAGGATGAATTAGAGTGGGGAGGCAGAGACCAATTAGAAGGCTATTGCAATAATTCTGGCTAGAGGTGATAAGAGTCTAAACCACTCTAATACCTCTGCCAAGACAACTCCAAATGGGGTCATGAAGAGTTGTACACAACTGAAAATGACTGAACAACAAAAGACTGGGAGGAAGGCTGGTGTCCTTGACTGTAATAGGGAAGTTGGGAAGTAGGGAGGGTTTGTGGGGAAAGACAAGGAGTTCTATTTTAGATATATCATGCTGGAGATGGCTCTGGGACATCCAGTTTGTGTTGCTCACCTGTGAACTCCTGGACCCAGGCACTCAGGGCAAGCTCCCCACCTTGACTCTCCACTTTCTACTTCTTGCTCTGATGCAATCAACACTACAATTTCCAAAAAGCACTTGTCAACAGACTGCACTATTATCCTACTCACTATTTCTATGACTTTCCGGACCAAAAGACTCTTCTCTATCCCCTACTCATCTATAACTGGTATCTCCTCCTATTAGACTATAAGCTGTGTGAGAGCAGGGACGATTACAGTTTTATATTTGTATTCTCAGAAATTAACACAGGGCTTGGCATGTAATAAGTGCTTAATAACCCTTTTCCATTCATTTATTCATTCACTGGCATGTAGTAGGTGCTTAACAACCCTTTTCCATTCATTTATTCATTCACTGGCATGTAGTAGGTGCTTAATAACCCTTTTCCATTCATTTATTCATTCAGTCTCCTTTCATTATAGGGCTCCCCATACAGCTAGGTATTATTGGCTGACAGCCTCTCAAGCTACTTTTAAAAAATATTTTATTAATTTCTTTTAGTATTAATAAATATGTTAATTTGTTTTGCTTTCTAGAAGCTTTTCTTCCAAGTAGAATGCCCCCTTCTCTAACCAGCAGTAAATCATATCCAACAAGAAAGATTTAAAAAGCGAAGATGGGGGAGAAACCTCAGTTACTTTCTCCATCAGCCTCCCTGCCCCTTCTCTTTCTTCCTTCTCTACTTAATTGCTGGCTCTGTTGGGGAGCAATTTGGAAGGGGTCTTGGTGGCCCTGGGACTTCTGTTCCTTTCTGATGACCTCACAAGGCAAAACTGCCTATCACAGGGTGATAAGGGAGAAATATCCAAACTTCTTGAGTACAATAATTAATATTGTTAATCTAATTAAGGAGGCAAGATTTACACATATACCATAAACAAGTGAAGAGCAATTCAAGGTAAAGCATAATTAAGCACCAAAAACATTTGCATGTTCTATAGGAGATCAAGGAGGAGAAAGATCAATATGGACTATATAGCTTGAGAAAGTTTCAGTCATTTAACACTGAACTTGGCCTTGTAGGAAGGGTAGGATTTAATTAGTCATAGAGGAGGAAAAAAGCAGGTGTATATGAAGTGAGGGTGGTATGGGGGAATGAGCAAAAGCAGAAATGATCATTATATGTTTAAGAATATCACACCAAGACTTTAGCAACAACACAGCTGGACAGGAGAGGATCTGGCAGGGCAGTGGTTACATCCAGAAAAGACAGCAGAGACAGGGAGAAGCAGGAAGGAGATATGCATCTAGGCAGTGTCAACTTCAAAGATATCAACTAAGGCTTGAAAGACCAGCTCTAAGACAAGCAGATAGGGTCCAGAATCTAGCAAGACTAGCTCAGGCATGAGGAAGCACATAACTCTGGGCTGACAAAAGGTCCAGGGAATCAGGCAGCAGGAATAAGGCAACCCAGCCCTCTCCTGCCAGATACTCCCTCTTCCTCCAATTTTCATGACGCCGTTCTTTTGGTTCACCACCAAAGTCCTAACAGATCTTTCTCAGTCTCCTTTGTTGGCCATATCCTACCCTCCCTAACTGTGAGTTCATTTCAAGGTTTTGCCCTTGATCTTATCTTCTTTTTTGACACTGTCATGGTGACCTTATCAGTCCCCATAAGTTCAATTATCATCCCTTTGCAAATGCTGCCTAGGTCTATATATCCAGCCCTATTCTCCCTCTTGAGCTTCCAACTGAATGTGCCTCAGACATCTTAAACTGAACATACCAAAACAAAACTCTTCATTCCCCCAATTCTTCTGAAATTCCTTCTTTCTATAAGGGGTACCACAATCCCGATCACTTAGGTTCACAACCTGGAAGTCGTCCTTACTGCTTCACTCTCCCTTGCTATCTAGGTATCTATCTATCCACACACATATGCATCTATATATGTGTGCACACACATACATATGCATATAATATATGGCATATAATTAGCCAATATGATTGTGTGCATATACACACATATATACAACATATGCAAAATATGGTACATATATGTGCACATACAATGTATGACATGATATATGTGGTGTGTGGTTATATTTATATACATATGTGACTTGCAGTATATAGCATGTGACATATTAACCAGTATGGTTATATGTCTACATATGCAGATATTTCTATATATATGACATATGTGGTTTTTTATATTTGTAAAATCAGTTGCCAGATCTCATCAATTCTGCCTCAGAAGCATTTCTCATATGCATCTGTGTCCTCTTCATTGCACACAGTCACTACCCTAGTTCAGGTCTCTCACCTCACAATTGCAGTTGCCTCCTAATTGGTTTTTCTGCACTGAGTCTCTCCCATCTCTAAGTCATTCTCCAGCCAGCTGCTAAAATAATGATGCTGTGTATTTGTCCTTCATTGCTGAAGAAGACCATGCCATCAGAGAAATAATGATATGACTTGCACTTGACTTTGGGTTTGTTTTTGGTTTTTTTTGAGTGAGGGAGGGCTGCGCAGGCTACCAGCCTCACTTCTCCTCCAAAGCCATCTGAATCCAGTGATTCATCAGGATGACTAGAGATGACCCAGGATGAGGCAGCTGGGGTTAAGTGACTTGGCCAAGGTCACACAGCTAGTGAGTGTCAAGTGTCTGAGGTGAGATTTGAACTCACATCCTCCTGACTCCTGTAGTGGTGCTCTATCCACTGTACCACCTAATGATGCTAAGCACAGGAATGACCCTGTCACTTCCCAGTTCTATGAACTCTAGTAGTTCTCTTTTACCTTGAGGATGTAAGGCAAGCTCCTCTGCTTGGTATTTAAAACCCTTCAGAGCCTGGTCCCAGGCTGCCTTTCTAGGTGTGTTACATATTATTCCCTTTTATTCACTCTTTGGTCAAGCCAGACTGACCTTCTTGCTGTTCCTTGCACAGGAATATTCTGTCTTTGGTATCTGCGTCTTTGTGCAGGATTTCCCCCATGCCTGGGATGTGTCCTGTCTTCCTCTTCAAAGCCCTCCTGTCTTCCAGAGTTCAGCTTAAACATCACCTCCTATCTAAGACCTTTCCTGGTCCAACCAACTCTTTGTGCCTCCCCCCAAAATGTATCTTCTGTGTATGATGTATCTACTTATATGTGCAAATGACTCCCTTCAAGAGTGTAAGCTCCTTAAGGACAAGAACATTAAGGTTTTTGTATCCCTAGCACATAGCATAATGTCTGACCCATAGTAGTAGGCACTTGATAAATGCTTGTTTATTGGTTAACTTGGGGCAGCTAAGTGGTGCAGTAGAATCTAAGTGGGACCTAGAATCAGAAAGACTCATCTTCATGAGTTCAAATCCATCCTCACACACTTATTAGCTGTGTGACCCTGGGCAACTCACTCAACCCCGTTTGCCTCAGTTTCCTCATCTATAAAATGAGCTGGAGAAGGAAATGACAAACCATTCCAGTATCTTTGCCAAGAAAACTCCAAATGGGGTCATGAGGAGTCAGACATGACTGAACAATTGGTTAACTTAGGAGACTAGAGAACAAAAGATAAGAAACATCTGAGCAAAACCGAGCTGGGAACCCAAGCTAGAGTCTGAGCAGTGAAAGGCTAGCATCTGGGCACGGGGCACCAGCAAATTGGAATCTGTTCCTGAGGTAAAGGTGAGGTGAGCTGTCTATGTACTGCCATTCCACGGCCAGAGTTCTGACTCTAGGAAGACCTCAGTCCACAGGCCAAGGCAGGAAGGCCAGAGTTGGGGAATAAAGAGGAAGAAGTCCCTGACTGAGGCACACAAAAATAAATCCCAACTTGACTGAATGGGGCATAGGACAGGCAAGAATTAAAAAAATAGGTAGTACAGTGGATAGAGCACCAGACCTGGAGTCAAGAGGACCATAGTTCAATTATGGCCTTAGACACTACCTGTGTGACCCTGGGCAAGTCACTTAACCCTGATCGCCTCCAAAATTTGGTCAGATAAGGTGGGACCACTGAAAATGAGGATAAGGTGTTTGTACTCAGTTTCAGTGGGGAGCTACTGAAGACTCTTTGAACAGAAAGTAACATGATGAAAGCAATGTTTTGGAACAGCTAATCAGGCTTCCCTATCTTGGTTAAAGTCCTGTTTCACTGCTTCATCATTTCTGTGACAGTGAACTCTCAATGGCATGCCTGGGCACACACTATTGTGGGTCCTATCAGTCTGGAAAGAGTCTCAGGAAAAGCCCAAGAATCTGTCATTAGAGGATGATTCTAGCTAAATCTGGAGAAGTTCATTGACATTTTGACCACTTTTAAGTCACAATAACTCTCCAAAATCTACTGACTAAGTCATACAAGAATTGTGGTCAGGGCTTCAGCAAAGAGAGTATTTATACCAATGAAATTACAGGTCATCAAAGTACTGATGCCAGTCAGACACAGTGCTGAATAGTTAACAAAGGAAACAACGGTGAGAGAATTGAAGCAGGAAGACCAGTTTAGAGGTTATTATGACAATCCAAATATGGGGTGATAGGACATTTACTAGGGTGGCAGCAGTGAGAATAAAGAAGGGAACCACAGAATCCTAAAGTTGGATCTTAGAGGTCATCTATTCCAAGCTTTTCATTTTCCAGATGAGGTAACTGAGACTCAGAGAGATTTAAGTGGCTTCCCATAGACCACAGAGTCACCAGCGACAGAGGCAAGATCTGAACTTGGGCCTTTAGTCTCCAAATCCAGCATTCTTTTCACTACCTCGTGCTGCTTCCTCAAAGAGAAGGAGTCAATGATGACTCCAAGGTTCAAAGAAAGGTAGGTAGCTTCACTGATAGTATGGGAAAGAACTTGAAAGTTCTTGTTACAGAAAAGAAAGGTAATCTGAAAGGAGAAGGCAGTAAGAGGAACTGAGGAACACCTCCTGCAGAAAGTAGGTTTTGAACTGAGCCTTGGAAGAATCCTAGGAAACTGGTAATCCATTCACTGAGAAAATTTTACTTGCACAAATAACATCCGATGTCATGCTCTTTACACATATAACAATTAGAGATGTGTTCCCATACATTAATAAAATAAATTTTAAAATAAATTAATAAATAATAATAAATTAATAAAATATTAATAATTAATTTCAATCAATAAAACTGAAAATGCTGAAAAAGACTGAATAGTCTTGGACTAATTCTGGCCACAGTATTCGGTCACCTATTTCCTACCTATTAATCCTATTAAATCCTATCTATGCATCCTATTAATCCCCCTACAATCAGGAATTCAACATCTACCCTCGCTCATCATTATAATCTCAAGAGAAAGAAAAGGACACAAGTTAAGTTTAGCTTAATTTTTCTCCAGCCTCTTCCTTTGTACCCTCATTTAACTTAATATTAATCGGTAAAAGGGGGACTGTATTGAGCCACATGCCACTACCATACTCCAGTTACTTAAACTTGTGGGTTGTGGGGGAGGAGGAGAAAGAGATTATCAAACTACCCCAGCTTTGACAATTATTAAGTCAGTTAGTTTGCTCTTTTCACAAAACTGTTTTAATTTCTGCCTTATCTGTTCTTCCTGATCAGAAAGGAAGAAAACAAGCATTGCTCAAGCACCTACTTGTGATGTACTAGGCACGGTGCTAGATGCTGTGATCTTCACCACAACCCAGTAAATAGATGCTATTATAAGCCCCTTTTTACAGGTGAGGAAACTGAGGCAGACAAAAGTTAAGTGACTTGCTCAGGGTCACACCGCTAGGGGTATCAGGAGTTAAACCTCTTCTCAGGTCTTCCTGATTTCAGACCCAGCCCTCTATCAACTGTACCACTGAGGCTCAGCTGTCAATCTATTATTCCTCAATTCAGTGGTCAAAGGATTATTATTAATCAATTAGTATTATTACCCTCTAAAGCAGGGGTTCTTAACCTTTTTGTGTCAGGGTCCCTCTGGCAGTCTGCTAAAACCTATGAATGCCTCAGAATTTTTAAATAATTGAAAGAAATAGTAAATTTCAATTAGAATTTAGTGAAAATAAAAGTATAACTTTTTTTCCCTATGGACTCTTGAAAATCTATCCAAATCTACCTACACACCTCAAATTAAGAAGCGCTGCTCTGAAATCTACCTTCTCAGCTAGATGGCACAGTACATAGAGAGACTGATCTGGACCAGGCAGAACTGAGTTCAGATCCAGCCTTTGACACTTACCAGCTGTGTGATCTTAGACACACATAGCACCTATCCCCGTTTCCCCCCAGTATTTGTGACAATCAAATGAATATGGACAAAGAGCTTTGTAAACTTTAAAGCCTATATAAATCCGTATTATTATTATAGTGGCTATTTCTCAATATCACAGTCCCTAAGCCTAGACTCAAGGCCACACATGTCCTTCTAGGTCCTTGGATGCAGCCTTTTGACTGAGTCCAAGATTTACAGAACAAATCCTTTGATTAAGGGGATTTTTTCTGTGAAGTGTGGATTCAGTCAAAGGGCCACATTGGAGGACCTAGAAGGTCACATCTGGCCTCTATGTAAAGGGAACCAAAACATTACTTTACCCACCCATTTAGAGTGGGGCAGCTTGGAGGTACAATGGAGAGTGCTAGGCATCGAATCAGGAAGAAGCATCTTCATGAGTTCAAATCCGGCCTCAGATACTTGCTCGATATGTGAACCTGGGGCAAGTCACTTCACCTTGTTTGCCTCATTCCTCATCTATAAAATGAGCTGAAGAAGGAAATGGCCAGCCCCTCTAGTACCTTTGCCAAGAAAACCCCAAATGGGGTCCTGAAGAGTCAGACACAACGGAAACACAAAATAATAATAATAGTACTTACCCTTCAGGGTTGCTGGGAGGGTAATATGAGATAATATTTATAAACTGATTTGCTAACCTTAAAGCACTATATAGGTGCTAGCTACTATTACTATTTATTCAGTGTCTATTACATGACAGGCACTGTACTAAGCACTGGGGACACAAAGAAAGCAAAGAACAGCCCCTGCTCTAACAGTCTAAGAGGAGAGCCAATATCTAAACAACTTGTGACATTTAAAAAGTTCAAGAGACATAATTTCTGAGTAAATTAATCGTCTTATTAATAAGTCCAGTATGTTTATTAATAAAATGATGATGATTTAACCATCTTTCTCTTAGACCAAAGACGATCATGGTGTCAGGTTCACATCTTATGTGCCCATTGGAAAAGGGGTGTTTCCAAGGGTGGTAATCAACTCTGATTGGTTAACAGTTAACAAGACAATGAATATTACAATGAGGGGCTGAACCTATTCAAATTAACTTTGATTATGTCATTTGCTTCTAACTTATTCCCAATCTTGGGCAATCTATTCAAAGAATTTATCCCCACTGTAATAGAAGGGACAGACAATTGGGGGAAGGGGTAATCAGAAGCAAACACTTTTGTAAAGGGACAGGTCAAAGGAAAGAATTGAATAAATGGAGGGTGGAACAGGATAGAAGGAAATATAGTTAGTCTTTTATACCATGACTGTTATAAAGGTCTTCTGTATGACCACACATATATAACATATCAAATTGCTAGCCTTCTCAATGAGGGTAGTTGGGGAGGGAGGAAGGGAGAGAATGTGGAACTCAAAGCTTTAAAAATGAATGTTAAAGGTTGTTTTTACATGCAACTAGGAAATAAGATATATAGGCCATGAGATATAGAAATCTATCTTACCCTATAGGAAAATAGAATGGAAGGGGATAAAAGGAGGGAGGGGATACAAGGGAGGACAGACTGGAGGAAAGGACAATCGGAATATACACTGTCCTGGGATGGATTTAGGGGGGAATATACCACTTAGGCATAAAGGGAGATATTTTAAACAAATTCCAAAATTAAGAAATTACTTTTCTCATCTATAGAGGAAGAGGAAGAGTTCAGGAATAAAGAAAAGATAGAAGGGATCTCAGGAGGTAAAAATCATCATCTAAATTATTCATTTCAATTAATTCAATATTTTTGTAAAAGGAAAATTAATGCAGCTAAAACTAGAAAAAAGCCAGTAAATGGGAAAAAAAATGTTTGCCCAACATTTCTCTGATATGTACAGTATACAGAGAACCAATTCTCATTTGTAAACATAAAAGGAATTTCCCAATTGATATCATGTCAAAGAATATAAACAGGTAGTTTTCGCAGGAAAAAATTGAAATTATCCACAAACATATGGAACAATAAGCAAAACTACTAAAAATTAGGAAAATTTAAATGAAAGCAACTCTGAAGTTCTCCTTCATAACTGTGAGTAGTAGGGCACTGACAGTGAAGATAAGTAGACAGATAGTTAAGAGAATAACTCATTGCCCTTTATGAACTGATTGGCAAAACTACAATTAAAAAAAGAAACAGACAATTGTTGGAGAAACTGTGGGAAAATAGACCAAATAATAAAGTGTTGGTGCAGTTATGAGTTGGTCCAGTCATTCTGAAAATGTTTTATTTCATTCATTCATTTATTTAGCTTGTATCCATGTTTATTTCTCTCAAAGCAGGCTACACACTTGCACGTATGCAGTGAAATTACTTGTACACTTGGGTGAGGGTTGACCAGGATAAAGTGAGTCAATGGAATCAGCAATGTCCCTCTGAAAAAAGCTCACTCGCTCTCTCCCTTTCTCTCTCTCTCTCTCTCCCTCCCTCCCTCTCTCTCTCTCTCTCTCCCTCTCTCTCCCTCCCTCCCTCCCTTTCTCTCTCTCTCTCTCTCTCTCTCTCTCTCTCTCTCTCTCTCTCTCTCTCTCTCTCTTATCTTCTCTAAAACCTTAGCCCCAGTGCACTCTGAAGCCTGTAGATTCAATAACAATGGGTCCCTGCCCAAGCTCCACTCAGTGGCTGTTTTTGGACCCTCCTGGCTTAGAGTGAATCTCAACAGGAACTGTTTCTGCTTGAAACGACAACCCTGAGGCTCCTGCCCCTCCCAGCTTGATGGATTCATTGAGTCTTTTTTCTTTTCTATTTAAAGGGGTCATCCCCAGACTACTTTTTAAAGAGGCCTATTCACTGAATGGGCATTACCTTTAAGTGAGTACCTGAAAAGGCCAAGATGTCCCACTGTATCCTGGGCCATCTCCACTCATCCTGATGAATATCTGATCACTGGGTCCAGATGACTCAGGAGGAGAAAGTAAGGCTGGTGACTTTGCACAGCCCTCCCTTACTCAAAACAAAGTCAAGTGCAAGTTATGTCAGCATTTCTCTGATGTCACAGTACTCTTCAAAAATGAAGGATGAACACACACAAAAAGGGGGGATGGGGAGAAAATCTGAAATTCAAAATTTTGTAGAAGTGAATGTTGAAAACTGAAAAAAAAAGAATTTATCCCCACTGAAACCAGAGTTAAGCACAATGGGTTCCCTATCTGGGTGGGGTCTGAACAAGATTAGTTAGAAAGTTCAATCTCATTATTGGTAATGTCCTTCAAGAGATTGAATTTGTGAAATTAAAACTTTAGGAAAAGGGGGAAATTCTGGATTTCCTCAAATCATTGGTTATTAATAATCATTTCTCTCTAATTATACATAAATAAAATATACACAGGACAAATTAGAGGTCTTCTCAGAGAGAAATGTCTAAGAATACAGAGGAGCTGGAAAGACTTCTTGCAGAAGGTGGGATTTTAGCTAGGACTTGAACCTGGAGAAGCCAGGAGGCAGAGATAAGAAGGGAGATAATTCCAAGCAAAGGGAACATCCAGTATCCAGAACATGCCTGGAGTCAGGAGAAGAAAGTATGACACAAAAGAAAGTAATCAAGATTGTCAAAGGCTGCAGAGTGGTCAAAAAGGACAAGGATTGAGAGGGAAAATATTATATAGCCTCTGTATCATTTCTGGAATCCAGATCCAAAGTTTACTAATATTTCACACTCTCTTGAAAACATCTCTCTCTCTAAGAATATGGTCCAAAACAAGTTCTACAAGCCAGTGATCTCTTCCTATACGTTTGCTTTGATTTTTACACATCAATCTTTCCTCCCAGGTTAGTTCTCACCTTTCAGGCACATTTACCCAGGCATCTAGCTGTAGTCATATTCTCTGACTTCCAGACTATGCTGATGCCAAGTTTTCTAGTCTACTATTTTCTTCCTTTCTACTCTAGGATTTTCATATTCACAAAAGTATTTGTTGGTCCAAACTAACTATATTTCCCTAGGGCAGATTTGATCTAAGGTTAAAATGGAGTGTCTGACTCTTTATGACCCCATTTGGAGTTTTCTTGGCAAAGATACTGCAGTGCTTTGCCATTTCCTTCTCCACCTCATTTTACAGATAAGAAACAAAGGCAAACAGAGTTAAGTGACTTGCCCAGAATCACACAGCTAGTAAGTGTCTAAGGCAGGGTTTGAACTCATGAAGATGAGTCTTCCTGACTCCAAGCACTGTGCTATACTCACTGTACCACCTAGCTACGTGGGGATATACATGATATTTGTGACTGGGAGACTTGTTCACATTAGAATCCATGTTTCTTTAAGAGAATCGCCCTGATGTGTTCCAAGTTATGTTTCGAGTTTAATTTCAACACCACATTTGACCTTGTTTTAAGTATTAATTCCGTATCTGGGAGATTTTTTGCTTCTGGAAGTTGAGATAATAGGTTTCCTGAGGGTTATACTGAATCATTGAAAAGGGCAAGCGATCCACAGACATGCTTCTGCACATTTGTTCATAACTATTTTGCAACCTAACAGAGGTAGAAGGCTCCCTGACCCACACCTTGAACTCTAATTAAGGGTAAAATTATTCTGACTTTGGTCAGTAAGTGAGTTGTAAGGACCTGGGGGGCGGAAAGGCTATTTAGCAGAAAAATGTTCCACTATGTGACCAAATAAAGATGTAGTTGAATTAATTTATAGACACAGTATAGTTGTATTTTTAATAATGTAGGCACTGTATGGGAGACCAGTTATTTCCTTTTCCTTAAAATATGGTGGCTAAATTTGATTTTTATTTTTATAAGAGATTCTTAGACAGGGATATCCATAGAGGACCTGCATAGAAAAAGATATGAATATCTACAGGGTAACCCATAGTGCTTAGTAGTTGATGGATCACTGGGATTTCTTGGGAAAATACACTTCCTAAAACAAGACACAAAATATGGCATAAAATAAAGACTGGGAGACAAAATAAAATTGAAACTGAACTCCTCCTGAACCTACCTCTTGGCTCCACTCATTCCCCCTTCTCCATCACACAATAGCAGATAATAAATATGGTCATTTGGCTTTAAAGAGAAACAGAACTACAAAATATCAAAGTTAGAAGGGATCTCAGAAACCATTTGGTCCAATCAGTGCCATAAAAAGGATTCCTTTTACAACACGCTTGACAAACTGTTTTTGGTGAAAGACGTCTGAGGATGGGGAACTCCCTCCTTCCCAAGGCAGCTCATTCCACTTTTGGACAGGGTAAGCTGTTCAGGAGTTTTTCCTTACTTCTAGCCAAAACATATCTCACTTCAACTGCCACCCATTATTTCTAGGCTGGCCCCTGAGGACCAAGCAGAACAAGTCTGATCCATCTTCCCCAGAAACAGTCCTTGAATTGAGTAATATCTTGGCCCGCCCTCCCAACCCTACCTCACAAGTCTTTTCTCCTCCAAGCTCAATTTTTAAAAAGTTATCTACACATGAAACCCAGGAAATATGCTCCATGCTGTAGAGAACTTAAGTTTAAAAAAAGCCTTAAAAACTAAATTGGATATTAATATCCCTCCAAAAAGGCTGGGATTGGTTATTTTTACCCAAAAGATGAAATTTGAATTGATTAATTACAGATAGAACTGGACAGAAATGAACCAAATAAATACCAAGGATATTACCAAGATACTCCAAGCAAGTTTGAAGGTGGTCAGGATGGAGTGAGTATGCTGGGCTGATTGGCAGCTAAATCCCAAACAGCTTAGAGACCCTCCAACTGAATAACTTTGGTGGGGAGGAGAAACTGTATGTAAACAAAACACAACAGATTCTTCAAAGTTGGAATTATTTACAGGCTTTGGGGGATTCACCAAAGCACAGCAGCATGAGCTTAACACAGGCTCACATCTCTTCTTTTTTTGAGAGAGCAAGCAGTTTTCCATGGGCCCTTTGTGTTATCTCTCACAGGGATATGGGCAGAGAGAGCAGGCCTTTCCAACTAGAAGATTGCTACTCAGATAACACAGGAAGGACAGAGGCCCGTCACAAGTCTGAGGTGAATGGAAAAGATGCTGTCAGCTTTTCAGAACGACTGCAACAGATCTTCACCTGGAGGCAGTCCTAGGCTCCCTATGGAGCTGATTGGAAGTCAAGCCACATACTCAGGCTATCAGGCTGTCATTAGGCTATTATTTCTTTCTCAGAATACTGTACTCCAGAGCTTTGGGTCTCTGAAATGACAAATAGCCCTGTCTATCTCAGTGATTGTTGACTGAGGAAAAGCAGAACTCCTCTTGTATATGCTGGCTCAAAAGAATAAGCCAATTGGAGAATGGAGAAATAAATTGTAGACATGAATGTAATGGAACATTACTGGGCAATAAGAAACAAGTTTGAAAACTCAGAGAAGCATAGAAAGATGTATATGAGCTGGTGTAGAATACAATAAGCAGAATCAGGAAAACAACGCATACAGCGACAACAAGGGAAATGGAAAGAACAGGGGAAAAAAAGCCAAGAACAAAATAAATTGAGAAGGTGACAAGTCAGAAAGAGTCAGAAACACCACTGGTAGTTGCGATCCTAATACCTACGAAAGCAAAAGTAACAAGGAAAATTCAAAACAATAGAGCCTCTATTTCCTTTTCATACTAAATCTGTGGCAGTATTCTCAAGACCTAAGAAAAAAGATAGAGATGGAAGAGAATTCTTTGCCCTTGGCTGTGGAGGGTAAACACTAGTGGCCAACAGGTGCCATCTTGTTGAGGGTGTGGTTTCCTTATCTCTTTTTCCTCCTACCTCTCATCACCCCTCTGTGGCTACTGCCAAGTGAGTGACAGCAAGCAAGAAGAAAGGGGCAGGGATCTGCGTGGTGACAAAATGCTGCCACAAGTACGCCCTTCTTGGCTCTCACTTTTGAGAACCCTTCCTGTGGTTTCAAAAACAACAAAAAAAGACACAACAAACCATAGAGTGAGTCTCTAGTCCAGCAAGCTTTAGATTTTCACTATAAATACTTAAACAATGAACACATTACATTATAATCATCCCAATGATCTTTCTCTTCAAAATTAGTCTGTGTATGTAAGGTGAATTTTAGTGTGTATAAAGTGACTTTTGTTATTATTTCTCAGAGTTAAGTTTCCCAGGATCCATAGCCATAACAATCATTGGTTCCCAAGTACTAGATATGAGTTCCCACAGTTACGGTTCAGAACATCTTCACCACACTTACGCAGAGTTATATAATGGTAAATGATACAAACATCCACTACAGTTGCTCAGTGAGATACAGGGATGAGGTGATGTAAACTCATGAGGCTATGCTGGCAATGTGCCTTCTTTGTCTGTTGGTCTATTAAACAGGTGGTCACTAGACAGTGAATGGGGAACCCTTAGGGTTGAATGCAGAAATACTGTGTGCCTCAACTGGCCCTCACTGAGGCTTAGGGGAAACCTCAGGGTTGAATGCACAAACTGGAATGCTGTGTGGCTTTGATGTGCCCCCATCAAGGCCTAGGGGGAATCTGTTTACCTCAACTGGTCCCCATTGAGGTTTGAGGGGATTCAGGGGAAGCACAAGTTGTGCCTGTCTCGAATGACCCCATCGAGATGTAGAGGTAGTTGCCCTGCCTCTCACCAGCCCCTGTGAGAAAGACGATTAGGGAACACTATAGGAATTTGTGCTCCCACTGTCAGAAATCCTCTTCTGAGAAAACTAGACTAGAATAAAGTAAGATTATTCATCCCTTCTTAGTGTATTTCCTGTCTGACCAAATCAAGAGTGAACCTGTGCTAGCAGCCCTCAAGAGGGCTGTGTTTATCTGTCTATCAGCATGTAACTAAAAAAATAACTGAGGTGTGGATCTTTCCAAAATAGAACATGGCAACTGTTATTTTAATATTTAAAAAATATTACTTTAAAAGTATTAGTAACAACAGCTGTTTATGGACCATTGTAAGACTTGCAAAGTGCTTCATAGACATACATCATTTCATTTGTCTAGTGAGGTAGGTATGACAGGTATTCATTTCCCCATTTCATAGACGAGGAAGCTATGGCTCAAACCAGTAAGTGTCACAGGTGGAAGCCTAACCTAGGTCTCTCCTGGCCCTAAATCCTTATAAGTCTACCCCATCACATTGCCTCCAAAGTATTAAAACTTAAAAGGAAAAAGAATTCTTATCTCTAAGGCAATTTTAGTTAGATCAGATAGCTCAAGTGAGAAACACAGACTGTAAAAAGATCAGATTTAGTTTTTTACCATTCATTGATAGATAAAATTGATATAAGCCATGAGAAGCTAATCATAGCCTTTTCAGTAATCTAACTCATGAATTAAGATTCACTAAACAGATTATCCACCAATTTTTAAAAATCCATTTGAGTTTGTTAAATGAGAGAAACAGAAATTAATGTAGTATGTATATTCACCTTCTTACAGTTAAAACTACATTTTAGTTCAAACTAAACTCGGGAAATTTAGCTGCGACTCTGAAAGTCTGGGGCAAGATTTAAATTAATACATGCAATGCTATTTATTTAAATCAAATATGATTAAAGTATCTGAAAACTGACCGCAGAAAGCAATGTCCCTCTAAGCAAATAAAATCTTACACATACCTGAACAGGGAAAGCAAAATTTTGGTTGTTTTTCCAGATAATTTAGAGATCAGAGTTCCCACCACTGATGCAAATGAATGACTTTCAATCACATGTCCACATTGACAAGGTTACCTTTCATCTTGCCCAGACAGAAAAATGTTTAAAGTCACAACTGTTGGCTTGATAGGCTGTTCAAAGAGGTTTGCTTAAGCCACAGGAACACAGAAAATAGAGCATCTTGGTAAAAACTCACTCTACATAATTACTCTCAGCTGTTTGTCATGTGGTCTTAGGACTGAGGAGTCAAGTGATTTCCCCTCCCCGCTTTCAAAAGCTTACTAAGATTCAATTATTTGGTCTATTTTTGATCAGGACATGACTTTACTGAACCCCTTACATAAAGCACTAAAAACTTACTGTTTAAAGCATTTTTCTGAATCAGCATAAGACCATCATTTGTGTTTTCCTAAGAAGATATGAAAGCAATGAAAAAGATCTATAAAGTTTGCTAAAGATTACACCAGCGATGTAGAACATTGAACATATTTTTACACTCAGTTGATGCACTAGTTAGTTTTACTGAATTCTTTTTTCCCCCTCTTTCTTTTTTACTTCTTGTTACAACGGATGGCTTGCTGAGTATGGATATATTTGGAAATGAAAGGGATACAAAAAAATACGTCAAAACAAATTTCAAATGACAAGAAAATATTTTAGCAATGATTATTATTTCTTCATAGTCACAGTATTTCTTTAGACTAGAAGGGAGTTCAGCCACTCAGCTTCCAAGACAAATTAGAGTATCCCTGCAGAGTAACATAGAAAAGCTTGTTGAAGAGGAAGGGGTTGTTAGAAAAGAGAATGACATGACGGAGGAGGACCTCTCCTATTGGAATGCTATCTGCTCCATGATCTGTCATAAATTGAAGTACTAAATAATAAAACCTAAGGTGATATTTAGAAACATCAGTCGACGTGCCCTATTCCTAACCCCTACTCATTGCACTAGGCTCCCAGTAATAATAACTTCCATAATAATTAAGTTTATTAAATATTATTGTTGTGGTTCTGTCATTTTCAGTCACATCTTTGTGGCCCCATTTGAGATTTTCTTGGCAAAGATACTAGAGTATTGCTATTTCCTTCTCCAGTTCATTTTACAGGTGAGGAAAGTGAGGCAAACAGTGTAAAGTGACTTGCCCAGAGGGGCACAGCTAGTAAGTATCTGAGGCTGGATCTGATCTTGGGTGTTCTATAGCTGCCCTTATTAAATAGTAAGCAAATTAGATAAACAATTTGCATAAACAATCACTTGCATTTACAAATGCCTTAACTTCTGACAAATTATCTTACATACATTAACTTATTCTAACTTTGCAATAACTCTCTGAGGTAGGCTCAACAGATTTATATCTTTTTACAACGAGCAAACTGAGGCTCTAAGAGTTTAGTGACTTGGCTTAGGTCATACGGCTAGTGTCAGATGCAAGAACTCATCCTAAGTCTTCCTTTATCTATTGCCTTAGGAAGATTCTGAAGATCGCCTGGCAGGATAAGGTACCAGACATTGCCAAGCAGTCAAACTCTGCTTTAGAGATCGCAACTCTGATGGGCTGGCCACATTGTTTGAATGTCAATGTACACTTGCCAGAAAGAATATTTTATGAAGAGCTAAGACAAGGCAAGTGCTCACGTAGTGGTCAGAAGAAGTGATACAAGGACACTCTCAGGGTCTCTCTTAAGAACTCTGGAATTGATTGTGTGACATGGGAGACACTGGCACAGGACTGCCCAGCATGGTCTGCCCAGATCAGAGAAGGTACTGTGCTCAATGAGTTAGGCAGAACTGAAATAGTTCAAAAGAAACTCGAGATGAGAAGATTTGGAGAATCTACCCCTCAACCTGTGGTAGAGCATTCCAAGCTATTCAAGAGTCTGATCAGCCACAGCTGGATACACTGTAACATGACTCTAACATAGTGATCTCATTTTGGTTCTCTTAGACTTGTCTCTTTGGACAGCGGCCAAGCACCCAACCTTTATACCACACTGCCTGTCAGCTGCACCAACCTTCCTAGGTTACAAATAGATACAGATTTAGATACAGGTATAGGTATAACTATATGTATGTGCCTGAGCTCCAATTGCATAAAACTCTTCTCATCTGGTGGATATTGATTTTTCAATGTTCTGTACCTAGGTGGACTTGGACAAATCTTGGCTTACAGCTTGAAAGAAAACAAAAAAGAAAAGATTTTCTCTACCTTCAAGCACTTCTCCCTGAAAAACATCCAGAAGTATGTTTGTCCTCGCTGGAGTCTGGTATACAGACCACCAAGGATGTCTGCTCTCCCAAGCTCTCAAGGATTCTAACCCTCACACAGTCAGAGAAAAATTATTAATCAATCTCTTATGCAAATAGTATGACCAGAGTTTCCATACAAATATATAAATATGTATGTATATACATATAATGTGTATATACATGTATGTGTGTATGTATGTATACGTATATATGCACATATATACACACTATATATACACATACACATATAGATATGTATAGTGTGTGTGTGTGTATACATATATAAATTGAGGGGAAAGAATCTAAAAGGTCACTGAAATCTATAGTTTAAGCTAAGCTTAAAACTTCAGTCACTTTTGGGACATCCTATATTAAATATCTATTTATAGGAAAAGAATTGAAGTCACAAATACACTATTAATGCAGTGCTATATATTCTGATGGCATTTGAATCATAGTGGGATTTCTCTATCTCAGAGTAGAACTATAATAGAAAGTACAGAAAAAGGATGGCACATAGGACAGACTGCTATACTTTTTAGATCCTTTTGTCACATAAATGAGCGACTCTAATCAGAAAACATCATCCTGAACACTGGGAAAATTGCATAACATCTGAAGATGTTTTCAATTTCTGAGATATTATTTGTGCAGGAAAAAAATGTCCTAGATTTGGAATCAAAGGACATAGTTTACAATCATGCCTCTGCCACTGACACCTATATGATGTCAAACAATTTACTTCACCTCTCTGGTCCTCAGTTTCCTCATCTGTGAAATAAGAAGGCTGAACTAGATGACTTCTAATATCCCTTTGACTTCTAAACATATGACCCCATGACTGCCAGCTTTCTATAAGTATTTGAAGTAACAGCCTCAGGAAAATGAAAATCCTCCCCAAACTAATGTGAATTTGTGATATCTACCAAGGTCTTCATGTGCAGATTTCTCTCCACCCACTGTAATTTCATCTGGTCCAAAGCAGAATGAGGATAGTTAGGAATGAAAACATCAGAATCACTTTGTTTGGGGAGCAGAAATATTCTCTGACATTGCTAGAACTTGTTCCTTTGAATTTTTGTTTTTATTTTCAAGTAGTGATGCATTTAATTAGAACAGAACAGAAAAGTAAATAATAGGGAAAAAAAATCAAGCTACAGGATCATTCTCAGACCCCAGGGAAGGAAATAAGCATTTATAGAGGCTTATTATGTGTCAAACACTGTGTTAAACACTTTTTACAAATATCTCATTTGATCTCCATAACAACCCTGGAAGGAAAATGCTGCTATTATCCCCATTTTACAAGAGTTAACTGAGGCAGACAAATGTTAAGTGACTTGTCCAGGGTCACACAGCAAATAAGTGTCTGAGGCTGCATTAGAACTCAGGTCAGAAAGACTCAGTGCTCTATCCTGAGCCACACACCCAGATGAGAACAACCTCCCACATTCTTACGTGCTGGTGTAGAAGTAAACAAATCATAGAAAATTCATGCTCCAAAGCGAACAGAGGTTTCAGTGCCATCTGCCTGGTAACCTCTCCAACTTCACCTCTTGCCAACCCACTGTGCCTCTCCGCCATTGTTGATTCTGCCTCCCACAGCTCCTTGACATGGTTCATTTGCCTCTGCTGCTCCATTCTTTCTTCCGTAGAATTGACTGAATTAAATTACCTATTGTAATTACTCTCTCCCTCCCAAACTGCTGCTGCTCAGTGAATCTCCTCAGCAATGCTGCTGTTATACATTCAAGTGTTCACCTGGTGCCGCTGTCATTTGGTCTCAGCTGCCTACTTCCACTGATGCTTCTTAAGGAAAGTGTCATCCTCAGGGCTAGTCAGAACATCTTTGCCAAGAAACCCCAAATGGGGTAATGAGGAGTTGGACATGATGAACAACAAAGTAGCAGGAGTAGTAGTAGTAATTTTACTTATTTCCTTGGGAAAGTTTACTTCTGAGGAATTACACAATTAACTGAACATCTAATGCAGAAACCATTCACCCTCCTTTTCTATCATTAAATTAAATTACAATAAAACATTCTGGCAAGGTGAGAGAACTATAAAATACATGCATACATACATACTATATACATATATATGTATATAGGTGTTTGTCCTTGGTTCTCAAAAAGGACCATGACATCAGGAAGGCAATGTCATGACTTGCAAATGAATTGGATTTAAGTGAGGGAGGCTGTGCAAAGTCACCAACCTCAAGTTCTCTTCCAGAGCCATGAGGATCCAGTGGCAAGATATAGATCAGTACAAGAGGAGATGGCTCTGGATGCCATGGAAAACCTTAGCCTACCCCGCAAAACTGAGTATAATGCTTCAAGAGAAAAATAGACACTCAATAAAAGAGTAGACTTTTAAGCATTCCTAATGAAAAGACCAGAACCAAATAGAAAATCTGACATTCAAACAAAAGATTCAAGAGAAGGTAAACATAAGAGAGAAATCATTAGGGGCTCAATACTGTTTACATTATTATATGGAAAGATGATATAACTCCTAAGACCTTTATGATTATTAGAGCAGTTAGAAGGAGTTTACATAGTCATAGATCATGGATGTAAATTGATTATGTTGGGATGATCTAAAAAATGAAGGGGTGAGAAAACAGGATGCACTGAGAGAAGGGGGAAAGAAGATGTAGAAGGGGTAAAATTTACTCACATAAAAGAGGCACATAAAAAAGAGCTTATACAGTAGAAGGAAAATGGGGAGAATGGAAGGCAATGCTTGAACATCACTTTAACTGGAATTGGTTCAAAGAGAGATAAATACACACTCAGTTGGGCATAGAAATCTATCTCACCCAACAGGGAAATAGGAGGGGAAGGGGATAAGAGAAAGGTGGGGAATGATGATAGGGCAGATTAAGGGAGACAGTGGTCAGAAGCAAAATAGACTTTCAAGGAAGGACAGGATAAAGAGAGAAAAGGATAAACAGAAAATGGGATGAAGGGAAATACATAGTTAGCTCACATAACTGTAAATGTGAATGGGATGAATTCACCTATAAAATGCAAGAGGATATCAGAATGGATTAGAAACCAGAATCCAACAATATGTTATTTACAAGAGACATACTTGAAAGAGAAGGATAGTCACAGAATTAAAATAAACGGCTGGAGCAGAATCTAAGATGCTTCAGCTGAATAACAAAGGTCAGGGTAATAATCATGATCTCAAACAAAGTAAAAGCAAAAATAGACCTAAGTAAAAGAGATGATCAGCAAAACTACATTTTGCTAAAAGGTACTATAGATAATAAAGTAATAACAAAAAATTTTACAGCAAGTTTCTCTGATAAAGACCTCATCTCTCAAATATATACTGAGTATAGTACTGAGTCAAACTTATAAAAATAAGAGCCATGCCCCAGTTGATAAATGGTCAAGGGATATGAACAGGCAGTTTTTAGAAGAAGAAATCAAAACTATCTATAGTCATATAAAAATGCTCTAAATTACTACTGACTAGATAAATGCATATTAAGACAACTCTGAGGAACTACTTCACACCTATAAGAAATGACAAATGCTGGAGGAGATGAGGGAAAATTGATACACCAATGGACTGTTGGTGGAGTTGTGAACTGGTCCAACCACTCTGAAAAACAATTTAGAACTATGTCCAAAAGGCTATAAAACTGTGCATTCCCCTTGACACAGCAATACCACCACTAGATCTGTATTCCAAAGAAATCAAAGAAAAATGAAAAGGACCTATGTGTACAAAAGTATTTATAGAAGCTCTTTTTGTGGTGGCAAGGAATTGGAAATTGAGGAGTTGCTCATCAATTGGGAAATAAGATGTGGCATATCACTGATGACTGGAGTACCATTGTGCTATAACAAATCACAAGGGGAATGGTTTAAGGAAAACATGGAAAGATCTATATGAACTGATGCAAAGTGAAGTGAGCAGAAGCAGGAGGTCATTGTACACAGTAACAGCAATATTGCAAAGATGATCAACTGTGAAAGATTTAGCTGCTCTGATCAACACAATGATCCAAGACAATTTCAAACGACTCATGTTGAAAAAATGTTAGCCACATCCAGAGAAAGAAGTGATGAATTCTGGGCACAAATTGAAGTATAATTTGTCACTTTCTTTATTTTTCCAGTTTTTTTGTGACATAGAAATATTTTTTGCATAATTTCACATGTATGCAGTATGATAATGATTCAACTCTCTGTACCCATAGGTCATTCTCCATGGCCATAAATGGCAGAAAAGCTATATTCTTGCATTAGTAGTGACAATTTCCTTAGTAGGAGTTCACTACATCATTGAAATCACAGGTCCAGTCCCTATATCTATTATTATGCAATCTATATTTCTCAAGATGTTTTTATTTCTTTCCTACCTGTCCTTGATCAGCATCTGTTATTTTCAGGTGGGATGGCGAAAAGATTAGGAAGGGCATAAGATGGAACTTGTTAATTCAAAAGACTAGACTAGAAAGAAAATCCTTTGTTATTCCATTACATGAGGTTGTCAGGATCAGAAGGCCCAGAATTTCACTGTTGTAAACTCTGCCCACCTCCCCAGTTTGTACCACTGCCTATGATAAGGTATTTAATGGAAGATCTGAACTGCAACCTTCCTGACTCAGGATTTGAATGTGTAGTAGAGGGAAAATAACAAGCTTAAGCCAGGTTCTGGTCTAAGCACAGACTGCTTTTGCCACAAAAGTCATCATCATTAGCTAGTCATAAGCATGGCATGGTTTCCCATATGGAGAGTAAATGTAGGAGAAAATACGACACTCCCTAGAAATATTAAATTTTCTTTCCACATTCTGGTAAAAATCATTCATTTGTTCATGGAGGACTGGAAAATGATTCATTAAATATGATAGTTCCTTCCTTGCATAATAAATAAAGCTCATATCTTCTAAACAGATTAGGTAGTGTTTCTTATCTCAAAAATAGAAAAAAATACCAATATTTCTTCTAATTGGATAACAAATCACTCTACTATTGAGGCATGAAGGAACTTGCTAGCATTCATGTCATACGAAGGAAGGAAGTTGCTTGAGATAATTGTGTAAGATGAGCAAGATAATGGGAGGTGACTGCAAATATAGACTTAGAAAGCCAAAACCCAATAGAGGGCCTCTGCAGAGAACAACAGGGATGAGTGCCTCTGAGTTTAGAACCTGATTACTGAAACAATTCTATCAAAATACAAGACAGATTTCTCTAAGCATACCTCACAAACCCTGCTCTAGGCATTTCACACTTAGCTCTGCTACTTAGTCACTAAAGCTTAGTCACCCACAAGCCAGCTTTTATCTCCACAAAGTCTACTGGCATCTAGACTAGAGACAGGGTGGGTGAACAGACTGAGTAAATAGATAACTACAATTCTGCAAAGGCACATACCCATTGTATAAAGAATATGGTCAATAACCGGTCATCTTTTGCATACATGCTTCCAAGGAAAGCAGGTGACCACCTTAGGTTTATTCTAGCCATATGAGTAACATAAATTACCAACCCTAGGGCAGCCACTTTAAGCCTGATTTTGATTGAAAACTATAAATACAGGCAGGTGGGAAGAATCATAGAATGTCAGAGCTAAACAGGACTTAAAAGATAACCTAGTCCAAGTCCTCTCTCTTCGTAGCAGAAACAAACGCCCTAGAAAGTTGAATAATTTCTCTCTAGTCAATGGCAGATACAAGATTCAAACCCAAGATATATAACCCAAGTTCAGTGTTTTCTCCAGTATCTTCATCAACTCAATTGAGTTGAACAAAGATTTATTAAATGCCTATTATGTTCAAAGCACTGTACTAGGGTCTGGGGATAGAAAAAAACAAAACCAACATAGCTCTCGCCGTTACGGAGATTATAGCCTGATGGGACAGAGTAGGAATAGTGACCTTACTCATGCAGACCAGCACCTTCCCTACAATTTATAGTCAGGCCCCCCAGCCCTCCCCAAGTGCCACTGGAACCAGATTAAAATGTAACTGGAAATTATTTAACAAGATAAATAAAAATATAATAAAACATGATAATGCTGCACTTTGAAACTAAGTCACTGTAGAGATGTTTATATGCAGTTTGGTGGTCCCGTTTTCATTTGAGTTTGACGCCATTGGCCTAGAACATTGAGAGATTAAGTGGCTGATTTAGCCAATATGTGTCAAAGGTGGGATTTGAACCCAGGTTTTCCTGATTCTCAGACTCTCTCTCTCTATCCAGTACACCATGCTGCCTGACACTGTACCTATATACAAATGGATATGATACAAGATATAACATAATAGGGCAGCTAAGTGGCACCATAGCGCAAAGAGTATTAGGCCTGGAGTTAAGAAGATTGGAGTTCTGATCTTGCCTCAGGCACTAGCTATGTGACCCTGGGCAAGTCACTTAACCCTGTTTGCCTCAGCTTCTTTATCTGTCAAATGAGCTGGAGAACGAAATGGCAAATCACTCCAGTATCTTTGCCAAGAAACCCCAAACGAGGTCACAAAGAATTGGATACAACTGAATCAAATGAATTTGAATTTGAATCAAAAGCCTCACTTTTCTCATCTGTAAAATGGAGATAATAATAGTGTCCACCTCACAGAGTCTGTTGTGAAGTTGAAATGGCACAACCTATGTCAAGTCCTTTGCAAACCTTAAAGCCATACATAAATGCTAGATACTGTTATTGTGAAAATGAAATTGGATTAGATGTTCTCTAAACTCCCTTACAGCTTTAAACACTATGATCCTAAGAATGAACAACTTGCCTATGAATGAACCACATCTGGCTTATGAAATAAATTGTATTTGTGTTTAGTTTTCTGAGAATAAAAGATTTAGATGAAATATTTGCTTTCTCCCAAATCTGCTGCTTTGATGAGTTGCAAGTCATACTACATTAGTTTCATTTTCTGTGATATTTCTGAAAGGTTATTTCTTCATGGAACAATATCTGAAAGAGAGATCTTCTTGGAGTATGCCCTCCTTAACAAACTGGTTTGCCAACAGTTACATTCTGGATCAGCAAATTTCAGAATATACCAAATACAGTTTCCTTATCCAGATGTCAAAATGGGCTCATGATTCAGAAGTTGGTCTTTTTTTCCCCTCTTCTTTTTTTCCCTCCATCTTAAAGACAGACTTCAGTTCAACAGGAAGCTGTAGGGTCAATGAACAAATGTATTGCCATTTCCTGAAGTATCTGTTGTGTTAGGGATGTCTGTGGCATAAAAAGCCCAAGTTACCTTATCACACTTCTCTTCGTTGGAAACCCCAATGAGAAATATGAGATATTCTGTGACACAGCCCAGCATGCCTCACTTGTAGGCTCTTTTTTTTTTTTTTAGATTATATGTGTAGTTATGCAAAACACTTCCAAATAGTCATGTTGTGAAAGACTAACTATATTACCTTCCATCCTATCCCACTCCCCACTTACTCTATTCTCTCCTTTGACCCTATTCCTCTTCAAAAGTGTTTGTTTCCAACTACCCCCTCCCTTAATCTTCCCTCCTTTCTATCATTTCCATGCCCCCCCATCAGCTTCCCCCTACTTCCCTGTAGGGTAAGATACACAATTGAGTGTGTATGTTATTCACTCCTTAAGCCAAACCAGACGAGAGTAAGGTTCACACATTCCCTCTCACCTCCCTCCTTCTCCATTGCAAAAGTTTTTTCCTGACACTTTTATATACCATTCTATCTCTCCCTTTCTCCTTCCAATATATTCCTCTCTCACCCTTTAATTTTATTTTTTAGATATCATTCCTTCATATTCAACTCACCTTGTGCCCTTTGTCTATAAATTATATATATATGTAAGTATGTATGTATGTATGTATTCCCTCCAACTACCCTAATACTGAAAAAGGTCTCATGAGTTACAAATATCATCTTTCCATGTAGGAATTTGAACAGCTCAATTTTAATAAATCCCTCATGATTTCTCTTTCCTATTTATTTTTTCATGATTCTCTTGATTCTTGTATTTGAAAGTCACATTTTCTATTCAGCTGTGGTCTTTTCATCAAGAATGCTTGAAATTCCTCTATTTCACTCAATATCCATTTTTTTCCCCTGAATAATAATTCAGTTTTGAATACTCAGTTTTGCTGGGTAGGTGATTCTTGACTTAATCCTAGCTCTTCTGACCTCTGGAATATCATATTCCAAGCCCTCTGATTCCTTAATGTAGAAGCTGCTAGATCTTGTGTTAACCTGATCGTGTTTCTACAATACCTGAATTGTTTCTTTCTAGTTGCCTGCAATATCTTCTTGCCCTGGGAACTCTGGAATTTGGCTACAATATTCCGAAGAGTTTTCCTTTTAAGATCTCTTTCAATAGGCGATTGATGGATTCCTTCAATTTCTATTCTACCTTCTGGTTCTAGATAATCAAGGCAATTTTCCTAATTTCTTGAAAGATGGTGTCCAGGCTCTTTTTTTGATCATGGCTTTCAGGTAGTCCAATAATTTTTGAATTATCTCTCCTGGATCTATTTTTCAGATGAGCTGTTTTTCCAATGAGATATTTCACATTTTCTTTGATTTTTTTTCATTCTGTTGGTTGTTTTATAATTGATTTCTCATAAAGTCATTAGCTTCCATTTGCTCCATTCTAATTTGCTGAGGATGGAAGCTCAATTCCATGTGGACAGTCTCGGGCGGGTAAAGGTGGGAACTTCTAAATCTTAGAGTTCTCACGAGACCCCCCAGGAAACGACTGGGAATCGAGGTGAACCGAGCTATCTCGTGTATTTCCGCCTCTTCCCGTGAGAGACGTGATGGGAGAGAGCTCTCCCCGCCCTCGAGATTGTCCCGGATCTGGGCACACTATTGTTATCTAACAGCACGGTATTCAGATGCAAACTATACGGCTGGAGAGCTTAAGTAGGATCAGGAAAGCCTGAAAGCGCTCTTGGGCGGAGGGGCGCGGAGTGGACAGGACAGAAGGCTCCGCTTTACCTCTCTCCGCTCTCCCCTCCCCCTCTCTCCCCGCTTATACTTCTACTTCCAATCTCTTATTGTAAGATCTTTGCCTCCTTGGGAGATTCTTCTCTCCCTCCTAAGGAAGAATTCCCCTGCACTTGTAACTAGACCCTGAAATAAAGCTCAACCCTTGTTCGACTCTGGAACGTCCTTTCTCTCATATGAGCATCCGGTTTGGCCAGCCGAAGAACTCCGATAGAGGTAAGGGAAGACTCGGGTAGCCCACAGGCCTCTAGGCCTGGCACTAATTTTTAAGGAATTATTTTCTTCAGTGAGCTTTTGGACCTCTTTCCCATTTGGCCAATTTTGTTTTTTAAGGCATTCTTCTCCTCAATGGCTTTTTGGACTTCTTCCGCAATTTTGGTTAGTCTGTTTTTTTAAGGTGTTATTTTTTCAGTATTTTGGGGGTCTCCTTTAGTAAATGGTTGACTCGTTCTTCATGATTTTCTTACCTCATTCTCATTTCTCTTTCCAATTTTTCCTCTATTTCTCTTACTTGATTTTTAAAATCCTTTTTGAGCTCTTCCATGGCCTATGACCAATTCATATTTTTCTTGGAGACTTTTGATGTAAGAGACTTATTGTCTTCTTCTGACTGTATGTTTTGATCTTCTTTGTCACCAAAGTAAAATTCTATAGTCTGAGGGTTTTTTTACACCATTTCCTCATTTTCCCAGACAAATACTTGACTTTCTAACACTTTATTAAGGTAGGACTTTGCTTTCAGTGTATAGGGTGTCCTGTTTCAAACTTCACGGGTTTTGTGCAGTTGTTTTCAGAGATACTTCTAGGCGCCTGCAAATTTTCAGTTCTTCTAAGGTGGCATGATCAAAGGAGAGGTTTCCTGGTCTATAATCTGGTCTGTGAATGACCACAAGCACTTTTTTCTGCCTTGAAACTGTGAGGAGGATTCCCTCTCCACTGCAGCCACAAGATCTGCCACACCAGCACTTCTTCTTGTCCCAGGACAACCATCCAGGACTGCAACCCAAATCCAAGTATCAGAAAAGTAAGAGAATCCTACAAATCCAGCAAAGAGATCCCTGAAATCACCCCCTGATCAACCACTCAATCTCCACACTATCTGTGGGCTGGGAGCTCTGGAAGAAGGCATTGGTGCTGCCACTGCTGCCACCACCTCTGCCATCCAGGGGCTGGGGATGAACCACACTTGTCTCTCAACCAGCTCTGATAGTTTTCCCACTGACCTTCCAAGTTGTTTTTGGTGTTCATGAGCTGAAAAGTCTGGAAACTACCACAGCTGCCAGTGAATCAGTCCCCTGAAGCCTGCTCTGGCCCCATCTATGCTGGCACAGCCCACACTGGACTTCGCTCAGCTCCCAACCTGGTGCGATAGACCCTTTCTGTGCACCTTATAGGCTGTCTTGGGCTGGAGATTTGTTTCACTCTGTCATTTTATGGGTTATGCAGCTCTAGAATTTGTTTAATCATTTTTTTTACAGGTATTTGCAGGGGGTCGGGGGAGAGTTCAAGCAAGACCCTGCTTCTACTCCACCATTTTGGCTCCACCCTACTTGTACACTCTTATAGCTGAAGTCGCCAAACAATGTTTAATATCAGAGGTAACACTAGAACAAAAAAAAACTGGGAACAATGGCTGTAACTTATCCCTGGTTCACTGTTTGGGGAAATTAATTTCACAAATCATGTGCTAAACCATCAGAAAAGTAACACTCTATTTATAGATCATACTAGGTAGAAAAAAATTAATAGCACAAGGATTTAATCAAGACATAAAGCAAATACGAGGAAATGAAGTAGTAGAGTGATCATTCACAAAGAAGTAACATCAACATCTCCTACATTGCCTATGCAGGATAGAAATCTCCCAGGGAAAGTTTACGCAGGATCAGAAATTAGCTTTCAATATACCGACAGACAGAATAAAGAAATTTATCATCTCTTCTCAAATATGCTTTCAGTGACCAACAAGCAAATCTACCACAGTACCTTGGAACTAGATTTGTAAAGGCTGTAGGATACAAGCTCCCAAGAATCTATTTCCTGTATTTCCAAACTAGGTATAACTGCAGCACAAATGTCTCCTGTTCAGTAGACTATATCCCCCAAAAAAGGCTGATGCTGCTTCTCTCTCCATGCAAGGCTATTCACAAAGACCCACAGCTCCATCTCTTCTCCACTGTTCCTTTTCATGAAGCCCTCCACTTCTTCCTTCTGGGTCTTCTCCAAGTTCTTCCTTCCCATCTTGTCTTTGTTTTTTAATGCTAGGCTTCCTGACAAAATCCTTCATCTAATTATAAGTCTACTGGTATTTTTATATCCTTAAGCTTTCTCCTGTGGGCCCCTTTTCTTAATCATTATGGGCACTTGAATCCATACTGGAGAGTCCTTATTAGGGCTAAAGGCAATCTCTGCCCTTATTACATATAATTATAAAAACTTTGTGCTCTTGCAGACAATAATTCACTTGCTCTAATCCCATTTTAAGGGACCCCCAAGATCAGTTACAGCCTGAACCAAGTATCTATTAAGTACCCTATCTCCATTCTGGCAGAAACAATCATCTTACCAAGAACTCCACGTGGCTATCAGTGAATTAAAAAAAAAAAAGATTTTTCTTTAGCATTCTCTTGCAAGAGACGGGATGAGCCATACAGAGATACTCTTTTAGACAACTACAAAGTCTTTTTTCCTTATCCCCATTCGCATTTTCCTCCCCTGTTCCACATTGGCCAGGTAGTTCAGGATTCACAGCTTATCTCAAAACATCTAAACAACCTCCCCCCGCCACACACGTGCACACACGCACACACACACACACACACACACACACACACACACAAACACAGGCGTCTCCATCCCTAATTATATTTCACAACTCAGCCCCCCCTTTCATCCTTATTTTCTTTATACTTTATTTAATAAAGGAATGAAAAGTCATAAATACTTTTAATCTCAACCCAAGATGTCTGCCTCACTCAGATTTTATGATCTCCATAGTATGAGAAAGAAATTTTCTCAATTGCTAAGAGAGTCAAACCCGGAATGTCTGTGTTAACATAAGAAAAGTCCCCCTATTTAAGTTAGAGTTGTGGAATGAAGTTTTCTTCCAGTCTTTGAGGTGGTTGAGACAGGAGAGACAGTGGCTCGGTTTAATCAAAGAGAAAAGGAGATATTTGCCCTTAGACAGATGATAAGCAGGTGCCCACGTCCAGAAGAGTGAAATGTTAATCAACATCCCCACTATTTTCCTTATAGTCAATTTATTTGCCTACATTTGCCACAAGTAGCCCATAAGTAAAATACTTTCTGGCATGTATGAATCCTTAGGTTTCATAAATCATGTATCATATACACGATTTCCGTGGAAACGAAAGTTTCAATGATGCCTTACGATTCTTTTGTGGCCTATAGGAAGTATAGTAGAGTCGAAAAAGAGCTGGCTCCGAAATCAGAAGAAGTAGCTTCAGATCTTGCCTCTGATGATTCCTATTACCTGTGTGACCTTGGGCAAATCACTCATCATCTGGAAAATGTGGGGATTGGAATATGCGGCTTCTGAGGCAGATAGGTAGCCAAGTAGATAGTAGGGAAGACCTGAATATAAATATGGCCTTAGGCACTTACTAGCTATGTGACCATGGGCAAGTCATTTAACTTCCTTTTGCCTCAGTTTCTTCAACTATAAAATGAGAATAATTAACAGGACCTCCCTTGGAAATAATATTAGTAAAAGCGCTTAGCACAGTGCCTGACATATACATGTGTGTATACATGTATGTGTATATGTATACTTTTGGCTCTATATAAATGCTTATACCTTTACCATTTTCCTTTCAGACTTAGATCTATGAGCCTGTGATTCTATAACTATGAATACTTTCTCAAAGATATTAACCTAGGAACTAGTACTAGGATATTCTCCTACAGACTTCTTGTGGGATTAGGTAGTATTTGAATTATCTAACCTTTGGTCCCCTTTGTTAGGAATGAAGGCTGCAATATCCAGAACAAAAAAAGTGCTGTATCTTCTCAAGAGGTAGCACATTCCTCCTCACCAAGAATCTCTTACCCTGCTACTGACTTGGAGATCATTCATGAGCAAATAGTCATTTGGGGCGCATATTCTTAGCTGGGGTTAAGCACTTATTAAGCACCTACTATGTGCCAGGCTCTGTGCTAAGTGTCAGGAATACAAAAGAAAGAAGAACTTACATTCTAATGAGGGAGAAGACATGCTGACAACTATGTACAAACAAGATAATGACAGGATAAATTGTAGATAATCAACAGAAGAAAGGCACAGCATTAACGATGCTCAGGAAAGGTTTCTTGTGGGAGATAGGAATTTAGCTGTAAGATGAAAGGAACCTAGGAGGCAGGGATGGGGAGGGGGGGGCTTCCAAGCACAGGGAACAGGGAGAGAAAACACCCAGAGTAAACACATGGAGTATCTTGTGTAAGGAACAGCTAGGAGGCCAGTGTCAATGGATCTCAGAGTCCATGAAGGTGAATAAGAGGGCCTAAGAACTTGGTTCTTGTTTTTCTAAGTACTTTCATAACTGTATTTCAATATATTTTTTTTCTTTTGTAATCCTATCCATTTAATTTTATGCATTTTAAAACATTCTGACAAGGGGTCATCCACAGGCTTCACTAAACTGACACAAAAAGCTTAAGAACCCCTGATTTAGCCTAATTTCTGCTTCATTCCAACCTTTCCATTCAGCTTGGTAGGACATCCTTCCTCAAAGAATTGTTCCCTGATTCTCTGGGGCCTCCCAGATCACTTCAATTACTCCCCAATTCATTTCTAAGAGACACTGGAGCATACTGTACAAATCACTGCAGAATACACATATACACTCTTAATAAGCAATCATCACCATAAATTCAACCTAGGAAATGATTTGACAGGCCATATTGAAATTTTAATTAATAATTTATTGCCTGGTTCACCACTCTCCAGATAACGCTAAAAGAGCTATAAAATGGTACCCCACCCAAAATATAGTATGATAATTTTTTATCTACCCAGTTTCATGTCTTTTTCTTAAAAGATATAGGGGGTAATTATACAACTATGCGTAATCAGTCATAACTAGTGAGACGTTCACCCGATGGGCATAACTGTTGTTTCTAGGGCCTGGTACACAGGCTACAGAAAATCAGACCAATGAGATAGTTTGGTCTCTAAGCAACCACTTTTTATTATAACGCTTTGACCCAGCAGCTGGTTAGGCTATATATGAATTCATCAACAAAGCTATGAAAAACAAGATCACAGTCTCTGAAATAATGTAGCCTGGTTGGTAAGGAAATAAGAGTTCAAGTCATTGGTTTTCAAGGTTCTTTCTCAACAAGCACAGCTAGCAAAAATGTGAATGAGCCTCTGAAGGACAGCACAGTCCCCACATCTACCTACAGGAGTGAGTGCCATGTTTTTCTTCATAATCAAGCCAACTAGTGTATCCATAATAGAACGATGTATCTCCAAACAGGTGGATCTCAGAAGAGCCACATGTGCCCTTTTAATAATCATTTGAGTGGTATTTGATAGGAGGGCACTATATTAACCCTGGGTCCATGGAAGGGGTCTGAGGGTAGATTTCAGGGGGTATATGAATTTGGATAGGAAAAAAAATCACATCTTTGTTATCAGTAATCTTTAGCTTCCCTAGTAATCCTGGTATTTTATTTTATGTGTATAAAAACAAAACATTATTCTCAGAAGGGATTCATGGGATTTACTAGACTGCCAAAGGGGTCCACGATACATAAAAGGCTAAGAATCCCTGTTGGGACCCTAGGATGTGGATTATATAATATTAGAAGTGCTATAAGGTTAATACTGAGTTATAGCCAACAGGCTTGTCTAATTATTCCTTTCAACAGGGATTTATGATGCATCTACTATGTGACCGGTAGTGTGTTGGGTTCTAGGAACACAAGAACAAAAACAGAACAGTCCTTGACCTCATGGTTACATTTTATTTGCAGCAAGAGGTAGGAGAGAAAAATATATACACAGATAAATCATTTAAAAAACAGGGATAGGGACTGAAGCTTTCATTTCTTTGATATAGGGATTAAGAAACTCTGGCAACGCAAGCCAAAACCTCTGCAGCTTGTAGTTTTTGAAAGTTGCCTAGAGCACCATGAGGCCAAGTGATTTGTCCAGTCACACAGCCAATGTGTGTTCAGAGGCAGTACTTGCCGGTTCCAAGGCTAGATAGTTAAATGCAAATTAATTTGGGAAGTGGGAAGAAAGTACTAACAACCGGGAGGAAGGAGAAGAGATCAGGAAATAGCTCAAATAGCAGGCAGCAACTGAGCTAAGTGTTGGAGACAGCTAGGCCTTCCAAGAGGTAAGAAAAAAGGAGCCTTTCAGGCATAGGAAAAAGCCTGTGCCAAGGCAGGCATAAGGTCAAATTTTAGTACAGAGCTAGGCTGGCTTAGCTTCCTCAGAGGAAGGAAATATCATTTTCTTCCTTGGATAAGATATACACATAGCCAACAAAGTGGACTGTGAAATGGTCGGTCTTTATGATCAAAGACTTTAATGCATGTACAAATAGAGTTGCAGTCATGTTGTTTTAAGATGGCAGAATGACTTAGAGTCAGGAGAGAGCAGAGTACTAATCAGGCTACTTAACTTCTCTAAGCCTCAGTTTCTTTAGCTGTAAAATGGGTATAATAATATTTCCACTATCCACCTTTCAGGGTGATGGTGAAGAAAAGCCTTTTGTTCACCTTAAAGTACGTACAGAAATGTGAGTTATTAATTAATATTGTTGTCACAATATGAAAAACAAAATGAAAAACCATCATACCAATAGATAGGGTGACAGAGAAACTAAAATATTCCATTTTTCTCTTTCTACAGTACATAATTTCTAAAATTTTCATCAGAAAATAAAATGAATTTGATGGTCCTTGAACTTTGTACAACCAACATTAGTCAGCACAAGGAGACTAGGAAGCAAAAACCACAAAACAGAGCACTGAATGCTGTCAAATCTTGACTTTGTTATAATAAAACTACATTTAAAGACCTTTTACCCTTCTGTCAGGGTTTTTCCTGATCATCTGTTCCCAAAATAGTTGCAATTGAATTCATCAAACATTTACTAAACTCCCCACTATGTGCAAAGTATAATCAGAACAGGAGGTTGGTGTGACATGAAGCAGGAGAGAAGGACGTCCTGAGCGCCAGTGATACCCACACAATGTGGGCAGACCTTCATTCATTGGGAAGATCAGAAGATCTGTGGGAGAACACAGACATGAGTCATGTGGGATGGGTAAGAAGGCCCTGACTGATGTAGATACTGAATCAAGGCATTGAAAAGCTTAGAGGACTGCAGACCACAGATAAATCCCAAACATCCTTGGCCTGAAGGCAAAGGCATCAATTCTGTCCTTGCATTCGGGGGCAATGGGGACATGAAAAGAACTAGTCCTTCTCCAGAACAAATTTACTCTAAAAAAATCAAAATGAGATTTTCGCTTAGAGCCTCAGTCTTAAACTTGTTCGGTCATTTTTCAATCATCTCCATGCTTCCTTTCTTTGCAAAGACACTGGAGTGGTTTGCCATGTCTTTCTCCAGCTCATTTGACAGATGAAGAAACTGAGGCAAACGGGGTTAAGTGATTTGCCCAGGATCACGCAGCTAGTGTGTGTCTGAGGCCAAATTTGAACTCAAGTCTTCCTGACTCAGGTCAGGCACCCTATCCACTGAGCCACCTAGCTGCCCCAAGTCTTAAAACATTGTCTTAACTTTTAGTCTTTTCAGTATTACTGCACCAAACCTATGATAGTGTCTCTTTCATTATAAATAAAAAGAACGCATTATGTTAAGGGTGGGATGGGGGAGCTTTCCCTCCCATTTCATGAGGCTACACATGATCTGTCTTCCTTGATAAGGTGAAATCACAAAGAGGATTATCTTCAAAACCACAAATTCCAACAAGGAGAGATGCAGAGAGGAAGTGCTATAGGAGTTCAGAAGAGAAGAGTTCATCTTATACACCGTAAAAGAAACTTGGCTTCAAAATCCTGAGTAAAAAATAAAGATTGATGTTTCAAAAAGATTCACTGCCACTGAGGAAGAAATGGAGACGATGGGCAGTAAAGAGCAGGTTTAATCTTTTCATGCCCAGTATTCAAGCACCACATAGAAGGATGCATCCATTGGAGCACACAAAGCTGTCCAACCCTCCTCTGCTCTGGCCTACCCTGCCCAATCTGGTCACTGTAGGGGAAGAGGTGCATACTTTTGTCATTCTCTCTCACAGACAAACTCCACCGCTCCAGAAAAAAATACCTTCCTTTCTTCCTCTTCCCTTATCCCTCCTTTGGTAGAGATCCAGGTAGAGGATCAAGAAAGTAGGTAGTAGTCATGACTGTATCTGTCATCCTTTTTAAAATGGACAAAACTTTTTATGTTTATGTGTTGAAATACTTGTGTTTGTTGATGATTGCTTAGTTTACAAAAAAAGGGTTGGTTTAAAAAAAAGGAACTACACACCATGATCTCCATTTTCCCTGTCTTATATTTTTCTTCTGTATACATTATAAGTTTTCTGGGCACAAGAAGGCTGTTCCCACTAAACTAAGACATGCTTTGTAAGCAAACAGCCTAGTCTCCATACTTAGATCAGCTCATTGTTTGTTTATAAGCTGAGGCTCTGGCTACTTAAATATTAACGATGACTCCTAATTTCAAACCAAACGCAAAATTTCTCTTGGTTCCAGTGGTCTGTTTTCAGAGGTGAATTTTGTTTTGCAAGGTACAAGTTTGAGAACCTAAAGTTTCCCAGGATGCCAAGGAGCAAGAACAGTGGGAGACCAAGGGAGAAAGGTTAATTCAGCTCAATAAACCTTTATTAAGCTCCTACTGACCAGATCACTATTATATTTCTGGGAAAGATAAAATAAAATTTAGATAGAATAGACATTTTCTCCCAGGGAACTAAAGTTTAATAAGAGAACATGTCATACAAAAAGGGGGAAGAGTAAGACAAAAAATAATTTTCCATTAGTGTTTATAAGGTGCTTTCCTCAAAAGAACCTTGCGAGTAGATCAGTAAAAATCCTGTATCCTTGTTTTAGGAGAGGGAACTGAGGGCCAAAAACATAAAGTGGTTTTGGGAGTTGGGATTGGAGTCCAAGTCTCCTGATCCCAAATATGATTTTTTTTCCTACACACCTTGCTACCCGCCAACAGAAGTTCACTCTAGTATTTCTTATCTAATTCTTCTTATTTTATTCACAATGAAAAGCACCTTGATGCTCTGAACAGCACAGCATATGAATAGTAATGGAAAGAGAGACCACTGAACAGGCCATGAACCACCAAAGGGCTTAGATCCCCACTACCATCCTCCTCTTTCAAGTCGAACAGAGAGAGGAGAGCTGTGACACTCTGGAACACACACGCGCACACACACGCGCACACACACACACACACACACACACACACACACACACACACACACACACACACACACACACACACACACACACACACACACACACACACACACACCACTGACTTATTGGGATTCTCAGAACAAGTGTTTTGGCCTTAAAAGATGATTCCAGACATCTGCACAACCTCAAAGCCCAAGTGTGGATAAACCCAGTTGCAGGGAAGCTGACTGAAAGAATGAGATCCCTGGTTTGCCTAGGGCCAAACTCCGCCAACTGGGCTCTACAGGTGGTAAAGAAATAAAATGAAAAGCAAAATAAGATGTCTTGAAGAAAGCAAATCTCCGGGCTTTCCTTCTTCCTTCCTGTACATTTCTAAGTTCCTTCTCTCCTTTCCCAACATCTGGATACATAGCCCAGGGTAGGTCTTAAGTTCTGCCCTCCAATCTTCCCTACCCAGCCAAGTCTCCAGCCACACCAACCAAGCTCCTCAATCTGGAATCCATGCCTTAGTCTTCCGGCCGACCCTAGATCGCCTCCCCTAAAAAGGTGTCATCCCTCAGGGTCTGTCCTTGGGGATTTAGCTCCAGGCTCAGTCCCGGGAAGCCTCAGGGCTGGGGTCTAGGGGTGAAGCAGGGCACCTTTGCCCACCCCCATGCCCCCCTAGTCCGACCTCCCCAGTCCAAGGCAGAACACTGGCGGATCCTATGGCACTATCCACCACAATCCGCAGTCACCCGTGAAAAATGGGCACCGCCTCCCTGGAAGCGCACCAGCCAGATGCCCCTCACAGCCTCCGACGCCCAGCCCCACTCCCTGGGCGGATCTCTAAGGAGACGCCCGCCTGGCCCTTACCTGTCCGCGGGTCCCGTGCCCGAAGCAGCTGCGGGTCCACGCTCAGTGCGCTCAGCGCCCACTCCGCCGCCTGCCCTTTTTTGGGTCCCCGGCGGGTCTGTTCCGTCCGGCCCCACATCACTTCCCGTAAAGGAGCTGAGAGGTGGGGGCGGGTCCTCCTTTCTTTCCTACACCTCCCTCTTCCTCCTCCTGGCCCGCAGGGTACCTCCCCACCGAGGTCTTCGGCCCCTCTACCCAGGTGGGAAGTTGGGTGGCTCCTCTTGGGGAAGGAGGGATGGATGGAGCCCCGAGCCACCGCACCTGCTGCCTGGTACCCCGCGGGGAGAGTAGGAGAGGCTAGAGAGAGGACCCCGCCCCGCAGCTGGAGCTCGGGAGGGGAGGGGGTGGGCCAGTGGGAAGAGGGGAGCCCCGAGCTGGGATTCCTGGGCTTTGTCAAGGTCTTCCCGGCCTTGGCTGCAGGACCAGCTGGGGTGAAGGAAAGGGTTAATGCTGGGTTGAGGAGAAATGAGGGTACGTTTAGGTGCGCAGAAGGATGGAAGGATGTGAACATGCAATGACCCACTTGAGTCGCACTGGGGCACTTTGTGTAATCACTCCTGATTAAACCTGCATGTGCCTTCCCAAGAGCCACTGTCCAACGGCACGGCCCAGTGTGTCACACCCTGCTGCCTGAGCGCGACTGGCCTGAACCCTGACTCTGGCTGTCTTTGGGGAACAGCCCCTTGCCTGTCACCTCCTATGGGTCCCCACCTAGGATTTCCGTTCAGAACGTACATGCTCACTAAGCACAGTGGATAGCGACGTCCCTCTCATTCTTTCATGGTCTCAAACTTCTGACTTTTGTCAAAATTACTCAAGACCTTTTCTTCTTGCAAAAGAGAGGCAATGGCATTCCGCTGTGAAAGGGTCAAAGGTGGCAAAGGACGTAGAAAAGTCAGGAAGAGAAAGATGAGCACAACCACGCTGGTCCTAAATGTAGTTCTTCCTGGTGTGGGCTAAGTCAGTTTAAAGGCAGCTTCAACTGTGAGAGAAACAGGATGCATGGCCTGATTGTATAACAAAATGAGACAGCACCAACTTGATGAAATCCGTAAGCCTTTGCTGCCACCCAGTGTTTCACTCTTATTTCAGTTTTGTTTCTCTAAACCTGAGCCCTGTGATTATTGAAACAGCTGGACTGCTGGGTTCCTATCCAAAGACACCCTCTTGTTCATTGCTGGTACTGGTGGTATCAAACCAGTAGGTGCTGGATTGCAGCTCATAAAACCACTCACCACTAGTAAATTATTGCTGAGAAAGCCCTTCACCAGTACATAAAGACATCTGAAAAGACCAAAGAATATCCCAGAGGCTCTGCATTTTGAATAAATCCATTCTTGACGATTCATTCTCTGACCAAACCACAGGTTCTCCCACAGTCACCTCCATGGGAAATGGTGTAAACTGAAGGAAAGTCTGGGATGTCTGGGAGGTGGATCCAAACCCAAACCACACTGCCTTTGCAGAAGGTTTAAGTAAAGGGGCTGAGAAGTTGTACAGGAAGCCAACCCCAGCTAGTAACTGAGTGAACCATGTCTGCAGGTGCAAGTAAATCTTAGAAAGCTCTCAGAAAACTTAAGCAGCCTTCCAGGATTGTGTGGGTTCTAACTAGAGACACTTCCTACTCTTGACCTTTCAGAACTCTCCTTTTTCTTATCTACATTTGACTAGGCCTTCCAATTCCTATCATAAGATCCTGGGCTTCTGACTGAGAGACCAGTTGGACCTGGGCCCAGCACAGTGCTGCTCCACAGCCACCTTCATGCGCCATACCTTCACCTTGCACCATTTGCCCATCTCTGCTTTCCACTGCTAACAATGGAAACCAGTTCAGGACTATTGATTAGGGATTCCCCTAATCAAAACACCATCCCCAGTCATCAGTCTCCGATGTATTGTCTTCCTCCATTAGAACATAAGCACTTTGAGGACAAGAACCATCTCCCCCTACCCATGCAGTAACTTGCACATTTAAGTAAATCGTTTAACTGAATTTAATCATTAAAAAAATCAAAGTCTTTAGGATATGGGAGGCCGTAGTCATTACTAGAAGTGGGAGAGTGAATACCATTGGTTTATTAAAAATGAAATAGAAAAGGAGGTACTCTAAAACTGTTATCAGTCATCTAATACCAATATACTACCCTATATTGTTAAGTTATCTTTTGAGTTCATGAGTGCTTGTGTATCTGCATTCCCCAATTAAACTGTAAGCTCCGAGGACAGGACTCTGGTACCTTCCAGGAACCAGAAAGCATTGCGAAGAATGAGATATCTCTTCCAATTCCTAGCAAACGCTGGAGCTGTGAATCAGGGGCCTCTGTCTATCCTCTCCTCACTCCTAGAATTAGAAGGTATGTTAACAGTCATTTAGTTCAGCTTTGGATACACTCTACATCAGTGGAATCAAACTATTATACTGTACGTAAGGATCCCTGTGGGCCGTGTATTGACTGACAAGTATGTAAAAAAATATTAACTGTCCTATTGTCTTTGTTAACTATTTCCCAGTTATATTTTAAGCTGGTTCAAGCAGCACTATTTTAGTGTTTCAGGTTGCATTGTATACACACCTACTTAACAACACAACCACATAGGCTCAACCACAGAGGTAAAAAGGCAAAGTGAACATATGGCCCTAACTCAAATTCAATAACTGGCAATGAACTTTCTCACAGGGAAGCCTAGTTTTTGTACAACTATTAGCAATTTTCTTAAATTTTAGGTACCTCCTCCCCATATGCCTGAAATTAGTCTCTACCTTGTATAAGTGTCCATGCTGAATAAATTCCTCCCTTTGGAGAACAATCTGGAACTGCACTTTTTGGGATAAAATAAAAGTTTAGCTACATTTAGTACACGTGTAGTTTAGATACACCTAGTATTCCATCTCATGTTGCCCTCTCTGCTGCCACTGCTCAATCTAGCTGCCCCAACTCATCTCTTATTAATTATTCCATATCCCCTGTTTGATGGTTATTTAGTGTTTATAAAGCAGCAATGCCTTAGTTTACAAACCCCTGGTTTACAAGGTCCCTTCCATGTGAACAGCCATGGCAGTGCTCCATGGAACAGAATATCAACTCCAGCCACCAGGTAGCAACAACTGTTTTCATGGATGTACTTCACTGTTGCTACCCAAGGCAGCAGTGGGGAACCTGCGGCCTAGAGGCTATATGTGCCCGTCTAGGTCCTCAAGTAAAGTTCTTTAACTGAATCCCCAACCCTGATCTAAGATACTAGAGACTGGGCAGGGGCACAGTCTCCGAGGGTCATAGGCCAACACCACGGTGAGCTGGTAAACTAGTCTGCACTGGTCTTATTATAGCAAAGGAACCTCTGTTCCTTGACCTAGTCTCTAAACCAGAGCTTAATCAAACAGGGTGTAGATAAATGGCCATGATGGTCCTCCTGTTCCCTCAACAGGAAAGGTAAATAAGATTTAAAATACCACATAAATAAAAAGACAGAGCTCAGGGACCCTGTCTTGGCTTGCTTTGTCACTTTTTTCTTATTAAAGAGGCTTTTGTGGGCTAGCCTAGGAATCTATTAAAAATTTGTAAAAGTCTAAATGAGAAAAAAAGCTGAGTGTCAACCAAGTACTGGAATACAACCCAAAGTTGTAACTTGGGAACAATTTGTCTAGAGTTTTCTACTTCTTGTAACACCTTCCCATTTATCATCTCATTTGTTCCCAGGTTTTTTTGGTATCTAGTGTTTTGGCACCAAAGCATTGATGACTGTTTTACTTCCATGAAAATTTTGATGGTTTTTTATGCAATTTGTAGCTAACATCCATTTTGGCTTTAGAAGTAAACTGTGATTTCTCGATAATAACTCCAGGCAACAACCCAAAAGTTATTTCTACAATTCTCAATAAGTTAGACTGACAGAATATACTAATATTCTGTCAATCTAGCATAATTACTTATGCAAACAATGCTATAAATTTCTCCTAGAGACATATTCTGACTATGGAACTAAAGCAGATACTACTGTTCTTTTTTCAGAGAAGACTTTCAGAGTTGCTTTTTCCTTAATAGCTTCTTATTTAAACCCAATAACAAACATGTAGTTGAAACAATCTTTTCTGTGAAGTTTCTGCATATAGAACATGTAATATGGAGTTCTATCAAAACAATCATTTCAGCTTTATAGGTAAGTGGTGTCATCATTTACAATGTAGGCAACACTAGCAACTATTCAAATATGACATTTTCCTGCATTGTACTAGTTGAACCAGGATTTGAAATCAGAATATTTGTTGACCAGTCATATCGTAGTATATTTTTTATAATTATTTATAGATCTTAATTATACATGCTCATTATAGACAACTGAAATTAGACCTTACTAATTTCCTATATTCATTCAGCAGGGAAAACAGTTCTTTGCATTTTAAAGGTTGCACAAAAGCTATCAAAATACTAAGCCTTGAAAACTGGTATTGGGTAAATGATAATTAATTTTTTTAAGTATTTTTTGAATTATAGCTTTCCTCTTTTCTTTCCCTACTCTACTTTTTGATACAAATTGGTTTATGATTTGGGGATCAGTGTTGAGTTACATGGAAAGATAGTGCTACATATTTTTACTACTCATTATAATGTGTACTGTATCACTTTTCCTGCATACAAAGCTTTGCTTTGAACCTACCAGGTGTCCAACTATATCTGCCAGTCGAACTCTTAGTACTTTCCACTATACCAGACTGAAGACAGAGAAGGTGAAGGTTGGGGAGGAAATTAGATCAATGACAAGCTTCTGGTCAGTTCATATGCATCTGAATCTTTTCAAGCTAAGTGTGGAAGCTTCTGTACCAGGCAGTTGCCCAGCTCACCTCCTCCCAAATCAGGGATTCTCAACGTTTTCTGTTGTGGATCCTTTTTCAAAGTGTTTTTGAATACTTAAGATAAAAAAAGAAACAAAGCATTTTGAAATGAAAATGTAATCCTTTTCTTATAGAAGGTCAGAGATCTCCCCCACCTTGAAATCTGTGGATCTCCTGGGAGTTCATGGAGTTTAGGTCAAGAACTCCTGTCCGAGATCTGGTACTGTAAACACCACTAATACTCACTTGTGTAGACTTCCCCAAAACTGCCACCATAAGCAAGCAGCCACACTACAAATTCAGGGAAATTAGTGCCAAACATAGAACTGCAACATGAAGATACTGATTTTAGGGAAAGGAAATTAGTAGGCTTGAGGAAGGCCATGAAATATGACAAACGAAAAAAAATACGAAAAATTCAAACAGTGTTAAGAACCACTTAAATCATTATCCTTGACTTAATCATGCTCAAAATAATAACAGGTATATCTTGTCAATGACTTGGGTTTTAAGCCCATCATTCACTTTTCTTCTCTAATGATTCTTGAACACTTTGTGTCTTTTCCTTTAATATTTTCTGATCTCGAGAATACTGTTCAAAGATTGGTTGATAAATATAGATTCCTCCAGCAACTCCAAGGACACTTGCAAGAAGCATCTGAGGAAAAGTCAATCTGCCATACATTTTATCAACAAATGCAGCAGGTCACAATGGATGTTTTCAAAAGGTACGTGTGCGTATCCAAGGAAATATCTTCAGGTCTGTATACAAGGAAAGAAAATGGAAAACGTTAATTTGCCATATCACCCTTTAGTGTTCTATGTAGCCTCTCTATTTTGGGAGAGATGGAGCCATATCCTTTTATTGGTACTTGGCATGGTATACTATTCAAAATGGCAAGTTTGATGGATACATGATTTCTCATAAAAAAGATTACATGGTCATAAAATTTGGGGGAGAATTATCCATGGATTTCCCTGTACTCATCTTTTCAAAATTTCCAATCAAGGAATTTCATTCTTTAAAATTTTCTGGATCCTTATTACCTACCGGTGAAACTGAAATTCCTTTCCCTAGCATTCAAAATCCTTCACAATATAATGCTACTTAGGGTTTATAAGCTTATCACATTATTTCCTTGTCGTTCAGTTGTGTCAAACTCTTCACGGCCCCATCGGGGTTTTCTTGGAAGAGATACTGGAATACATATATACATACTTCCATCTCCGGCTCATTTTACAGAGGCAAACCAGGTGAAGCGACTGGCCCAGGGTCACACGGCTGGTGCGTGTCCGAGGCCAGATGGACCTCCAGCCATGTGCTTGGACCCACCCCAGCTGTTCAGGATTTTTGTACGTATTTACACAGATCCGGTCACCTCAGCCGCAGGATGGCGGCGTCCCGAAGGCAGAGCTTGTCGTCTGGTTTTTTCACCTGGCATCCCCGCACCTACCCCGGGGTTGGGCGAGTCCCGTTTGTCGTAGGGAATGATCTAGCGCTTAGTGAACGGGGGAATGGTCAGAAAAGCCACGGCTCTGCCCCCCAAGCCCTGGGGAACCAGAGATGTTCCTTCCCAGCTCCAAGCAGGATGACTCACAAGACCGAGGGGCGGAAGGGGCCTTAGGGATCATCCGGGCCGATAACACTGGGCCCAGAGAGGGCACGTGCTCTGCCCACGGTCACGCAGCTCGTCAGCCGCGGACCAAGGCTTCGGGCCCGGGACTTCGGCCTCCACCTGCCCGGGCCGTTAGTCGGGCCCTCCCGGGCTGCAGCCCTGCCGTCACTCAAGGGGCCACACGAAGATTAAAATACACTGCGAACGGTCTGCCGGCCCCGGGGGCTCTCCCTCAGCCGCTCGCACGCCGCCCCTCACCTTCGCCGAGATGGCGGCTCCCGGGCTAGCGCTCGGGACGGCGGATGGCACCTGCGCCGGGCCTTAGAGGAAACCCCCCCGCTCCCAGGCACCCCCGCGCCCGTCCGCTACGGCGGCTCGAGGAGGCCAAGCGGCGCACAGCGCGAAGTCGCACGCTTCCTCATTCACCTGAGCGGAGGGCCGCGCGGCGAGGAGCATGGAGCGGGCCGGGGGCAGCCTCTTCTTCAGGAGGCGCCGGAGCAGCTCCCCCGAGACGGTGAAGCTAAGGAAGAGAAAGTCTGTACTGTACAGCAGCCCTCCGGAAGGGCGCGCTGGGAGCGCCTTCGGTGAGGGAAGGAGGGAGGCGCGGAGCGAGGGGGAGAGCAGGGCACTAGGACCCAGAGGGCCGAGCCCGTGACCCGGCTCCCGCTGTGACTACAGGCGAGCCTTTGCAGCCCCTCAGCGCCTTCCTTCTCCGCATGGCTTGTGGTAATAACCGCAGCCTGCCTCACTTTCAGGAAGCCTGCGGTGCCTCTCCCCCCGTGCTGGGTTTATTTTGTAAATGTTCGATGGGCGGGAAGCTGGGCGCAGACCCGCGCCTCGCCGGAGGGGCTGCGGTGCTCGAGGCGTGGCGGAGGCGGCCCTCTCCCCACCGACCTCGGAGGCCCCGGGGCCCACCTCGGGCCGAGCCTCCTTCTGAGCTTCAGTGCCCGCCCCGCGGGCAGGGTCGGAACGGGCGGAAGTAGGGGCAGCTGGGGGACCTGCCCTGGCGACGCTTGCCGGTCTTGTGACCCTGGCCGAGGCACTAACCCCGGCTGCATCGAATAGGATAAAATTGAATAGGAGTAAATATCAAATCCTGTTCATTGGTTCAAAAACGGGGGCGACCCACGGGGGGGTTCTGGACTTGAATGGGAAGAAAGTACGTCTTTCCTAAGCCATTGGTTTCCTTTGTAATCCTGCCTTTCATGGGCCCGTAGGCAAGGCTGCGGGTCCGGGACACAGAGAAGGTGGAGAGCCCCTCATCCGGCTCAACTTCCGGCCAGCAGGTTGGAGGAGTTACCGCCCCGGAAGGGGAGGAGCCAGAGTGGGTAACGGGACGGAGGCGAGGATCGCCCCTCCTTCTTCCCCTCAATGCAGAAACCCAGGGAGGGGAGGGGGTGATCGTGGACGTGGGTCAGAACCTCTAGGTGACCAAGAGCCAGGGTCGAACCTTTGTCACTGGGACGCGCGGAATTCGCGGAAGCCAAGAAGAGCTGCGTCTTCCTCCGTGGTTAGGCTGGCAAAGTTCATCTCTGTATGCCAGGCGGAGACAATGGTGTAGGGCATCCGTGGGGGGGAGGGGCTGGCACCCAGGGGCCGCTGTGTGCGGTGTAGCGCACACCCACAGCGGGGGGCCGCCGTGCTGCGGTGAGTCGCAGGCCGCGCGTTAACAGAATTTCTACGTGGAGAGCCACGTGTAGGAGTGTCTGGTTAACCCATGACTTTATGCACATGACTTGTACGGAATGGGCTCTCCCCCCATCCGTGAGCATGACGTCATCCCCGGGAGGCCCCTTCCCCCGCCCGCACGGTCGGCACGTTCTTAGGACTGCCTCCCATCGGTAAAAAGGTTTTGATCACAAACCCTCAGGCTGTATGTACCAATTTTGGTATTGGCTGTGTAAGTGGAGAGGAACCCGGTGGGAAAGGTGTGGCGGTAATGATAATGCTTGATAACTGGTTCGATAGGAGAGGTGAGGTGGAGGAGAGAAGGGTAAAACCTGTGTGACCCTCCACGGAACAAAGGTTGGAAGGGCTGACTGCAGCGTGTAGTCGTGCCTAGTCATCCCTCTTTCCACTGAAAAACAAAAGGCAGTGGTGAGCCCCTCCGCTGGGCATTTGGGTCTGCCGAGGTTATGAATTTTGAGGGGTTCCAAAGGGGTGTTATGAGTAGTGTTTATGGACTGAAACAACGTTAAGATTATCTTCCCGTTAATTCAGGTTATCTGTCCCAGAGTGGTCACATTACTCCACAACAGCCCCATGACCTTCACTTTGGAGACCCTTGATAGAAGGTTCACACCATCACCAAACAGCAAGAGGCAAGACTTGAACCTGTACCCCCTTCTCCAGGACTGTCCATTGCTCCACAGCCCCTGTCATAAAATTTTATTCTGTGTACCTGCTTGTTAGAGAACGTCCTCCTTCAAAGGCCAATGGCACATAATAGTCTGAAATCATCTGGTGGGGTCCTGGCCATTAGAGTTGGCAGGAGCAAGGGCCTGTTCTCTCTTAGGCCTTTGTCTAGTTAAAGGATCTTGGTAGACAGGTGAGCCCAAGGATAAGGGCTTGGATGAAGGCTACTTACTAAAAATGCTTCAATTATATATCTCTAGCAAAATAAATTAAATTTGAGTAAATTAACCTGTTTAACTTTGGTACCACAAATATTGGTTTTGCTTTCCCAGATCTTCTTGGTGAAAACATTTACCTGGTCTTATTTACCATATCTCTAAGAATACTTAACTGCTTTTTAGTCCAGACAAGCTTTGTTCCTGATGAATATTGGCAGTCTCTTGAAGTTGCACATCACATGGTTTTCAAATATCCTTTAGAGTTTCCCCCCCCAAACTAAAAATGTGTAGGTATTGTGCTCAACCCTTAGTACATATTTTAAACTAATTTGCAGTTTTCTTGTATTTTTCTCTAATCTACCTCTTGTACTTTTCTTTAGGGGAAATGTTGCTACAGTAAGCATTCAATAGTAATCTATTAAGCTCCATTACACTGCTTATGTTGTGGGAGGAAACCTAAGTAGAAAATAGGCTATGGACCTTTGGTGACTTGGAGTCTGGGTAATGAAGGGTGATGAATTTCATAGAATTCCCATTTTAAAATGGGAAGTATTTTGGCCTACCTGAGTGCTTTTTGAATCATTGTTTAAAAAAAATGTTTGTTGAAAATTTGAATGGAATAGGAAAACTTTTTTACACTTCAGTATTATTTGTCATTTTGTCCTTAATATTATTAATTATGGTTATTTGACCTGGGAATGGGTTGAAGGTTTGAGAGGTTACTCTTACCCCTTAATCTTTGCAAGCATTTATAAGATTCTGTATCTCTTCGCAAAGGATAGTGTCCAGTTGCTGGTAAGTTTAAATAAAAGTAACCAGGTTATTTGTTAATGCTAGGTTTATTTCATTTTTCTGTAATAGCTCATATAGCAACTAAAATATTAATATTTGTACAATATAAGTTTGTTTCAATTAGATTTAATGCTGAAGAGCTGTATGTCATAGGTCAGATCATAAGTGTGAAGTCCTTGGTCCCAAAGACCTGTGACATATTAATCACCATAGATGTAGCATCTAATATAAGATTCAGTATAGGTTAGCACTTCTTAAAGAAGTCTTGATTTTAAAATCCCAAACATAGAGAGTTTCTCAGTTTGCATAGTACTTTCCTCACAAGTCCTGATAGAATCTGCAAGCATTATCGCTATTTTATAAATGAATTAACTGAAACTCAGAGAGGTTGTAACTTGTCTCATAACACTATCATTAAGTATCAGAACAGGGACCGGACATTTTTTGTGACTGTCAAGTCCATTGCTCTTTCCATTGTTTCTCATAAAACATACACATGTGCTTTGCAAAGATCTATACAAGTAAATGTAAGGTGATGCTTACAAAAGTTGTCACCCACAGATAGTATTTTCCCAGTAATATTTTTTAACTTAGAAGGAAAATTTTAGCCAGGAGTTATTGACAATTGAAGATAAAAACATCTCTGAAATTTTAATGGAAAAACAATTTAATTTACAAAAGTTAAACATATAATTTTTCAGAAATATATAAAAGGAACAAAAAACACTTGAAAGGTTTTGTTTCTTCTGAATGATTACTATGTATATAGCTTGATAATTGGCTAGGTCAAGTTTATTAAAGAGCCAAATCACAGATTATCAAGTGATTGATGAGTTATGAGGCTTTGAGAGGAGCTGTTACTTTGACCAAAAATGTGATTTTTAAACTTTACCAGAAGCCTTCATTTTGACTTTTATTTCAAATAATTGCATTTTTTTTAAAACTAAAAATACTTCCCAAATGGTACATAATCAAATGGTTAGCCATTATAGCCATTGCTTATAATTTTGAGTTACCTTAGTTAATATTGGTCACTAATATAGTGATGGCCAAGGATGAGTGGACTAGTCTGCATTGTGGGAGAGTGCCCATATTAATGAGATCACAGCTTCATCAAAGTGCTAACTTTATTAGCTGTCCAACCTTATTATTTAAATGATAATTCTCCATTTTTTATGCCTTTGATCTGGTAAATCATGTAAACTGTCTTAGTAGTAGGTCAAGTATGACATTTAGGATCCAGCTGAACCAGTCTTTATAGCTGCTTTTTTCAGTTTGTACAGAGACTTCTATTTTTCTCTTTTCCCTTTTTTAGATTTGGGTTCCTAGACTTGCCCAAGCACTTCTGTCTGCTGTAGCAGATGTGAAGCTGTACTCATTGGTGAGGAAACTGGAAAACCAAGAAATGGCAAGATGGGTGGTATGTCTTTCCCCTGAACGCTTTAAAACTGCTTGTTAGTTGATTAATCCATATGGGCATAAATTAGGTAGAAAAAGAGCTAGAATTCTGTTGCTGCATTACCCATGAACAATTGCAATCATAATAGCTAGTATCTATGTAATACTCTAAAATTTGCAGTGCTTTATGTTGTCAATTTGATCCCTACAGCAACCCGGAGATATAGGTGCTATTATTATCTAAGTTCTGCCGATGAAGAAACAAGCAAATAGAGGTTAAGTGACTTGCCCAGAGTCACACAGCTATGAAGTATTTGAGGCAGAATTCAGACTCAGGTCTTCCTGACTCCAAGCACAGCATTCTACCCACTATATTCTGTGTGTGTGTGTGTGCATGCATGTGTGCACGCATTTAGGGTTAGGTGCGTACGCATGCACATGCGTGCACACACAGTTGCTGCATCTCCCTTCCTCTCAACCCTTTTTTAAGGGAGAGTCATCATACTATTGCTACTGCTAACTGCTGAAAATATAATATTTTAATAAAACTATAGGTACTTTCACTCCGAGTTCATAGGATCTTAAGATTTAATGCTAAAAAGGACTTTAAGGAATATAATCCAACCCTGTCATTCTAAAGACGATGAAACTGAAGTCCAGAGGGGTTGAGGGACTTACCTAATGTTGCACTGCTAAGTAGCAAAGTCAAGGTTTGAACACAGGACCTCTGGTGTCAAATCCATTGTTCTTTTTATTATACCCAGGTTGCCTTACTCACTTCTGTTCTTTTTGAAAGCCACTGAGTAGAGGGTTTGAGGGACTGATTAATACCCTTGTTTTTCTGTTTAGGTATCAGTCCTCTCCACAGCAAAGAAAAATACTAACATTTTTCCCCAAAGTTATATATAGATATAGGAAATAATCGAGGTCTACTGTGTACTGTATTCAATTTGCATGGACCTCTAAAGATTATTTTAGACCATTTTCAAGTTAAAGTTTCAGTATTAAAGCCCTTAAGATTGCTCCTCTTTTTTTTCCTCTTTCCTATTTCCTCTTCCCTCTGTCCCCCAGAAAACTACCCACTGAATGACTTTTGAAACTTGAATGTATTTGAACTGTCAAAAATATTTTTTAAATAAATAAATGGAAGCATCATAGCACTTTGGCTAGGAAATGCTACATCTGAATAATTTTTAAACATTATCCTTTATACTAAGAGAATTTTTTCCCTTGGTGAGGAAGAACTTTAAATTTCTCCATTTGATATCTGTAGGATCATTTATAAGCGCCTGGAAGTATACAGCTAGTGTATTCCCTAGTGATACTTTTGGAAATGATAAATAACTTTAATTTTTATGAAGCTTTATTATTTTAAATTTTACATAATGAATCTGCCAAATTAACACTTGATTATCTCCAGAATCGAAACAGAATTTGCCATTTAAATAAGCACATTTCAGGGTCATAAAGCAGCACCATTAGGCTTTAAATACGTCATATCATTATTTAGCATTCCAGTAAATCTTGTACATTTGTTAAAAACAAAGCCAAGTATATTGTAGATCACTGATCAGAAGTCATTCAACAAGTATGTATTAAGTATGTGCCAGGCACTAATAGAATTTGCCCTCAAGTACTAGTAATGCCAGCATCTCTGAGAAGAAATTCACAGTTTCAGAGGTTCACTATCATTAAGGAATTATCTTTATTGAACTTATCCACATGATATAACTGGATTTGTGGATTAGGAAAAGTTACCAAAATGACCACACAGGAGCTTGTTAAATTCTGTGGGGCTTTTTTAAAGCACGTTATTTTGTAGCTTTCAGCTAATTCTCAGTTCTGCTGATTGGTTGCTACATGACCCAGGGCAAGCCATCTCTCTCCTCAGGGCCTCAGTTTCTTCATTTGGAAAACAGTCAGTTGGACTAAAGATCTCTTCCAGTTTTAAATCCTGTGATCTTTGAGTATTTGGTGTGGATAATTGTTTAATATCAGCTAACTGATGACATTTTCTACAATACTGTAGGATTGTGTGCTTATTTCTATAGGACAGGATTTAGCACCTTTTCATTTCCTCCTCCACACACCATTGCATGTAATTGTTCTCAGTTCTTTTGCCAGCTGTGTTCTTGGTTTACATGGTATTGCTGTACCAGAACTCTCACAAACACCATGGAGACGGTTCTTACAATCTTTGCTCTTTTCTACTACCCACTGGAAGGTTCAAAATCTGTGAACAGGTGAGGCTTCCCTACTCTAATTAGTCTTTTGGGTATAATTATTGATCCATGCTGTATGTAGGACGTTGGAAATAACAAATATAGTAATTTGTTATTAAATTCCTCTCTCCTGCTGCAGTCCTAAAAACAGCAAAACGGATCTCTCTTCTGTGTTCACAATAAGCACTTGATTTTCATCAAGTGCCTTCTCCCTTCTAGAACTGTTTCATGTTCACTGATCTGTATATATGTGGTATTTCTTCAGTAGAAAGGGAATTTTTTGAGAGCAATGATTATCATTTTTAAAATTTCCATACCCAGTAGTGCTTATGAAATATGTGTTGAATTATTGGTGTTTCCAGATGATTTATTCTTCAGCCATTCATTGTACTATCAATAAATTCTGTTGGATTGGACACTTTAACAATTTACTTGCAAATCAAAATCTCACACATTCTGCTGGTATCATTGCTTATATGGCATTACCTAAGTATTGTAACCACAATGTTTCTTTAACTAAATACTAATGTCAGAGTTGTTTTCAGTACTGAGAAAAAAAGATTCCAAGTATTCTTCCACTGTCTGCTTTATAAGATCTTTATTCTTTAATAAGGGATGTTTTTAGAAGGCTAGTGACAGAATGAAATATATGTTTCTGGACATGGTCAATACAAGAATTGTTCTTAACTATATGTATCTGTTATAAGGCTTTGGCTTTTCTTTCTTTTCAATTGAAGTGGAAGGAAGAGAAAAATAAATATTTAATTGAAAGATCAGACTGAAAGTTATAGATAACTTAAGGAAAAAATACATTTAATAATTATTTACCAGCACAAAAAAAAAAACCTAGTTACAAAGATATGTGATAGTGTACTTTTCAACCATATTTGTATATTCTATAAACTAGACATTAGCAGTAAAACATGGGAATAGCTTCTTTAACAGAAGAAAATGTAATCATTTTTAATTGTATATCACAATTTGAAAGATAATTAACTTTTAAAATAAGAAATATATTAGAACTCTGATGCATTTTACTTGTTTATAGTTTTATGTACTCATCCCTGGTAGCACTCGCCTTCATTATTCGTCCAACAGCTGTCATTCCATGGATACCTTTGCTCTTCATACACTTCTGGCAAGAACAGAAAAAACTTGATCTTGTTCTACAGCATTTTATACCTGTTGGGTAAGTATGTTTTAATGTTGCCTATCAGTTTTTCTAACTTTGAATATATATTATGAATAGAATTTTAATTCCCTCTTCCAGACTTGTTCAGTATTTTTTGAAAACAGTGAGAAATAGTCTAGTCCAAGAAAGCAAAAAAAAAAAAGTCAACACTTTAGAGATGCTACCTTATCACGATACAATAAATACAGATTCCTTAAAAGGTTTCTCTTATGTCACCCCTATTAGAATCTGCCCCATTTAATAATAAGTCTTACATGATCGTATAAAATATCTCAGTAAAGCATTCTGAATCAGTGTTATTATTGGTGGCAAGCTGAAAGGTTTGTGAGCAGGCGGCCTGTGAGTGATTGAATCACGGTAGGCATTCCTTGTATTCATCAAAATCATTTTGAATTCTCTTCCTGCCATCCAGCACCGCTACACCTAAACAGCGAAGGACTGCCCAACAGCGCGAGCACACTCTCAAGTATTTTGAGCAAGTTATTTATTTCCAGGCCCCAATACATTCTGCTATATATCATTATTATTCTATACCATTCTCAGTCCACACTGAGCTATTGATAATGTTCTGAGATATCATAAACTTGGAGGGCATGAGGTATTTAAAACTTAGCTTAAAACAAAAATAGAAGAAAATGAACCTCAAAGTGCCAGGCAGTTTCTCAGTTTGAAAATATTTATTTGATATTATAGCAGAGCAGTATGGAAGGGTTTAATGCAAATATCTTAGGAAACTTACAATTGCAAATGTTTTATTTTAAGTAAATTCAGACTAAAGCAAATGATCACTTTTTTGTCTACTTTTTTTCCAGGCTAGTCACTTTGGGTTTTTCTTTGATAATTGATCGTATATTTTTTGGTCAGGTGAGTCTAAATGTATTAGTAGCTCTTAGAAATTTAGTACAATCAAACCTGGATTAACCACAATACTCAATCATAATATTTTTCTGCCTTCAACTTTGAAGACAAAAATGTATAAAGAAAAACAGCTGATATGGACTTACTCAAAACAGTAACTTCCAAAGTATGCTTTAAGGGCCAGTACAGTTCAACCCAGTAGCTTATAATTTAACACAATTCCTGCTCAGTAGATTTAGAAGTCTTCAGTAGATTAATCAGTCAGAGAAGTATAATAAAGTTTTCAATTTTTAGCAAAAAATGTTGAAACAAAAAAATACTGTTTAATAACTCACTCATCCAGAAAATTAACCAAAGTTCCTCATCCCCATTCTGATTAATCAAAGTTAATAGATTTAAATAAAGACTTCTGATCATTAGTCATTTACTTTCACTTCCTTAGAAATGTCAGGTATATATGCTGTAAGAAGGCACGGTAATTCATTTAGTTAAAGCATATGGCATATCTCCATAGAAAATGATCCTCAGTCGTCTGCAGTTCACTTCCACAGTAACTGCAGCGCCAGAATAGAAAAGGGAATGGAAGGTGCAAAATCGGTTTTTAGACTCCATAAACTCTCATGTAACTGTTGGTACTCTAAATAGATCTTTTTCTGGTATCTAAATCAACATAATACCAGACAAAATGAATCATTTCAGTGTTCATTCTCATAGAGCAAGAAACTTAATACTCTCATACTGCCATGCTTATTATGAGCATTTGCAAACAGACTGCCATGAAAATAACTATTGCTTGTGTCAGCAGATGTTGCAGATGTTGAAGAGTAGAGGATGTCTATAAAAAAGTTAAGATCCTCCAAATTAAACCAGTATATACTTTAATTGCTTATTTAGTTCAGTGCAAAAGTGGACCTAGGAGAAAGCAACAAAAATATATTGCAAACTGTGACTAGATTAAGAAACGAGGTCAGAGGCTTGGAAACCACAGAGCCTTACATGAGGGATACTTCATTGAAGAAAGAAATCAGGAAGTGGTAAACGTTTTCTTCAAAAATGAAAATGATGATATTTTAACATCCAGGAAACAGCTACTTAGTGATGTGGGTAGGAATCATTTCAGAATCAGCAGCCTGACTGACTAGTCAGGCCATCAACTTAGGAAATCAAAGGTCAAAACCAATGTTAAATTAGAAGACAAAAATTAAAAGAGCAAAGAGACCTCCCACCTGACCTACTGAAATAAGCTTATTAATAGTGAAAAATGGGAAATAGAAAAAGACCATCAATGACTCTTTCATAATTTCCTAAGGAAGTTTAACCTAGTGTTAAATAGTCACCCCAATAAGGTGGTCAAGTTCTAGAAACTACCTCAGCCAGGAAAAAATGTTATCTCCTTGAAAGCAGAGAAATTTGGTAAGCAATGGCAAAGAGAGGTTTGGAATATAAACTCATTTGTAAAATCTTACGAACACTAATGACTTGGAAGATTATGGATATTAACATTTCATAAAACATTGAGAAATAGAGGGAAAAGCAAGTCTATAGAAATTTGGGGAAGAGTCTTAAGGAAGCCAGATTGTCACAAGAGTGTTGAAGAATGAAATTGGGAGGATAACAGATGAAAAATGGAAAAGTTCCATCAAGGTTTCAGTAACCAACTTATTTCTCCAGCTGTGACACTGAAACTGCAACATCTGGACTCAGAACATTGTAGTCTTTGAAATACTGCATTAGAGAGTAGAAGCGGTACTAACGACAATAGAACTGGAAAGAGAAGCTCTAATAAACCAAATATGGAGGTAACAGTACTGAGGGTGTTGAGGGATTGATTCTCAAGATATTGGAAAAAGGATGATACCAAATCTGGGGGGAAATTCATAGAGATTACGTATAGGTGATAAAACTGACTGCATCAAGCTCAGCCCAGCTATTCGCACAGAAAAAACTCAGCCCATACACATAATGTCAAGACCCCTAGAAGATTGTTTCCCAACTCATCCACCTTTAGAGGATTTATGGGAGGATATGGGCAGATGTACAAGATAAAGAGTGGATAGGTTACAGTTCTCAGCATGGAAGGGAGAGTACCCACATCAGTGAGAACACAGATCCACAGAAGTATATCATATACACATACTGCAGGAGTTTATTATTTTATGTACATATATATGGCCTGTTACTTTGGTTGCAGATACGAATTTAGGAATCCACTAAAAAGCGTAACCGTACACACAGTTTTACTGGAGGCTAATTAATGCCTCCAAAAATAAGTATGAACTGTGTGCCTGTATTCTCTGAATCTTTAAAGCACAGTTTTCAAAAGAGCACATAAGTTTTCAGGCCACAAAAATAAAGATTTTCAAGACATCAGTAATGTTTAGTTGTTGTAGTAATTAGGTATAAACACAACTAACTTTTGGATACCAGCATTCTAGAAACTATCGTTCCGTATTTTCAAAGTGTAATAAATGAACTTGATACTTGATCTTGGTCAGGATTGCGTTAGATCTTGAGATGCTCTGAATCCACACAGCTCTGAGGTATTTCTAACTCCTGTTCTCTTCTCTTCAAATATTTCAGTGGACATTTGTTCAGTTTAATTTTTTGAAGTTTAATGTGCTGAAGAACTTGGGCAAATTTTATGGATCTCATCCATGGCACTGGTATGTCAGTCAAGGATTCCCGGTTATCTTAGGCCCTCATCTGCCCTTCTTTATTCATGGATGCTTCCTAACCCCAAGGAAATATCGAATACTTCTAGTGGCTATAGTATGGACGGTGCTGGTTTACAGGTAAGATTTTATTTTTTTGCACAATTTAAAAATACAAACAAGGGAAGAATGTGCTTGATCATACAGTGAATAAATGGGTCATCTTTTAACAATTCATTAATGCTCAGGTTAATCAGGGATTATTTTAGTCATTGAACCAAGAAGGAAGGATGAATTATTAAATAATTTCTTAACACTGAATAAATAAAGGCCCCAGAAATAAGAAGTTTTTTACCAAAGATAACTCATTAATTGAAATTTCTTTTAATGCCTAAAATCATTATTAATATTTTGTAATATGGAAACACTCATGAATTGTAATGGATATCAGAATTAGAGCATAATGAAAAAGAAACTCATTACCAGATTTTCCAGAGGTCTGAATTTTTTGCTCAAAGCAATTCTTGAAAACCATCTACAAAGTCATACTGGGGGGTAGGATCTTTATCACTGGCAGAAGTGCATGCACCAATGAGCTTTAACGTATTCAAATGTAGCATCTGGAGCCCCTCCCTTACAACATGAATCCCCTGAAGCTGCACAGAACGATAGCTCACAAGAGTCCACTAGTAAAACCATTTTCTTAAACAGCAAAGCAGATAAGTAACAATAACTATTTTCCCTACCTCCATACATGAGTACCCTTTATAGGCAGCTACATGGCCAAGTGGATAGACTGCTGGGCCTAGAGTCAGGAAGATCGAAGTTCAAATGCAACTTCAGACATTTCCTGGCTGTGAGACCCAGGGCAAGGTGCTTTAATATTTGTCTGCCTCACCTCCTTCAGGTGCATGGAGATAGAGCACATATCTCTCATGATTGTTATCTCAAGTGAGCTAACATTTGTAAAGCACTTAGCATAGCACCTTGCACAAAGTAGGTTCTTGATAATACTTGTTTCTTCCATATTACATACACTGGGAACAAGTGTGACCAGAGATTATAAGATCAGAGATTTTAGGCTAGAAGAGACCTCGGATTTCATCTAGGCTAGGAACTTTTCTGAGGTTAAATAGGTAGTAAATCAGAGATTTGGTATTGAACCCAAGTCTTTTGACAATGACTATAGCATTTTTTTCCACTATATTAATTGCTGCCTCTGAATGGAAATACACATAAGGAACATGTGTTTCCAGGGAACATGTGATATGGGCACCTCTCTAACACTGCTGCTTTCTGTATAATGTTCTGTGGATACAGAGCCACTGCTGCCCTGCGACAGCATGCCTGCTAAGATGCTCTGCAATGGGCTTCTTGGCTACTAGTGCTTTTTGCTGCCATCTGCTGAAAGGCAGAGGGGCATATAAGCTCTTTTAGGTCTTATGTCTCGCCGCTGAGCCCCAGGGGCTGTTTCAGCTGTTATGTATAAAATATGGACACTAGCTGGCTGCACTTGACCAGCTGCAGAAGCCATTAGGCATTTAAACCTGTCCTTTGAATACACTCTGCTTCTGTCTCACCTGGTACTCCCTTCCCCTAAAGTACTATATTTCTGGTAGAACATTTCTTTCAGTTTCTTTCCATTTTTATAATACCAGTTGTGATCAATGCAACTCCCATCTTGGGGGTAACACTGAAATAAGTTGTATAGAATTCCCATCTCTGCTAGTAATAAAATTACTAAGCTATGTACAGAAGAATAATTGCTATTTAATGTGAAAAATGTAACCAATCTCCAATGCTTGTTAATTTGTATGATATGATTCTATTTGTAGAGGCAACGTTAGTTAATAGAATGCTAGATGTGGATTTGGAAAAACCTGTGTTCAGATAACAATTTCAGACGCTTAACTAGATATGTGTCCCTGGCTAAATGACATAACCCCTTAGGCAATGAGGTGGTTGGAATCCTTAACTTTTAGGGTCACTTCCAACTTTACAAAAATCTGTGCTCTTATAACAGCCTTTTTTTTTTTTTTTGCCCAACATCAATACACAGTATTTTGTAATTCAACAAAAACACTAAATGCTTTAGGCTAACTCTTACATTTTATAGAATAGGAACTTTATTGACAACTTATCATTGGTTTAACAGAATTATGGTTTGTTTTCTGTAGAATTTAAGTATATTTATTCCTCAATTTATTATTTACTATAAGAAAGAATATTTAAAGTCTTTTGTAATATTTGTTTTGTTACAGCTTACTGAGCCACAAAGAATTCAGGTTTATCTATCCAGTTTTACCGTTTTGTATGGTATTCTGTGGTAAGTACTTTAATTACAGAAACTATCATTTACTTACAGAACTGTTAAAAAGTCATGCTTGACAAATCCTATCAAAGTGTAAAATATCATTCCTTTTTTTTTAAACAATGAACAGAAATTACCTCTTGTCTTTGTTGTTGTTCATTTGTTTCAGCTGTGTCTGACTTTTCTCAATCCCATTTGGGGTTTTCTTGGCAAAGATATTGGAGTGGTTTGCCATTTCCTTCTCCTGCTCATTTTATATATGAGGAAACTGAGGCAAACAAAGTTTAGTGACTTGCCCAGGGTCACATAGCTAGTAAGCATCTGAGGCCAGATTTGAACTCAGGAAATGAGTCTTCCTGATTTAAGGTCCTGTACTCAATCTACTATGCCACCTTACTGTCCCCATCTTCTCCTTTACCATAAATTAATTGGAATGCATTCCTGTTATTTCCGTATTATCAAATCAGAATAGCTTTGCATTACCATCTTGTGCCTTTACCTCCCCGTACACACACACACACACACACACACACACACACACACACACATACACATACATATACAGAAAAGACACCTATATATTAACTAATCTGAATACTGTTTCCTCTTATTTCATTTTTACCAAAGCATTATCATCTTATATAAACTATTTTGATAAAATAATATTGATATAACACAGTGTTCAGATTAGTTTATAGCAAACAAGACATCTGCACACATATAGTATGCATAAACTAGCCAGTATCTCAACATGCAGCTTTTAAAAGTTTATGACGTGACAGGGCTCTTTCTCACCAAACAACAACAGAAGTGTTTATGTTGGATTTGTCTTTTTAAGAAGTTTAAACCAAGATATAAAGAAAAACTCCTTTATGTTAATTGCTGTTGAAACCTACTTACAATGCTTTTCTAACATATAAAGCATTTATTCTTTAAAAATTAAATCTAATGCACATTTGCAGTTTTCAAACTGACTCACTCCTTTGGTTATATTTAAATAAGCGTTTGAACTGTACTAAATGTTTAACTTATAGAAATTGTCGTTTATCTATAAAACTGCTTTTTACTCCCTTTTTCTAGTAGAGATTTAGTACTTGTTTTGCCTATGACTTGTAACGTTTCCTATTTTTAAAGGATCATATCAATTGAAGCCTGTCCAAACCACTTTTATAAACTAGGCATAATTCCGAACTGGTTGTTTTTTGGGTTTCTTTTAATTAATGCAAAGTTTCCTTCAGAATAATTGTTAATGTTTTTTAGATATTATGAATTAAGAAAAGCACTTGGATTAGGAGCTGGGGAGACTTCAGAGTAGGCAGCTATTATGCTCAAAACTGTTTTTAAAAATTGTAGGCCAGAATTAAATTGTCTCATTATCCTTGCAACAGTTTAGTTAAGAGGTCTTCAGAGCTCATTCTGACAAAGTTTGACAAATTCTCCTATACAGATATATAGCTGTTAGTATTTGTAGGTACATTATGAGTGCAGGTTAATGAAACTAAATCCACAAGTCATCAACAGTCCAACACCTCATATATAAACATAGCTGTCAGAAGCCCCTACTCCTAAGCAGATGTGCATCTGCTTAGGACCTATGTAGAAATTTGCTGCTTTTTGGCAAAGTATTTGAAAATGGTGAGACTGACTTTATCCAAATGTGGATAACTTTAAAACTGACTTGTGGAGTTTGAATGATCTTTTAGGATTTGTGTTGATAAATGAACATCACACATGAAAATTCAGTAAGTGCACAGAGCTATTCTGTTGAAACCTACCCAGATAGCAAAGCTTACCAGCATAGAATCTGAACTTTGACTAGTCAGAAATGAATAGATAGATGGAAAGACAGATCCAGCCCTTGTCTAAGAGTTTTATCCTTTCTTTCATTCTTTCCTTAAGTCACCCATTCCCATAGGCACCTGTTCAGTTATTCCGTCACACCTGTTTTGCTCAAGAAAAATTACATTCTGTTCATGAGAACTTGTAATAGACTTTGGAATATTCATTCTGAGAAATAAATCAATTTACATGGGTTTGGAATTTTCCCTAATCAGGTGTTTTCAGAGCTGCTGGCTAACAAACGTCTGTGCCACGGGTGGGGATCCTGTAGCCATGAGGCCACATGAAGGACACATTCGGCCTTTTGACTGAATCCAAATTTTACAAAACGAATCCTTAAAATCCTTTAGGATTCAGTCAGTAGGCTTCACTTAAGGATCCAGAAGATCACACGTAGCCTCAAGGCTACAGGTTCCCCACCCCTGATCTATGCCATAAGGAGGCTTAGAGGCAGAGAGATACATGTAGGAAGAGGAATGGGTGCTGGGCAGAAAGGGTTGTCCCTGTGTGTTGGACCCTTCTATGGAAATGTGCCCTTCTTTGGGATAGGTGGCCTGTTTGCAGATGACCAGGGATGGCGCTATCAACATGTAGATGATTTAGAGATCATGTAAAACCATCAGGCTCATGTAGCTCAGACCTGAGATAAGCAGAATACAGTTCAAGTGAGAATTAATTGTTGTCATACTTCAATTCTTGGGTTCTTCAAATTTGGTCGTTATTTTCATATATACATATACATATATGTATAATTTAAACACACAAAGACACATCACTGTACATTTATGTCAGGTGAAAATTTTATTGCTTTTGGCCAAAATCCATTCCAAGACTTATAATAATCTTCAGATAAGTTATAGCATTAGAACAAGTTTCTAAGCATGAAAATATGTAACATTTCAGAGGTAACTTCATAAAAAGCCCCATTAGACCAATAAAGCATCATGCTGATTTAACTTTTGTTACATAAAATAGCTTAGACTCTGAAGCAGTCAAGGCAAAAAGGGAGATTCCAAAGTTACAGATATATATCTTACCTTTCCCCATGTCAAATTTTTGTGAATACTAAGAAACTTCTGATTTAACCAAATTTATAAGGAAGAATGAGAAATAATATGTAAAATCCTTTGTCTCAGAAGCTTTGCAACATACAGATTTGGGAGGGCTAGAGGAGACCAATGATATCTTGCTTTTGATAGTGGCAATAGGCATGGTCTGAAAACAGAGGGTGGAAAAGACTTCCTAAACTTAAGAAAGGTAAGACTGACCAGTTAAAAGTATTGGTAATAAGTACTAATTATCCAGTAGTATTTGCAGAACTTTATGTCTAATATAGAGAGCCTATTGAGCATAAGATCTAGTCATGAGTACCTGATTTTGAAATTACCTCTGAGTCCTTAGTAATGTATGTAGTTCTAGAACTGGCAACAGCAGAGTTTTGACAAAGTGGTTTTCAAATCATCAGCTGAACATCATCTGATCACTCTTTCCTCCAGTTTCTTATAGTCTTTTGGCTGGCTCCATTCAGTACTGTGTGCATGTAACTTTGTCCCACTGTACTTGAGGATGGACTATCTTTACAGAACCAGCAGCTTGCACAGCATCCCATTGCTTTGAAGTTAGTAGGCTCCATAGCTATTTATTGAATTGTTTCGATTGAATTGAATGACAGCTACATGAACATTGGATCTGACTGATTGAGTTAATAAATTCTGCCATAACAGTTGACAGAAAAATGAAAGGCAAAAGAATATTTTTGTATTTTTTAGGGTTTCCTCTTTTTCCAGTGTGTATGTTGTTCCAGGCTCACATCTCTGTGCCCAAAAGAATTTGGACTACTCTTTGGCTTTAGAATTCTCAATATGGACTAACCAGATAATAGTTATTACTGTCCTACAACCGTAATATTTGTTGTGGCCAGACACTAAGGTTACTTGGGATGAAGACTGATGGTGGAAAGGTGGAACTTTACGCCTGTGAGACAGGACCCTTACCACCATCTAAGATGTTAGCCAATCCATAGGCATTCCTGGGAAATAGATCCCCCTCTAGCAGGATATTGAATCTCTCCAGAGGACATGACTCACGCTTAAAGCTTTAGAGAACCAAAATAGTAGAATTTTGAACTGGAAAGGAAATTAAAGAGATGTGAATCACAATTCTGAACTTGACCAAGTTATTTAGTCTTTCTGAGCCTCCATTTCCTCATCTGTAAAATGGATAATTTTGTAGTGCTTACCTCACAGAACAGTTATGAGCAAGGAAAGGCCTTCATGAAATATCAAGTATTATGTAAGTATCAGCTTCCTTGATTTTCAGAGTTTTTTCATTCACCCTCGTCTCTCTCTGGTCACAGGAAGTACGTTTCCTCCTTATGAAAACTAACCCTTGCATTTCTCCCCTTCATCCCATCCCTAGGATCTTACTTCAGAAATGATCATTCAGCTCTTGCATCATCCTTCTTTGCCTCTGCCTTGCCTGCTGCCCTAACAATGACAGATAGGCTCATCTCTCCTCCAAACCTTTCCTAAACCCATTTGCCTCATTTGACTGTCCACTGCCCAGACTTCTTGAAAAGTGGTCCACGCTTGCCACTTCTACCTCAACACCTGTTCATCCTTTGAAATACCTTGCAGTGTAGCACCTTCCCTGACAGAACAGCATTGAAAGTGTTCTCAAAGGGCACCACTGACCCAGTTATCAAATCCTTAGAATCTACTGGACCTCCAGCAACATTTGAGATTGGTGATTAACCCCTTCCTCCATTTCTAGAAATTCTGTCATCCTCTGACTTTCTTAACACTGCCCTCTTTCTGGTTCTTCTATCTCTCTGGTCATTCCTTCTGTCTCTTTCTGTCCTCTTTTTCTTTTTGCTTTCTACACCAACTACATAAGTCCTTTTGAATTCTGAGATTATTATTTTCTTCAGTTTTTTCTGTAAACCCATTATTTTGTAGTCTCATTCAGCCTCAGGGATTCAGCTACCTTCTCTATGTGGTTGTCTCCCACATCAGTTATCTCCAGCTCTTTCTTCTTGAGATCAGAAGTACATTACCTAATGACTTCTAAATACTTTCACCTGTATAAATCTGAAATCTTAACTCCAAGACCTATTTCTCCTCCTGATTTCCATATTTTTTGGAATGGCATCACCATCCTATCTTTATCACTTTAGGCTTAAAACCTTTGTGTCATCTTTCTAGCTTCCAGATCCTTTATTTATATTTTTTCCCCTTCTGTATTACTATGGCTCTAGCTCTGTTGCAGTCTTAAGGTCTATTGCATTTTACACTCTTGCCCTCGTTTTTGATAGTATCACATTTCTGTGATTTTCATGATCTTCTTAAGTCCCTTTACTAATTCACTGTCCTCCACCTTCTCTAAGTGTGGGTTCTCCAAAGTACTGTAAAACCCACTTTAGGCAATCCTGTTTGCTCTGTTTCAGTTATTCCCTATTCTTGCCTCTTTTTCTTCAGAGCTCATTCCAAACTTCCAATCTCTTGATGGATATTTCTGCCTGGAGTATAGTAATGATATCTCAAATTCATCATGTCCAAAACTGAATTCATCATATTTCTCTCCAAACTTTCTCTAACTCAGATTTTCCTGCTTCTGATACTTTCAGTCATCAGGGTTCACAACTTGGGAGTATTCTTTTATCCCTTCCTAATTCTGTCTCCCCCACATCTGATAGTTGCCAAAGACCTGCCATTTTATATCTGCAGTATCTCTGACATCTGTTCCTTTTCTCTATATTCAGAGTATCACCCTTTTCTTATTACCTAGACTACTCTGATAGCCTGATGATCTACTTCTCCTTTCCATTCCATCTTCTCCTTGTAACGTAGGGCAAGTCACTTAACTTCTGGGTCAGTTTTTCATGTTAGATTAGATCCTTCCAGCCTTCAGATTCTGTATCTGATATATCCTATATATCTATACAGATCTATATTCTGCCTAGTTCTATGCTGTAAACTGTATGACCGTGATGTCTATCCTCCTCTACATATGCTACTGCAACTAAGTTCACTCTGCCCCTAGCAAGACACAATCCATCTAGAACTGAGATGCCACCTTTTTGTGCTAACATTTAAACAGAACTGGTAGGGTTGTGCCTATGGTTTTTGTATACTCCCTAGGCATCTGCATTTATGGTACTAGTTGTTTGAATTTTGCCAGTTTTCTTCCTATGAAGTCTCTTAAATTTCCTCTTAGAATGGTGACTGAATCTGGATAGGAGCTTTCAAGACTTACATGGGTTAAAAAAGTAAGGCCATGATATGTGTGCATTGTGTTGTAACATTTTGTAAAAGCTAATTAGGGAAGGAAGCTTCTGGTTCATATAATCTTACTTTTAATTTTGGAAACTCCAGAGCAGAAACGAGTCACAAATAAATATTAATGCTACCAAGTTTGAACCACTGTTAATCCTACAAAACCATTGTAAGGTTATTAGTTAGGAACAGATAAGGGAATAGTGCAGTTTCATGTGGTGAACCAAGGACCAGCCTTGGGGCCTAAAAGATCCAAGTCCTACTTCTTACACACACACTAGGAGTATGATATGGGCAAGTCACTTTAGCCTTGCAGGCAACTAGGATTTAAGTGACAAGAAGAGCTGCTTATCTGCCTTGATGAAATTTATACCAGGGAATTCCCTATGCCAGTGAAATCACACATCCAGGCCAAATATACATATGTAAATAAAGGAAACCCTTGGTATTTAGTATAGAAGTTTTATCAAATGAAGGAAGCCCCAAGCTATCCAGAATCAAGGAAAGGGAAGGAGGAAATCTAAGGTAGGAAGGATCATTGTATTTCTGTTATATTCAGAAACTGGCAGTTGGTACATAGACCTTCTTTACCTGTTTTCTATCTTCTTACTTGCTTTCAGAAATGGCAGTAGGACTAGTTTTGCCTTGCAAAAAATTGGCACTTGTTTAAATCAAGCAACTGAAGAGTCTGGAATGGAAACTTGACAGATTTACTTGCCAGAGATGATTAAGCTGAAATCAAGGTTGGCTAAGGTTTGCTGCTTTCTAAATGGGTCTCTACATATCAACTCTTTGCCAGAAGCAGAAGTGATTTTTCAATGGTGTATTAGTTGCTACCAGGCAAAATGGCAAAGTTTGGCAGAGTTCTTCCCCAGTTTTCATTCCTTCTCTCCTTAGCAGCTTAAGTGCCCAGAACCTTCATGCTGTCATCCCATCTAAATTTCCACATTTCATTCCTCCTGCCTTGTCTCTCTCTTGGAAGTATATCTGAATAGAGGTTCTTAACTGGGGAGAAATGATGCTATGAAAATGGATGGTAAAAAAGAAAAATAACTGCATTTTTATTTCAATGTAATTTTCTTTGTAATTCTGTATATTTTATTTTATGCAATTAAAAATGTCATTCTAAGAAAGAGTTCATAAACTAGACTGCCAAAGGGTTACATAACACAAAAAAGATTAAGAATTCCCAGAATAAAAGCATGTCAGTCAGTAAGCATTTATCAAGTGCCTACTATGTGCCGGGCATAGTGAAGTTAAACCTAGAGGTTTAACTCCTTATATTTGCATCCCAATGCATCTGTATTTGCATAGCCATTTTTGCACAAGAGTAGAAGTGAAATATCTCATGATATCTCTGGTCAAGCTAAGTCAAGCTAAGCCGTTCAGCTAAGGAGTAAAATGCATGGAGTCAGCATTGTTTAGATGCATCTAACTGCACTTCCTCTCTCCTCCTTCCTTTGCAAGCGTTTCTGCAAAGTCATCCAGATGAAGTTCTCTTATACCTTGTTGTACTAGATAATAATGTTATGCACTTATCCAAATGTTGATTTTCCACTTATGAAGATAGCTTGTTCATGGTGTATCATAGCTTAGAATTCTTATGTCTGCTATATAATTTTGTTCATTTTCAACCATGCAAGAAGAGCTCCTCTACTAATCTAAGTAAACAAGATTAGCCTAAATTTTGTGGCTAAAATCAGGGAACCGTTTAAATATTTCTAACAGACAACATATGCTTTTCAGGAACCTTGCCTGGAAAGTGAGATAAAATTAAAATGCAAACTAATTGAAGACAGAGCCTGTATCTTACTTCCATCTTTGTATCCCTAGCACAGTGCATTGAACATAATAAGCATTTATTAAATATTTACTGAATCAAAATTAGGCATTTTATTATTTTATCTGGGGTTGTTCTTCAGTCATTTCATTTGTTTTCAAGTCTTCATGACACCATTTGGGGTTTTCTTGGAAAAATTCTGGAGTAGTTTGCCATTTTCTTCTCCAGCTTGTTTTACAGATGAGGAAACTGAGAAAAACAGGGTCATACAGCTAGTTAGTGTCTGAGGCCAGATCTGAACTCAGGTTTTCCTGAGTCCAGGCCTTTGTCTGGCACTTTGTCCACTGTACCATGAAGCTGTCCCTTCATCTGAGGTATGTTTGTTACAAGTTTCTGTCTGTAAGTCCAAAAATTCCAAAATTTGGCTGTAAGGATGCTAATTATTTAGAGGTACTATGGTGCATCATTTAAAGATCTTTACCTAGGCATCTCAAAATTTGAATTTTATTTCCTGTCAGAATTAAAATGAATGGTTGTCACTGCTAGTCAACAAAGTCTTTTTACATTTGAGAGGAGCCTTGCAAGATAAACATGGAGATAATAAGGTTCAATTCAGTATAATAAAGAGCTTCCTAGCCATTCAAGCTATCAGAATTGGAATGGATTGCTTTTTGTGAGGCGCTGGATGTCTATTACTGAAAGTTGGACGGCTGTTTGTCAAAGATAGAACAGAGGTAATCTAGTTTCAATATGGACAAATGGCTACTTTACAGAGTCTCCTTCCTGGGATAGCATTTGGGACTTCGTGCCAGGATGTGTAGTGGACCTCCTTATTAAATAGACAATTTGGTTATAGTATGCATCCCAGACACAAATCATAGAGATCATTGATCTTTATTTGAACATTGATAAAATTTTCAGTGCCCACAAGGGACATTCAGTAGTTACAATACTCACAGGAGACTGGACTAGAATTTCTAAGGCCCCCTTTTCCACTTCTTCTGAGCCTATGAGATACAATGATGTTCACGTATACAAATATACAAAAGGTAGGTAAGTAACTGCACAGTTTGATGCAGAGATGATCAAATAAGTAAATGAAGAGGTAGGTTAGAGCTAAATGTTAATAGGTAGAGTATTAGGAAATGATAAAAAACATGATCAGGGCATTCTAGAAAATCTTTAGAAAATATTAAACCATGAAATCCTCAGTAAATTAACATTAATTATTGTCACAATATACATAAAAAACCGTATAATTATTGTCAGTAATTTGGGCTCATTTTGCATATTATTGTAGGACATTCTTTAAATCACTTGAAAACCTGGAAGAAACCAGCACTAAGTTTTCTGTTTTTATCAAATGTGGTCCTGGCCCTCTACACTGGTTTGATTCACCAACGTGGTTCTCTTGATGTCATGACTCATATTCAAGAACTCTGTGACAACAATTCCCCTAATCAGTCTTCAGCCTCTGTCTTTGTAATGATGCCTTGCCACTCTACTCCTTATTACAGGTAACTAAATGAGTTCAGTAATGGCACTGGTTTAAAATGTGCTTTTTTTTTAAGTTCCTGGATATAAATTGACTGATGACCAAATGATTTTTTAAAATCTATTTAAAATATTTATTCAAATATATTAGTATATTGACCCCTAACATAAAAATTCAAACTCTGTCAAAGAATAAGGCATTTCTAATGAAGTTTAACAGCATTTAAGATCTTATATTTTTTAACTTGTTTTAAAATAATTTTTCTTGAAACTCAGTATGATTTAACCATGGAATAATAAACATCCCTAGAATGTGATGTGAAATACCAAATAAAGTAGCTCATCCGTTCAAGAAGTTTTAAAATAGATCCACATAGTTCTGTACCTATGTTCCCAAGACAGCCACAAGCTACTGATGAGAAGTCGTCTTTCCTTGTGGCTAGCTTTCCTGTTAAGAAAGTATTTTCCAGTTTAGAAACAGGTGGAGTCTGAATTTTTTTTAGTGTGCAGAGTTAAGATATATTGATGCATTCCACCAGACTTAACAGAAACCTTCCTTCAGTAACCGAATTTTGGAGAAGCAGTTAGGTCTGTGTTTGTGCTGCTTGCTGCTTTGGTGTCTCAGTCTCCACGGAAAGTGAGAAATATAGTTTCCCTGAAATTTAAGGCAAATAACTGGTTAACTTAACTCCCTTGCCTTGCTACCTTAGGGGCCCCCTGAAGTATACTTTAGATCTCATCATCTTTTGAAAAATATCCCCTTTGAGGTTTAGAATTCTGAAATTATCCCCTAAGTTTACAATCTCTTGTTCCTTCCATCTCTCCAGCTAGCTTACATCTACATCCTAACCTTGGTTCTCACCTTGACTTCCATTTCTTTGGTCCCTCCCTCTTCTCCCAGCCATAAAACCCTATTCTGGCTTTACTTCTGTCCCTTCATATTTCTGATCGTCTTTTAGCCATTTCACTGTGGCAGTGTTTTTCATGTTCAAAACATTGGCCTCCTTGTCTTTCCACCTTCCTACCAAGTAAATCCCTAACCTTGAGCCACAATTAAGCACAAAGAACAATCATTATTCTTACTACGAAATAGCTAAGATTTACATATCTAAAGTTTTCAAAGTACTTTACATGTATTATCTCATTTGATCTTCACAATAGCCTTGTGAAGTGAGTGCTATTATTATCATCCCCAAAGGCTAAATGATTTGGAGACTGGCTTCACAGAAGTTAAAGCAGTTTAAGCTCACCTAGGCCTTGAGTGCTGAACAGCAGTCCAAACAGCTTTAAATGACTCCAAACTATGCTCCTCACAATAGTGATTCCAAACTACCCCCACCTCCAGTCCCCAGTTCTCAACAGATAAGACCGTGCATGGCAAGTCCTCCCCACAGCACCTCAGAATTTCTCATTTCACTAAAAATGAAGTGACTGCTTTTTGCCAAGACCTCCCCACTGGCACCCTTGATCCTATCCCCTTCTCTCTCTCCTAAATCTCTCCCTCTACAGGGTCCTTCCCATTAGACACACTTGCTCAGGTTTCCTTCTAACTAAAAACCAATCATCCCTGACTTTTCCATCTGCTACTAATCTACTGTTCTTACTCTAGAAGTTTAAGAAATACTACCTCTGTTTACGTCCCCACCACCCTACAGAAACTGTTTGCTTTGCTACAGACAGCTCTGTTGATGACTTCAGTTGCCAACTCTGTCCTTTATCCAGTCTTCATCTTTCTTAACCTGTTTTTGTCCTTTCTTAATCTTTCAGTGTTTTCTGATTCAACCTCTTCCTTCCACCCTTCTAGATCTTTATCCTACGCTCTCTCCTATTTACCATCCCTTATCAATCTGATTCACTCCCAATAGCTTCAAGTATAATCTGTGGTTAAAATGATTTCATTCTCATTTCCTCATATTGTTTTGCAAATGTTTCTTGAATTGTCTTCACTTTCTCCCAAGAGAAAGGAATTATAGGAGATATCTCAAATTATAAAAGTCAAGGGGAATAGTGATAAATCATTATTACTACAGAAATTTACAAGCAATTAAAGAAATCCATGACCTATATAACAAAATACACCTGTGGTATGAAATATTTCTGTATTCTAATAGAGCATCTTAACTCCATGAGAAACTGAGGTTTAATTTTTACTTTCATAATTTAAGCAATGCAGATTGGTTAAAATCCACCTTTTCATGAGTGAGATAATTTTTATATGCTAAAGAATTTTTTGTTGTTGCTAAACTGTTCATCAACTGTTCATCTTCTAATAAAGCTTATTTCAATTTGCATTAAATTCAACCTAATGTTTGTTTGAAATGAAACCAAGGGGAGAATAAAGGGGAAAACTACTAATTTAGGTTTATATTGTTTGTATACAATTAAAAAAAAAACAACAGTAAGACTCATTCTGGCCTTTCCCAAACAAAACCCCAATTTGATTAGGCTATATATGCTATGAAATAAGCTTAGCTTCAGGGCAATTTCCAGGTTCTTTTAATCCTTTTGAAAAATAGTTTTTTTCTCCCTTAGCCACGTACACTGTCCACTTCCAATGAGATTTCTAAAGTGTCCCCCAAACCTGACTGGAAAGGAGAATTATCTTGATGAAGCAGATAAATTTTACTTAAATCCATTAAGTTGGCTAAATCAAGAGTTTTCCAATAATACATTATTGCCTACCCACTTAATCATCTTCAGCATTTTAGAAGAGGTGAGTAAACATGAGAGAACTTTGGGGAGCTGCCAAGGTATATTAATCTCAAACTCCCCCTCATGTAGGTGGTATTTAAAGGTACTATCATTACCTCAGCCAAGTTACTAAAACTTGGCTTTTTTTCCTCCTAAAAAAAAATCGATACAAATCCTCTGAAGTTTATTTTTTATCAAACAAACTGACTTACTAAATTGGGTTATTAGAACTTAAAAGTTGCTGGGGGAAAAAGAGATTAATATACTTAAGCAACTAAAACAAGTTTCTTTAAAAATCTTCAATTCAGATATGATCATATACTTAAAATAACTTTTTTTATGTATTTTACATTTATAGGAAATAAAGACCTTTCTAATTAAAAATAGCTACAAGAGAACTGCTGTTATCTTCCACGCTCACTTGCCTGAGGGCCGAACTGGAAGCCATATATATATTTATGAAAGGAAGTAAAAATTAAAAATCAGCTGAAGATGAGAGTTCAAAATGCACTATGTCTTTCCTGGAGAAAGTGTACTTTACTTGTGAAAATATTAAAACTTGAATTTTTTAAGTATTGGACAAGTTTTATGGAAATAGAAAACAGCAATACTACGAGCCACTCTTACCAAGTGACACCGTTATGATTCCCCTTTAGATGAGGGAATGATAATCAAAGATATTTTCTTAGAATAACAGTAAAATCACATACTTAGCAATGCTACAGTGTCGATAAAAACCTTTTTTCCCCATGGTGTAGTTTTATTTTTCCTTCCACAATATTCAGATGTGCAAGAAATTTCACAAATGAACAAGTCAGCAAGCTCATCTAAGCAGGCAGCAAATTCTTCACAAATCAGTGGGCTCTTGAACCCAAAGAAAAGACAAGAAGCAAGTTTATAAAACACTGACAGAGATGAAATCCCATCACAATGCATTTTTCCCAAGGCAGCTCAACACCAAATCTAACAAACATCAGTGTTATTTATATTTTGTCATGTATGACTTGAGCTTGTCTTACCTTAAAATAAAAGGAAATCTCATTTCATGCACAAAACCTATTGCATGCCTGGCTTCCCTAATGGGAAAACTACAACCAAACTTATTTCCATTGCCAAAAAGTATTCAGCAGAGAGCTAAACTACAAAGAAAATGCAAGTTAGTAAGCATTGACGGATGCTTTAGAGTTAACAGTGTAAAATTCACCAAACCGATAATTAGACATGAAAGACATTGACTTCTTGGTAATTTCAGTTTTAGTTTTCAATACTGAACAGAGTAGAGAATATCTACAGTTCTCTCCAAGTTATCTAATTTACTTAATCGTGTTCAATATTTTGGGTCAAAAGGTAACTGCCCCAATTCTATTTCAAGATTTGCCGTGTGTCTTCCATTACTTCGACCATGTTTATGCCATTTACCTTCCCTCTTATAATGCTGTGGCTGAGGGTACTTCTGCTCTTGTTTTCGATGCCTGGAGTTTTCAATATTAACCATACGATGCTTTTTATCAGGGCGACTGAAAGCAGTAAACACATTTTTTTCTATGTTAGAAAAAAATTCCTTTAAAATTAGGGAAAGAAAATAAAGATTTTTCTCCATTAAAATTTAAACAACCCTCTGAAAAAAAAATGCTAAAGTCAATAAGTGGCTTAAGAACTTAAAAAAAAATTATCCCTGAAATACCCAGTTTTACAGTATATTAAGTATATTTCTTCATGAATATTTTTCTAATATCCTTTTAACCCTCTTGTCCCCTCCCCCCATAAACTCATCAGACTCTCCACAGCAGGAATTCTGCATATATAAATGATTAAAAATAGAAAAACCATCTAATTAATAAATGCAATCTTTTTATTGTATCTTCTTGGCTTAAAAGAGGATTTCATTAAAAAATGAAAGGACAAAATCTTAGTTAAAAATCTTCAACAAATGACCATATTTGGCCCCCAAAAAGAGATGAGAAAATGCGCTCCCTGTCTTACTTAAAGAGGTGAGAACTACAGGAGCACTACATTGCATCTATAGACAGGTTGATGTGGAAGTTGCACTGAATCAGCTTCCCCTTTCTCCCTTCATATTCTTTGTTACAAGAAGTTATTTTACTGGGTATCAAAAGGGAAGGATATGTTGAAAGGCTATAGTTATGTAAAAATAAAAACAACCTATTTTTAAAGAGCTAAATTCTAAAAATGATACATTAAAATTGAGCAGAACCATACTAATTCTTAAAAGAATTACAATTTTATTAGTGGGAATGATACTTTGTGTCTGGATTACTACGATAGCCTAAAAGCTCTCCTACCTTCTTTGAGTCTCTACTTACTGTGAGCCTTCCTTCCACAAAACAACCCTCTCACCATTTTTTTCTGCTTTAAGAATCTGCTCCTTAATGGACCAAGTCCAAGTTTCTAAGCCTGTCATTTGCCAAGGCTCTCCAATGACTAACCAAACTTCTCTCCCATGACTTCCCATCGTGAACCTTCACATACAGTCAGGTTAACCCACTTTTATGAATCATGCTTACGCTCCTACTACTGTGCCTTTGTCTTGTTTCACCCCAATTTTGTCTTTTCTCTCCTACTCCTTTAAGTGCAAGTTCTATGCAAAGGTGTGTGACTTTGAGCAAGGCATTTAATCTTTGTCTGCCTCAGTTTCTTCACTTGTAAAATGAAGACAATAATAATGCCTACTTCCCAATCCAATTAGATTAAGAGCTAGGTGGTACAACAAATACGGTGCTGGGCTTAAGGTCAGGAAGAGCCAAGTTCAAATCCAGCCTTATACACCTACTTGGCAAGTCACTTAACCTCTATCTGCCTCAGTTTCCTCAATTATAAAATGGAGATAATAAATAGCACCTACCTTCCCAAGTCTGTTGTGAGGACCAAATGGGATAATATTTGTAAAGAGTTTAGCACAGTGCCTGGCACACTGTAAGCATTTAATAAATGCGTGTTCCCCTTAAAAGCTCTATAATATGGAATCATGTGTTCTTGTGTAACCTAAGGTGCTAGGCATACAGAAAACATTCATAACTATTTGTTGGACAATATAAAGATTGGAAAAAGGCAGAATTTTGTCTCTTAAGAGTTCCTTGGGGAAAATGTTTTTAATAGATGAGAATGGCATACTATATCAGCTGTTTATATCTAATCATTTGTTTTTAAAATACTCAAGGCAGTTCTAAAAGTTTAAGTTCTCCATTAAACATTCATTGAAATCTCCTTTACATAATTAATATAGTTAGCAAATCCTGTCTTCACTGGTAGTTACATGACCCAGTTTACTGTAATTATGCAAAATTCTCAATCTTCTATTGTATGTGTGTAACCTTAAATGATAATTAAATAACTGAACTGAAAATGACTATAGAAGCAAATGAGCTTAAGTTGAGATTAGTAATTTTGTTGGGATAGCATGTATGCCTTGAAATTCATATTTCAAAAATTAATCACACAAGTATTATGATTAAGAAATGTAAAATAATCATGGGATGATGCTAAAACATGAATACCCTCAATCATTGGGCTACTTACAGGAAACTGAGTTTCCTTCTTTTTGGTAGAGAAGCCACACTGCAGGAAATATGCACAGAAAAGAAGAGGTCTCTATTATCTCTTATTATTAAGGCCTCATCTGCTGGCTCTCAAATCTTTCCATTTTTCATTTCCAAAATACTTATAAATGTATAATAACAGAAACAGAGGATACTGCTGAAAACCTGTCTGGCAGCTTCTCCTTTTGAAATGAGAAATTTGAACCATCTGTATCCTCTTATTCAGTTGTCATATGTATCCAAAATTAAGGGTTTTCAGTGAATGTATTTTTTCTACCAGTAGAAATGAAAAGCAGAAAAATGTTATTGTTTTGACAAAAGACAAGGGAGGCATCATAGTATATACAGTGTGATTAAAAAACTAGGGACAGATTTCTATAAGCTGTATTTTAAACTTGGGACTTTTGTAATCAAAACAAGTATGTTCAAAATACCATTTTATATATAAATATAAGTTTCTGGGTGGTTTTGAAAGATAAATAGGCTAATAAAATTTCATCTCTATATTAGGGAAGAGGAAAAAATTAATTTTAAGATTCTACATTTTTGACAGTTTTTTTTCAAGGCAATATTTTTTTGTATCCATAATTCAACCTGGAACTACCTGGGAAAATTCCCATCTAGTAGGGGAAAAAAACTTGCTCATTTCAATTTTTCAATATTATCAAAGAAACTTTTATAATCTGTAGCTATCCATAATATTTAAAAGCTATTCCAATCATATGAATCATATGTTACTATAGAAACCAACCTGGGTCCATACTGAGGGGAAAATGTGTCACCAAAGAAATGTCTATATATATAGTCATCCAAATCCTCAAACACTCCATGATTATCTACTTGATATTCCTTCATGTCTTCAAGATAATCTTTAACATCATTAACAAAGTCAGTGAACAACATCTGATCATGAATAAAGACACTGTTATGGAAAAACTTATTGATGAATTGCTGAAGTTCTCCCCAGTGATGGAAGTCATTTACTTCCTGTTGCACATATCTTTGCATTAATTGATTAAATTCATCTATTCTTACAGGGTCTAATACTCTGTTGAAAAGGCTAATAGATTCCTGATGAGCACATTCAAAAACGCTGGAACAACCTTTTGCTAGACGGTGATAATTTTTCACACAGTCTTTACCAGTGGTGCCTTTCTGGGAGTATGCGTTTTTACCAAATGTATCAAATTGAACTGGTGGCTTTTCCTGAGGACCACATTCAAACAAATCAGAAGGGTTTTTTAAAAAGTGGTGATTTCTTACTGAGTCTTGGCTCGTGCTACATTTCTGTGAATTTGTGTTTTTCCCAAATGTTTCAAACTGAACTGACTTCTGTTTTCTTCCTGATCTTGCCATGCTGGGGCTTTTATGATACGTGTTTTTTGAAGATGGTCTAGGTTGAGGATGCAAATATTCACGATAAACAGTTTTTGCTTTTTTAGTAGCTTCATCTCTTTTATCTCCAAATTTTTTATTCCCCTTTTCAAAGATATTTTTAGTAGTATCTTTGAAATGGCTGAAGGTAGACTTAACAGAATCTGAAAATTTTTTCAAGTTTTCCTTAACAGCTTCTTTAGCCTGTTTAATCTTTTCTTTATGGTGCCTTACAAACTCCTTTGTTGAATTCTTCATGGCATCAAAAGTTTCCTTAACTGAACCAAACAAGGTATCTTTAGACTTCTTAGCTTTGTTAGTTCCCTTACTACCTTTATTTTTTTCACCGTTTTCTTGTCTTCCACTTTGATCTTTTGCTTCAACATACAATCTTTCCCACAAATCCGATCGTTGTTGTTCAAAGTTTAGTTTCCATTCCAACTCTGTTAATCTTCCTCGTAAAATTTCTATTTCCTTATTTTCAGGCAACGTATTGGGAGAATCTGCATCACCTGATGATTGCTTACTGCTTAAAAGATCCAGCTCTTCCCTTAAGGCAATGGTCGTTTGTCGTTCTTTTTCTAGTTCCTTCCTTAGCATCTGTGCTTCTGCCAAGAGGGTCTCCTTCTGACTGAGAACGCTATGAGTCTTTTCCTTTTCTTTTTCTAAATGCTGTTTAAGTTTGTGATTTTCAGAAACTATCAATTCAGTACTTGTTTCTTTATCTTCCAAATTCCGAATCTGCTCCCTTAGTTTCCTTAACTCTTCTAGTAAGGAGGAAAAAGCTTTTTCTTCCTTCTCCAGAGACATTCTTAAATGCTGGTTTTCTGTAGTGAGGCTTTTCCTCTGTGTTTCAAAGGCTATCTTCTCTGCTTCAGTAAGCCTCAAACATGATGCAAGATTTTCTCTCAGTGACTAACATTTTTGAAAAGAAAAAAAAAAGTTTTTAAAGAAAGACTTCAATATTATTTACCTAATGATAATATAAAAAAAAACTCTGTTACCTTTATTATCTACGTACGCACAGCAAGCGTATTATATGGAGAAAAATATCGCTAAGCAATGTTTACATTTGTCACATGCTACACGGTATAAGAATTTTATAACATCAGCCTAGAGATATAATGAACAATCCTTCTAATGATAAGTATTCACAAGTCATTTACTGGTTTATTTTTAAAGAAGGCTCTCCAAAACTATCATAGTTGCCTACCTAAACAAAATCTCTTGGCAGGACATGTTCCAGCTCCTAACATCTTAATGTATTATGTTAATACAGAAAGCTTATCATTACTAACTTTCCTCACTTAATTTTAATTGTGTTGAGGGTGAGAGGTACACTTGTGAAAAAGAAAAAAAAATAGGTCAAATGCCCAGACTGAGCCCGGCCTCTTTGTTGTTGTTACTACAACATGTAAACTATATGTCAACAAAGGCACCTTCACACACTAATCCACTTGTTTGCTGTCACCTTTGCTGGTTCCTTTAACATTAAATGACAAAGGAAGAAATTCCCAAATACTGACAGAGCAGCATGGGCACAGCAGGCTTCTGTATCTGCCTAACTGGCAACTACTGCTAACTCCAGAAGCAAAGGGCTTACAGCCAGTTAACTCCTTTTGGGAGAGAAAAGTGTTTCTGCTTAAGGAACACCTCAAGAAGTTTGCCACATAGCCAAGAGAAGCTTTCCACAGCTAGAAGATGTTGCAGACAGGCATCTCACATCTTGCTGAGAACATGGAAGAACCAACCGCTTATCTGGGCCCACAAGAAGGCCCAACTGAAGGAGAATTTGAGGGATAGCTGGTCTTGGTTGTACTTTCAAAGTATCTAATGAACTACTAAATGTAGAACAAGTGGGTAAAAATACACTAACGCTATGGATAAAATACTCGGCAAACTTCCCTCAGACAAAGTGCATTTTGAGGAAGACTTGGGTTCACAAACTTCATGAAGTGTGGCAGTACTCTTATCTACATGTCATTTATCCAGCTAACATATATCATCCACAGAACTTGAGAAATATCTTTGAAGGACCTCCTTACTTAATTCATTTTATATGAGTGAGGGTAGTATGGAATAATTTAGGCCTGAAATGCTTTCCCTCTTCACCTGTGCCACCCCTGAAACCCTTACTGTCTTCCAGGTATCCTGTTCGCACGGCCTTCAGACTTCAGTGGAGGGTCTGTTGGTTATGCCATGGTTTAAATGAAACCATGTATTTTTAGTCAATGAATTATTTCAAGGGAAAGGAAATACTACAAATTATCAAGTATTCAGTGGTATTAAGAAACTGGAAAGGTTATTAGTCCTAGAGAAGTTCTTAAAGACTCCTAAGAGAGCCAAATAGTTATAATAAAGTAATAGGAACATACTAGTTTCATGCAGACAACTGAGGTATTTCATGGCAATGTTTGTTATGTTAATAAAGTACTTATCTAATTACCAAGCTATAAAATGATAATATCAATTGAATTTTGTTTTTACAAATTATCTTATGTCAGCCCAATACTATATGCAAACACTTTGTCTTCAAAAGGTCTTTTTTATGTAGCATGCTTATAAGGGTTAAAAAGAATCTAGAGGAAACATTAATACCCACCTTATCACCAGAAGACCCATGTTCCTGCTGACACTGGTAAAGATAATCCTTCACACCATTCAATTCTTCGGCATGTATCTTTCTGACTAGTTCCTGACGTTTTTGAATCTGAATGGTACCTAAAACAATATTTATTAAATTTCTCCTTTATATATAAATCAAACAAAACTATAATTTGTAACTTCATTTTTTCATTTTAGAAATCTGCTATTTTACCCAAAGGACAGTAAAATCTCATTTATCTAGACTATTTGGGGAAAATATGGTGTCCTAGTAAACTAATGTTAATATATCCTGGAATTCATAATTTTCAAAAGAATTATAATTATTAAAAGTATGCAGAATATAATTTAATATTTGACTAAGAAGATACTGGAGGATTTTATACCTCATAATCACCATCATGAACTCTACTGTCAGAGCATGTGCAGACATGAACAATGTGTTGTGTGTTTTGTTTCCGATTCTGCATGACTCTTCTTATTGCTCCAAGAGAGTTATTAGTAGTATGGAGTATAATCTGTAAGTAATGACCGCAAAAGGGAGGTATAAATTATAAATAAATGAAATAAAACTTTCTTCTGTCCTTTGTGTATTAAGTAGGGAACACAGGCAGGTTTTGTTACTATCACATTAAATTTAAAATATACTTAAGTTGTCAACAGAGTCGGCTTCACATGCAATACTTCTCATCAGTTTTGAATATAATGAAATGTCTAAGTTCATCATAAACAATTTTTTAAAATGTATACGTTAGAATGCAATACTTGAAAAATTCTAGTTATCTGAGCTTTTGGTGGCTTGGCATCTGGATAAATGAGGTTACTGAATGACTAAATGTTAATTAATGACAAAAATAATAAGCTAAGTTAAATGTCCTTAACTTTTCATGTACACCAACACAGGAGAGTGAAGTTTCATTATTATTTTTTTTTTATGACAACAAAACTAAAGAAAAACTAACAACTTACTGGGGTGTTTTGTTTTTGAAAACCTCTGTAAGGAAGAACATAGTACTGCTCTCCTTTTACACAGGCAGAAAATGAGGCCCACAAAGTTCAGTTTTACACAGGCATACCTCGTTTTATTGCACTTTGCTTTACTGCACTTTGTAGATAATGCATCTTTTTATAAATTGAAGGTTTGTGGCAACCCTGTGTCAGAGAAAGTCTAAAGGCACCATTTTTCCAACATGTTCTCATATTGTGTCTCTGTCACATTTTGCTAATTTTCTCAATATTTCAAACTTTTTCCTTATTAACATGTTATGGTAGTCTATGATCAGTAAACTTTGAAGTTGCTAATGTAATTATTTTGAGGTGCTATGAATTGTGCTCACATAAGACAGCAAACAATTAACAAATAAGGCATGTGTTCCGACTGCTCCACTGCCTGGCCATTTCCCCATCTCTCTCCCTCTCCTCTACTCTCCCTATTCCCTGACACAACAATATTGAAATTAGGTCAAGTAATAATTTTACAATGGCCTCTAAGTGTTCAAGTGAAAGGAAGAGTGGGTTGCAGGAAACTTCATTGTTGTCTTATTTTAAGAAATTGCCACAGACACCCCAACCTTCAGCAATCACCACCCTCATCAGTCAGCAACCATCAATATCATGGCAAGACCCTCCACCAGCAAAAAGATTAGGACTCGTTGAAAGCTCAGGTGATGGCTAGTACTTTTTAGTAATAAAGTATTAAAAGTTTTTATATTAAGGTATGTGCATTGTTCTAGACATAATACTATTACACACTTAATAGACTACAGCTTGAAGTAAACATAACTTTTATATGCACTGGGAAACAACAAATATTCATGTGACCCGCTTTATTGTAATGTTTGCTTTATTGTGGTTGTCTGGAATCAAACCCACAATATCTCTGAGGCATGTTATCTGTTTGCAACACAAGCCATGAACAGAAATGGAAATGCAACTTAATTTTCAGCTCTATTTTTCCATACCGTATATGTTATGGATGCAGCCCAAAAATAGGGAAGGGAGAAAAACCACCAAATATTGTCATAATTCCACTCTTAAAGTTAATTTTGGCAGGGCCCCATGTAAGCACAACTTTAGGAGACTCTTAAGAAAGCCACAATTCTACTGTCCTCTCAGAAGAAAGAGCTTAGATTAAATAAAAGCTGACGTATTTATTATCTACTTTAAAATATACTATGCAAACTGCTTAGACATACATGCTACATACATGCTGCTACATGCTTCATGCATACAAAAAACCCCACAGTTTAATAGAGTAAAAAATGCATTTGGTAAACATCTCATTTTTAATCTGCCAAATTTTATATGATGCAATTATCATGAAATAGGTGCTTTTGCAGGAAGCAACAAGATGTTGCATCAGTAACTGACTCCTATTTTTATTAATATTTTTTTGAAGGATAGGAGAGTGATAAATAGAGAAAATCAAAAAAATCCTGATAGTAAAGGACCTAAATAAAAATGCCAGAAGAGACAAATTAACATGTCATGTAAAAAGTTTAATATTGTTCAATACCTGATATGTATTCATTTACCTTTTCTAGTACAGAAACATCTAAAATGTTTACCTAGTACCATACTTTTCTTCTAACATTCTTTTCATCCCTCCAAATTTATCAACTTTGCTTAAAGAAACTATTTCCATTCTTTTAACATTCTGTCCTGTAATGAAAGGGAAACCTCATATTTTATGTCATAACAATATATATTTACTTAAAATTGAAGCTGGACATGAAGTTAGAGAATATCCAGCCTAACCAGCCCCTTCACTGAGATGTGAGAACAATGAGGACCACAGAAATGAAATTACATATGCTCTTCATGGAGCACATAACAGAGCACAGCACAGAGTTGTAAACCCTAGGAGTAATGTCCTGTAGTCAAGTATTCTTTCAATTACATCATGCTAACTCCATGTCAATAATAACAGGTTCCTTTTCATTATTTTATTTCAATTTTTAAAAGACTGGAGTAGGGGGAGGCCACAAAGACAAACAAAAACAACCCACCTCTGGAGTCAGAGGAGTGATGTTTGGCTTTGCTACTTAATACCTGTGTAATCTTGGGTCAGCTTCTGTGGGCCTCAATTTTCTTATCTAAAATGCTGGGGGATGATCTCCAAGAATACTTCCAATTCTAAATCCCATAAGTTTATTGAGATCAGGGACAATCTTATTTTTTTTTTGTCTCTGCACTAAGATGTTTATAAAACGCTACTGTGCTTTTGGTACTTAACAAATGCTTGTTCTTTTCTCCCCTTTCCTTAACATCCTGTCATGCACACAGAAGTTTAACAAATGTTTGTCAAATTTAATCCTATTTATTAAAAAAAAGAATAAGGGGTCATTTTCTATAGACCTTTTATGGGCTAATTTAGGTTACTTTGTAGAATCAACTTATTGATTTCACCTAATAAAAACTAATGTCAAATGCTAGCCAAGAGAATACATAAAAACAATCTTCTATGAATTTCAGCAGTCATCCATAAAATAATTTTCATACTTTAGCTAGTCAGTCTTACTGAATTACCTGAAGTGTCCTATAATGTAATTAAAACCAAATCCTAAAAGATTCACAACAAACTAAATAAAAGTATTTCATGATAGCTACAAACATAGACTACCAAAGTTGATTAACATTTTTTTTTTTTTTACTAAAAACTAACTTATGGACTGCTGTACTATATTTATGGAGACTTAACTCAATAAAAACAATTCAAGTTACCAGGCTCAGTTTACAGAAATGGATAGAGAAATAATGATAAAATAATTTAATACCCCTTATAAAGTACTTTACTTAAACCTTATCCCAATTTCCAGCTGCCACCAGTTCTGCTTAATGAGATGTGGTTAAGATTGGTCAATGATGTGCCAATGCATCCATGATAACATTGTGGAAAATCCTTCAACTAATGCAAATTACCTAATGCCTGCCTGACTGATGCATGTCAACCAATGGATTGACCACAGGCTTTCAATATGAGAACTTAAAGAGTTCTCTTGGCCTGAAACAGTACCACTTCTTCATATTATTAGCACATCATAATGTCTTAAAAATAATTTATGTGGGAAGGCTATCTTGGACCCAAGACAAATAACAACCAAAACTGTCATGTAAAAACTATAGATTCCAAAAGTGCTTAAATTACACGTCTCCTTGTTCCCCTCCCTTCCTGTCTTCTGCAGATCATCCCCACTATAATCCTACCTCGAATTTTCAATCTTTCCCAATCTGTAGCTTCCTTTCTGTTGTCTATTGGAAGTTCCAAGTCTCCTCCATATCATCGCCTCTATTTTCTATTTCCCCTTCTGTCCTCAGGCAAATCCTTTTAGAAAGGTTCCCATATTCAGCCTCTACTTTCTTTCCTCTCACCTTCTTAACCCTCTGCAATCTGGCTTCTGGCTTCATCATTCAACAAACTCCAGCCCTAAATTTCCAATGATTTAATAAGCAAACAAATAGCCTTTTTTCAATTTTTGTCCTCTAAATTTCTGCATTTGATGCTATCAAGTACCCTCCCCTCTGCTGCAGACTCTCTCCTCTCTTTGTGACACTGTTCACTCTCAGTTTTAACTTCCTACCCTTTTAACTTTGCTGGTTTACTATCTATCTTATGCCCACTGACTGTAGGTGTACCCAAAGGCTCTCTCTCAGGACCTCGTCTCTCCTTTCTATAGAGGTTCATTTATTTCACAGATAACTCTCAGATCTATAGCGAGAGCCCTATTCTCCTTCCTGATTTCCAGGCAGGCACCACCAACTTGTCTGTTAGACATTTTTTAATTCTCCATTTTAAACTCAATTTTGAACTCAAGTCTTCCTGTCTCCAGGCTCAGCACTCTATCCACTGACCCACCTAGCTGTGGGCCTGAAGTCAAGAACACATCTTACTGAGTTCAAATCCAGACACACTTACTAGCTGTGTGGCCCTAGGCACTTAACCCTATTTGCCTCATTTTTCTCATATGTAAAATGAGACAGAGAAGGAAATGGCAAATGGCAAACTACTCCAGAATCTTTGCCAAAAAATATCCAAATAGGGTCACAGATGCTACTGATTACTAGACAAGTAAAACTGAGCTAATATGAACTTCACTAGGAGTTAAAACTGTAAAACTATCCAAGTTTTATTCTATATTTCTTTTTTAATCTCCTCTTCTTCCCCTTGCTATCTACTTATGTGCTTTGCCCTAGACCTCCTGGTTCTCTCAATATTCTATTTATATAAATATAATCTATTCTCATGGTTTTCATGATAGCTACCAAAGCTGAGAAAAGATCTGAAATAGATCTCAAAACTAATAGACCTAGTAGATTAATAGAATACCAGACTTTACAAACTAAGCATACAAAACATATTCACAAGTAACTGTGAAACAAAGCAGAATGTGGTAAGTACAAAGGACAAAGAATTCTAAGTCAAGGGCAAAATGTTAGAAGACATTTTCACACCAAAGAAATTGGTTTCAAGCAGGAGAAGAATGGAGAAGAGCAGAAAGAAAGGATGATGTGAAGCTCTTGAATTGGGCCTTTAAAAAAATTGAAATATCCCAACAATTCCAAGAATTGGGCATAAACAGGAGCAAAATATATGGAAACAAGGAGAAGGCAGAATGGGAATGGTATGAACATGCCAAAAGTTTGGATGGCTCAACCACCAAACATCAAGGAGAATAATATATAAGATCTGAAAGTAGGATGGGGCAAACTTGAAGGGCTTTATATGCCAAGATCAGGAGTTGTACTGAATAGAATGTTCTATAGGCCTATGGAATCATAAGCAGGTAAAAAAAATTTTAGGAGAGATAACTTGATCACAGTGGGGAGTTAGGAAGATGACTTGGTCAGTGATGAGAAACATGGTCTGGAAAGGGTGACGAGAAGACTAGAAGCAGGCCATTATGATAGTGGGAGGAGAAATGAAAAGGAAGAAGGGATTCAAGATAGGGTGTGGAGTACAACCAAAATTGCACAGCATTTGACTCGGCATGGAGCAAGGAAAGAGCCAAAGAGGAACCTAACATGGCCGAGTAGCTGAGAGAACAGTGGCATCGTCAACAGAAAATACAACTAGGGGCAAGAAGAGTTAGTGATGATTACGGCGGGGGGGGGGAGGGATGAGAAGAGTCACTTATCATCTAGCTGATCTTTCACTTATTCTCAAATCTGAATTTTCACCTCTGAGCTAAAGATACACACCTCCCAACTAGCTACAGAGTTATCCCTACCTGGAAGAAACTACCACTAGTATATTAAATACAACATTCACAAAGCAAAGCTTATGATTTTTGCCCTAAATGCATTTCTTTTTTATTCACTAGTTTCATCAATGCCAGTAACTTAGCACTCCATATTAGAAACCCTGATGTTATATTTGACATAAGAATAGGGATGGGGACTGAACCTGTGATTTCATCTATACAGGGAACTCCCATATACAGAAACCCCCTCTAGCAATGCAGGTCAGAACTTTCTCTGCAACTTACAGTTATCAGTGTCCAAAGTACTGGGAAATTAAATGACTTGTCCAGGGTCTCCCAGGAGTTTGTATCAGAGGCAAGACTTAAGCCTAGCTTTTCCGGGCCACAAGACAAGCACAATATCCATTAAGCCATGGTATTTCTCAATCTCTGACATGTCATAGTTATTTTTAAGGGCAAAGGAGTGGCTCAGATCCCTTCTCTCATCTCTTATATACAACTGGTTACCAAGTTCTATCAATTATACCTCTATAATATCTCCTGCCTCTGCCTCTCCTAATCCACTGCAAATATCCTAATGTAAATTATGACTTCTAAGGTCTCTTCCAGCCCTAAATCTATGATCCTATGAACATACTCCCCTATTCTATTTTCCATGAAACTACTATTTTATTCCCTGTATTTTTTTGGATTATTGTGCATTTGATCACAAAGTTTCCTAGGCCTAGAATGCTATTTCTTCCCTTTTTAAGTTTCTATTGTTTAAGCTTCTCATTTAAAGTCCAACCCACATAATTCTTCCCCTATAAAGCTTTTCCTGGTGACTTTTCTCCCCACACTCTAATCAGTAATGATAATGCCAGTCCTCCTCAGGCCTCTCTAATATGTTTCTTAATTAGAATTATCTATGCATGTTTATTTTATAACTCAGACATAAAAGACAGGATCCAAAGAATTGAAAATTACTATCACTAGGGGTAACAGAGAAGGCACTTGGTGGGTATGAACAGGCCACAATATATCACAAATGAGGAACTTTGGAAAACAAGAGTTCAGGATGTTATCAGGAAAACATAAGATAGAAAAAGAAGACTGGACATTCATGTAGAGAGGATGAGGGACAGCAAATGGATTGCCCAAGTACTCACTAGTATCTGTGAAGAAAAAGTGAAGAAAGCCTTTAACGTACTAAGTGGTAGACTACACTATGGAAAATTTATAAGACAACCTGAAGAAAAGTCACACAATATGGGCAGACAAGAATGGGTTATAAATTGTATCTTAAGAGAAACATCCAAACTGACACAATCACAGAACCTTGTGTTTTAAGAATGTTTAACCTTATACCTGTATTAGACTATAAGCTCCAAGATACTAGAGACCACTTCCTTTTTATATTTTGCATAATTTTATTTTATCTTTTTTTATAAAATATATATCTTTTTATAAAATCAAAGATTTTATATCTTTGCATGAATTTATTATTGTATTCTACATGCAATATTATTTATGGAACTTGTGAAATTTTCCTATGATGGGATATGTTGAATTTGAGATGCTGATTAAATATACAGATGGAGCTATCCAGCAAAAAGTTAGAAATATGGAATTTAGTTCTGGAAACAGGTTGGATATAGACCTGAAATATACATATATATGTATGTACATCTGAAAAGTAATAACTAAAGTCAGAGTAGATAGCATCAACAAAGATGAGAGTGTAGGAAAGAGATGATGGTCAAGCATAAAACACTGAAGGACACAAGTTAAACCACGAGATGATAGATTATCAAAAAGAAGATGCTCAGTAAAAACAAATGTTTCTACTAACTATGGTCAAGGAAGATAAGGGCTAAGACCCCCGGATTAGAAAGCAATTAGTAACCTTTTGGAGGGCTGTGAGAACTGAGACTAAAAATTTAAATACTGAATAATTCCATCTATGATCGTGTTAAATATACAAAATATGAACAAAATTCTTCCCACTAATATGACTTCAACTCCGATATGAACTATACATGGCATTAATTTTCAGTGTACACCTGTACTTTTTTTATTTCAAAGACTTTATTTTGGGGATGTATCCTACATTCAGGCCACTAAGATTATATTAGAGAGTTTGGGTGCATTGGATTATGCATTTGTGTGTCTCAATACACCAGAACTTTCTACATCCAAGTATGTGTTTCCTTCAAAGTAATCCTTGAGGGTACATTATCCTTTCCAATGATATTGCCACTGGACCAGAAATATTTTTGGAATTCCTTTGCTGGAACAGTTTGCAGAGACTGTAGAACGTTATCTAGAACATTCCCAACAGATATTCTAATATTTGCCCTTTTGAGTGTGAATTTGATTTTTGAATATAGCTAAATCTCATGGATAATGTAGCTAGGTCATTGTTTGGGTCCAATGATAAAACTAAAAGTACTGAATATACTTGTTTTGCCTGTTTATTTTATGAGTGCTCAAACTATCTCTAAAGATGACTTCAAAGAGCAGTGGCAATAACATTGGAATACATAGACAGCATCCCAGGAGTAATTACTTTGAAGAGCAACACTTACTTGACTTCATAAGTTCTGGTATTTTTTTTTAAGTCACTCATTATTTCACATTATGCTCATTATATTACATTATAGTTATACTCTCATCACCAAAAAAGCAATTTAGGAGCATAGGACATAATTACAGAAAAATTAGTTGTCATGTCTTTTTCACACTTACTCTGAATAGATTAGTGTAGAAAATACACAGGTAAATGTGAATGTTTTATCACTCCTAAGCACTGAAATACCATTTTTATAATATTTTTTAAAAATAGGGAAAGAGTTCTCAATGAACAGGTACCTTTTTTTCCTAAGTATTTTTAAATTTTTTACCAAATGCTCAAAGGCCATGCAATGTATAGGTATATTTTATGCCACTTGGGTTAACTTTGATATTTTCTGGTATTAAATGTTTCTTTAAGCAAGAGAATAAAAGATATTTCTTATTACCTGCAGGTTTACCTGTGGAAAGATAACATTTTATTCAATAAAAACCAGTAAGTCCATCAGTTAACTGTTAAAACATTTTTAGACATATAAATATACATACATATGAAAATATGTGAAGTATTTTAGGGGGGATACTTTCAGAGCTTAGAAGGGATGGAAATTGTCAGTAGTGGTTTGGGGGGGAAGGGAGGGAGACAAACTTAGGGAATTCTGGGGGAATAATTATGTAAGCTGGACTTTAAAGGATGAATAGGAATTAAAGAGGGAAAAGAGGGACATTCTAGGCATGAGATCAAAGGAACAAGAATTCTACTGGGAAGAAGTCCCAATGTGAAAACTCCTTCCTCCAACACAAATCCCAGTCAAGCTATATGATTTAGTAAATCAGAGGGAGCTGCCAGAGGCACATAAAAGTTGAATGATGGGAGGCTGTAGAGTGGAGATAAGGGGCATAAAGCTTGTGTGAGAGGTGGGATTTGAAACCAGGTCTTGTAAAATACACTACACCAGTCTACCCTCTCTACAAATAGATAGATAAAATATAAAATAACATGTGTACAGTGCTTTGCAAATCTTAAAGCATTATGAAAATAGTAGTTATTATTAATTTGATCTATATTGTTTATAGTCCATTATAAAAAACTCCAACTAAGTATTCAAATTGTAATATCATTGTACTAAGTTTTAATAGGTTGGAATGCTCATGACAGGTCACCCACTGGGCTTGGAAATATTTGCTATACAATAATTTTAATAATAGGGTTTAACTTTTAAGCTAAATATTGGAAGTAAAGGATAAGAATATTGGACTGGAGCTTTATAGCAAAATATGGATAAACTTTTTTTATGCTATATAGAAGTGTTAGTATTGTGCTGACTTTGTATAAAATATCCAGAAAAAAAACCGATTGGCTTACATACCTTTCACCTCTCTATTGAAAAGTGCTATACAAGTAACCACCTGGAAGCCCATTTCTGTATGTCCCTTTGAAAATTCACAATAGGTGGGCATAATGACATCAATTTACTGAGAGGCATATTTAAGAAATTAAACCTTGGGGATACGTAGCAATCTTTCAATACACTGAGGAATTAGGAATATATCATTTTTCTTATTACCGCTACACAAAGATTTTCTGGCAAAACAAACTGTTTGGATATCTGTTTATTTCCTAACTTAACGGAACTGCAAATTACTTTAGCTGCCATTGGAGGGGGCAAGGAGTATTTTCTTAATTTTTATCTTAAGAAGTGTTTCTTGTTAAGGTGCATAGGAAAGTTAAATTTTAGATTAACCTGGTAAATTGAGAACATGGTTCAGAATTAAGTACATATTGGATATGAACATCAGCAAAGTTAATAGTCATATCCTTTCCAAAAGAGCTCTTTTTGGAAATTCAACATCCTTCTGCCAGTACTATCTTTTCCCAAAATTTCCCCACCTTTCTTTAAGAACCCTCTCAGTATATCTGAATTCTTTGCAAAGAGTCCAGATGTTAGAGGAGACTGTGTACTTTGAACCTTTCTGTCCTTTGTTTGGGAGAGGCAACACAATGCAAGGAAATTGAAATAACTATTTGAAATTGATCTCTCAGTCACTGGCTATGTAACCTTGAAGAAAGGGACATCTTCTCTGAACCTAAATAACCTTTTGCTGTAAAATGAGGTTAATACTTTGTACTACTTATATCTCACAAGATGAGTGAGGGAAACACTTGTAAATTTTAAGATGCCATATATGGCATCTAACTGATTATTAAAACACAAAGAAAATGCTGACAGAATAATTACACTGACAATGGTACCTGAAAGGGACAAGTGATCAAGAATTTTCCTCCACTTTTTCACTTAAATTATAGATGCTTTAAAAAGCACTTTATAAGTAATTTAGTGCATTGGAAAACCAATGATACATTAAAATACAGGGAAGTCACGAGGAAACATCCCAAATTTTACTAAATCATAGCAACAGCAAGAGTCAAAATATAATACTTTAAGAAACAGGTAATAGTAAGAGATTTCAAATGTAAATTTCAGTTAAATATCTTAAAAGCAGTTTACAAACAGTTCATGATCTTTACACTATTCCCAAGGACATGATGCTAGGATGACTAATTTAATTACTATAATACTATACTATAATTAAATACTATAATAATTATTTTGCTCATAACATTACAGTCATCATTATAGTAAAAATCTGTATTTTAATTCTACCTAAAAAAAAAGGACAAATATCTTTTTATAAAATACAATAAAAATGCTTAAAAGCCCTTATACATGTATACTTCTAATACTTTTCATGGCACATCTATCATTTGGGCCATTCTACCACATTAACCTTGTGAGAGAGGTGTAGGTTTTACATATATGTGCACACACATATACATCTGCTACATGAGTATTACTCATAGGTATTATCCTATTTTACAGGAGAAGAAAGCTGAAGTATCATAACCACATGAATTCTTCTAATTGATCATAGAATCACTACTAAACAGGACACAGGCCTGAACTTAGTACACTGACCTCTCTATTGTATCATCAGACTGCCCGTAATAATAGATTAGTTCTCAATTCTTACCATAGAAATGTCCAAAACCCATGCTGACTGCAATCACCAAAGCTAGGATAATACATTTGTTGAGGCTGCTACTGAAGTGGCGCTGGTGCCCCTGTTCCTTGGGAGAATCACATTCCTGTTCATTAAGTGGTCTATCTTCAGATTCTGAACAAGAAATTGTCTTCTTTCTAGCACGTCGTCTTCTCATTGCAGGACTGGGCTGATGACTTGTTTCATCACTACTGGACTCATCATCAGTAGGCCGAGATGGAAATACTATTAAAATTTTAAAATAAATTTTTACAAGATGTGAAAAACAGTTCTAAAAATTTTCCAGCAACATATAGCACTAAAAAGTACGCTTGATTTTTGACATATGTATTCCACATGCATTAACAGAAAGGGGGCGTTGTTCAGGACTGGAGGGAAGGGGTATCTCTAAAAACACAAATTCATTGACCCCAGGCACATTCTTCATTTCCCACTTGTGGAAAAGTGATCATTCCATTCTAGTCTACTCTTAGCTCTCCAACAGGAATAAAGTTTCTAAGTTGTGTTAATTCAAAAGTAAGATGAAAATATTTTGTCAATTTGATCAAGGAGAGACAAACTTAGAGACAACTTAAAATGCAGAAAAAATGTACCACTTGACACCTACCCAACAAATTTACAAGGTACAGACAGTGCACACTTCATTTTCCTCATTCCATTATCAAGGCCAGGAAATTTATGTTTATCAGAAACTAGAAAAACTGTCCCTAAATTTCCTACTCTTATTAAACAAATATAATTTTTACCAACTAGCATCTGCCAGTAAAAGAAAGAAAAAAAGCATTATTTCAGTATTAGAAATAGCTCTTCTGTAAGGTAGCTATACATGATAATTACAAACCTACAAATGGAAATAAAGTAATCTAGATTTCCAAAGGAAAGCTACATCAACTTAAAAGGTCTCTACTTTAGAGACTTTTACTTTTCTTGTCCAAATGCTCCTACATCATATTGTCAAACTTCTTTCTCCTCAGTTTCAGTTCAATGAATGAAATCAACACTTCAATGTGATCAGTAACAGCAGACTGTTATAAAGTGAAACTACATGAAAAATAATGTCCACAATTCAATAAGAAGAAAGATCAACTAGGGGAAGAAGAAATCATGAAATTAAATTTGAGAAAATGAGTTCCAAAATAAATACTCATGCATCACATAATTAAGCTGTCTATGCAAGTAAAAGAAATAGTCATGCCACAGCCAATCTGTTAAGGTTTTTAGGCAATGCTTTTCCAAGGTAGACTGCATAGATTCAGTTAATCCTCAGAATTATGAAAACTAATGCAGAGATAAAAGGCATAAAACATTTCTAATTTTTCATGACCAAGGGAAAGTAGAGTGAAATAAAGACACAAAGGTCAAGTCAGTTCTCCAATGGCAATTTTTTAATCTATCATCTCCAAGGAACATATCCAGATGAGTTCTATTTCCATGGGCAAAGATACAAATCCTCACTTAAAATAAAGGCTTTTCTGGTCATCAATAGTCTCAATATCAGACTCCTGTACTTGTTGTTAGAGAAGTCAAAGCAACATTAAAGAATCATTTTCTAACTCTGAGCAGACACAAAATAATTTTCTGTTGTTATATCAGCGTTTGTACTGCTTGCTAAAAGACCAGTCTAAAATATTTCAAACAGCACAGGCTACACACTTCCTCATTCAAAATCTATTTCATCTAACATTGCTTTGCTCTGCAACCCAAGCAAAATGAAGGCTAAAACAAACAGCTGATAAAACAAAACAGCTGATTTTGAACTTTAATTGGTCCAACTCATAAAACTTAAGCAACTCAATAACATGCAAAAAACTTAGGCCACACTGTGAAATTGTTTTTTGATAGAGATAATTTTTAACACTTATTTTAGTATCAGAGAGCACAAATGGGTCTTTAAAAGCACTCAATAAATGTGACTAGTTACATTCAGCTCTACAGAAGCTGATCAAACTTAGTCACACCACCTTCAAAGAGTTGGCTCGGAACATGGTGTTTCAGTTGATCATCCCATCCCCTTATGTACTCTGGAATCTTCCACAGCTTCTCCCACCACCTTTCTTTTGTGAATAAACAAGAAAAAGATACTTTTAAGCCTTTGTTGTAAAGAATAAAAAGGAAAGATTTGGATTTACTTTGGAAAAGTGTCACCAAATTAAAATTTAATCCACTTATACTATAACATTTAACTAGGTCATTATTCATTCTTCTACTTCTTTATTGTATGTATGGCCAAAAACATACCACCCACCATAGACACTAAATATCTGATTTCTATAACTTTTCCATAGATGCTAAAAAATCACTGAGTATTTCTTAACCTTATTCTACTATTTCTGGTTCACCTTTAACCAGCTTCTACAAAAATTTAACCCAAAAATGGAGAGACTGTTATTAGCACTATGACACTTTCAAAACAAAAATTATAACATTTGGTCAACGTATAATTGAGTAAGATATTTCTTATTCCTGATATTATTATTGATGACAGTAAAAACTGAAGAAAAAAAACCCCAGACATCCAACAATTGGGAAAGGCTGACCATTGTTGTGTCTACATGATGTAATAGAAAGAACACTATCTGGAATCCAGAAACAGTTGGTTCAAACCCAGTATCTTGTCCTTACCTGTTCTCCGTAACCACAGGTAAAATTTCCTTAATTTCTCTGAACCTCAATTTTCTCAAATATAAATAAAATGAGGGAATGTACCATCCTAAATGACACAAGCACTTTGCAAACTTTACAGCTCCATTATGTATTAATGGTATATATGAATGGCATGTCATGGAAAATGATAAATATATATAATTCAAAATATAAGACTTAAGAGGAAGAGATACAGAATAAAAAAAAAAGAACCAAAGAGCAGTACACACTGATAACAACTATGAAACCAATAACAAAATGAATAAAAGCAAGAAAAGTTTAGAAAGGGATATGAAAACAAAGAGGATCGCTTTGTTATTACCTTATTAAAGACACCATACATTTTCAAAACTGTAAGTTAGTTTGCAGTTTCATCATTTTTCTTTTGTTCCTAGTTGTCTTTGCCTATTTTGTCAAATAATGTTGTTCCACTATGTACAGGACATCATGAATTAGCCTTAAGAGTTGTGGTTTACAAACAATCACATACAACTAACTATACAGTCATGGCTCACTGAGGAGGGAAATAATCATAACAAACTACCTACCTTTTTTCACAGGCAATATTGGTGAATTACAAAATTTTCTGAATTTCAAAGCATTATCTTAAATTCTTCCTCTCTTCTCCTAGGGTTAAATTTGAAAAACGCCACATGCTTTCTGAAGTGTCTGGCGTATCTACTACATGTCCTAACCCTATGGTTCCACTATTTCTTTTTTTTAAAGAAATGGGACATATGCCACATAGGCATATAGAACTCCCAATGAGAAACTCCCTCTCAAACACAGACTGACACTTGTTCTATAGCTCATATGATCTTAGAGAGCTGCCCAGGACACAGAGATTAAGTGAACTGAATAGAATCTCACAACCAGGGTATGTCAGAGGCAAGATTGAAAGGTTCAACTTTCTTATTGTGTTTAACAGAATGCTGATTTTTCAACAACCAAGTACCTGAGAATTTGGAATAGAAAGTGATATAAGGTTTGGCTAGAGATCTAAAGGTTCATATTCACAAAGCCTTTATCTTTGTAAAGTTCTTACCAGTATCTGGCTGACAGAATGTGTACTGGCTACTAGAGGAAGTGCCTAAGTTAAAATCTTCAGGGCCCTGAATGTCCTTAACAATTATAACTTCTTCTTGTGCTCCAATTTCTTCCAGTTTAGGTGGTTCAAGGGTAACGATGTCAGAATCATCACTGATAGTCCCAAAATAGACATTGTCATCAGGTGACTTTTCTCTTTCTGTCTGAGGAAAAATCACAAGTATTGTAAATCAGTATACTTCATACAGTACTACATATATATTAGATACCTAAATACTTATTATTCCCAGGGGAGAGAGACATAAGAGTGGCAGACAGGAGGCAGGTATAATGAGGCTAGTTCTCATTCCTACCATAGAAACTTGATAGGGGTGGGGGGTGCGCATGGAGTGAAGACGGTGGAGTAGAAGGACAGATCTGCTGTAGCTCTCCCCCCATAGTCCATAAATACCTGTAAAAATGACTCTAAACAAATTTGAGAGCAGCAGAAGCCACAAAACGACAGAGTGAAAGAGATTTCCAGCCCAAGGCAGCCTAGAAGGCTGAAAGGAAAGGTCTATCGCACCAGGCACAGAGCAGAGCGCAGCCCAGTCTTTGTTGCATGGGTGCGGCAGGGACAAGCCTGAAGCAGGCTTCAGGGTGCGGAATCCCAAGTAGCAGCTGTGATTCCCAGATTCCTCAACCCACAAGCACCACAGACAGCTTCAAAAGTAAGTGAGAAAGCTCATTCATCTGGTTGAGAAGGGAGCAGGGTCCTGCCCTAGCCCCAGCCCCAGAAGGCTGCAGCGTCCATTTTTGGAGTGCTCAGTCTAAAGACCCTGGGGGAATCAAGCAGCTGATCTGAATCTCAGCCCTGAGGTGAGGAGAAGCACTGGCATGGTGGAGGTGGAGGCAGCTATGAAGAGGGAATCCTACTCACAGATCCTGGGCAGAAAAGTTTGTGGTTGCTTCCAGACCAGAGCACAGTGCAGGAGAGGAGTAAACTCCTCTGCCTTGATTGTGCCACCTTGGAGGAACTGAGAACTTACAAGTCCCTAGAGTATACTCTTCACTTGACAAGGGACTCAAAAGCAAATTAACTGGCTGGGAAAATGCCCAAAAAAGGGAAAAAAAATAAGACTATAGAAGGTTACTTTCTTGATGAACAGATATTTTCCTCCATCCTTTCAGCTGAGGAAGAACAAAGCATACCATTAGAGGAAGACATCAAAGTTAAGGCTTCTTCATCCAAAACCTCCAAAATAAATTTGTGATGATCTCAGGCCATGGAAGAGATCAAAAGAAACTTTGAAAATCAAGTAAGAGAAGTAGAGGAAAAATTGGGTAAAGAAATGACAGCGATACAAGAAAATCATAAAAAGCGAGTCAACAGTTTGCAAAAGGAGATCCAAAAAAAAATGCTGAAGAAAATAACACCTTTAAAAATAGACTAACCCAGTAGAAAGATGCATGTACTCTAGAGCTTCCCCCACAGCCCACAAAATACCTGTAAAAAATGACTCTCGACAAATTCTAGAGCAACAGAAGCCACAAAACAACACAGTGAAAGAGATTTCCAGCCAAAGGTAACCTTGAAGGCCAACAGGAAAGGTCTATCCCACGGGACACTGAGCAGAGCAGAGTCCAGCCCTGGTCGCATAGCATGGGGAGGAACAGGACCGCAACAGGCTTTTAGGCAGAATCCCTAAGAGGGAGGGTCCCAGACCCCTCAACCCACAAGTGACAAAGAAAGCTTCAAAGGTCAGTATGGGAGGGCTTTCCCAGCTGGGCGGGAGGGGAGCAGGATCCCCCCCAGGTGGCAGCAGAGGCGGCATGGCCATAAAAGCAGCCTGGGTCCACTGTCCCAGTGGCTCAGCTTAAAGTCTCTGGGAGAATTGAGTACCTGATCTGAATTTCAGCCCTGAGTATGGTCCTGGGGTGAGGAGGAGCACTAAGACCCTCCTCTTGACAAAGGATTCAGAAGTCAAGTAACTGGCTGGGAAAATGCCCAAAAAAAGGGGAAAAAAAATAAGACCATAGAAGGTTACTTTCTTGGTGAATAGGTATCTCCTTCCATCCTTTTGGATGAGGAGGAAGAACAATGTATACTGTCAGAGGAAGTCAAGGCTTCTGCCTCCAGTACCTCCAAAATGAATATGAAATGGGCTCAGGCCATAGAAGAGCCTGAAAAGTGAGTCATCAGCTTGCTACAGGAGAACCAAAAAAATGCTGAGGAAAATAACACCTTTAAAAATAGGCTAACGCAATTGGAAAAAGGGGTCCAAAAAGCCAATGAGGAGAAGAAGGCTTTAAAAAGCAGAATTAGCCAAATGGAAAAGGAGGTTCAAAAGCTCACTGAAGAAAATAGTTCTTTAAAAATGAGAGTGGAGTTCAGGGAAGCTAATGATTATACAATAAACCAAGAAGTTACAAAACAAATCAAAAGACTGAAAAAACAGATGATAATGTGAAACATCTCATTGGAAAAACAACTGACCTGGAAAATAGAAACAGGAGAGACAAGTTAAAAATTATGGGACTACCTGAAAGCCATGATCAAAAAAAGACATTATCTTTCATGAAATTATCGAGGAAAACTGCCCTGATATTCTAGAACCAGAGGGCAAAATAAATATTGAAATAATCCACCGATCACCTCCTGAAAGAGGCCCAAAAAGAGAAACTTCTAGGAGTATTGTGGCCAAATTTCAGAGTTCCCACGTCAAGGGGAAAATATTGCAAGCAGCTAGAAAGAAACAATTTGGGTATTGGGGAAATACAATCAGGATAAAACAGGATCTCACAGCTTCTATATTAAGGGATCAAAGGGCTTGGAATAGGATATTCCAGAAGTCAAAGGAACTGGGATTAAAACCAAGAATCACCTACCCAGTAAAAATGAGTATAATACTTCAAGGGAAAAAATAGTCATTCAATAAAATAGAGGACTTTCAAGCATTCTTGATGAAAAGACCAGAGTTGAATTGAAAATCTGACTTTCAAAGACAAGAATCAAAAGAAGCATGAAAAGATAAACAGGAAAGAGAAATCATAAGGAACTTACTAAAGTTGAACTGTTTACATTCCTACATGGAAAGATAATATTTGTAACTTTTGAGACTTTTCTCAGTATTTGGGTGGTTGGAGGGATTATATACATATAGACAGAGGGCACAGGGTGAACTGAATAGGAAGGGATGATATCTAAGAGGTAAGAGAGGAATATACTGGGAGGAGAAAGGGGGAAATGGAATGGGGCAAATTATGTCTCATAAAAGAGACAAGAAAAATATTTTTTAATGGAGGGGAAGAAGGGAGAGTTGAGAGGGAAAAAGTGAAGCTTACTCTCATCACATTTGGTTTAAAGAGAAAATAACATGCACACTCAATTTGGTATGAAAATCTATCTTACACTACAGGAAAATAAGGGAGAAGGGGATAAGTGGGCTCTGGGGGGATGATAGAAGGGAGGGAAAATGGGAGGAGGCAGTAATTAGAAGTAAACACTTTTGGGGAGGGACGAAGACAAAAGAGAGAATAGAATAAATGGGAGACAGGATAGGATGGAGTGTTTCACAACATGACTATTACGGAAGTCTTTTGCATAACTACACATGTATAGCCTATATTGAATTACTTGCCTTGAGAGTGGGGATGTGTGGCCAGGGAGGAAAGGAGAGAAGTAGGAACTCAAAGATTTAGGAAGAAGTGTTGAGAATTACTTTTTGCATGCAATTCGGAAATAAGAAATACAGGCAATGGGGCACAGAAATTTATCTTGCCCTACAAGAAAAGAGAGAAGATGTGGATAAGGGAAAGGATGGGTGTGACAGAAGGGAGGGCAGACTGGGGAAGGGATAATCAGAATGCTGGTTTCTTGGGGTGGCAGGAGGGGAGAGATGGGGAGAAAATAATGGAACTCAAAATCTTGTGGAAATGAATGCTAAAAACTAAAAATAAATATATAAATTTTTTAAAAAAAGAAACTTGATAAAGCGTACATGTACCTAACTCATAATTTAAAATACTCACAATAAAATATGTGTCAAAATAAAATGTCTTATTCATAATGACCTTTGGATAGAAAATTCAATTAAAAATAATAAAAGAAAATTCAATTTATTTCATTTTGTTTAAAATGTCAGGACACTGAGATGACTAACTTTGATAGACTTATCTCTTCTTAGCAATGCAAGGATCTGAAGCAATTCCAAAGGACTCATAATGGAAAATGCTGTCCACATCCAGAAAAAGCACTATGGAATCTGAATTCAGATTAAAGCATACTATTTGCTCTCTTTTTTTCTTTTTTTTTGTTTGTTTCTTCTTTCTCATACTTTCTCCCATTAGTTCTAATTCTTCTTTACAACATGACTAATTTGAAAATAAGTTCAATATGAATGTATATGTAGAGCCTATATCAAATTACATACTGTCTTGCAGTGATGGGAGGGAAGGGACTGAGAGAAAATTTGAAACTCAAAATCTTATCGAAGTGAATGGTAGAAATTAAAAATTTTTTTAAAAGGATACCTTCAAATGACTGAATTTCATTTTGTTTTATATTTTAATTTAAATTTCTATCCGACTTTTTTTTTTTTTTACAAGACTCATGACTTCACTGTTATAAAGTTTGCCTGGGGCACTGAGATCTTATTAAGTGAAATGCCTAGAGTTACACTGCCAGTATATCTTAGGCATGGAACTTGAACCAGGACTTCCTGACTCTAAAGCCAGCTTTTTTATCTGCTATATAATGTGCCCCTTATTTGATTTTTGTACACAGATCACAAGAGCAAAAAAGTTAAATTACTATTAAACCACTTCAGTCTTCCTAAAGAAGCCTGGCTATTCTCAGGAAAATTAGATTGCAAGTAAGGGAAGAGTTACTAAATTAGGTTTTCTTTAATATATCTGCTTCTTCTGAATTAAAATATCTTCAAAAAGTTTTAGTTCACAGTAAAAATAGAAGATATAGTTGATCTCTATGAATAACATGAATCAAAAGATCTTCAAAACATATATATATATATATATATATATATATATATATATATTACAATTTCTTAAACTTCAAATGGAAACAAAAAAATTCCTTTAATTTCTGATTCTTTTAAATTTTGTTCATATGCCCAAAGGGCTATGGGTTATAAAACTGTGCATACTCTGACCCAGCAACACCACCAGTAAGTCTATATATCCTAAAGAGATTTCAAAAAAGAAGGGAAAAGGATCTATTTGCCCAAGGATATTTGTAGCACCTCTTCTATGGTGGATAAGAATTAGAAATTGAAGGGATGACCATCAGCAGGGGAATGGCTGAAAAAGCTGTAGCATATAATTGCAATGGAATGTTACTGTGCTGTAAGAAATAACAGGTAGACTAATTTCAGAAATCTCTAGAAGGATGTACATGAACTGATGCAGACCAAATTAAGCAGAACCAGGAGAACACTGTATACACTAAAAGCAATATTATGTAATGAACAACTGTGAATGACTTAGTTATTCTCAGCAATACAATGATCAAAGGCAATCCCAAAGGACTAATGATGGATGAAAATTGATATCCACCTCCAGAGAAAGAAACAGCACACAGAAGCATATTTTTCATTCTCTCTCTTTTCTGGTTTGAATTTTCTTTCACAACATGACTTATGTGAAAATGTTTTACATGACTGTACATATATAACCTATATCAGATTATTTACTGTCTCAGGCAGGAGGGAAGAAAGGGAAGGATTGAATTTGAAACTCAAATGTTTTAAAAGAATGCTAAAATTTATTTTTTATGTGTAATTAGGGAAAAAATAAAATGTTAAAGAAAGAAATCTTGTTCTGCATTTAATCACGAAGGAAATGCGAATCACTGAAATTTACCTCAAGAACTGAGTTGGCTTCTTCCAAAGCTAGATAAGTAGTTTCTCCCATTAACACTGTACCACCTTCTCTATTTCCTAATACAGAACAAAGATAAATTACATTATTTCTTTATTTTAAAATGCCTTGTGCAGTTTTCCATAGATTACCATACAAATTATGCCAATAAAGGCATAGTTTTAATACAAACCAATCACAAACATAGACCACATAACACAAAATGAAATATCTTTGAAAGAAAAGATGTGTGCGCAAACAGAGTAATTATTCAAAGTACAATAATTTTTAAATGTTACTATGAATTTTTTAAACATTTCTTTCAATTCAAATAAAGTGTCAGAATGACAAGACTATTGGATTTAAAATTTACCTCTTCTGGACCTCAGTTTCTTCATCTGTAAATGAATGTTCATCATAAAGACCCCTTGTGAAAATATTACTGCTATTTTTCAGATGAAGAAACTAAAGCTATCTATAATCGTATGAAAAAATGCTCTAAATCACTATTGATTAGAGAAATGCAAATCAAAATAACTGTGAGGTACCACATCACACCTATCAGACTGGCTAACATGACAAAATAGGAAAATGATAAATTCTGGAGAAGATGTGGGAAAATTGGAACACCAATTCATTGTTAGTGGCCCTGTGAACTGATCCAACTATTCTGGAGAGCAATTCAGTACTGTGTACCCTACTTGCTATAAAACTGTGCATACATTTTGACCTAGCAATATCACTTCTAGGACTGTATCCAAAAGAGATCACAGGAAAAAGGACCCACATGTACCAAAATATTTATCAGCAGGTCTTTTTGTGGTGGCCAGGAATTGGAAACTGAGAGAACACCCATCAGTTGGGGAATAGTTGAACTAGTTGTGGTATATGAATGTAATGGAATACTACTGTTCCATAAGAAATGATGAGCAGAGAAACTTCAGAAAAACAGAAAGACTTACATGAACTGATGCTGAGTGAAGTGAGCAGAACCAGGAAAACATTGTACACAGTAACAGCAACATTATGTGATAACTAACTTTGATAGACTTAGCTCTTCTCAGCAATGCAAGAGTCTAACACAACTCCAAAAGACTCATAATGGAAAATACTATCCACATCCAGAAGAAGAATTATAGAATCTGAATGCAGATAGAAGCATTTGCCCTTTTTTTCCTTCTTTTTTCTCAATAGTTCCTCACATTGGTTCTAATTCTTCTTTACAACATGACTAATGTGAAAATGTTTCATATGAATGTATACACGGAGCCTATATCAGATCGCATACTGTCTTGGGGAGAGGACAAAGGAGGGGGAGGGAGAAAATTTAGAACTCAAAATTTTACAGAAGTGAATGTTGAAAACTAAAATTAAATTAAAAATTATTTAAAAAGGAAATATTACTGCTGTATACTTTTCTGCCCTTGACTCTGGCATAGTTAGGCAAAGGGCTAAAATATGCTGTTTCTTGTTTTTGTTTTAAAATCCCATTGTTCTTTTTGAAACATTCTCCTCTCCTCCACCCCCAACATTCCCCTATTCAGATAACAATCTTAACCTGAATAAGCCATTAGATTTAAAGATAAATAAGGGTACAATACAATTTATTGCTAAATCACTGTTTAGAAACAAGCTTTAATATATCTACTTTATACCGGAAGAGGAAAAGCTTTAAATTTTTTTTAATTGCTACTGATTTGCTTAGGCTTTTTTCTTCTTCCTGTTTTTCTTTTAAAAAAAAAGGTATCGTATGGGATGGCCCTCTATGAGCAGGTAAGAGGAATACAGGTAAAAATTTAAATGATACAAAACCAAAAGATTTCAATAAAAATATTTTTTAATATTACCAATGTAGCTGTTTTCATTCTGTGAACATGACAAATTAATATTTTAGATCATTTTCATTAGTAATGCTGGCATATTCAGAAAGTATACAACTTCAATACAAAATGAACTTAAATAAGTCATATTTTCCTGCTTCTCACTAATCTGCTAGAGAATAGCAAATGGTAGCTGGAAAAGAGTTCATTGAATACAATTCTTTTGATTAATGTTATATATCCCTACCTTCTAAATCATTAGCAGCAAATGGCTTCAATAGTTAAAACAAACCTGTATTGGTTTTACATGTAATATATGTTGAGACATCCAAAGAAACAATCTCAAAACCACCAGCTCCCACTCCTTGTTGGGAGATTTTGTTTGTGTCCCCAGTGATCTGAGGGCACAAGGTTAAAGAGGCTAGATACCAGCTATCAGAGAAGAGGGTTTACTCTTATTTGCTTTAGTTTTCTCTGGAAATTTTTTTTCCCATGTATCTTACCTTCTTGATCTAAAGGCTGTTCCTGATGTTCTTCTTCTGAGGCAAACTCAGGGCTTTCATTTGCTACACTGTTTTCAGAATTCACTGTCTCTATATCAGACCCCTAGAAAAAGTGACAAGAATAAAATGTTAATAGTTCCTTATCACTTTCAAACTGAATTTAACTGCTTTGCAACTCAACCCTCCTTACACAAAGAGCTTACATTCTAATGGGAGAAGGCAAATTGATATATAGAAGTATATTCAAAATAAATATAAGTTTATTAAGTAAATTAGTAGTTAAGTTAATTAGTAGTTCAATACAAGAAAGTTTAGGATAGAAACCACTAGCATATGGGGAGCAGGGGAAAGAAGTGCATGTAGAAAAGGCTGTCTAGATGGTGGTGCTTGAGATGAGTACTGAAAAAAATAAGAAAATCTATGATGGGGAGGTGACAGAAGAGGATATTCCAAGGACACTGCAAAAAGCACAAAGATGAAAGATGGAGAGTCGTATTTGAAGAAGACAGTACAGGAGGAGGAATGTCCAACGAGGCTGGAAACAAGTGTCTAAGGCCAGCTCATGTAAGGTTTTAAAAGACATAGTTATATTTGATTATAGAGCTGAAGTTCTTAGTCTTTTTTGTGTTACAGATGTGGGAGATGGCCTATAGTGTAGTTTCCTCAGTTGAAGACTAGAAGGACTTTCCCCCTTTGTTAAGTTTCTACATGCCATTTTAAGTCTCAGTTGCTCCTGATAAGTTACCATTCCCCCAAATCCATGTGATGACCCTCCCTGCTTCCTGGTACATGTATGCTTTTCGTCGCCAAATATGGGCATAATTGTTTCTATTGGAAAGCAGTTGTGATGATGAGATTGTACATCCTGAATACTCAGTCAATGAGGAAACAGATGGGGGTGGGTAGGGGACTTGGTTAGGGCTATAAAAATCTAATTCTCGTGGCCAGGGCCACGAGCCAGGGCCAGGGCACACCCTGGCTACCACTTCACAAGGGCTGTGCCCTTTCTCATAAGAAAGGATAAAGACTTTTTCTGATCTCCAATTCATACGTTTACTGAGGCAGTGATCTCTGTCCCACACACAGATCCTCCCCTTGACAGTCTGATAAATGCTATGGACCCCCTCTCAGAAAAATGTTTTTCAATACATAAATTTTGTGCATAAATTTAAATATACAGGATTACAAAGGAAACCAATCATATTGGAATAATTATAAAAAACATTTTTTAAAAGTTCATAGCCCTAAGGTTAAGAACCCCTGTCACAGAAGTAACCGAGAAGGGAAAACTCAACATCAGAAATTTGGCAGTAATATATAGGATAGAGACTGGAGTGAAGAGAGATTTAAATGAGGGAGACCAGTTAAGAGGCTACTTCAATAATTTAGGTGGAACATAATGAAGGCCTGAACTGAGGTAGTGGCAGTGTGAGTAGAATTCAATGCAAAAGATGTGGAGAAAGAAACAAGATTTGATAATGTGGGGTGAAGGATGATGAAGTTTTGAGTATAAGGCCAAGGAAAGGAATTTAGTAGCCTAGAAGAATGACAGTGCATTCAACAGAAATAGGGAAATTTTGGGAAAAAGTGAGCTTGTCAGGGAAAGAAAGCTTGCTGGATCAGAGCAATAATCAAACACAACTCTAGAGGAATGATGACAAAGCATGCTATTCACTTACTGATAGAAGCTAAAATATATCTTCCAGCACAGCCATCATGTGGATTTGTTTTACTAAGAATATTTGCCTCAGACTGATTAAGTATCAGTATCAGTTTTACTAAGTAAAACTTTGTTTTACTAAGAATATTTGCCTCAATAGAGATTGGTTTGTCTGGTTTTAATGGGGGGAGGGAAAGGAAGAGAGGACTAAATTAAAAGTGAATGCAAAAAGAAAGAAAAAAGGGATGCTGAAGCACTTTTTAAAGAAACAGAATAGGACTTCAGAAGGGACAGACAAGCATTAAAACGAACATTTAAAATTTAACATGTCAAATTTATATTTTTAAAACAAGATGTAATAGAAATCTGTCAACATAACATGCGGTAACGAAGTACAGGGAAATAGAAAAAAACGGAAAGGCTAATAATGAATCAAGAAGAAAGAAGAATGTTAAAAGGTGGATTTTGTAAAACAAAATCATCTTTGCCAACCAAAATCCATAGGCTGAAGTGTCTAAAAGGTGTGTGGCTAGTGAGGGTTGAGGTTCCCTTGGAAAGTCTCAATCAGTTATTTACGTGTGATAACCAAATCAGATGGAGGGGGAAAACCACACATAGTAGGTCACATAACCTTAATTCTGGATATAGAAGTTTTAATAAAACCAAACGAACCTGTTAACCATCATCAACACAACAATTCTTTTAACTATAATATTTAAGATTTAAAAACCTACCTCATGATTGATGACAGTCCAACCACAAGATGAATCACTGTCACTGGAGTTTTCAGACATTTTTCAAGTATCTAGAAATACAACAATACATTTATTTGTAAGAAATGGCACAAAAAAAAAATCTGTTCCTAGTTCCTAGTATGTGCTAACATATAAGTTGTTGTCTTCAAAGGAACTTACTTTGTAAATAAATATGAAGGTAAATACTAAGTGTTGTAGACAAGAAGTACAAAATAAATACAGAGGATGGGGTAATCACAATGGACTGCAATACTCTACAAAGTTTTCCTGAGAGAGGCTAGACATGTGCTGAGTCCCAAGGCATAAACAGACATTGGAAAGCAATCTGGTGACATAAAAAAATCATTTACCTAGGCCCTGGATTTGAGAGCCAGCTCTTCCACTACTTAGATATTTATAACATATGGCCATCCACTTCACCTCTGTTTCAGTTTCCACATGTATAAAATGGGCATATAATACATTCATATAGTCACAGGAAAAGAGAATTGAAAATTTACGTCAGCCATATTTTTTTTTACAAATGAGGAGCCAAAGTCCTCAGAGTTTAGTTAAATGATTCACACAAGATCACACAAAGATAATAAATAATAAAGGTAGAATTTGAACAAAGGTTCTCTCACTACGAATTCAGCACTCTTTCCATTGCACAACTCTGAGGGAAGTCCTTTGTAAAATGTATTTAATAATAATGATGATTATTAGCTGGCCGATGGTATGCTTAGCAAATTAAAAGATGAAAAATCAAGCTAAAATTCTTGAGAGAGAAAGTTTGGATAGCTATTAAAGCTTAAAATCGCACTAAGATTTTCCAAACACCAGGCATAATAAGATTAGATTGTAGTGCCTTAATGTTACTCAGAAAAAATTTGTACTTGATATTTTAGGCAATTCAATACAAGAAATATCAACAGCTAAAAACAAGACTATCCTGACTTGTAATCTCTCTCTGTACCTTCTTCTGCTTGTCTCCTCAGTTCCCACAGGTCTAATTATCTCTATACAGATAACTCAAATCTAGAAATCCAATCCAAATCTCTCTCCCATGCTTCAGCACAGCATCACTAGCTGCCTGTGGACATCTTTACCTAGATATTCTTACAGATGTCACAAACTCAATCATCTAAAACTGAATTCTCTATTTTCCAATCCTTCCTGCTCTGTCACTAAAACAAAACAAAAAAAACAAAAACAAAACAAAACAAAAACAACTTTGCCCTTCCTCCAAATGTTCCTATTTTTGTTGAGGGCATCACCATAGTGGAAACTGTGCCCTTATTTGGAGATCTCCCAGAGGTTGCCAAATTATATCTACCCAAGATGTGAGTGTGATTTTATTAAAGAGATTCCACAAGTGAGCACAAAAAATGAAAAGTTTCAACCCTTCTATAGGTTCAACGAGTCAGAGTAAACAACTATTTGAGAATGTGGATCAGCATTATTTCACCCTGCTGTGGAACTATAACCAGTTTGCCTTTGGAATTTTTAATGCAGCTTTGAATTTCTCACATTTGTCTGGGGAGGAAGAAGGGGGGACGGGTGGTACAATCTGCAGACTGCAAGGCCTAGAAGAACAGAGAGATGAGAGAACACAGTCCAGCTCCCACTAAGGCCCATGCGCAGAAGCAGGCCTGAAGGTAACCAAACTTTAGATGGGATTATTTTGTAGTTAGTCAATAGAATTGATGTATCTTCAATACCAAAACCTGGGATTGGGTTATTAAGGGTAGGAGGGCGTTCTTTATATAATCCAGTGACCTATACAAGGTGCACTAATAGCCTGGATACAATCATTACACCGCTCCTTAATCAGTCTGAAAACACCAGTCCCAACCCTTCCCATCATACAAGTCACAAAGGAACAGGTTCAGCAGTAGAATGTCTCATGTGCAAAGATGACAGTGGGCTACGTAAGAACCCTTGGCAGTTACCCAGTGTAACTGACTGCCAGGCACATGGTCAGTCCCTGATTGGAACAACACAAAAACTGACCCAATGTGTCAGAAAAGCTTCTAGAGCCACAGATCCCCTAGGACTGACAGGAATTCATTTTTCTTCCGTTTCTTCTTCTTCTTCCTCCTCCTTCAGTTAGTCAAGTAATGAAAACTCAAAAAACCACTTGTGAGTCTCACCAGCAGCTAGTCCAATCATCCCCAACATTCTTCCTCCTTTTTCCCCTTTGCCCGCATCCCTACTCTGCTGTTGCTCTTCTGTTTCCCAGTCAGAAGGAATAGTTAATCTTCCCCCATCCCAAACTGAACCCAGGAAATAGAGGAAGGGGGAAGGGTGAGAAGAGAATCCCAAAATCCCAGCATCATTTTTTAAACAAACTTTGGAACTACCAAAACTGGTGACTGTAAATGAAGTCCAAGATGAACATGTGGAGCTGAGACAATGGTTGTCAATATAAGGAAGCCAGAAGATACAGAAATCAATTTGAACTGGAGAAAAGTTTGGGGGGGTTACAATTGAAGGTGACATATGAGATTGGCATAGCAAAGTAGAAAAAATGTTGGGCTTCCATTGAGAGAAATCTGAAACTTAATACCTGTGACCTTGAGCAAGAAGCTTAACCTCTGGATCCATCCAACCCAGAAAGACAGGGATGGCAATGGAGGATTTGTCAGATTCTTTAAAGCAGAGCTTTAAGGAAGAATATGTTGAACAATCAATTCTCTTTAAAGTCAAGGAGCATAAAGAACAGGGAGAAGAAACCAAGCCCTAATATTCCATTACAATTTTTCCTTTCCATCAAATCAGACTTCTAGAGCTCACTGGATATCATAATAACAATGTAAATATTCATAACTGCCAAATATAATACTTTAAAGCTTCTAATACTTCCTTTAAATTTTATTATTTACTTTTAAAATTATTTTTAAATTTTGAGTTCCAAATTTTCCTACTCCCTCCCACTTCACTCACTGAGAAGGCAAGCTTCCAACACTCTTCCACAATCTCATGCCCTTCTCTTAATCTTCATTCTGCAGATACTCTCCACAGCATTTAACACTGTTGACAACTCTCTCTCCTCTCTTAGTTCTCCTACCTGTCTGACAACTACTTGAGAGTCTTTGCTGGCTCATCAACCATATCACACCCCCTAAATGTGGCAGTACTTGAAGACTCTGTCCTGGACCCTCTTCTTTCTCTATACTCTCCCACTCACTTAGGGACCCTATCAGCTCCCAGGGATTTAATTATCTCCAGGTGGATAGCTTCCACATTTATTGGGCCACTCTTAGTCTCTCTTCAGTTCCAGTCCCGCTCACCAATTACCTACTGGATACTTCAAACCAATGTCCTAGAAAACTTCTCCAATACTACAGGTCAAAAAACAAAATTCATCATCTTTCCCTCCAAACAAATCACCCCTTCTCTAAACTTCTCTATTACTGTGAAGCACACCACCATTCTTCCACACACTAACAGTCATTCAGCTTTACAACTTTTGCGTCAACTCCTCTTTCTCACTTATCTCACATAACCCAATTGCTTGTCAAATCTTATTTCTCTCACCACATCTCTTACATCTAATTCCCTCTGCATACAGCCATCACTCTAGTTCATGTTTTCATCATATCATCTCTCCCTACACTATTGCAACAGCCTAATTAATCTCCCTGTAGCAAATTTCTCCATATTACATACAAATGATAAAATCATTTTTCTAAAGTACAGTTTGATAGTTTCTCAGTAAGGTCAAATGGATCCTTATTATTACATTTAAAATCAAATATAAACTTTCAATTTTGCTTTTAAAGTCCTCAAAAACCAATTTTATTATACATTATTCTTATTCACCCACTCTGTGGTCCAACCAGACTGACCTTCTTTATTTCTCACACTCAACACTCCCACCTCTATCTTCATGCCTTTACAGTGACTATTCTCCATACCTTCAATGTTCTCCCTCATCAACTCTGTACCTCTTGCAATCCATCATTTCTTTCCAAACTCTGCTCGGTTACCAACTTCTACATGAAGCTCTCGTGATCACTCTCATACTACTATTCTCCACCTAAATGGCAACAACAGCTGCTAAATGGGCATCTCATTATGGATGAACCAAAGCACCAGCATCTCAAATGTGCCATGTCAAGAACAGAATTCATTATCTTTCCCCAAAAAACCCTTTCCTTTTCTCCACTTTCCCATTATTGTTCAGAAGACCCAGGCTAACAAGTTCAGTGTCATACCTGAATCTCTCATCAAACCATACATGTCCAATCTGTTGCCAAGCTGTCATTTCTACCTTCACATTTTTAATAAACATCCATCCACTCACAAAGCCATTATCTTAGTGCAGGCTCTGTTCACTTTATCCATTCTTCTCAGTCTCCCTGCCTTATTGTAATTACTAAATAGTAATTATTTCTCTTTTACTCAGGAACCCTAAGGGTCTTCCCTTCCCAGTTTGATTTTTTTTTTTTTGATTAAAGGGGCCATCCCTTGAATAACTACTTAAAGAAGCCTATTCATTGAATGGGTATATCTCACTCAAAGTGAGAATGTGATAAGACCTTAGCCTGAAAGGGTCAGCATCTCACATTGCATCCTGGGTCATTTCCAGTTATTCTGATGAATATCAGGCCATTGGACCCAGATGGCTCTGGAGAAGAAAGTGAGATTGGTGACCTTGCACAGCCCTCCCTCACTCAAATCAAAGTCAACTGCAAGTCATGTCATCTTGATGTCATGGTCCTCTTGGAAAACGAAGGACTTCCCTCTCTTCCCACTCCAATCTATTTTCCACTTAGCTGCCAAAGTGATTTCCTAAAGCATAGGTCCGATCATGTCATCCTCTTTCTCAATAAATTCCAATGGCTCCACTTTATCTCCAGGATCAAACACAAAATCTTTTGTTTGGCTTTTAAGGCCCTTCACAATTAGTCTTCTTATACTTTACTCCTCTCTACAGATTTTATAACGAACCAGCCACAATGGCCTTTTCACTGGCTGGCCAGCATGCCTAGAATGCCCTCCCTGTTCACCTCTACCTCCTAACTTCGCTGGCTTCTTTCATAACTCAGGTCAAATGCCAACTTCTACAAAATGCCTTTCCCAGTTACATCTGCTTCTGATATCTTACCTTTATGATTATGTCCCCTTTATACAATCTTCAATTTATATATAAATGGTAGTTTGTGTGTTGTTGCTCCCATTAGAATGTGACCTTAAAGTCTAGGACAGCATTTTTACTATTCTTTGTATATTTAGCACTTTAATACAGTGCCTGGCTTAATCAATGCTTTGTTGATGATAACATTTACTTTGTGTGTCGTAATAAAAGTACATGTAGCTTTTCCAGCTAGAATGCAAACTTCTTGAGAGCAAAGACCATTTCATATTTTGTCTTTGTATACCCAGGACCTGGCACATGGTAAACATTTGACAAATATTTATTATTGATTAGCTCCTCGCACTATGAGCACAACCTGCCCTACCAACCACCAGAAGGAAAACCAAAAGGCAGAAGCTTGCCCTAGATGGCTGCAGCATGGCAGTACTCTGTGCTGCAACATTACTCAGTCAGAGATCTGAACAATAGAAGGAACTGGGGTAGGATGCTACCATATACATGGATCCACTAGGTCTGAAACAAAGGGGAATAGCATCTAACTGGAGCCAGTTCTGTCTCCTGAGAAGGCACTTGAGACAGAGAGCAAAGCAGGTGAAGTCCCCAGCCAGAAAGAAGGCTGAGACCATGGTGAGGTCTGAACCTCAGGGAATAGCTATTGAAGCAGAAACAGCAGTGAAGTAAGCAATATAAGAAAAGAAAGAAAAAGAAGATGAAATGACCAAAGATCTCAAGGGGAAGAAAAAACTCAGTTAAAGATCTTGGGCAAAAGCTGAGAAGCCAACAGATAACATTATTAACAGAAGTGAAGATGGTTTCCAGATCATCTAAATGATGATCAGTGATCTCAATGATATCTATGAATAAATAAGGCAAAGGAAAATAAAATCAACAAATAATGAGGCAGAGGATTCTGAGGATTCTCAAGAGAATACGAACCACAGAAAGATGCTCCTGAACGATTTAAGAGAGAAACAAAAACTATAAAAGCAGAAATGAGAGCTTGCACAGCAGAAATAATAATAATAATAATAATAATAGAAAAATCCATGGCAATAAAGTTCACCAAAGAAACAAAAGAGAAGAGAGCAACATAGGAACGAAAATATACAGAAGGGAAGGGCATTCTGGAAGAAGAAAAGTAAAAAGCAATAAAATTAAAAGAAAACATGATCCTTACAAAGCAAAACCTAGAAAACAGGGATGCATAAAGACAATTTAAGATTTATAAGTCTTGGGGCAGGGAGGTGGCACAGTGGAGAGACTACCAGCCCTAGTCAAGGAAGACCTGAGTTCAAATTTGACCTCAGAAACTTATTAGCTAAGTAACTCTGGACAAGTCACCAGACTAATTGGCTCAAAAAGAAAAGAAAAAGAAAAAAAGATTTATAAGTCTTCCAAAAGAATATGACAAAAGAAAAAAAAACCCACCATCAATTGGAATCATTCTCCTATCCTGACTAACGTGCCTACAATTGGGGGAAAAAAATATGATACTTCTGCTTGAGAGTTACTTGGGATTGGATGATTCGAAATCTCTTACTTCAACCGATGGAGAGATCTAGGGGTAGGTATGGGGGAAGGAGTAAAAGTGCAAACTGTGTTGGCCTGAGAGGCTGTATAATCAGAAAAGAGTCACGTCTTGAGAGAAAGAATTTGAAAGGAGTGGGAAAAGGAAAAGATTGAAGATGAAAGAAAATTTGTTGCCTACAGAGCAGGCATTCCAGAGCTTTTTGTTAGTACCTGGGGAAAAGGGGGGGGGGGGGAGAGATATTAGAGGAATGGGAATATGGAATAAAGCAGTGGGGGGATGGGGAATGAGGTCTGGATGATTTTTTAAGGGGTTTCAGAATCACTGGGACGGGGAGTATAACTGGGGGGGGGAGGAAGTTTGTCCATCAATAAGTAAAAAATTTAGAGATTTTCAAAGTTGGTAGTATTATGATCTGGGGGTTGGGATGGCATGAGGAAAAATCCATTGAGAGTCTTGGGCAGTTCAAGCAAGGGAGGAAGAATCTGGAACAGAAGGAGTAGCAATAACTCTCCATCCTCTAAGGCAGGAGACCAGGCTAGAATGATGAAATGGTGCCTTCTCCTTTCATCTAAATGGCAAGAGACTGGTACAATGGAATGGCGCTTCTCTCTCCTTGGAGGCTAGAGATCAAGCAGGAGACACACAAGGCACAGTGATATGGTGTCCATTAAATATAGCTAAATAAATAGTTAAATGTAAGACAGTTTGAAGCGAATACATTAGCATCTGAGGGGATCAAGACAGGCTTTATGCAAAAGACAACATCTGAGTTACTTCTTAAAGGAAAGAGAGAAATTCTATGAGATAAAGGGTAAGGAAAGAGCACATAGCAGGCACAGAGAACATTAGCACAAAGACACAGAAGTAGAAGATGGAATGTCATAAATGATGCACGTAAAGAAGAGGCCAGTGGATCACAAAGCTGCAGAAGAGGTAGTTGATATCCAATGAGACTGGAAAGATAGTTTGAGGTCAGGTTGTATGGGGCTTTAAGAAATAAACCAAGGAGATTATATTTTATTCTAGAAGCAAAAAGAATTGGATAAGTAGAGGTCAGATGGTCAGATCTGTGATTAAGGAAAATTACTTTGACAGCAGTGTGTAAAATGGACTGGATTGGTCAGATTTGAAGGCAGAGAGACCAATGAGGAGGTTATCTTTAGAAGAGAGGTGAATGAGAGAAGGTTAGCAGTGGGATGTCGTGAAGAAACAGACAGCAAAATCTGAAAACTGATTAGTTATGTGGGGTAAGAGGGAGGAGTCCAAGATAACTGCCTAGACTACAAACCTGGGAGGTTAGAAGGATATCTTCAACAGAAATAGGGAAGTTTAGAAAAGAGGAGTGTTTGTTTAGAAGGAAAGATTAAAGTTCAATTTTAAACATTTTGAGTTTAAGATGTCTCAAAAAAACTTAGGGAAGAAACTGAGACTGGCTATAAAAGTCTGGGAGTCATCTGCATAAACATGATGATTAAATCCAAAAGACCTGATGAGATTTACAAGAGAGAGGAGGACCTAGGCCAAAATCTTGGAAAATCATAGTTAGGGAATATTATACGGAAAATAAGTCAGCAAAAGAAACTGAGACAGGGCAGTCAGAGAGGTAGGAGGTGAACCTGGAGAGAGCAATTTCATGAAAATCCTGAAAGGAAGAAGGAGACTGGTCTTCCTCTCCAAAAGGAGAATGCGTTAATATGACAAATGCAGCAGAGAGGTTGAGGAAGATTAAAACTAGAATGACAATCTGGCAATTAAAATACCACTGGTAAGTTTGGAAAGAGCAGTTTCTAGCTAAGTGATATGATGAACAGCCAGACTATAAAGAGTTGGAGACTAAGAAGATAGGAAGTGAAAGCAATGAGAGTGGACAACTTTTTGAAGAAATATGGCTGTGAAAGGGAAGATATAAAATGATAGGCGCAGGGAAGAGTAGGGTCTTTTTTTTTAAGCATGGTGTGAACGTAGGCATGTTTTAAGGTAGCACAGAAAGAACCAGTACACAGGAAGAGACCGAAGATTTGAGAGGAGAATGACATAGGATGAACTCTACTGAAGTCAGGGGGAACAGAATCAGACACATCCTACAGGGTTTGCCCCTCACAAGGAGAATGGTGGGGAGGGGGGTGAAGAGGAAAGAGTGGCCTGAGAAAGCAGAAGATCAGAGGTCTTCAACATGAAGAGGTGAGGCATAGAGAGAAGTAGAACAGTAAGAAGCTGTGGTCACTTACATAAGAATACATCAGTTTCTAATTAGAGGAAGTGGATCACTCGTGAGTAAGTGCAAAATCTAATGTGTGACCATTCCTATACATGTGGCTGAGGTAGTGATAGAGTAAAGTGGGACTTAAGGAATTTGAGGAAAGGAGAAATCAAGCAATTACGGAAAGATAAAAATCTCACTCTATCTTATTTTCCTGAGGGCTGAGCTAGTACCAAGGACAGAAGTGAAAGGGAAATAAATTTCCACTTAACTCTCCAACAAGTAACACTTTTCAAAAATGGAAAAAGCTGTTTTGTGGATTGAGAGATCCAGAAGTCATTAAAAGTGTTAAAAACAAAAAACAAAAACCCACCACAGGCAACCATTCCTCTACCACATACCTGAAAAATGTACTCCTGCATTAGATGTAAGAACGTACTAAATTTTTGCTCGTAGGTCCCTTTTAACCGTTGAGTCAAATTTATATGCTTGTTATATATCTAATACAAAAAGGACTTCCCACTTTTGCCACTATAAGGTTTAATAACATTTTTTAAGAATAAGTACACAAGTTCTTCTAAATTAACTCTGTATATAAAAGGAGTCTCTTTAAAAATTCTTTTTCTCTATACCCTACAAAATAAGACCTCTCTCTGAGTTATCCCCTAAGATACAGGAAAATCTATGATACTGACTTACAAATGTTTCTCACTGAACTAAATCTTATTTTAATGTAAAAAGAATGTATGAATTCAGAAACTAATGTGCACGAAATGAGTGACTTAAGGGGACTAGAAATCACTATCACTAAAAAACAAACATACAAATACACATTTTCTTGCTTGCTCTTCCCTACACAAAGTAATGGTTCTAATCTCAATAAATTAGAGATGGATTAGTTGTTACCTGATATGATGGCACCCTCATCATTCCTGAATAACTACATTTTACTATGAAAAAGAACAGATTTCCATAACCTCATCTTCTAGAATACAGGTATGATGGAGAAGAATAGGAGCATTATTCTCTTACATGGCTAAAGTTCTGTTCTAAAGTAAACAAAGGGTAGTCAGCAGAGGCCCTGAAGGACTCAGAAGAAAAATGGATATATGCTAACATCGTATTAAGTGATTCAACGAATAACATCACAACATTTTCAGCCTTTAAATTCTTACCCATAGTATTCTACCTAAATCCAAGTCAAAAAAATAAAATGCTTTCTGAGACTGCCAAAGAATCAAATAAAAGTTTTTCCTTGAAAAAAGACTTCCTGTGAGGAAGTGAAAAGGATGTTACAATCTTGCAAAATAGTAAAGCATTACACATAAATAACTATATTAGCCTATCTTGTTTTGGAATAAGAATAGCACATAATCTATGGAGATAATCAATGAAAAGTAATGAGCAAAGGTCTTGCCTAACACTTTTCTTCATTGCAGAAGAGCCACAAAGGGGTTCTTTCTCTGCTGTATACAGGCTGATTATGTAATTTCGTAGTAAGGTAGCCTGTACAAGAAAGGGGTTTACAGTGAAAAGAACAGAGTTTAGATAAGAAAGTAGTGGACATTTACAACCAAGTTTTGACACTTTGAACCTCACTTTATAAAGAGGGTAAGATATTTAACCCATAAAAAAATTTAAACCATAAGTTGTCATATGAATATTATTTGAAATGTCTGTTTTGAAGTTAACTTGCCAAGCAGAAGTCTAGTTTTGAGGGTAATCCATCCATAAAGATGTGCTTCTTAAAAAGCTGACATTTTTACAGTATAATATTTCCCACAAATTGTCATTTCTTCATATCTTCTCCTTGATAGTCTCTTCAGGTTTTCCTGATAATGCTCTCTCCTGGTTCCCTTCCCTTCCTATCACTCTCCTCTAACGAATCTTCATTCAGGTCATGTCAACTCACAATGGGCTTCACCCAAATCTCAGTCCTGGGCCCTCTTTTCTTTTCTCTCTATCCTATTCTATCAGCTCCCATGGAGTTATCTTATCCATAAGGTAAAACTCCTTGAAAGAAGGGAATGTTTTTTGCCTTTCTTTGTATTCCCAGGGTTTAGCAATGTCTGGCATATAGAAGAAACTTAACAAAAGCTTGTTGACTTGAAACTAAACATTGCAATATCATAATTACTGAACTCAGCCTCGGAGAAGAAGTCTGAGAAGGGAACTTACCTTGTTTCTTCATAGAGGTGTGGAAGGATGATGGGGGGAAGGGGAGCTAATAGATGTGAAACACTACATATACTGTAAGATTTTTTCAATATGCTTGCTAATTTTACTGAACTTCTCCCTTCCCCGCTTTTGTCTGTTATAAGGGGTGGATTTTTGGAAAGGAGAGATTGAGAGGTGCACTGGGAAATATAAGTAATGTAAAAACAAAGTATAATAATAATTTATTTTTTAAGACTAGTCAGCAACTAGGAGAGAATTTCAAGTGATTAAAAGACACCATCATGATATGATACAGTTAACAGATTTAACTCAATAAATACTGAATTGAAAATGTTGGCTTTCTCCTACCCATAATGTAATATCATATACTTGAAAATGAATCAATCAACTCTACCAATTCTTGTACAGAGCAATGGTATACATCAAAAACATCATTTCTGGAATAAATAGCAGACTATGTTTTAAAGACTTTTCCCCAAAAAACTATGGAAACATATTTTAAAACCCTGGTTTTTGTTCAACTAGAAATCTTAAATATTTCTCTAGTCTAAAATTCACTTTCAGACTTGGGCTGAAAGATGGGTTGGTGGAGAACGAGACCTCTTAAGGAAATTAAGTTCTGTGACCAAACTTAAAACAAGGAGTACCTCAAGTCTGGTTAAGATCATGACCTTCCCCCAACCCCCTCACCCTCAAGTGACTGAGCTATAGATCATCACATCAGCACAGTGCCTGGCACAGAGCAGGAGTTTAATAAATGTTTCTTGATTTGACTTACTAAGAATATGGACGGTTTCATTTCAGTACCTGCAACATAATAGGCACTTAATGCTTAGTGATTAATTTCTTCCAACTAGGGAAATTCATGTGTTACCAACTCAGCCTTCCTTAATTCACTTCTCCTTAAAAAAGCACAAAACAAAAGTACACAAAATAATCTCTCTTCAAATTTCTTCTGATATTTTGTTAGGACTTTTCCTTTGGCACTTATAACTATCTGTGAACATGTTTTTCCCCTTCCTAGTTCCATTAGGGCACAAGACTGCCTCCCAACTCTGTCTCCTTGGGGCCTAACTGAATAGGCTCTTAAAAGATTTATTGACCTGATGCTAACAAGTCAATACCAGATGACTCAGCAGATGCAGCTTGGGACTTGGGAGTCAGGATGACCTTACTTTAAATCCTGCCTCAGATACTTACTAGCTATGGGACCCTGAGCATAACCTCAGTTAACCTCAGTATTTTAGTTTCTTCATCTGGTAATGGCAGCATCTAGATAGGCTGCTATAAGGATAAAATGAGTTAACATATGTAAAGAGCTGAGAGAAATAATTGCTTCTCTCATATATTAATAACCAATTACTGAATTAAGACTGAAGTTTTCTACCATTTTCTATGTCCTCATTCAGAAATCAGCCCCGTAAGGTTATTCTGGCAGTTTTTGAAATGCAAGGCTGATTGTTGTTTGTCTTTCAGTTCTTAAAGAGGACCATGACATCAGGAAGGAGACGTCGTAACTTGCAAGCGAACTGAATTTAAGTGAATTTAAGTGAGGCAGGGCTGTGCAAAGTCATCAGCCTCACTCTCTTCTCTGGAGCCATCTTGGGTCCAGTGGACAGATAGAGATCAGGATGACTGGAGATGGTTCCAGATAGTAGTAGGAGGCCTTGGCCTTTTTGAGCTAAAGTTTTTTCCAGGTACTCTATTTGTCTGAGGCAATACCCACTCAGTGATTAAGGGACCTACTGTTGGCCAATCAATGAGAGCCAGAGTTATGTGGGTTTAAGGTATGGTTCATAAAAAATATAATTGAGTCCATAAATCCCAAGATATCTTGCTAGGTTTCACTGATCAAAATTTATATTCCTTTGGGCAGAGCATCTGCAGGTATGATTCCCTATGTGGACAGAGCAGGGCTGATAATGAAATGGAAAACTTAGATGTGATCAAAAAAGTAAAGAAATTCTAGTCTCACTGAATTGGAGGATTCCAGTCTATTATGTTTTAGTCAGACAAGTCTGGGTAAAAGTGGATTCCCCTTTTGTCTAGATTACCCTAGACTAGGTGGTATGGGTATAGATAAGTCTCTCTGTCCAAGACAGAGTGATCAGTCACAGTCCTCTAGACTTTCAGTAGATTATGCCCACCTTTCATTATAATATTCATTCTCTCATCACTTGTTAACCAATCAGAGTTGATCCTTCTAAACACCCACTCTTCCAAGAGCATATAAGCATTGAGTGAGTTCCATGAGGGGTCTTTGGTGTATGAGAGAAGGAAAAATAACTCTCCTTTTATTAATTAACTTATTAATTAATAAAATGATTAATTACTCAGAAACTATGCCTTTCAAATTTTTTATACATCACAGTGCTTTTCAAACCTTAAAACACTGTATAAATACTAGTTACTATTAATAATAACTATGGTAATAATATTTCAAAGAATCCAGAATCTCATCCATGTGAGTAGACTCATCAGATCAGTCCTAACCCATCCAAAACTCTAATAAATTCCTAGCCACATCCTCCCATTATTGTCATGGAGAATCTACCCTGTATTCGAAGGGTCTGTTAGCATTTTGTGGATACAACACTCAGTGTTATCCTTGCCATGTGTTATCCTTCACTCCTGCTATATGACTAGCCCACCTCCTTTTCTGATCATATTATTTTTTAGATAATAGTATCCCTTATATCACTTGTTAAATATAAATGCCATCTTACATAGTGCTATATAAGGTATTTCCATAATTGACATTTATATACCATATGTACATGATCTAGTTAGATCAATCAGCAAGAATTTTTTAAATACTGGTAATACAAAGACAGAAACCAAAATAAGTCCCTGCCCTCAAGGAGCTTATATTCTACAAGAAACATGCACATGTGTAGCTATATGCAATATAAATACAAATAAAAACAAGGTAATTTTGGAGAGAAAGCAATAGCAGTAGGATCATTAGGAAAGGCTTCATGTTGCAAACTGCATGAGAGCCAAGTGTCAGCAGGAAAGTACTTTGTAAACCATAAACAAGTACATAAACTTTAACATCGCCATCAATTTCTCTGTACATAAAAGAAATTAGGCAACGTACCTGATTTTTTTAATCATAAGATCATAAATTAAAATCTGGAAGGGATCTCTAGAACCTAGTCCATCTAGCCACAGTCAAATCCCCTGATTTTACAATTAAGGAAACTGAGGCCCAGAGCAGAAAAGAAAGAAAACACAAACAATAAGGAGCAGACCTGGGATTCCTGGCTAGGTCCTCTAAACTCCAAATCCAGCACTTTTTTAACTGTAGCATCTAGCTCTCATCAAGAGGCGCCATGGCACAGAGAAGAATAGTACTTAGTTTTAAGAAACCTGAGTCCAAGCTCTGACACTTACCTGCATATCCACTCCCTTAGGTGACTCAATAAAACTGTCTAAACTTCACTTTTAAAAGAATATGCAAAAACTTATCCAATGACAGAGTACCAAGAGAGCTTAGAAATCAATAAATCCAACCCACCCCACTCATTTTATAGCTGAAGAAACTAAGGACTTGAGGTCAAATGTCTTGTCCCAAGCTCACACTAGTAAGTAGAATAGCCTATATAAATTGCAAATCTTATGACTTCAAATCTAGTATTGTATTACATATTAAACTTTTTAACCTTATTTTCTGTAACCTAGAAAAGCAGGTTATTGGGTTTTTTTCACCCTGCCATAACTCGTCTTTAGATTGAGACTAAGAGCTAGAAAGATTGGGCAGGTAATGGCGGCAGTGAAAATGGAGGGTCCACACAAAGACTGCAATGTAATTGGAAAGAATACTGAAAAAAACAAGAACCTGTGTAATTATAATGACAAAATGTGGCTCTTAAGAGATAGCAAATGCACCTCTAGTTATTAAAAAGTGGGAGACTAAGGCTGTGGTATGTGGCATTTTCCTTCAGACCAGATCAGTTTGTTGACTGGTTTTGTTGAGCTTTTTTTTAAGCTACCTAGATTGGAGGAAGGGCATATCCAGAAATGAATGTGCAATTAAAATTTTTTAAAATATTTAAGGGACTACAGAGGATACCAATCACTACTAAAAACAAATCAAAAAAGAAAGAAAAGAAAGTAGACAGACTGCCTTCTGAGGAGATAGAAGTGTGGGCCTATCAAAGTATAAAGAAACACTCAAAGTGGTCTGAAGTTCAATTACAAGCACCCTCCCTCTCTTCCATCTGAGCATTCCCTTACTGTTAGTTTTCTCAAACCCCAATGTATTTTACCTTAACAAGTTATTTCTCCCCTAGTTTCTAAAAAGAGATCCTAAGAAGACAAGAATAGCTGTAATTGTAATAGAAACAATGAAATCATCTTGCACAAAAAGTGGATAGGTGATACTGGCATTCCAGTATGACAAGATCATTTTGTGAAGAATAACAGTTCATCCTGGTAATAAAGAGCTGCATTTTTAAAATAGCAACTCCCTCAAGAGAAGTAAAGTTTAAATGAAGAAAATAATGCTAGAATAAAAACGATTTAATTTGGGGAATTTTGTTTACAGAGTCCACAGAATCATGTTATTACCCTGAACTTTTGCTTACAAATACATGTCATAAGAATGGTTGCAGAGAAGCAGAATGAGAAAGGGCTCCCAGTTATAGCATTAACTAGACTTGTACTTAATGTATTAAAGTGTATCCTGAGGTAAACTAGAACCATGGGCCATTTTTTGTTTTTAAAATTGGAGGTGGAAGCTGCAACACATTTTCGTAATGTAGAGAAAGAGAGACAGCAACAAGACATTCAACAGATTAATAACTCTTTTTAATCCAGATTTTTTTTCTTTTTTCTAAGGAGAGTTTAGTCACTACACAATTACTCCCCATATATATTTGAGATAGAGAGGTAGGGATGAACAGCACTCTCAGCTTGTTTTCTTCTATGGTGTAACATCCTCCAAATTGAGAAACAGAGGCAACTATTGCTATATTTGAAGATAAAGTAATCCTTTCTGGTTTTCTTGCTCTAAAAGGCAACAAATTTATAAGGACGTGTACTCAGACTAAGTGACAAAGTGAACCCAATATACTAAACAAAATTTGAAGGATAGGTGGTGTTTTATTTAATTTTTTTTGCATATCCCCCAGTGCCTAGTACTGAGAAGTCAAAGAACTGTGAAATGTCTTTTCTAAAAAATGTATATGCCTATATATTGAACAGGATAAAGAATGCCAGTCATTCTTACTAAAATTCATTTCACTTTGCAGAAGGAACATGAGATGATCTTTCACATGGAAATCACTTTGAAATTATCATCTAATCATGTAAACCTGATCACAGTTAAAACCACAAAACACTTTAAAATTTTCTATTTTATTAAAGTACAAGCTATATTTATAACTTTTGTTTTACATATTTTTTTTGCAATTATATTACTAAGGTGTCAAATACTGAAAATAGAGCCACCAAGAATGGTCAAAACCTGAAATGTCTCCCAAGAGAGAAAAAGTCTTTTTCTGTTCTTTGGCTCAAAAGCATGAACTTATCCATACTTGTTGATCTGTCAGACATGATGGAAACATACCCAAAGATAATTAACACAAAAGTCTCATTTCAAAAATATAAAGAACAAATAATACCCTATTCTTACTGTCTGATCTCATCAGACTTGAATGACAAAAATAAACTCACAATTATACTGAAATTTCAGGACCTTTTTATTCAGCAGTATGAAAATCAAATCAACCCATTAAGATGAGGCTACATTTCTTTTATTTAGGAGGGATAAAAGGAAAGCTAAACTGTTTCAAGAAATTAAATAGACCTTAATTTTTCCCAAGAAATTTCTTAGTCAAAAGCTTTTATAGTGTGTTATATGTGACAAAATACTAGATTAGGAATTAAAGAATCTGGATTCCAACCCAAGGTTCTAACTTCTGCTATCTGACTTTTGGCAAATCATTTAGACTCTTTTCAATTTATTCATCTGTAAAAGGTAGAATAATAGCACCTGCCCTGAGGAAAGAGAAAATATATGCAAAGTGTTTTGTATAGCTTAAAACACTAAAAGATTTAGCTAATATTGTTATGAGATGGTTGAACTAAATGATTTTTAAATCTATGATGCCAGGTCCTCTAAAAAAACAAACAGAATCAGAATCCACGTTTCTGGAGGTTTAATGATTTAAGGAAAAGAAAGTATTAACAAAAAAAAAATGCATTGATGTTAAACTCAAGTCACTAAACATATGATTATTCAGCACATCTCTAATACTCTTACAGAAAATTACATTCAAAATTTAAATAAGAATTCCTTACAATTAATTTTTTAAAGACATTCAAAAGGTTCACTGTTATTTTCCTTTCAATCAAAGGCTTAAAAGTCATTCTCTGAAGATGTGAAAGCTGTAGGCAAGTTTATCTCATTGAAATTTGTACTTAAAATAATAACTGTGCAACCTTTTCAACAAAGTTACAATTGATGGAAGGTTGTCGGGAAGACAGGTCAAAAAGTAACAATTTCTACTTCATAATGTAAAACACTTTTTTCCACAACTCAGCCTCCTAATAGTTCATAGAAGATGAGTCTACAATTTCTGCTTTAAACCACCCCAGGTTAACAGACCTGTTAAAAATCCCATATCCAAAAACATTACCTGTGTAGTTCTGTACAACCAACCGGAAAGAACAAGCAGATGAAATCTCCATTGCCCAGACTCATTTGAAAGGACATCCTACACAGTTTGCCCAACAGCATGTTTATCTGGGACAGACAACAGACAGACAAGGTACTGGCCTCAAGAGTTGAAAAGGACAGCCTGGATTGCTTTGGGGCAGCTGTAGAGCTCTTCAATAGTTCTTTTAATACTACTATTTTACTAGTATTACTATATAATAGCATCAGGGAATCCTAAAATTTCCAAATAACTAAATATATAAATTTCACACAGACAACGAAAAGGCACATCATGAAAATAACCAGATTGTAATATATAACCAACTAGGAACTCTTAAGAAAAAGAGTAAAAGATTTTTATCAAGGGATCATACGTATGAAAGAATGAATTGGTCACATGGCAAGAGAATGCAATGACAGGTGGATAAGCCAGTGTTCCTATGGCAAGGAATCAAGGAATGCATCCAAAACGACAGGTGTACTGATGAGGTATAAGTACCAAAGTCGATGCAATTTTACCAAATGACAAATTTCTTGGTGACAAATTTCCTGGGAGGATGATCAAGCAGTTCTCAATACAAGGTTATAAGTATCAAACTATTTGAATAGACAACTGCTAACTTAAACAGACATTTATTTATATAACCACAGCAGGAACCTCCTCTTTCAAACACACTGTTCTTCCACAATTTATCAACTATATCTCTGGAATGTCCAGTACGTTTCCATTTATTACTGCTTATTTCCTTTCAAATCATAAAATTTAAAACTTAAAAGCATAGCACACTTAAATTATGTTAATTCTCAGTAAGAAAAATTCATAGGAGAAATAATTTAAAATTGCAAATAATAGCTTAAGCAACAAAACAGGAACTGAGAGGATAATATCCCCTTTCATTAACTAAGTCAGTCCCTGCTGAACACTACAGCCCATTAAACATTATTCCTACTTATAACCTAACTGCAAGTACTAACAAAATGCAATGCCTTATATCAAATTCAGGTAATCTTTTCAGGAAGATTATAAGATATATGTTTTGTCAATCCGTAAGCTGATTAATAAAGAATGAAGTGTCTTCTAATAAATAAGTCAGGCAGGTAGGTTTTATCTGGATATACCAGTCAAAATAGGAGAAAAACTAGATCAAAATAAGATCAGTTTCTACATATGTCAGAAGATGCCATATTGACCTCTTCTCACTTTTATATCTCTAGTCCAGTTGCTCATTCCTCAAAGCACTGGGAAAATTTAGCAGCCAAATGAGTTCATTTGCTTAGTTTTTTTATCTGCTAGGAAAATGAGCAAGAAGCTCAATAGGACAAGTGATGTGCACTAATAATATAGTACAAAGGCAGTCTGGGTTTCTCAAGACCTCTCTTCATTGAATTTATTGACAAGTACAGTTGTACAAGCTGACCCATGTTCCATCTTCTAAGTACACTGTACTAGAAGATGGAACATGGGTTCAGGCCTCCATTCTAACATTCACTAGCTTTGCGCAAGTCTCTGAACTTGCTTCTTCATGTCTGAAAGGGAGATTGAGTGAGAAGATCTGTCAGACAAGTAGAAAGAATTACCACAGAGTAGACTCCAAGGCTCTTTTAAAGTTTATTACAAAGAATCCACCTTACAGTGTTATTAAGGACCACAGTAACATCAACATAAGCTATTGTTAAAATTAAATACTGCTATGTGCAATGATAAAAAGGTGAAAAAAACCACAATCCCTAACAATAAGACATATACACAAACAAGCACAATATAAAGTAAAATGTGATCATAGCAAAGGCAAGATTCAGATAAAAGTGTTCTAAGAAAATGTGAGGGAATATAATGATAGATTCTAAATCCAAAAGAATCAAGAAACCCACCACCCAAAACTTTACAGAGAAGCAATGAATTCAAAATGCAGAAAGAGATAAACATTTTCAAACATGGCTAATATGGGAATTTGCTTTGTCATACTATGTACTGAATGATTTTACGTTTAAATCTGCTCACTGTGGAATATAAGAAGAGAGACATTAATTAAAAACATACTTGCTATACTTGAAAATAATAAACTATAAATCATTTCTTAAAAAGAAAATGTGGGAGATCATAGTCAGCTGGGATAGAGGTGGTAGAGGGCTTTATGGATAAGATGGTATCTGGGTTGGGACCTGAGGGACTGAAACTTCAAAACATTTGGAGATGGATAAAGAGTGGATTCCAGGCAAGGGGAAAAGCCTATCTTGAACTGTGGAGGCAGGGGGTATAAAATGGGCTAGCAGTTAGACCCTAGAGGCTCAATTCTTAACCTGAGATCCATGAACTTGTTTTAAATATTATTTTACTCAGCAAAACCTTGTCACTCCCTCCCAACCACCACACTCACTAAAGAGAATGAAAGAAAAACAAAACTGCTGTTACAAATATGTATAGTAGTCAAGCAAAACAAATTTCCACACTGGACATTCTAATATATGTATAGATACATACATACATATGTATATATGATACATGTGTATACACACATCTTAGTATATGTTTCATTCTGAACTGAGTTCATTAAAAGGGGGAATAGCATGTTTCATCATTAGTAGCTAGTCATTATGCTGATCAGAGTTCATGATTATTTCAAAGATGTTTGTCTTTACAATATTTTTGTCATTATATAAATAGTCCTCTTGGTTCTATGGTTTTTCACTATGCATCAGTTCATTCAAGCCTTCCTAGGTTTCCCGGAAACCATCATTTCTTACACAACAGCATTTCATCATATTTAAATACCATAACTTATGTGGCCATTCATTGCTCAATGGATGTGCACCTCCTCAGATTCTGATTCTTTACCACAGCAGAAAAGGGCTATAAATATTTTTGTACACCCCTAAGAGTTTGTTTTGCTTAGATCTAAACCTTCCCTTAATCTACCCTCTTTCTAATTCCTGTCTCCTTTGTGCCATTTCCTTATTTCCCTGTGGTGTAAAATATATTTCTGCACTCAGCTGTGTGAACTTTTTTGACTACTACATATGAGGAGGTTCAGGTGTCAGCTGCCTTTTTGTTTGAAATCCATGTTTTGTGACATAATTTCCCAAAACCTTCCTTTCCCTTCTTCCTCCTCATTTTTCTCCTCCCCTTCCATTCTTCTTATAAGATTATCAAGACATAATAGAACCACTCCCTTTACGACTCCAGATGATGAAAGGATAACTGCATTTCAATATAATTGGTTTCCTTTGTAATCCTATATATTTTATTTTACATTCTGAAAAAAGGTTCACAGCCTTTACTCAACTGCCAGAGAGGTCCATGACTTCCAAAAAAAAAGGAGGGGGGGTAGTTTAAGAACCCCTGCCACTGTGTATATATGGGGACAGAGCAGGCTGCACAACAGCCAGCCAGTTATGCCACAGGATTTCAGGCTGCCCAGGAAAAATGTAGGGTTGCCACTGTGAACTCTCCTGTTTGTCCCGTGGCCTGAAGAAGTTTAGCTTACTTTAATTTTGGCCCCTATTTGCTGCCAAGTTGTGCAAGTTAAGGATAGAGTAAAATAAATCTGGAAAAGCAGATTAGAGCCAGACGGAGTTTAAATGCCAGGGTAACGTGTTTTATCCTATAAATAAGAAGCCACTGAGTTCAGAACAAGTGAATAACTTGATACATTAAGATTACTTTGGCAGCTACAAAGTGAATAGATGAGATACACTAGAAAGAGGAAGAATGGTTAGGAGGTTATTCTAATAGCCCACAAAGATATAAATGAGGTCCTAAATTAGGATGGTAGTACCAAATGAAAGCACTAGATTTGGAAACAGAGAATCTGTTTGGTTTCTTAATAGCTAGGTGTCCTGGGAAACCACTTCACCTCTGAGCGGTTATATTTCCTCAATATAAAATGGAAGGATTAGACTAAATGGCCTCTAAAGTCATTTCCAACTCCAAATTAGGTGAAAAAAGAAAATGACACAGGGAAAGATAACTGTACAGGTAGACTCAAGTCCTGGCAATTAACTGAACTAAAGTGAGGAAAAAGAGGAAGAGGATTTGTCCTTAAATCCCTGGCAGGATAGGGGTGCTATTCATAGTACTAAAGGGAGCATAGTGAAATTTGTACAGAGTTCGGGGTACTGGTGGTATATCTATATGGAGATGTCTAGCAAGTAGCTGGAAATAGTAAACAGGAGCTCAAGGGAAAAACTAGGGCCGCATATATGTGTATAAATGAAAGAAATAGATGAGATTATATAGAAAGAAGAGAGAAAAGGATCCAAAACAGAGCCTTATATACATGTCTGGTGAATGAGACAAAGACGAAAAGTAGTTCACATAGTATAATATGATCTGAACCAAGATCCTGACTGTAGCCATTGCTTTTTCCACCATCTCAGGCTGCCTGTCCTTCTCTCCCCCTCACCCATCTTTTCTAATCAGTCCTTTCTCTCAACTAACACAGCATCCACCCTCCTTACCGCTTTCCTAGATTATCACTAGTGGAAAGAACATCAAGGATGTGGGTTCAAATCCCCAGCTTTGCCAATTGCTGATTGTGACCCTGAGCAAGTCACTCAAACTTCCCTGGGTCTCAGTTTCCTCATCTATGAAATAAAACTGGCCTAGACAACCTTCGAAGTCCTTCCTAGTTCTGAATTAATGAGATATGAAGACTTCTTTTTGTTGGGGAAGGAGGACGACAATAAGGCTGAGAGTGGGAAGATGAGAGAAATGGAGGAATAAATGAATAATGGAACAAAATCAATGAGGAGAGGGAATCAGCAAACAAATAGTCTTGGCCAGGATAGGGCAACTCATCAGCTGTCAAAGTGATGTAGCTCTGGTCATGTCACTTCCCTATTCAAAAAGCTCCACTGGCTCCCCAATACCTCTCAGCTAAAGTATATACTACTCTGACTTTTAAAGTCCCAGATTTATTGTATGTTCCCCTTCCTACACACTACATTCCACCCAAAATGGACTATTTGCTGTGTCTCATACATGTTATTCCATTTTCTGTCCCCATGCCTTTTAACAGATTGTCCCCCATGACAGCAATATATTCCCACCTCATTTCAGCCTCTTAGAATCCCCAGCCAGCTTCAAGGCTGTGATAAATATAACCTACTGGAAACTGCAGGGCACTCATCCCCCTCCCCCTTCAGTTGCTAGTAGTACCTCCCACACCACCAACCAAAACTACCTTAAATTTACTTTGTATCTATAATTGGTTCACCCCCAAAAAAAGTAAACTCCTGCAGGGCTGGATAGTTTTGTTTTGCCTTTACATCCCCATAGATACAGGCAAAGTACCAGGAGGCAGAAGTGCCAAGAGGAGGGAAGGCAGAGATGTTTAAAATTGTGGAAGAGGTTCTTAAAATTGGTGGCCAAAGAGATTCCAGGCAGGACAGGCCATAAGCAAATTTGGAAGAAAAGATCGTCTCTGTAGTCCTTCCTCTATGCCACCCTAACAAAAGAGGAAGACCAATCATTCAATAAGCATTTATTGTGTGCCAGGGTCTGGGACACTTTAAAAAAAAAAAGGTAAAAACAGTCCCCATCCTAAAGTAATTCACTTCCTAAAGGGGAGAAAACATGCAAACAATTATGTACAAAGAAGGTACGTTCAGGAAAAATTGGGGGCTATCTCAAAGGGAAAAAGAAAAGGTTTCAGGCAGAAGATGGGATTTTGGCTGAGACCAGGAGCTGGGGAAGCCAGAAAAAAAGGAGATAACAAAGGAGAGAATTTCCAACAGGAGAGAGTGAAAATGCATGGAGTTGGGAGATGGAGTGTCACTGCCTTACACAGAATGAGGAGAGAAATAAAGTTTAACACCAAAAAGGAAGAAAGGGTTGTAAAGGCCAAACATTGTAATTTACCTTTGATCCTAGAGACAACAGGGAACCACTGGAATTTACTGAATAGGTTAGTGACAAGGTCAGACCTGAAATTTAAGAAAATCACTCTGATAGTTCAATGTAGGACAGATTGGAGTGGGGAGAGAATTGAGAAAAGTTGGCCAACTAGTGGGGTATTGAAAAAGTCTGGACATAAGTTATAAGAACTTATACCAGGTGGTACTAGTATCAGAAAAGTGGACATTTATGAGATGCTGTGAAGGTAGAATCAACAGGACAGGGCAATAGATTGGATAAAGGAGGAGGGGAAGAGGGGGAGGGAAGGAGGGAAAGAGAGGGAAAGAGAGAGAGAGACAGACAGAGAGTGAGAGAGACAGAGACACAGAGACACAGAGAGAGACAGGGAGAGTTAAGGATGCAAACCTGGTAACTGGAATAATGGGGAAAGTACAAAATTCATGAAAGCTTAAAACAACACTTACCACTCCCAGGGTCTTCTTTAGAAAGTTTGAGTTAAACTCCCATAATAGGTAACACTTATATCAAAAGTTTTCATCACAAACTAACACTCAAGTGCCTTTTAATGGCCAGTTGGGGCTTTCCCAAATCCCCTAAATTCACAAGATATATAGACAATTATCTAGGGTGGCTAAAAGACTATTTTGTCTGGTTCTCACCTAATCTACCATCCTAAGTTTCTCCTATTTAATAAAATATATTCACTCATTCAACAAATATTCAGTGCTTCCAGTGTGCTAGGTGCAGTAAGAGAAAAGATGAACAGATGAAAGATGAAAGGATATAGTCCTCAACCTCAAAGAGCCCTAAGTTTAGTGGAAGAAATATGATGAGCACATAGCTCTGATAAAAGGTATTTTGTAGAAGTGCAATAAGGGAGTTATACAAATGAGAGCCACAGATGAACTCATTTGTACCTGAGTTCAAATTCCAGTGCTGCTTACTTAGGGCAAGTCACTTAACCTCTTTGAGCTGATCAGTTTTCTCAGGTGTAAAATAAGAGGGATGTTCTAGACAGCCTTTGACAGTCCCTCCCAGCTCTAGATCTAATTAATAGGCTAGGAAACAAAATCAGTCAGTCAATAAACATTTATTAAGCATCTATTATGTTAGGCCAGGGATTTGTTCTGTAAGACTTGGATTCAGTCAAAAGAACTTCTTCTGTAAAACTTGGATTCAGTCAAAAGAACTTCTTCTGTAAAACTTGGATTCAGTCAAAGGACCACACCTGTGGCCTCGAGGCCAAGGTTCCCCACCCCTGTGCTAGGCACTGTGCTAAAACCAGTGATACAAAAATAGACAAGGCGTTCAAGGAGCTCACAATGTAACGCAAGAGAGAACAAACAAATATTTACAAACAAGCTATATTCGGGATAAAGAAGAAAAAATTCACAGAGAAAAGACACTAGAATTAAAGAGTGGTTGGGAAAGGCTTGAAGCCAGGAGGCAGAGTCACAATTACTTCTGGCTGGAGGATTCAGCAATGTCCATTGACAGAGAATTATCATAGATCTACATCTGGAGGCCTAAGAAGGTTAAACTGACTTGCCCAAGGTTGAGCAGATAATAAGCATCATCCTCTATCTTTCTTCCTTCACAGCCAAACAGAGAAAAAGCTGTCTACACTGAGTGCCTCCACTTGTTCACTTTCTACTGACTGCAACCCCTTACAATCTGGTTTACTTCTCCACTAGATAGATGGAGATAGGATTCTCAAAGTTAATAATGCTCTCTAGACTCCTAAATTTAATGGTCTTGCCAGATATGGTAGCACACCTGGATGTCCCACAGACTTCTCAAACTAGGCATGTCCAAAACATAATTTGCTGTTTGTTTCTCATCTCCTCTTCCAACTTCCTTATTTCTGTTGAGGGCCCTACCCATTCTCCAAAGACTCAGGTTCATTACTTGAATATCATCCAAAACCCAACATTCTCACATCCCAATATCCAATCAATTGTCAAGTCTTGTTATTTCATTTCCCAACATTCCTCACAACCTTCCCTCTCTGTCTACTCACAACACCACACACCACTTTAGTTTAGGCCCTTCATTCCCTCTCCCTGAACTACTACAATAATTTCCTAACTGGTGGTGTCCTTGCCTCAAGTCCCCCCCTTCTTCAATCCATCCATCCATCCATTACACAGCTGCTAAATTTATAGTCCTGAAGTGCAAGCCTGATCATGTCATGCCATTTCCCATCTTAATAAGTATCGGTGACTTCCTCTGCTCTGGAGATTCTTCAGAACAGTCTATTTTCACCTTTCTTTTCATCCGCTGTGCATAAATGCTTGTTGACTTGACGGCCTGGATCCAACCCATCTTTCCGAGGTGATAACACTTTCAGGCTGCCTTTTGGCCCAACCGTTCTACTTGCAGTTTGCTGTACACATTTCCGGCTTCTGTGGCTTTGCACAGGCTAACCCAGTCGTGCCTAGAACAGAGGCTCTCTCCCCCTCCCCCAGACTCAGATCCAGGGCCGCCACCCCCAAGGGGCCTTTCGTGGCTTCGAAGTCGTTCCTCCCCCTCCCCCACGCACCTCGTATTTATGTTGCAAATACTGTTATTACTTATCACAGCCCGGTATTCTCCCAGGAGAAAATAAGCTCTTCGAAGGTAACCGACAGTGTCCACCTTCGGATTGGCATCCCCAGAGCCCAGTGCAGTGAAGAGCACACAGTAGGGGCTTAATAAATGCTCGTGAGTCTGACTGCTTCGAGCCGGGGTGATGAGCGGGCTGGGGCAAGGGCAAAGAGGTGAACAGCCAACGAGGAAGGGAATGCAGCCCGAGGACCCGCACATCCTGCAGCGCTCGGGCTCGTTAAATAAACAGTGTCCGGACCGACTCGGAACCAAGAAAACGGGCCACCCTCCCACGCCCTCCTTCCCCGCCGGTTCCGGCGTGAGCCCCCGGGTCGGGATGGAAGCGGCAGCTGCCGTTCCGGGCTGAATTCGGTCGTTATCAGAGGGTGCAGGGAACACGAAAGCAAGCCTCACCAAGCCACTCGGATCTGCGGGGTCCGCGGGGTCGGGGGAGCGTTGGGCTCCGCTCCATATGGACCCCGCAGGCTGCGTCCCAGCCCAGGGAAGGAAGCCCGGCCCCAGCCCCCTTCCGCTTTGCAGGAGGGTCCACACGACAGCCGAAGAGCTGGCACACACGGGTGCGCACAGCCCGGAGCAGCCCCGGACCCCCAGCGTGAGCCGACCCCGGGCACCGGAGCGGGTGACCGCCTCAGACACAGTACCGGGCGCTTCTGGAAGAACCCAAAAGGGACCCGACTCGTACCTGAAAGTGGCCAGAACCACCTCCCGAAGCCGGCGCCGGCAGTCGTGCAGGCGGTGAGACGAGGCTCAGGTCCCCAGTGACGCTTCTCATAAAAACAACAACCTGCTTCAGAGGCTCTGGCAGCTGAGGCGACGAGGACGACCGGCGGCGGCGACGAAGACGACCGGCGGCGGCGCCGAAGGGCATGCTGGGACGTGTAGTCCCCCTTAACCCTGACTTTGAGAGAAGGCGGAGTCGGAGAACTACAATTCCCATAGAAGAACGCGGCCCCGCCGTTGGTCGACTGCAGGAAGCAGCGGCTCGCCCGGGGTGTCAGCTGTGCGATCACAACATCCGGGCCTTAGCGCTAAAAAGGGCGCAGGAGCTCGTTGTTATGGAAACGGGTTCGGGGACTTCCCCGGCGCTGATTGCACCTACTTCACTCTGCTTGATCTCGAGGGCCGGACCTCCTTTGCCTCACCTCTTCCGCTCTAATCTGGGGAGTGACGGGGCCTTCAGCGCTGTAGCGGGTGGGGCACCCCCCGCCCGCCCGCCCACGGCTGGCTTTATTTAGTGGAGCGGAAACCGCGCGTTTGCTGAAGAGATTGAAGGAAATGGTGAGACTTTCCTCTAGAAACGATAGAGGAGGATTGGGCCGCGCAGGTGGGAGGGTGGAGCGGGGGGTGGGGTGTATTTAGGAGAACTGATGACACTTAGGATGGGGGGTGGGGGGAGGGAGAGGTCTAGTCAATCCTCAGGCCCCCTTAGTTATAAAGGAGGGCTCACGGGGGGAAGGAAAAGGGGGAGGAGGAGGAGGAGAATTTGCCCCCAGAGACCAAGTTGTGTGGATGGGCAGAGCCGCCAACCTGTGACCCCCAGCGAGAAGAGCTGCGTGCGGAGATACCGATGGTGTGGCTTATCCTAAAGGGGCTGGGGCTGGGCAGTAGAGGGTTCACTGGGAGCTTGGACGCCCAGTCTAGAGCCAACAACGAAAACCGCAAGTGGCAGAAAAAATAAGTTATTAGAAACATGTAACGGCACCTGAAATTGACCTGGTAAATTTCACAACATTTTCACTTTCAGGGTACTTCCAAAAGTTCTAATGACTTATAATGTCGTTGAAAACATTATTGTCCTCTCGTAAGGAACAGCAGCTGCTGACATATCCAGGCATCCTGAAAAGAGCCCTGGGTCCATTGTCAGAAGACCCCTCCCCTTCCAGCTCTAACATTCTATTATGCCACTATGTTACCACATAAAAATGTCACGATAAAGTAGGAATTACCAGTAGTTAAATTGTAACTTTAAAAACCAAAGCCAGAATGTTAAGGGTTAAATATGTTCAGTACTTACATACTGAGTTAAGTGTAAAAAAAATAAAAACTGCCAAATAATTCTTTGGTCTAAATTTTATTGAAGCTTCCTGTTTGAAGCAGACATTGTAAGTATAACTGATCAAACACTTTTACTAAGCATCTACTGTGGGCTGGATAGACCCTGATGATACAAAGATAAAATGTTTCAGTTCAATAGTATTTATTGAATTCCGTATACAGCCCAGTCCTTGCAGCAAGCAGTCAGAGCTTAACATTTTTATAGGCACATATGCTGCAAAACATATAGTAAAATACTCTATTATGCCCACTGTTGTTCTGATGAGGTTGAGGGGTGATCGGGGACCCCAAAATACTGACAGTCCGTGTGGTGCTCGAATGAATTCAACTCAAGCCTTCTTAAAGCCAAAGAAAACAAAGTTTATTAAAGATTCGCCAAATTGGGTTGCCTCTTAAGGAGCCTAAGCATTTGTAAGCTTGTATTCAGAAGCGGGCCAGATAGAATCCCAGCTAGACAGAGTCTGAGCTGCACTGAATCTGAGCACCTTCATGGAGGCAAGATGGAACTAAATACAGAAAAGACTATAGGAGGGATCTGGGGGGGGGGAGTGGTCCGGTAGTCCAGGGTGATGGGAGGAGGGGTTTAGGAAGGGTCTTGAGGAAAAGTCCTAGGAGGGAATCCAAGGAGGGTCAAAGGCTGGAAACACCTGGAGGCTATCAGGAGATATCAGACAATGGAGGGTTTGGGTGGGAAGCAGGTGGGACAATCCAGAGATCTGGATAGGGGCGGTATGGGAATGGACACAGATCTTGATGGGAGTGGTTGGCAGCCTGGGGAATGAGGTTTTGATGGGATCACGGGTGGGGGGTGCAACAGAGACCAGAGTAGAATGATGATGAAAAGCCCATGGGCTTCCTGAGACTGCCTGAACAAATAGGAAGATTAGATTCGAGTAAGAAAGGTCAGATTAAGTGGGAAGATTCAAGGGGAGCTCAAGGAGGCTCCCAGAGTCTGAACCCCATCAGTTCTTCAGGAGTTACAGACTTATAGCTTTATATGTCATGGAAAACAGCATTGCCTGCTTATTATATTCCTTTCTCTCTTCCAGGACAAAGGAGTGACTGATAACCCTTGCCTAGGAAAGATTAGGCAATTTGGGAATGGAACAGTTCTCAGCTAGGGAACATTCCCCTTCCTAGAACCTGTCAGGAGTTTAGTGGTAGCGGTTATCCAGGAAGACTATAAAGGGAGCTAACTCAGGACAGTCAAGAGAAATAGTACAAATCTCAGACCTGGGAGACTCAGACTCTCCAAGTCCTGGGTTCAGCTGATGTAACTTTCATCTGTGTAACTTTAGGGAAATAATGTAGCTGTTATGTGAATCAGTTCCTCTCTGCTGTTAAAGAAGGATAATTATACTACTTCTCCTGGTTTTCAGAGAGATATGAAAGTGCTTTGAAGAAGTTAAGCATATAAGTATAAGCTTTTATTATGTTTAGTATGTCGTGAAGCATTTGTGAGGTGGGCCGTGCCTTTTGCTATGTTGGGTCATAGTTTCCCCGCTTCCCTCAGAGTAAATATGGGACTGTATCCTCCATGCTTGTGGGGTTGCACTAAAGATCTACTAAGAGTGTAACTTTTACTGTTTACTTATCTCAACTATTTAAAATCTTTAGTATTTATTAGAGTGTAATGTGAATTGGTTCTATTAACCAGACAATTGCTATAGGTGAATTACCCTTTCTTTCATCACATCTGCCACTCCCAACCCCAAGACCTAGCTGCATATCCTTGTTGCAGATTTTCACTGTTTCAAAAAGGGCTTCAGAGATTTTTCTAGGGATGCACTTAAGGATGCATAAAAGCAAGCTATTCATAATTAATTATTGTATCATTTGATCTAGATGACTTTTATGCCTTGGAGAAAGTCCTCTGGAACCACTGGTCTTTTGTTCACAGACTCCATCTCAAGTTGCTTTGCCTCACATTCTTTCCATCTTCCAGTTCTCAGACTTAAGAGTCCTCAAAGAAGTTATCTTATCCGTTCCCACCCTCTCATGTGATGACCATTCCTTCTTTTAGGATATAAAAAAGCCTCTCTCAGGAGGCCCAAGTGAGTCAAAAAGATAGCATCTACAGGCAATCTACCACTGTAGTTGGTCACAAGAATTACCACAAAGAATTAGTGAGGACCAGGGATCTCATTTCACATTAAGTATGGAGGGCCAGAAGAAATTTAGAATGAGCTGCATAGGTTTACCATGTTTGTCTTTTTGTCATTGGCAAGTAACTGGTATCTAAATTCAAAGTGCAGGCCAGTCTCCCTTCTAGAAAAGAAGGTAAGAGGGCCCAAAGAATGTTATTCTATTCTCCAAGTTATAAGGAGAATATAGAGAAATAGGATGGCCTAAAACACAGAGGTAAAGAGATCTTAAAGAGGCAGAAAGGAATATGACCTATGTCAGAGCATTGCTGGCTAGTAGAATGTGATAGGAGAAAGAAAAGAAGGACCATTGAATACCTGTAGTTAAATAAGGGATTTCAGGCCTTTTTTGTTTAGTTTTGCTGAGGGGGAGCCTTGACTCTCTGAAGAGGAAGCAGCTGCTTCAACCAAGGAATAATAACAGGGATCTGGGGTACAATAGGAGAGAGGTCATGGAATAAGGATCAGAGGAAGAAGACCCAAATACTGTTTCAGTGAGTAGTGTTCACTCACCTTGAGAAATCTTCAAACAGTGTTTGAACAATCAGTTGTCTCGTGTTATAGTGGAGATGCCTTTTATGTATGAGTTTGACTTAGTGGCCACTTAGGTTTCTTCAACTCTGAAACTGCAGTTCTTTTAATGTGGTAAGGAGTACTGAAGCAATTACTTATCTAACATTAATAGAAAGAATTGCTATGTTCCTAAAGCATGTATCTGAAAAATAACACAGACTCCCAATATTCTTCACCCTTCATTGCTATTCTATGGATTAACATGGAAACAAATGATATGGGCAGAAGGAGCATTGTTAGGGATGATAATGTCTTAAATAAGGTACTGAACCTGTAAGGACACCAATGGTATTTTCATCACAGCTAAAAAAAAAAAAAAAAAAAAAAAAAAAGAGGCAAGAAGTAAAGAGAAAAGCAGAAATAGGAACATGATGGCTGAACTTAGAAATTTTGATTAGCACAGTGACCAACCACATTCCAGAGTACTTAAAGCATGCTACTAAGATCAGGTAGAAAGGTAATGGATTTAAGACTACAGAATGAGGCGTGTGTATATGTACAAATGCATACATATACAAAAATACGTAAATGTTTTTGGGCATAGCTAATGTGAGAATTTGTAAGGGATGTGTCAACAAGGGGAGGGAGAAGTAGGCAGGAAAGAATTCAAAACAGAAAATTAAAAAAAGAAAAAGATGTGGTCTGAGATTGGAATATGGAGACCTTTACCACAACTAGAGACAGCTAAGTGGACCAGGAGTCAGGAAAACCAGAATTCAAATCTAGTTGTACACACTTATTAGCTGCATGACCTCGGGTAAGTCACTTAACTTCTGTCTGCCTCAGTATTCTCAACTGTAAAAAGGGAATCATAATAGTACATACCTCATAGGGTTGTTGTAAGGATCAGATTAAATATTTTAAAGTGCTTGGCACAGTACCTAGGATATAGTGGGCTTTTTTTTTTTATTTATTTAGTATTTTTCCCCAGTTACTCATAAAAACAATTTTTAGCTTTCATTTTTTAAAACTGTGAGCCCAAATTCTCTTCTTTCTTCCCTTCCCACTTCCCTTCATTGAGAAGGTGAACAATTTAATATAGGTTATACATGTCTAGTCGTGCAAAACACTTCCATAATAGTCATGTGGGAAAAAAAATAGGCAAAAAACTCAAGAAAAATAAAGTTTAAAAAAGTACCCTCTAGTCTGCATCCGGACACCATCAGTTCTTTGTCTGGGGATGGACAGCATTTTTCATCACAAGTCTTTCAGAGTTTTCTTGGATCATTGCATTGCTGAGAATAGCTAAGTCATTCACAGCTGATCATCCTACAATATTGCTGTTACTTTGTACACAGTACATTTCACTTTGCATCCAGAGAATCTTTATAATATAAGAGAAGCAACAGAAGTAGAGATACTTGGTAATTTATAGAAGATAGAACCCAAAAAATTAACTCTCAGGCTTTATGTAAACAAAGTATGAGTAACAAACAAAATGAACTAAATATCCTAACTGAAGAAGACCTAATTTAATCTGAAACTTGGTGGGATGGAGCAAAGGGGAAGGTAGCAATGTAAATTTAGAAAATATATTCATATGAGGAAATCCAGGAATCTGACTGGGGAAACATGACAGAGAGTATTTTGGTAAAGATCAGTAAAGGAAGAAGCAAAAGTAATACTGTCTCAGGTTTATACCACATAAGTAGTATAAAGTGCTTATAAAGAAGCAAGAAATAAATAAATTTTGGAAAAGATCACAAACCTGGCATGAACACATATCCATAGTAGTAACAAAGGACTGCAGACATACCTGCTCCAGCTCTTTCTGCCAAAAGTGGTTTAGTTCTTGATTCATCTTCATCAGAATTGTAAAAGAACCAGCAAAGGGGAACTGCTATTCTACCTGATTTTCACTACCAAGGAAGAACTAGTTCTTCAAGCAAAAATGACAGAAGCCTTGGGAGGATACAACCTTCCAACTTAGAATTTATGATAAATTCCAAAAGATTTAGGGAAGGAAGAACAAATAGAATCTTATGTATTAAGACTGAAGGGTAAATCACCCTGGAAAGGATAGGAAGGTATAAAGAGTCTAAAGACAAAAAAAAATCCACATGAAAAAGGAGTTTTTACAAATTCTCGAAGGACTTCACAAAAAGACATGTACAGAAGAGAGAGGAAACAAGAGCAGACAATAGAATACCACACAAAGTACTATTCTGTAGAAAGTGTCAAGAATGTTAAAGTTCACAATGAACTAAGGCTGACATGTTAAAGATGACAAAAATATGGGAAAAGAGAATCAAAGAAGGGGCATGACCATTGGTCAGGAGAGATGGGATAATAATAACAACATAGAAGTAACAACTTAACTCTTAGGTTGTTTGTGTTCTTTCTACAAAAAGGAATGACTTTTAGATTAGAAAGAACGTAGCTAATGGCAAGGTAAAACCCATCACAAGTAAGAGATAATAAAAGATCATCTAGTTGCTCTTTTAGGAATTCACTTCACAAGGCCTAGATGCACTAGATTCATTCCACAGTTCTGAAAGGTCTGGTGAATGTGAACTGAACCACTGCCAGCTGTCTTTACAAAATAATGGAGAACAGGATTGGGGGATGGCAAATGTCTCTGCCATTCAGAGAGGAATCTGAAAACTGTAGACCAAGGAGTTTGCCTTGAATTCCTAGCAAAATGTTATGACATTTTAAAAAGGATGATGAGTGAATATCTAAATAGGAAAAATAGTATCACCAAGAGCCCATGTGGCTTCATCAAAAACAGATCATCCTATGCTAATCTTTTTATTTTTCTTGACAGTTTCTAAACCAGTAATCAGGGAAATACTACAATATGTATAATTTCGGCAAAAATAGTTGACAATCTCTGGTGCTATGCTTATTGACAAGATGTAGAGAAGTATCTGTGCTGAAAATTCAGGAATTTTCACTTCCTGTCTTTCACTTTTTCCCCAGACGATCACTATTGATTTGGGCTTACCTTCTTTCTTCATAGGCAGCAGTTTCAATAAGGTACTGCCTGCCATCCTTGCATCTTTTACCCTTTGTTTTTCAGTCATTCAGACCCTGAAACAATACTACTATCTGCCATGAGTTCCTTCTCCCTTTCACTAACTCCTTGGTATTATCCCCCATTCTCCTCTTTCTCCTCTCTTTTTGTTAAATTGTTTCCCAATTATATTTTAATCTCGTTCAGTGCCAACTTGGAGTGCCTACAGGTTACCTGTTTGATATCTCTAGTGGACACCAAGACTTTCTCATGGATACATTCTTCTCTTCTCTGTACAACATCTCACTCTGTGACTTCACCAGCTCCCATGGGCTCAATTATTATCTCTGTGTAACAGGTGACTCCCATTTGTATGAATACTTCCTTAGTCTCTTTCTTGAGCTCCAATTCCACATAACCAACTGCCTACTGGATATTTTATACTGGATATCTCATAGACATCTCAAACTCAGTCTGTCTAAAAGAGAACTCATTCTCTTCTCCCCTAAATCTGCCCCTTTTCTGAACTTCTCTATTTCTATCAAAGGGTAGCACCATTTTTCTAGTGAACAAGGTTCACTTATTCAGTCATTCAGTCGTGTCTGACTCTACATGACCCATGGACAAAGTCTATGGTTTTCCTGGCAAAGATACTAGAATGGTTTGCCATTTCCTTCTCCAATATGTCCCCATTTTGCAGATGAAAAACTGAGGCAGATAGGGGTTAAATGGCTTGCACAAGATCACCCAGCTAGTGTCTGAAACCAGATTTGAACTCAGATCTTCCTGACTCTAGTGCTGTAGTGCTCTTCCAGTGCTCTATCCACTGTAGCATCCAGCCTTGAGTCCTCACTATCATTCTTTCAATCTGCTGCCCAGGGTCACACAGATAGTGTCTTGAGACCAGATTTGAACTCAGGAAAATGGGTTTTCTTGAATCCAGACCCAACACTCTAAACTCCTAGGAAAATTCATATATGGTCCCTGCCTCTACTTCCTCACCATCCACTTCATTTCTCTCCCATGTAATCTAGCATGATGCCCACCACAATGAAACTACGCCCCCAAACATGGTCTAATTAACTTTCTCACTCTCTTTCACACACTACAACTTATGAAATTATACATCACTACTTTGCCACCCCTAGATACTCTTTCCCCTGGCAACTTCCATGACTCTGCTGTCTTCTGTCTGGATTGGTCCTTTTCAACTCTTCTTTGCTGAATCATTATTTTCCTTCTGTACCACAAGTATCGGTGTCTACCACCCAATCTATCTTAGACCACTCTTTTCTGTTCTTTTTACTCTTGCTGATCTCATCTACTCCTGTAGGTTCAGTTACTATCTTCTACACAGGTTTTCTTACAAATCCATATATACAGCCCTAATTGAACTTCTGAACTCCAGTCTTATTGTCAGTTGCCTGCTGTATACATTCCCATCAGCATCTAAAATTCATCATGTTTAAATTCATTGTCCCAACTCAACCCACCCTTCCTTCAAAATTTCATATGTTCAAAGAAGCTACTACCAACCTCCCAGTCACACAAATACATAACTTCAAAGTTATTCTTGCCTCTTCTTTCTCTTTATGGATTCAGTCAGTTGTTCCCAGTTGATAGTCAAAAGAATATAAACAGACAGTTTTCAAAGGAAGAGATTAAAACTATAAATAGCCTTATGAAAAAATGCTCCAAATCACTAATAATTAGAGAAATGCAAATCAAAGAAATGGGCAGGTAGGTGGCACAATGGATAGCGTGCTAAGGTCCTAGGCCTGGGGTCAGGAAGACTCACCATCTTCCTGAGTTCAAATCTGGCCTCAAATACTTACTAGCTCTGTGATCTTGGGCAAGTCACTAAACCCTCTGTTTGCCTCAGTTTCTTCATCTGTAAAATGAGCTGGAGAAGGAAATGGCAAACCACTCCAGTATTTTTGCCAAAAACAAAAAAAACACCAAGCCCTTCAAATGGGGTCACAAAGAGTCAAACACAACTGAGACAGCTAAACAACAAGAAAAACTGAAGTAATAATGAGGTTCTACTTCAAACCCATCAGACTGACGAAGTTGACCAAAAAAGGAAAATGACAAATATTAGAGTAGCTGTGAAAAAAAACAGGCATCCTAATGCACTGTGATTGGTGCAGTCACTCTAGAAAGCAATTTGGAAGCATGCCCCAAAAAGTCATCAAATTCTGCATGATACTCTTTGACCCAGTGATACTACTACTAGATCTATAACTCCCAAGAGACCAAAGAAACTGAAAGTGGACCCATACATACTATGAAAATATTTATAAAAGGTTTTTTTTCTTGTATTAGCAAAGAAGTGAAAACTAAGGGAGTGTTATTAGTTGGAAAATGGCTGAGCAAATTATGATTATATGAATGTATTAGAATACTATTATGCTCTAAGAAATGATAAAAAGAACAATTTTAATGAAACCTGAGTAGTTTTATATGATATGATACAGAGCAAAGTGAACAGAACAATGAAGATAGCTCATACAGTAACAATACTATAAAAGCAAATAACTTTGAAAGCCTTGAGAATTCCTATGTAGCAATGACGACGTGTAAGTCTAGAGGACCAGGGATGAAATATTATTCCGGTCTCCTGAAAAAGGAGATGGACTCAGAGTGCAGAATGATAAAGACACACACCACACACACCAGGGCCACTGCACCAAGTCATTTTGCTTGATTATGCATATTTGTCACAAGGGTTTAATTTTTTATTTTTCCAATGGGAAGTAGGAGAGAAAGAAAATAGATTTTTGTTAATTACAAAAAATAAAATTTAATTAAAAATTGTATTTAGTCAGTTGTCAAATCTTGTCAATGTGACCTCCACTATATCTCTAGAATCCATTCCTTCTCTCTACTTACATGACTGTCACCTTAGTTCTGAGCTTGATAGGCTCTCCCCTGGACTACTCTTCTCATAATTATTCCTCCTGCCCTCATGCTGTCCCTTCTTAGTGAACCCCCCCTCTACACAGGTGTCAAATTTCCTAATGCACAAGTCTGAATAGGTTGCTTACTCTCTTGCTCTAAAACCTTCAGTGACTTCCTAATGCTTCTGGTAAAAAATGTAGGCCCTCTCCACAATCTGGCTTCAAGCTACCTTTCTGTCTCTGTTTCAGATTACCCACCATTCATGTATATCCCATAAATTCCAGCCAAACAAGTTTGCTATCTGTCTTCTCAATTTAGCATATCTTCCACCTATGTTCACTTATACAAACTGTGCTCCAAGCCTAAAAATGCACTTTCCTTATCTTCACCTTTCAGAATCCTTATCCTCCTTTTAAGGTTTAGCTTAGTTGATCCTTACATCCTGTAGCTGTCCCTAATCTTCTAATCCCTGCACTCTTAGCGCTCTCTCTTTACTCCTACCACTTGTCTCCCCCTTCCTTCCCTATCCTGCCTTATGTTTATGTGTTCATGTTACATTACATAAGTAGGATGTAAGCTTTTTGGAGGCAGGGACTAGTGCATTTTTGTATCCCCAAAACTTCTCAAAGTGCCTGACACATGGTGGACACTTAATAATTACTGATTTGACTGTGTCAAGTAGAACAGTCCTATTGATCAAACTTTCTGGGAATAATACAATATATTTATCTTTTAGGAAAATAAAGTTACTTCAACTGAGAAGAAATTGCCTCCAGAGAAACAACCAAAGCCTACAGACCTTCCTCCCTGTGTAAATCCAGGCAATCCTGTGTTTTCCTGTATGTTGGATCCCTCTACCCTCCATACATCTACTACATTGTCAAAACCTCAGATGATCATGTATAAAACAACTTCAGAGAGTTATGGTGAAATGACACCTATAGCACCATTTCTTCCCTGCAACTTTTTTCCGAAGAATGAAACATTTACAAATCACCTTAGACTGACTGGAATGTTTCAGAATCATTATCTAAACACTGTCCTTGACAGAGGCAGAGTCATTGACTTTCCAAATTTTCAACACACTCTATGAAAATACTTTGTGCATTTATGGGGAAATTTTCATTTTGGAAAAATGTGCATTTAAAATTAGGACTATTCATTTAACAAAAATATTTGGACCACGTTGAAGATACTTTAAATGAATAAACCAGGTGGTTAAGGTAATTGTCTTCTTACCTGAATGACGGATCTTTGATTTTAATGTTTCTGAGCCCCTCCCCTGTGGAAAATTATAAATAGCATTTATCTCTTAAAGATAATCTATTCAGAATAGGTGAAGTAAATAAATATAATTTTAAAAATGAAACTGGATATATCCTTATCTAAGCTATTTCTTTATATTTGGGATTTACATTCTTAAAAAGAACTTCAGACTGTTTTAATTATTTCATCTGTATGCAAAACACCCTTGTTATAAGTTGAAGAAAATAATGAAGTAGAAGAAGAATTTGCTGCCATTCATTTTTAGATCTTTTTAGTCTTTATTTTTAAAAAAGGCAAAATAGCAAATTAAACAGAAACTCTAAGGTATTCAGTGTGTCAGTACTTATGTTTCTAAAAATACTTATGTTATTCTGTTTGATACATACAGAATTAATTTCACATTAACATGAAATAATTCCATAGAATTCTTAGTAAGCAGTAACTGGTAAACCATCCCTCTCTTTAATGTGTAGATGACAAAAAATGTAACTAGACTTACGATCATTGGCTTTTGAATGATCATAGAAGGAAACTCAGGGTAGCAGAGAAGGGACTCGGAACAGATGAACTCCTTTCAAGCAGTTTTAAAAGTTAAAGCGTTGTCATGGCAAACCCATAATTCAAGAACAGAATGGTGGCAGAAAGAAAAATGAGAGTAAGAAGGTTGAATTTGACAAACTAGTTATGTGTAACTCACCAAAACAAATAGTATCCACATAGTATCTGGCGTAACATGTCATTCTACACAGACACTGTACCACATACCAAAACAACCTCAGATTGCCACTGACTTCCAGTCTTAACAATCTCACACAGTTAACTGTAAATTGGTAAGTCTCATTTCTAAGGTAGATAGTTGGTAGAAGCTATATTAATCCTATTATCCTGTATAATAATGTTTTCAAAATATTTCCATTTTATCCTCATAACTTTGTGAGGTACGTAGAGGAAATGCCATCATTTGGCAGATTAAGGGAACTAGTATAAGGAAGTAATCCAAGCCAATGTAGAAAGTGGTGAAGCCAGGATTTGAACCTAGGGTTCTAAAAGGTCCAAAGAAGAGCAAGTAAAATGTCCAAAAGAAGATCTTCATTATAAAGACAGACCAAAAATTAGGGTTCTTGGCCTATAAAGATGATTTCTTCTGTATTAGTGATATGGAAAAAACAAGTTCATATTCGAGGATTTAACCCTTGAAGCTTTAGAGCTAGTTTTTAGACCAATAATAATGTTTTACCAAAGAGTAAAGTAGCAAATATACTCTCTTGTATAATTAAATACTATGTCATTCCAAGAAGTAAATTTATGGATTTCATTTCCCCAAAAGGTAGAAACTGCTGTGAGGCATTTAGGTAAATTAACAATGATTTCCAGTATTTTGACCCTGATACTATGGTAGGCAACTAACTCCTCCCAAAAAGTACCACAACAGACAGATTGGGGCAGATCATGTCATACTTCCTGGCCTCCATAGCCTCCGTACCACTGTCATAATATTGTATAGAATGCATGACTCATCTGACCTGAAACATGGCATTTCTAATAATTGTGTTCTGAGATGCAGCTAGGTGCCATAGTGGATAGAGCGCTGAGCCTAGAGTCAGGACATGTTATCTCACACACCTAGTAGCTACGTGAGCCTGGGAGCAAGTCACTTAACCAATGTCTGCCTCAGTCTCCTCAACTATAAAATGAGGTTAATAATAGTCCCAACTCCCTGTGTGATTGTGAGGCTCAAATTATATTTGTAAAGCAGCTGCACACAGAAGGTGCTTAATATTTGTCTTCTTCCTTACTTTGGTTGTTATTTTGGGGAGACACAGTAGGAAGGTGTTCACCTGAGGTCTGGGAACAAAGAGATGAACATTGGGGAGAGGGAGTGGGAGCTCTGTGGAATGTCTGGATGAAACAGATCAGACCTCTCCCTCTTCCCTTCAGTCTCATACCAATCAACTGTCTTCTTAGTCTTAAGTCCATAAACAAAAGACAATAGGACCTTAACCAAATTTGAAGTGATGGGGGGTAACTTCTGCCCAATATCTCCATGTTGTGGTAGTAATAAAGTCACAAATCTTGAATGCTGCTTTTTTTTCAGCACTGGTTGCCCTACACTAATACCAGTCTCCATGTTCCCTTAATTTTTCTAAAAAAAAAAAATTGTATCTCAAATAAACACTAAAAAGCACAAACAGTATTTCTGGGAAAGACTTAACTGCTAACGCTTTGCTTTTGCCCAGATTTGACTTACTAGCAGATTCAGATTTATCCAGCTTTCCTCTCTTCTATAGGATAAGAGAGTTCCAATCCTCTCATGGATACATTTCTACTCCAAATACAGGAGCTTCATCTAGAACAAAAGGTATTCATTCCTCTTCCAATGAATGTCACTGCTGGTTTTTTCCACTTTTCCTTTATTTTTCTATAGCCTTACCCACAACTCCTAGAAGAAAGGCTTTCCCACTATTGGACACAAAATAAAAGCCTATATTTAAGAAATGGTATTTTAGCAAAACAAAGAATATATGTAATTAATATACTGGTAAAAAGTTAGGATTAAGAAAGAATTTACTGATATCTATCCTCAATCAAAAGCAAGGTTTACATGAAGTATGGTTTAATTGTTTAATATACCCAAATAAGTTCCAGAAGGAAACTGCCTTAGGAAAGGCATGTTTTTTAATGGAGAACATTTTCTCAAAATCTATGGAAAGTTTCAGTGAGGATACTAAGGATAGATTAATACATTGGTTAGATATTACTGTTAGAATGCTAATATAAGATAGTATACTTGGGTATTTTACTTAAGATTGCATTGACATGTCTAGAGTGTTGGCCAGAGGGGTTTCCCCAGGATAAACATTTCTTAACTCTGGATAGTACCCAAGATATATGAAACTCTCTGTCATTTTGTCAGCTTTAAGACCCCGGTCAGAGACAGGCTTTTGGCAAAACACCTAAGTGTTAAACCTCTCTCTCTTTTCTAGGGATATTTCTCTCCCACAGCAGTTGCTTCCTTTCTACTGTATTCCCAGTAAATTACAATTTTAACTAGCAATTTCCAGTGGGTACTATTGTTTGTAAAAGCAAAGTAAACATTCAAAGCAAAGGCAAACAAATTCTCCTCTCTTTCCTCTCCCCCCCTCCCCCAACTTCCTAAAAAATACGCTTTAGACTCCTGGTATAGACCTGAATGGGTGTCCCTACAAGGCAGGAAGGTGGGAGAGCAATTCCCACAACCCAGCTTGTCTGAGAACACCTCCATGCTGAGGTTGGCCAGAGCAGCCTCCTCCTCAGAGTTCTGTCCCTGCTCTCTCAGTCCGCACAGCTTCTTACAGCTTCCCTTTCTCCAGCTCCTGGGGACTTCCTCAAGTTGTCCTTTCTCCACCTTTATGCTTCTGCTCCTCCCTTGGGAGTTGGTTCCCTCTTTGAACTTGTCTGTTCCTTTGAATGTGTCTTCAAACTCACCTTTAAAAGTCACCCAGAGGCATGGTTAATTTTTCCTAATCCTAAAGCATTTTTCCCTTTTTGATTTAGTCAGAGGACTAATTTGCACTTCCTAAAGAGATGGAGAATTGCCATTTTACAGTTAGTTTAGCACCTCATTGCCTGACTTTTTCTGTGATGTGGTGAGTGTTTTCTGGACCACTCCCTTACAAGAGCATTCTGACTTGTGTGAGTAAAGAGCTAAAATATTTGCATTTATTTAAAGCAGTTCTCTCTCTTTGGAAAACTGAACTCCTTATATATTTATTAGATTGAGAGGCAGCATGACACAGGGTATAGTTGGACTGGCCTTGCAATTAGGAAAATTGGGTTCAGATCCTGCCTATGACACATACTGGCTAAATGACCACTGGTAGACACAACCTATTGGTGTCTAGTACAACTTTCTAATATAAGGTACAGATAAATTGTCCATCTACATGAATGGAAGAAGGTTCTACACTAGAATTTCCATGGACAAATGAAATCACAGGATATAGACCAGGAAAAAAATGTTAACTTTAGGATGTCAATTATTTGGAATTTTGAAATTGATGACATTCAATTGGTGTTTTAAAATTTCACAAGACTGCTACAAAAGGATTCTCTTCCCTTTGAATTATAAATTTAAACAGTTAAGAAAATTAATTAGGGGATCAATGTTTTTCGTACTATCAATGAAATGGACTTTTCATCACTAATTATCAACTACTTCTAACCAGGTGCACACAATTCTCTTCCAAGATACTAAACATTTAAATCCACTTTCTCACAATATGATAAGTATTCTATAATTATTTACTTGATGAGTTAACATCAAGTGGTATTTGTAACAGAATATATAATACGGGTCTCATTATAAAAAAGCACACATAAGGGGGAGGTTGAAGTTATAAAGACTTCATGGAAATTAAAGCAACTACTTACCAAAAAAAGATCTTCAAGGATTTATGGAATGTTTCATTAGCTGGGGATATACAGTGGGACTCCAGGAGTATGTCAGGTTGTTTTTTCATCAAGGCAATCTAAATCCTTTCAATTAGGACTTTATTGTCTATATTTAGAATTCTATGAAGTTTCCTGTATTATGGAATTCAGGGTTTTTATTTTTTCATATTCTTCTGAGAGCCTAATGTTCATAACCTGTTTCAGTGTATCCTGTCTTCAAAGTCAATCATTTTTGCTTATATATAATTTATACGTCCTTTTAACACTGTTGATTTTTGCTTCTATTTTGCCAGATTTTTCTACACTTCAATTTTTTTGTGTTCCAAATCTGGTAATCTTCTCTTTTATTTCTTTATTGGTAAGCCTCATCCTGGATTCAATTTTTTCTAATCTGCCAAGTGATTTTAAAAATCCTACATTAAGCACTCAAAGTTCTGACCTATATTTTTAATTTTCCTTTTATGGTTTCTTTCTTTCTTTTGTAACCACCATGGAGTTTGTTGTTCTATGCTTTCTTAGAAATCTACGTTTTGTAATTCATCAAGCATTGGTTAACTTGTCTTTCTTTTCTAATAGTTATTGAGAGCTTTGATTCTGTTTGAGAACGCAATGCTCATCCTTCTGGTTTTAGAGTTATCTTTGTTGATTTAGCTGACACGTGCACTCTCAGCTTTTATTGAGGCTTTTTTTCTTGACACAATTGGTCTTTGAACCTTTTAAAAAATTCCCATCACTGATTTCCTGGCTGCATCCCTTTTCCTGGTGGGCAAAGCTCCAATGCTGGGCTGCAAGGCTGCCTCAGCCTAAGTTAGAAACTATCATCTTCCGACCAGGATCCCTGCTGTTATAATATACCCTCTGGGGCGACAAGACTGGCTCTATTTGGGTTTTTGGTACCCTTTTCTTCAACCTGGATATAGCTGCCTGTGCTGGTACTCTGGGTCTCACTGCTTCCTTGGGTTGCCTCCTTTCCTTCTCATGGCTGGGAGTCTGCAACTTTTTATGGAATTAGGGAGTTCCAGGCATTCTTTACAGTCTTGAGTACCTAGGATAGAGTTCCAGGCAAAAGGCTGCTTGTTTTTAGCCCCTCTTTTCCTTCCTCCTCAGATTCAGCTCCCGGTGGTTGGTCAGGGCCAGTGTCTACCAGTCTACTTTGGGAGGGGAGAGTGGGGCATGATTATCAGTAGAAGCTCTACAGCAAGTGACATAAGAATCCCAAAATAAGCCTTGTGAATTAGTTCATCCTCCTGCATGGGCTGCTTAAAAAATTAGATTCCTCCAGTGTTAATTCATAAGGACTTAACATTGTACATATTCTTTCTTTGTCCTGTAGATCTAAAATGTAATTGTAATGACCCTGTAATGATTCTATATGTACAGTATAATACCCTTTTTTAAGGGTCTTGCAGCCCATACGATCTAGATTTCATCCTATGATTCTCCTTGAATAAGTATCAGGTGATTAAATTATGATTGTTAATTTTTCAATACAAAAAGTTCTTAAAAAAACAATGAATTGTGGCAGTTGTCATATTGAAAAGGGAAGTTTTGACATTTAAAGATTTGTACACCACATAGAGTGTACATATTACATCATGATGTAATTTGATAGACAACACAATATTCTGACATCTCACATAGGATGTGAAATCTTCTTATCACTTCAATTCTCTATTGAACATGCCATGAAAATTTAAGTGTTTCTGACCATTCTGTTTTTACCCGTTTGAATGAAATGAAGTGTGATTAGCTTTCTTGCTACTCTGTCTGTAACTAGATCTGTAGGCAAGTTTGTTCAGCCAGTTGCTTCTCTGTGTTAAGCCAATTTAATTTGCCACAGTGATGCTAAGAGAGTATTAGAAAAAAGCTCAGGGACATTCTATATATTAGGATTACTAAATTAAAATATATGCATCACATGCAAAAATCACTACTTATGTGACTCAACTCAGTTGCTTTATTGGTAAAAACGATTTAAATGAAAACATTGCAAACTATGTATTGTTAAAAATATATGTCTGATCAAAATTAAAACAACGCCCTAATATTAAATAGCGAACACATGTTTACTTACTTGGGCAAGCTTTAACAAGAAAAAAGATAAACTATAAATACTTTAAAAGTAAAGAATTAAAATGTATTCTTTTTTGCTTTGATTTATTAACTCAAAACTCGTTCCACTTGGATAGCTTGTTTCCTACAACTTTATATTATTCTGACTTCTACAAAAATTGTAGAAACAACAACCATGAAATTGTTTGGCAATATGAACTAGAATACAGAAAAAGTATACGAATGCCTTTACTTCCTCTTTACCAACATAAGACACAATATCTAGCTGTTTGTAGTATTAATATTCTAGTTCAGTGCCTTGGATTATATTCCGAATCTTCTCAGCATCTTTTCGTACAATTTTGTTGGATGGGTCAATCTTAAGTGCTGCTTCATAATCCTGTAAACCTATACAGCAAGGGTCAACAAAATGGATATTTTATAGAATATAAAAAACCTTCATATACATATACATATATACATATCTCCAGATTTACAGACACACACACACACACACACACACACACACACACACACACACACACACACACAATACTGAGTGTCCTCCAAAACTGTGTCTGAGTAGCAGACCAAAATGCAGTTCTCACCAGACACTGGTTCTTAGCTGTTTCCTGCCTCTCTCATCTATTCATTATTGCAATCTCCAGGGAGTCTTGTATTTCATAACAATTATGATGAGGCCTTCATTCAGATTAAGTATTACTTGTGAGTTTAAAATAACTTGAAGTTTGAAAATGACAAAACTATGATGTATCATTAAAATTTAAAATTTCCAAAAGAAATTCTTATGGTGCTTTTAAGTGTGCCCTTACCCATGGCCCAGCAATCCATCTACACTGGTTACTGTCCTATTCTGTTCCCCTCAACAACTGTTTCTTCTCTCCAAACGCTTTCCTTTCTCTTTAAGCTGTCCACCATGCACATCTCCCTAAACGGAAAGACTTTATTCTTGTGTACGGTGTCAGGCATTGGTCTATGCCTAGTTTCCACCACACTGTTATCCAGTTTTCCCAGTGATTTCTGTCGAACAATGAGTTCTTATCCCAGAAGCTGGGGTCCTTGGGTTTATCAAACAGGATATTGCTATATTCGTTTGTCTACCCCTGTTACTCATCCATTACCAAGTGGTTTTGATAATTATTACTTTATAATACAATTTGAGATCTGGTAGCACTAGGCCACCTCCCCTAGCATTTCTTTTTAATGAGTTCCCTTGCTATTCTGGACCTTTTGTTCTTCTGGATGAATTTTGGTATTATTTTTTCTACCTCTAGAAAATAATTATCTGATACTTTGATTGGTATGGCACTGAATAAGTAAATTATTTTAGGTAGAATTGTCATTTTTATTATATTGGTTCAGCCCACCCACGAGCAACTGATGTTTTTCCACTTACTTAGATCTGACTTTATTTGTGCAAAAAGTGTTTTGTAGTTGTGTTCATATAGTCCATGGGTTTGTTTTGGCAGGTAAACTCCCAAATATTTTGTAGTGTCTACCCTAGGTTTAAATGGGATTTCTCTCTATCTCTAGCTATTGGGTTTTGTTAGTAACATATAGAAATGCAGAAGATTAGTACAGGTTTATTTTGTAACCTACAACTTTGCAAAGTTGTTTATTATTTCAAGCAGTTTTTTACTTGATTCTCTTGGATTCTCTAAGTATATCATCATATCATCTGCAAAGAGTGATAACTTAGTTTCTTCTTTGCCTATTCTAATTCCTTCTATTTCTTTTTCTTATTGCTACAGCTAACATTTCTAGTACTATATTAACAATAGTGGTGATAATGGACATCCTTGTTTCACCCCTGATCTTATTGGAAATGCATCTAACTTATCCCCATTGGATATAATGCTTGCTGAAAGTTTTAGGTAGATACTGCTTATTATTTTATGGAAAGTTCCATTTATTCCTATGTTCTCCAGCATTTTTAATAGGAATGGATATTGTATTTTGTCAAAAGCTTTTTCTGCATCTGTTGAGATAATCATGTGGTTTCTGTTAGTTTTGTTGTTGATATGATCAATAATGTTAATAGTTTTCCTAATACTGAACCAACCCTGCATTCCTGGTACAAATCCTACCTGATTATAATGTATTATTCTCGTGATAAGTTGCTGTATTCTTTTTGCTAAAATCCTATTTTAAATTTTTGCATCTATATTCACTAGAGAAATTGGTCTATAATTTTCTTTCTCTGTTTTGGCTCTTTTTGGTTCAGGCATCAAAACCATATTTGTATACCATAAAAAATAATTTGGGAGGACTCTCTCTTCCCCAATTCTCCCAAATAGTCTATATAGTATTGGAATTAACTGTTCTTTAAATGTTTGATAGAATTCACTTGTTAATCCATCTGGCCCTGGAGATTTTTTCCTAGGGAGTTCATTGATGGCTTATTCAATTTCTTTTTCTGAGATAGGGTTAAGTATTCAACTTCCTCTTCAGTTAATCTGGGCAATTTATATCTTTTAAAATAATCATCCATCTTATTTAGATTGTCAAATTTATGGGCATACAGTTGGGCAAAGTAATTTCTTATTATTGTTTTAATTTCCTCCTCATTGGAGGTGAGTTCACCCTTTTCATTTTTGATATTGGTAATTCTTCTTTCTTTGTTTTAATCAAATTGACCAAAGGTTTATCAATTTAATTGGTTTTTTCATAAAACCAACTCTTAGTTTTATTTATTAGTTCAATAGTTTTCTAAATTTCAATTTTACTAATCTCTCCTTTGGTTTTCAGTATTTCTAATTTGGTATTTAGTTGGGGATTTTCAGTTTGTTCTTATTCTAGCTTTTTCAGCTGCATGGCCAGGTCACTGATCTCCTCTTTCTCTATGTCATTCATGGAGGTGCTCAAAGATATAAAACTTCCCCTAAGAACTGCTTTTGCAGTGTCCCATCAGATTTGCAGGTTGTCTCATTATTGTCATTCTCTTGAATGAAGTTGTTGACTATTTCTATAATTTGTTGTTTAACCCACTCATTCTTTAGGATTAGATTGTTTAGTTTCCAATTAGTTTCTGGTTTATATTTCCATGGCCTTTGATTACATGTAAGTTTTATTGCATTATGATCTGAGAAGCATGCATTGACTATTTCTGCACTGGATGGTGAGGTTTTTATGGCCTAGTACACGGTCAATTTTTGTATATGTGCCATATACCACTGAGAAAAAGGTATATTCCTTTCTATCCCCATTCAATTTTCTCCAGAGATCTATCATATCTACCTTATCCAGAGTTTTATTCACCTCCTTAACTTGGTTCTTGTTTATTTTGAGATTCGGTTTATCAAGTTCAGAGAGGGGGAGGTTGAGGTCCCCCACTAGTATAGTTTTGCTGTCTATTTCTTCCTGTAACTCTGTTAAGCAGTGATGTCAGGAACAGGTACACCTTGGTTGTGGTTATAGACCCTAACAAGCTAAGAGTCAAGGTAAGTAACCTATTGCTTGCTTCTACTTTTAACTTTCTTAGGACTTCCAAAAGTTTGGTCCAAAAATGCTTTTTTTTCTCAGTGGCTACTTTCTGCCTTTAGAATGCTAAAGATGAAATGAAAAATAAGGAAGGTAGATCTAATTTGTTAACAATGAATTAGAAGGCTTTGGTTTAAACAATTCTTTTAAGAAGAAACTAAATTTAGAGAAAGTTAGAAACAAAGTTTAAAAGCAGGATTAGCATTAATGGATGAACTACATGTACCACTCCTTAACATAGTGTATTGGAGGAAACCAGGTAGGAAACCGCGCATTCGCCCTTTCCCCAACTTAATGCAAGAAGCAGTTGGAAACCATTCACATGTTTCATAGCTGAGAAAAAAAAAGCATGCTCCAGAGGGCCAAGGAAGGGACCCCACTACATTGGTACCACTTTCCTTCTATTTGACTTGTAAATTCCAAATTTGAAATTATGAGTGGGTTGGACAACAAAGGTATTCTATCCAGAGTGCAATAGTTAAATTGCACGTTACTTGGAAGTGATTCTCTAGCCTAGTTTTTTCCAACTACAGATGGTAAGCAAATTTTTACTAGCTAACAAAACTGATAATAATAGAGGATCTCCCTTTTTAAAAACAAAGCAAAATAACTCCTGTGGGATGACACGGCTTTTCAGGGTATGTCATTCTTAGTTGCAAGCTTGTATCTTTTGCTCTTTGTAATCCCTGTATTCCAAGATTTCTCAATTCTGGTTGAACCTGCTAGCTTCTGGGATCATGACTGTGCTTCCTTGGTAGTAAACTTCTTTCTCAATGCTTGGTGTATTTTTTCTTTGATCTGGGAGCTCTGGATTTTGGCTATCACATTACTGAGACTTCCTTCAGGGCTTTTCCTTTCAAATGGTGATTGGAAGATTTTTTTAATCTTTACTTTTCCATCTGGTTCTAAGAGATCTGAGCAGTTTTCATTTATTATTTCTTGAAATACAGTGGCCAGGAAAGAAAAAGAAATATAATGGCCAGGCTTTTTAAAAATCATGATTTTCAGACAGGCAATGTTCCTTGACCTGTTTTCTAGGGCAACTGTTTTTAATATCAGATACCTTACATTTTCTTCTATTTTTTTCAATCCCTTGATTTTATTCTAGTTTATCTTGTTGTGTCATATAGTCATTGATTTCTGTTTAATCTGTTATGATTTTCAGAAAGTCTATTAGGTAAAGTTTACCACTTTTACTTCTTAGCTTTTTATTCTCCTTCCAATTCTTTACTCTAGAGCTTTTATTTCATTTTTTCTCTCTTACTTCATTTATTCTAGGTATTCATATAGTTAATGTGGAAAACCCATTTTTCTTTGTCTCTGTTTGTAGTTGTTAAAGGGTAATTCTCTCATTCTAGGAACTTTTGTGGGGCACCTTGTATAATAATTTTTTTATACTCGTGTCTTCTTTGGCTTACTCATTTCTCCAGCTTTAGTTCCTGAAATGGGGCTTTGTGCCAGGGCCAGGTTCTTCCCCTTGTCCTTTTGGGTGGGATGGTCAGCCTTGCATGATCTCTCCCCAAATTACCTGGGTTCCTGTGCTGACCTCCTCTTCCTGGGGTTAATTCCCACCTCTGAACCTTTGAGGTTCAGAGATTTAGATCTCAGGTTCCTCTATGGCATTTTAGTTGAGAATACTAGGGACTTTAGAGCTATCTAAAGTCTAGAACTTTAGACCGAGGCTATCCTTGCCTAAGCATTGCTGCACCATACTGGTTATTACTGCACCACGTGATTTTGAAGGTCCCCTCTATAGCTTTCCAACTATCCTGGGACTTAGGATGACTCTGTTATTTTCTTGAGGTTGTCTTCAATTCTCTCTGGCTTCAGAACACAGGATACACACGTCTTTGACCTCATGGTCATACTGGGAAACTACTGGATTGTTTGCTTATACTGGTAATGATTTTTCTATTATCTCCCTTTCCTACTGACCATCAGCCTCTATGCACCTATGAGGTAGATGAAATAACTTACTATAGAGTTTCTTGATGGATTTTTGGTCATTACTTGGTTTGGTATACATTTCAAGTTTCTGTTGGAATAGGATCTGCCTGCCTTCAGGCCTGCCATCCATCTTGGCGAGAAGTTCTCTAAATCATCAAATTCTGTGACCTTTTCTCCTCTAACCTTATAGAACATTTAATGCTATTAACCACTTTAATATTATCATCTCCTTTAGCTTCATTATATTACTATCTCCAGATCCTCATCTGCCTTATTTGAATGTTCCTTTTAGTATCCTTCAATGGTTTATATTCTTCCTCTTGCCCTAAGTGTTCAGTCAGCTCTCTTTACATTCTCTCCTCTGTTGGGCTATCTTAAGCAATCTTCATTAGTATCTCCATTATTCTAATATCCATTTCTGAATCTGTTTCCTTCCCTTTCGGTCCCCCCTCCCTTATTCCTTAGATTATTTTGCTACCCATGTAACATTTACATGGAATCACTCTTGAAGACTACTGACCTCAACAATTCTTTTGAATTGAGCAATATTTATATTTTATCCTGTTTTTTTCTGATTCAGAGTTTTTATGTTGGCTTTACTTGAATTTTGCTTTTGATTTACAAATCAAATGTCCCTTCCTGATATGTTTTTTTCCCTTCCTTGGAACTACCTAGGGATTGTTCCTGGACTGATGTGGATATCAAAACCTTAAGGTAATTTATTTTTTTTGCTTGGAAATATCATAGGTAATTTAAAATGTATATATTTTTATTTTCAAATATTAGCTCAACAAGATAAAAGATTATGGGATAAAGCCCCATTTCCCTTGACTTTTTTTTTGTAAATTATATTCTAGCTTTTGGATGATGGATTAATGAACCTATTACTTCAATGATGGTTCCCTGATAAGTGATGTTTTTCTTCTTAGATGTTTGTAAAATCTCTATTGATCAAGCTGTGGAATTTAATAACAATGTGTCTAGGTGATTTGAATCTGCTATTTCTCTCTGAAAGTTTCACTTAAATTCTATTATCTTTAGGCCATGTCTTGTTCTTATTTCTGGGAAATTTTCTTGAACAACTCCTTGACAAAATGGTACTTGGCATTTCTTTTTCTCCAAGAAATCTGATGACTACTGCTATTTTTCAGTATTCTGTTGTCTAATGCTATCATCTCTGACTGTAGTTTTCCAGATTTTTTTTTCAGATTGAATTGACCTTTAATATTATTTTGCCACATGTTCAGATGCTTCTGCAAATCTGCATTCAAGACTTAACAAATTTATCTCCCATTGATTTCATGTTTTTATCCAAATTTTCCACTGCTTTCTCCTGATTGATTTTGTTATCAATTTGTCATTTTTTTCTCACGGATGATAGATTTCACAATATAGATATTGTTTCTTTATTAATACCAGATCCTCCTTAATTTTCTTTTCTTTTTTTTTTTTTGTATTATATTGGATACAGCTTTTCTTAGGTCATTGTTAAATTTAATTCATTTTTTCCTTCTGGTGACTTTCTTTTAATCTTTAGTAATTGATTCACAGCAGTAAGTCTCTTTTCCTGCTTGATAACTTGCTTTCCCTTGCCAAAAAAATGTTTTATTGGCCCCCTTTCACTCCTTTAACTCTATTTGAGTGTTTTGTTATTTCATTTGTGTCCAAAGGGAAATGAGATTTTTCTTGGCATCTCATTCTGACATTTCACAGAATTTCTCCAATTTCTCTATTTCTTTTGATGGCCAATCTCTCCATTCCAAATCTGTGATCCTTGACTTTTCTCAAAGGATCTCTACTTAATTTGTCTAAAAGACATCAATTTTTTACATATGGATACACACACATAGTAATCCAAGTTTTCAACCTTGGAGTAATCCTTGATTCTTCCCTTTCCCTCCATTAGCCAATTAGTTGACAAATCTTCGTGATTCTACTTCTAACTGTAATAACTCTCATATGTCTCCCCTTACTTTTTACTTACACTTACAACCACCACTCTAGCTAAGGTCTATATCACCTTCTAAATGATCTCCCCATCTCAACTCTTTTCCTTTTCTAATCCACAAACAACACAGCTGTCGAATGGATCGTTAATCCCAGTTCTAACAATGTCTCTCTTCCATTGAAGATGCTCCAGTAATTCTGTTTTGGATCTCTTTCTTTGGCATTCAGAGCTCTTCAAATCCTATCTCCAACTTATTTTTCTGGACTGATTTTATTTCATGTGCTCTATGATCCAAATAAAGTGGACTTTTCAGTGTTCTCACAGGATACTCCATGTTCTTTCTTGGTGCCTTTGATAAGCTGTCCTCTATGCCCAAAATGTTCTCCTTCCTCATTTCCACTTCTTAGAATCTCTAACTTCCTTCCAAGCTCAGCTCCAAAGCTACCTTCTACTAAAAAAAAGCCTCTTCCTGACTCTCCCAAGTTGTTAGTGCCTAACCACCACTGAAATTACTTTGTAATTTTTTATTGGTATATCTGTGTACATATTGTTTCCCACAAGTAGAATGGAGGGCAAGTACTGCTCCTGCATTCTCATCACCTAACACAGAGCCTGACACAGAGTAGGCACTTAATAAATGCTTGTGGAACTGAACTGTTGAATTTAGAGGTGGATATTATCAAAGAGCCCAATCCTCTCATTGTACAGACAAAGAAACAGAGGTAGAAATTGGTGCAGTGGATAGAGCACTGGGTCTGGGGTCAGAAAGATAAAAGTTTAAATCTGGCCTCAGATACTTACTAGCTGTGTGATGCTGGGCAAATCACTTAAACTCTGCCTCAATTTCCTCAGTTATAAAATAGGTCTTAAATACCTTACAGGGTTTTTGTGAAGATCAAATGAGATAACATTTGTAAAACATAAATGCTTATTCCTTTCCCCTTTGCCCTGAGAGGCAAAAGTCTTATTCAAGATCACACAAGTATTTAGTAGCAGAGGTGGAGTTTCAGCATAGGTCTTCTGAATAGAAATTAAGTGTTCTTCCTATTATGCTATGTTCACTTGCTAAATCGTCCCCCACAATATATGTCAAGTCTACTTCCCCAGTCTCTCAAATCTCTTCCTTCATTTTCACTTACAGTCATCATCCTTGTTCAAAAACTTATTACCTCTTACCTGGACTTATGTAATAGCCTTTTAACTCATTTCATGTCTTTAAGCCTCACCCCTCTCACAGTTACCTTCGTTATCTTCCTAATAAATGTCTAACTTCAGAGGGATGTTATGAAGAATTTTACCCTTGGTTGGTAACACCTGAAGCAACATGGGATAGATAGACTGCTGGCCTTGAAATCATATTTGATTTCAAATCATACCTCTGATACTTAACTTTGCAATTATTAGCAAATTTTTGACCCTCTATTTCCTTTTTTGGTAAAACAGGGCACTAAGACTTACAGTCTCTTTCAGAGAGTTGTTGTGAGACTCATATGACATGATGTATGTAAAGCATTTTGTAAATCATAAAGTGCTATATAAATAAATGCCAGTTATTATTACCTGAGTTTCTATGAAAAGTAATTTAATTTCTTCACACTGATTAGGTCTTTACATAGAGGGTTAAATTGTAGATGTGGTTGACTCAAATCAACTTTTTCAAACATAGAAACCATATTGCAAATCATAGTAGTGGAATTTTCCTGTTGTATCCAATTTGGTCACACACACACACACACACACACACACACACACACACACACACACATACACATATATTATAGTCAAATAAGCCCAGTACTCCCTTCTTTGTATTTTTACATTGTAGAAAGATGCTAAATAACTATTGTTACCAGTTACATTTTTATTATCTATATTTTCCGTGTTTTTTGCTCATTTGTATTTTGTTTTCTTTTTTAATCTTAATTTTTTTATTTATTTTAAAAAATTAATTTATTTTTTAGTTTTCAACATTCACTTCCACAAGATTTTGAGTTCCAAATTTTCTCTTCATCCCACCCCCAGACATTATGCATTCTGATTACCCCTTCCTTCAATCTGCCCTCCCTCCCTTCTATCATACCCCTCACTTCTCTCATCTCCTTCCACTCTATTTTCTTGTAGGACAAGATAGATTTCTATACCCCACTACCTGTATGTCTTATTTCCTAGTTGCATGTAAAAACAATTTTTAACATTTGTTTTTAAACTCTGAGTTCCAACTTCTCTCCATTCCTCCCTCCCCATCTATCCCCACTGAGAAGGCAAGCAATTCCATATAGGTTATACATATGTAGTCATGCAAAACATTTCCATAACAGTCATGTTGTGAAAGATTATCTATATTTCCCTATATCCTATTCTGCCCTCCATTTATTCTGTTTTCTTTTTTGACCCTGTCCTTCCTCAAAAGTGTTTACTTCTAATTACCCTCTCCTCCCATTTGCCCTCCCTTGTATCATCCCCTCCACCCCCCACTTATCCCCTTCACTCCTACTTTGCTGTAGTGTAACATAGATTTTCACATGAAATTGAGTGTACATGTTATTCCTTCCTTAAGCCAAATCCAATGAGAGTAAGGTTCACTCTTTCCCTCTCACCTCCTCCCTTTTCCCCTCCATTAAAAAAGCTTTTTTTTTGCCTCTTTTATGTGAGAGATAATTTACCCCATTCTATTTCTCTCTTTCTCCTTCTCCCAATATATTCCTCTCTCACCCTTTAATTTTATTTTTTTAGATATCATCCCTTCATATTCAATTCACCCTGTGCCTTCTGTCTATATGCGTATAATCCTTCCAACTATCCTAATACTGGGAAAAGTCTCAAGAGTTACAGATATTGTCTTTCCATGTAGGAATGTAAACAGTTCAACTTTAGTAGGTCGTTTATGATTTCTTTTTTCTGTTTACCTTTTCATGCTTCTCTTGTTTCTTGTGTTTGAAAGTCAGATTTTCTATTCACCTCTGTCTTTTCATCAAGAATGCTTGAAAGTCCTCTGTTTCACTGAATGACCATTTTTTTTTTCCCCTTAAGTATTACACTCAGTTTGGCTGATTGGGTAATTCTTGGTTTTAATCCTACCTCTTTTGACCTCTAGAATAACACATTCCAAGCTTTTTGATCCCTTAGTGTAGAAGCTGCTAGATCTTGTGTTATCCTGATTATGTTTCCACAATACTCGAATTGTTTCTTTCTGGATGTTTGCAATATTTTCTCCTTGTCCTGGGAGCTCTGGAATTTGATTACAATATTCCTGAGAGTTTTCCTGTTGGAATCTCTCTCAGGAGTCAATCAGTGGATTCTTTTAATATCTATTTTACCCTCTGGTTCTAAAATATCAGGACAGTTTTCCTTGATAATTTCTTGAAAGATGATGTCTAGGTTCTTTTTTTGATCATGGCTTTCAGGTAATCCAATAATTTTTTAAATTGTCTCTCCTGGATCTATTTTCCAGGTCAGTTGTTTTTCCAATGAGATATTTCAAATTGTCTGCTATTTTTTCTTTCCTTAGGTTTTGTTTTATAATTTCTTGATTTTTCATAAAGTCATTAGCTTCCATCTGCTGCATTCTAATCTTTAACGAATTATTTTTCTTCAGTGAGCTTTTGGACTTCCTTTTCCATCTGGCCAATTCTGCTCTTTAAGGCATTCTCCTCATTGGCTTTTTGGAGCTCTTTTGCCATTTGGGCTAGTCTATTTTTAATGTGTCACTTTCTTCAGCTTTTTTGGGGGTCCCCTTTAGCAAGAAGTTGACTCGGTTTTCATGATTTTCTTGCATCACTCTCATTTCTCTTCCCAATTTTTGCTCTACTTCTTGTAGAAGCTGCAAGGTCCTGTGTGATCCTGACTGTAGCTTCTTGATATTTGAATTGTTTCTTTCTGGCTGCCTGAGGTATTTTCTCCTTCAATTCTGGAATTTGGCAACGATATTTCTTGGGGTTTTGAGTTTGGGATCCCTTTCAGGAGGTGAATGGTGGATTCTTTCAATGACTATTTTGCCCTCTGGATCTAGCACTTCTGGGCAGTTTTCCTTGATGATTTCCTGGAAGATATTGTCCAGACTCTTTTTTTCATCATGGCTTTCTGGAAGGCCAATAATTCTTAAATTGTCTCTCCTGGATCTATTTTCCCAGTCAGTTGTTTTTCCAATTAGATATTTTACGTTTTCTTCTTTTATCTTTTCATTCTTTAGATTTTGTTTGACTGATTCTTGCTGTCTCATTGAGTCATTAGTTTCTACTTGCCCAATTCTAATCTTTATCAAATTGTTTTTTCAGTTAACTTTTGCATCTCCTTTTCCATCTGTCCAATTTTTCCTTTTAAGAAGTTATTTTCTCCAGTTAATTTTTGTACTTCCTTTTCCATTTGTCCAATTTTCCCAGTTTGGTTTTGTGCTTCCTTTTCCATTTGACTAACTGTTCCTTTTAGGGAGTTATTTTCTCCAGTTAATTTTTGTACTTCCTTTTCCATTTGTTAAATTTTCCTTTTCAAAGAGATGTTCTCATCAGTGAATTCTTTTTTTATAATTTTAAAATCATTGGCCAGTTTTTCTTCTATTTCCTTCTTCAGCTGTTCCAGGAGAGTTGTTTGTGCATGGGAGCAGTTCATAGTCCCTTCTGAAGTTTCAGATGGAAGTACAGTCTCAGTATTGACCTCTTTGGTGTTTGTGTTTTGGTCCTTATCCCCATAGAAAGATTCTATGGTTTTTTCACCCTTCTTTTGCTTTTTCTTGTTCATGATGTTGATTGTGTGTTGTGGCTTCTAGTTCTTTCAGTTAGGAGCTGCAGAACTTGATGTTGAGCTGACATTTGAAAAAGCTAAGAGCAGGTTCTTGTTTTGTGTTTCCCTGATCAGCCCTGGGGTTAGCTTGTTAAGAGTGGGGGAGGGGTGGCCTAGTCATGGGAGAGCTCCTCAGCTGCACTGAGGCAAAGGCAAGCTCATGGGATGGTGATCCCAGCTGCCCTATTGTCTTCCCCTGGAGTGCTGAGGCATGCCTAGATGCTAGTGCAGGTTCCCACCCCTCCTGTGGCTCCTCTCCTGGCACTGAGGCTTGCCTGGGTCCTACTGCAAGTTTTCTCCACCCTGGGTCCTCAGTCCTTCCAGTTTGCCTCCGCCACAGTAAGAGGAATCCCCCTTAGCTATTTTCCCTAGCCTCAGGTGTTATGAGACTATTTGCCCCCTCTGCTGTTCCTGCAGATCCAGGATTTTTCTGGGGAAATATTTTATGGTTCTTTCACAGTCATCAAGGGGGGAGGAGAGAGCATTTATTGATCACTCCACCATCCTGGTTCCCGGAAGTTCAAGTAGGTGACTTACTGATGTTTAATATGTGGGCTGGAAGTCTCAGGAGCTGCTGTGCTGATATCTGGCGCTCAGTGGCTCTCACTGGCTTTGCTCTGCTGGTCTCCCACCCTTGGATGCCGCTCTGCCAGTTCCACCTGCTGCTCTCAGGCTTCCTGGGGCCCCTCTGCTCTGCTGCGCCTGCTGCGCTGCGCGCTGTGGGCTCACCCCTGCAGAACAGATCCTTCCCATGGACCTTCCAGTCTGTCCTGGGCTCCGACATAGTCTGTTTCCCACTGGATTTCGCACCTCCAAAATTGGGCCAAATTCTCCCTTCAGAGGTATCCAAAGGAGTTTGTCCAAGAGCTTGAGTGAGTCGTTCCTCTCACTCTGCCATCTTGGCTCCACCTCCCCCACCCCCCTTCTTTTACTTGATTTTCAAAATTCTTTTTGAGCTCTCTCATGTCCTGAGACCAATTCATATTTTTTTGGAGGCTTTGGATGGAGGACCTTTGACTTTGTTGTCTTCTTCTTTTTCTATATTTTGATCTTCCTTGTCACCAAAGTAAGATTCTATAGTCTGATTCTTTTTCCTGTTTTTGCTCATTTCCACAGACATTTATTTGACCTTAGAGCTCTTTGTCAAGGTAGTTTTCTGCTTCCAGTGGGGGTGGGGGATGTACTGTCAGCTGCTGGATCCCCCACAATCTTTCCCTGCTGCTGCCATTACCATTGGCTCATCCATCCCCTCCACCACCCTGGGCTGGGGCCATATTCTACTCTCTCACAGAGGTCCCACAAGTTTTTTCACTGATCTTCCAATTTGTCCTCGGCATTTTCAGGTCATGAAGTTTGGAAACTGCCACAGGTGCCAGTGATTCAATCCCTCCAAGGCCTGCTCAGGCCCAGTCTGTGCTGGGCACGGCACATTCTGGACTGTGTTCTGCTCCTAGCATGGAGTGCTAGACACTTCCTGTCGACCTTCCAGGCTGTCTTGGGCTGAAGATTTGCTTCACTCCATCATTCTGTGGGTCTTGTAGCTCTAGAATTTGTTTGGTCATTTTTTACAGGGATTTCGCTGGGCTTGTGGGGAGAGCTCTAACAAGTCCCTATTTTTACTTTGCCATCTTGGCTCCGCCCCTGTATTTTGTTTTCTTAAAAATCTAAATCGAACTGAAATATTTTTGAAGAAAAGTTGGCAACTACAAAAAAGTAACTGAATTATCAGTATTCTAAAATCAATACTTACATAATTCAAGATTTAATTTGGCAATAAGATCAGTTCTACTAAATCAAACACCCACCTTCTACATATAACTCTAGTTGGCAGAATGCTGTTCCACGTCGCACATGAGCTTTCATTCTTGCATTTGCATTGTCTGCAACATGTGGTGTAAGTAATTCCAGGGCCTTAAAAACATACACACATAACACACATATACAATAAATAGAAGGACCAAAGATTTCCCATCTAAACTTGAACAAAAGTCTGGCCAGAAGCCTAAATTCAAAACTAACTTCAAATTCTCATACTACCTTTGGTCACAACATCCCCATTCATTTTCCTGGCCAGGAAAGAAATTAACTTTATTAAGTATTTAATAAACCCAGTTGTTTAGAATGTGAGGCTAACATTCACATGAAGATTTCTTTCATGATGTGACTTATGATTTAGAACATATCTAACTACAGTTCTCAGGGGGTTAAAATGACCCTTTTATGGAACCTTTTGTGTTACTTTGCGCTACTGAGTTGACAGTGATATAACAAGGTTCATCATGGAGTCACAGGCCCTGGAATTAGAAGAAGGCCACAGATCATATAATTCAAGCTCTTCGTTTTGTAAATGAGAAAACTAAGGCTGTGAGAGGAGAAATAATTTAGACAGCGTTACACTGGTAATAAATAGTGGAGCTTGGATTTCAGCCCTTGTCATTCAACTCCAAATCTGTTGTCATTGGATCTTCAGTGAACTATATTAAAATCTGTGAGTTATTATGAACTTGTTTGGGTTTGTTGATTTGTTAGTTTTTAAAATGAGAAATCATATTCAAAATGAAATATATTCAATTTATTAATCCTCTTCTTTATTTTGTTAATGTATGTTTTCCGAGAATTTGTTTTTCTTTTGCATCTAAGCTGTATCCAAGAAACTGTGAAATGTTGTCTCATCAACATCATACTCTTTTACACGGTTATTGCTTCTACAATTTGTTCTTTGCCCCACTCATTATTTAGAATGCCATTATTAAGTTTCCATTTAAGTCTTTATCTTTTGCTTGTGTTCTGCATATTAATTAGTATTTTTATTACATTATGGTCTGTAAAGGATGTGTTGAGCATTTCTGCTTTTTTATATTTAAAATTCTGCACCCTAATATTTTGTACAGTTTTATTACAGTATCATGTGATGCTGAGAAATAGGTATTAAATTCTTTAATGTTCCTATTTGTCAGTCACTGTAATTCTTTTTAGCTCTAAATTTTCCAGTAGTTCAATTGTGTAGTATTTCATTCCCTCTTAGATTTGTCTTATTCTAGAGAGGATTATTTAAGTTTCTGACAATTATTTACTATGTCTTTCTGTAATTCAATTAAATTTTCATTTAAGAATTTAGATGCTATGCCATTTGGTGCATATATGTTTAGTACAGATATTTATTTATTGTCTGTGGTTCCACTAAGAATAATGTTGTTTCCCTGTTTATCTGTCTTGAAAATGGAAACTTTTATTTTTGCTTTTCTTAATAGCATAAGTGCAACTCCAGTTTTTTTTAATTCCCCTGATACATAGTATAGAAGCATACTTAAAATCTTATTTCCCTTAAAACTAATAATGTTAAGGAATTTTTTTCTAAAGCCCCTTCACAGCTCCTGAGAAAAGCTCCTTGCAAAGGTGGGCAGTAGGTCAGGAAAAAAGAAAAAAAAAATGAATGGATTAAAGAGTAATGTCCTCTTTTTATCCCCTGCAGGAATTAAATTAGGGTCTAACTCCAGGGGAAGTGCCCTCTTCTATTCCACCCAAGACTGGCACTCTCACCACCTCCTATTCACAAATGAGATAGATCATTGGGACGAAAACTATTGGTTCCCTCATGGGACCTGGTCCAAGAGGAATGAGACAGCAACTGGGTTGTGCAACAAATCCTGTTAACTCAAGATACATTCTGAATCTTTTCCTTGTTTAAGAGTCCTATAAATGTTACCTAAACTTGTGAAGCAGAGAATCCTGCCACAAAGCATGGGAAAATTATGCTAGTTAGTATATTTTTCTCCCCAAGCTAAAAATGACTTGAATGTGGATTAATGTCAAATTAAATAAAATTATTTCTGGTAGGCATGCTTAAATGCAGAGTACAATATCATTTATTAATATTCAACAAGGGTATATTTAGTTCCAGACTCACATTTTCATTCTGTCTTTATTCCAGAATCTCAACTGGTTAATATAAGGAGTCTGATTAGCAATGAAATGGCTGCCATGAACACAGTCCCTGGCAGACAGTAAAATATCTGCCAGACTGTAAGTGGAGAAAAAGAAAACTAATAATTATCCTAGCAGTTTCTATTCTGTATATATCCTATTGAACTCAGGAAAACAGGAGAGTGAATCACATTATGTCTACATGTAATTGTAATTTTCAAACAACTGATGCACAGATTGAGATAAAAATAATAAAGTTATTTATAGCTTTATATATTATATAGATATATAAATACTGTGGAACTAATGTCACTGATACATATGACAAAAACTTGATATTACCGTACGGTTAACTGATGAGGCAGGTAATAAAGTACTAGACACTATTTCTACAAAGGTGTAGCACAATAATTTCAATTAATAGTAATAAAATTATACTATGTTGAAAATATGAAATGCAGCTTGTGCCCAAATCTCTAATTAGGATTTCAATGCTACATATATGGCAAATTGTTTACATTGTCATCTTTGGGTACTGCAAGGAGTTAGATCCTGGCCAAATGACTATGAACTACTGGGCCATTTCAAGTACATCCGAGATGGAACAAGGGTCAGTTTCTTTTGACATATAGGCCAGCTGCTTCTAGTAGCGAAATGAATGTGGATGAGAGATGTCTTTGTAGCTTACAGGAAGTAGCATACCCTTCCCCCCAACAAAGAACCTGTTCTCCAGCTGTGCCCCCCAACAAAGAAAAGTATTCCAGATGAATTATTTTTGGCTGCTTTCCAGAGCCCAGATAAGCCTGGATGAATCCTAATGGCGGTGCAAGGAAAATAATTTCTATTGTACATTAACTTTTCCACAGCTTTATGTTGTTGTTGTTCAGTTATTTCAGTTGTGCCCAACTCTTTGTGACCCCTTTGTGGTTACATTCTACACTTCAGTATTCCCATGTGGGTTTGGAAAATTTACAAAGATAGTCTTTTTTTCATCATGGTGCCATGCACACATGAGATAGTCAATACGGGTTGAATGTTAAGTAGCTGAAGTGCTTAGTCTCACATACACATACATATGAATGTATGTATTTTTGTAGAGAGGCAGCATTGTGTAGTAGAGGGATGGCCCTAGGGTCCTGAAAACCCAGGCTAAAGTCCTATCTCTTTACATAATGAAGTAAAAAGAACACTGGATTTAGAGTCAGAGGACCTGGATTCAGATCCCAACTCTGCCATTTACTACCGTTGTGACCTTATTAGATTAATTTCTGTAAAATAAAGACTATCCTTAAAAGCTCTCTTCTAGCTCTAAAATTTATTATACTATGATATTAATAACATTTTTATCTATGTGACCACAGGCAAGTCACTTAACGTCTTAAAGCCCCAACAGCTCCCAAAGGCTGTAAGTTACAGACAAGTTTATGATCTGTATTCAAGAAAACATAGATCAGTAGGAAAAAAAATGTGTTACTTTAATAGATTTACTGATCTCAGAGATCAGCAAATTTCTAACAAGTGTGAGGCCTTCAACTTTTGCTCTATTTTAAAAATGATATTTAATGAGTTCTAGCAAACACAATGTCCTTAAAACCTCAATTATTTAAAATTATCATGAAAAGCTATAAATAAATAGAAAATTAACAACATAAACTATTATGACAATCTACCTTGGAAGAATCCTCAATTGTCTTGTGTAGGTTTTTAAGTTTGAGGTGACAAGCAGCACGATTCAGATACAAGGATGGAATCTTGTTGTTTAATTGGATTGCCAAGTTATAAGCATTAATGGCTGCCAGGTAGTTTTCCATTCCAAACAATTTGCTAATGAAACGATAATTAAAAAGAACAGTAAGTAACAAATGATTAAGATTAACTAGGAGTACATGGATATTCATAAGAAATATTTAATTTTAGGATGGCCAATGCTCTTGAAATTCTCTTTAAATAAAAAAGATAAAAACTGCACCAAGACTTTTCAGAATGCCCCATGTATAGGAGAAATAAAACATGAGCATCTATTGTGTCATCTTTAAAAGTAGCAGAATGACACACTTGTAAACACAACTCAGAATAAACATAGAAGTGCTTAATATGTTCCAAGAACTTTACTAATTAATGAGGATATAATGAAGAATAATGAAAAGGAAAGTACTTTGCCAAAAGTAGAAGTGCAATGTGGATGTATATTGATAAATGCTGTTAATGGTACACATTCACATAGTAAGCTTCGATCTGTATTCTTTCTCTGGATGTGGACATTTTCCATCATGAGTCTTTTGGAATTGTCTTAGAGCACTGCGCTGCTCAGAAGAGCTAAGTCTAACAAAGCTGGTCGTCACAAAACGTCGCTGTTACTGTGTAGAGTGTTCTCCTGATTCGGCTCACCTCAACAAGCATCCCTTTGCACTGGAATAGGTTTACTCCAGTCAGACTTGTCCAACATGACCTGCAATAAGGGAATGTGGGCACAGCCAACACTGGACCCGCAAAGTCAGCCACCGTGACTTTAAACAAGACGTAAAAGCAAGATGACATCAAGCGAGGCGTTAGGTTTGTGATGCTGTGCGTGCAACACGTGTATTCTTTTAAAAGTAAAACAGCGAAAGAATAATGGCAAATGACAGCTTCATAAGTAGCAGGATAATTTGGTGAAATCACTGTTGAGTCACAGCCTGAACATAAATTAAATTTAGTGTGACTTGCACAAATCGAGATCTTATAAAACCTGATTCTTTTGGGAAAGTCTTAAAAGTTGTTGCAGTGATTTATATTAACTAATTTTGAAAAAAAAACCATTCAGTATCATCAGCTTTAAAATGTGCTTACTGCAACAAATAAAATAAGGCATATAGTATACGATAGTTCAATCATATTAGTTTATGTCGAACCATAACTGAAAATTCTCATAAACCAGTGAAATTCTCCCTTGGAATATTACAGCCCAAATCCAGAGCTCATAGTTCAAAGAAAAAGTACTGCAAGCAGTCAGAAAGAAGGAAACCATGGTCAGGATCACACAAACCATCAACTGATGAGTCATTAAAAGGAGTGGAGAACTTGGAATATGAGATTCCAGAAGGCAAAAGATCTAGGCTTACAACTAAGAAAAACTGAGTATAATCCTACATTTAGGAGAAAAAGTTGATCTTTTACAAAATGAAGTACTTTCAACCATTCCTTATCAAAAGAACAGAGATGAGTAGAAAATGTAACATACAAACACAGGAACCAAGAGAAACAGAAAAAGGTAAACTGTTTACATTATTATATGAGGAGATAATATATGTATCCCCTCAGAACTTCATTATTATCAGGGATCATAGAGGGAGTCTAATTAGACAGAAGGCCTGGGAGATATTCTGCTATCTTTTGATTTTCTCAATACTTGTGAAATCTGGAAAGTTTTATTAATCTTTATGTTCATTTCCCCGAATGAACAGTAGTTCCCAAGTAAGGCCACAGGAAGACTATAATTTGTTCAGACCAATGCAAGCCCTTTATACTGTTCCAAAGTTTGGACTTCCCACCACACCATCCACTGACCATGTGACTTCATGTTCTCCTCTCTGATAGGCTTCCCCTAAAACAGCTCGTCAAGTTTGCACACAAGTTGCTGACCTTTTAAACCTGACCATGCTAGGTCACAACTCTGATCACTTAAAGCTGGGGATGAGTTTTAGCCCTGTGGAAACAGAACTCCCTCCTTGTTTGCCACACCCCCTTTTAAGTTGCTTTCCTTAGAAAAACAGATCTAAGAACCTGTGCCAGTAGGTCATCCTGGATGTGTGTCAGGATAATGCTGCTACAATTACATATATAACATACACTATATATACAGAACACAGACATAAATATGTGTTAATAATGTTATATGTAATATTATCTTTGATATAAAATATACACACATGTGTATATAAAATATATACATGCAGAATACACATTTATGTATATACATATACTTACATATATAATCGCCACGCTGAAAAGTACACATCAAGTTAGGGGCACATGATGGGAGGGCCCAATGACAAATATTCACTTGGTAATAGATGAATACATTTTTTTGTAAGCATGTGAAGTACAAGACCCATAATAAGTATATCCTGCAAAAAATTAGTCTAGCAGGTCATTTGGTGGCCTATGCTTGTGAAAATCAACTTTCTAGTTGTATATTCAGTTGAGAACCTGAGGCTATATATCAACTCCCAGCACAACTCATTTCCTGGCAGACTACTCCAGTGGACCTCTGGGAGCCTGTGCTAACTTTGGGGTACAAGGATGAATGAGGTACAGAGAACAGCATAGGAAGAGGACAAGGCACTGCAGCCATGGCAGCCACAGGCCAGAACTTAGAATCATCCCAAACTTCTTAGTGGCATACACACATGTATAATTTTTAAAAATCCAGTTGTATCCTAGTGCTGCTGTGTGGTTCTGAATCATAGAACACCAAAATCTCTGAAGGACCAAAATTGCAGGAGATTTAAGAGGATAGTGAACCAATGTATGCTTTGTGTAAGTAGATGACAGTAAACTACAATACACATGTGCAATAAAATCTCACAAATGCAGAAAAGCAGAAATATTAAATGCATCTTTTAGCAACCATAATGCAATATTAATTATATTCAATAAATGGCCTCTCAAGCAAAGATTTAAAATTGGAAACTAACATAATCCTAAAAAATGAGTGGATGAAAGAACAAACCATAGAAGTTTCAGCTTAAAAGGGCTAAGGTCTTCCACTGCATCTAGGACCTTCTCCAGTTGTCCTGATCTACATCTTGCCACTGGACCCAGATGGCTCTGGAGGAGAAAGTGTAGCAGTAAGCACCCCAGCATACACAGGACAGCCTACTGCACAGATTCTTAGATCTGCTTTTCTAAAAGGAAAGCAATTTTGGGGGGTTCAGAAATCTTCTTTAATTACATTCACTAACAGAGAAAATACAAACAGAGAAATAAAGACTGATAGGGCTTCCAACTGTCTGACCATCAGCAATACATACATCACAGATCAACAGACAGATCCAACTATCTGACCACTACATAATACAGAGTTACCAGAGATAGAAGTACCAACATCTGGGTTTTCAAAGTGGAGATATGGGGGGGGGGGGGGGCTGGAGGGGGGGAGGCTGGGGTGCTCCTTAGCATCTGGCCAAACAAACACTTACAACGAATAAGCCCCAAAGTAAAACCTCACCTCAGTATTTATGCACTTTTCAGGGTGGGGGGAGGGCACCACCCTCTGACCCAGTGCCTCAATAGAAATTAACAAAAGGTTAAGGCCTATTAATGGGGATCTTTAACTCTTCCCCCCACCCACCATTAACCTTATGGAAACATTATAGAAAGTGAGGTTGGTGACTTTGCACATCCCTCTCTTACTTAAATTCAATTCACTTGCATGTCATGGCATTACCTACCTGATATCATGGTCCTGTTTGAGAAGGAAGGCCAAACAACAAGAGAAAAAACTAATAAAAAAGTTTATCTGAAAGAACAAAAGGTCAAGAATATAAAGAAAATTAATGGGAAATAAAAAGAGGAAGAAAAGTACTGAGTAGTACCAAACCTCACATCATACTAAAAACTTATAATCATCAAAACTATGTGGGGCATACTAGATAAGAAATAGAGAGGTTAATCTGCAGAAGAGTTTAGGTACAGAGCAAACATAAAGAAATGAGCATGGTAACTTAGTGTTTGATAAATACAAGGATCCTGGCTATTTACTTTTTTGACAAAAATTGTCAAAACTGTTTTTGGGGAAAACTGGAAAGCAATATGGCAGAAACTAGGTATAGACCAACACCTCATACCATCAAAAAACAAGCTCCAAATGGGTACATAAATTAGACATAAAGGGTAATATCAAACAAATTAGAGGAACATGGAAAAAATTAGCTGTCAGATCCATAGATAGGAAATGAGTTCATGACCAAACAAAAGATAGAAAGGCTCATTGGAGATAAAGTGGAAAAGTTTGATTACATAAAAACAAAATTTCTGACAAAATCAATGCTGCCAAAATTAGAAAAGAATATGGAAACCAGAGGGAAAATCTTTGGAGCAATTATTGCTATAATAGTCTCATTTCTAAGATATATGAGGAACTCATTCAAATCTATAGGAGTTAGAGTGATTACCTAATTGATAAATGGTAGGGTGATATAAACAGGCAGTTTTCAGAGGAGATCCAGGTTATTAATAGCCATGTGGGAAGACGTTCTAAGTCCTTAATAATTAGACAAATCCCTCTAAATAATTACAGAAATGCAAATTAAAACAAATCTGCCTCACACCCCTCAGAATGGCAAAGCTAACATAAAAGGAAGGAGGCAGGTCCTGGAGGGTCTAGAGAGATACAATGATGCACGTTATGGATAACGATTTGGAACTATTCTCAAAAAACTATTAAGCTGTGTATATTATTTGACCCAGCATTGCTCCTGCTAGGTCTATACCCTAGAGAGATCAAAGGAAAAAAGAGGGGGACTTGAGTGCAAAAATGTTTCTATCAGTCATTTTTGTGGTAGCAAAGAATTGGAAACTTACAAGGTTGAAAAATGGTTGAAAAAATTATGGTATATGAATGTGATGGAATACTACTGCACCTTTAAGAAATGATGAAGGGAATGGTTTCAGAAAAGATATAGGAAGATTTAGGCAAAGTGAAGTAAGTAGAATTGGAACAATTCATACAGTAACAACATTACTGAGAAACCCTCATCAATGCAATGACCACCCATAATTCTAAAGAAGTCATGATGAAAAATGTTTCCCACCTCCAGACAGAGGTGAATGAACTTGAAATGCAGATTGAAGCATATATATGTATATATGTGTGTGTACACATGTACATGTACACATATACACCTACATATTTGGATATGGCTAATGTGGGAATTTGCTTTTCTCCACTACACATGTTTGTAAGTAGATTTTGTTTTTCTTTTTTCTTTGTGGGGGAAGGAAGGTGGGAGGGAGAGAATTAATAAAATAAAATAAAATTGAACTACAAAGTAGGTTTAGACCTTCAACTCATAGAATGCTTTCTTGTTCGAAGGCTGGCATCAAAGATGATCCTTCAAAAGCAACCCATAAAGCATTTACCATATTTTAAATATGTACTCTTTGCAGACCTGGGCACATATATCGAACTTTCAAAATAGTTTGGTAAATTGTAAACAAATGAAATCGAAGGGCTTGTTTTATTAATGAAAACTGCATGTGTAAATGATCTTCATTAGAATATAATCAATCTCCAGTTGACTCAATTGTTGCCCATGTTGTACAACACCTCCCTTTTTTTAAGATGCCAATAACAGGCTATGCAACTAAAAAAAATGCTGGGCAATTTCCCAAATGCAATCCAACTCACTGTCTTCCTCCAGTTCAACTCTAGTGTCTGATCACTGTCTATCAACGCTGATTATTCAATGAAGGTTCGCTAATTAATTTCTACATGGGTGGTGGGCATGTCATTGGACAAAGGACATAATCAATTTAGTTTTTCACATGAAGATTATTAGGCCAGTCTCTTTCGTATAGTCATGAATACAGTTAAGGAGGCACTGTAGTACATTCTGGCATTTGATGAAAATTATATAATTGTCATGTACAAACAGATGCATTTATAGTATCTTACCTTCTTCCATTTAGACCCAGTGCAGAAAAAGCTTCATGACAAAATACACCTTTGGAGAATTAATATCTCTATGGGAACTAGGATATTAGAATTTTAAATGCTGTGATCTGAAATGCTATAACTATACACCTGTGGTGTTCTTAAGTTATCAAGCAGACTGGATCTGTGCATTCTCAATATAAATGTAAAAATAAGTGAAACAGAAAATTTTGATAATTGAAGATGTAATTCTTATTTTAAAAGAAACAGGTTAAGAGAATTTTAAATCTTGATATTACATAAAAGTCCCTCTTGAATGTAGAACTCCAAGAAATGTTTTAAAGGAGAAGCTAGACATATCAATTCCAACATGTAACACTGAAAATGCAACCATTTTTAACATTGAGAATTTTAGCTTCTTCAAATATTAACAATGTAATACTGAAGACAACAAAGGAATTACAGGCTTGGACTAAGAGATCTGGTTTCAAACTCTTCCTTTGATGCCACTGTGGCCAAGAACAGACCTTGAACTTTTGATCCTAAATTTCCTCATTTGAAGACTGTAGTACTTTTCTCACAGGGTTATTTGTGAGGGCTGAATGTAATAATACATGTGTAAAGGGCTGTGAAAACTGTAAGGCAACGTATCAACACCATTATTATTGCTTTGTTTATTTTCAATTACTCGATTATTTCACAGATTTTTATTGTTAAGAAACTATGTCTTTAAACCTGAGTCATCCTCTTATGAACTGGGGAGACTGCTAATGACTTGTGTTTAGTCTCACAGATGCTGTGACTTGGAAACCATCTATTTGTTGAATCCACCGCATAACACAAACATTTTTCTGGGAACACGGCACCCTTTCCCTCTGGCAAATGACATTTTAATATTTAGATGTATATAACATAATGAGTTAATTTTGTCTTGATAAGTAGTATAGGAAATTGGAACCAATTATATTGAAATTCAGCTGTTAAAAATAATCAAGTTCAAGACTTGAAATTAAGAACCCCTGGTCTCAACAAGGAAATAAAATCTCATTAACTTCTGATTCTGTATCTCTAGGAGTGTTTCTGTTGAAGCAGAAGCTTGACAACCAAAACAGTCATAATTTTCTTAACATTGTGATTTAAAAATTGATTTTTGGATTTTAAAGTTTCCGATTAGTTGTTACTAAAAAGTGACATGAATTTTTAAAACATAGCTGGATAAGAACTTATCTGTTTGAATAATTTCCCTCCATACTAAGTATATAAAGATATCTGAGCATCATTCCCATCTTCCAACACTTAAAACTCTTTTCCCCTCTACCACACATAATATGAGAGTGCCAATTATATGTCTATTGATATACTGAAAATTTAATTGATGCTAAATTCATTTAGATCTTCTGGCCTGTAAGGTCCCTTTCAGCTCTAAATTTATGATGCTGTAATTTTAAGAATTTTTTTCTTTTGCTATAATAAGCAGGCAGTACCACCTTTGAGCATAAACCACAGCATAAGAAAACAAAAAATAGTTTATCTCAAAAACAGTCAAGTCCATAAGAACTGTAAATATTTGGAACATAGTCAAAACGTGAAACACGTTGCCTACAGCAAACCTTCTAAACATTTTTTCATGTCTTTGGCCATTTGGTAAAGCTGTAGACACTTTTTACAAAGTTTTTTTTAAGTGTATAAAATAAAATACACAGGAACACAAAGGAAACCAATTCTATTGAAGTAAAATTATCAAAATTATTTATAAAACAGTTTCATAGCCTGTGAGTTAAGAACCCCTGTTCTATAAAATATTTAAATTGCTAATTTTGTGATATACAGTGTCATTTTATTTTTGTGATTGTTCATTTTGACAACTGATAATTACTTTGGAATGTGTATAACAAGAGGTATCTGGTATGGAGTGTATATATGAATGAGAGCTAGAAGATCAGAAAGATAATGGGAACAGATGAAAGCTTTTAGAAAGGCTTTGTACAAGCTTCATTGATATAAAAGGTGAGTATAATGAGCCACTGTCATATATGATATTGCCAATGATAAACCAATACCAATATCTGCTAGTACTTAAGTTGTAACTTAAAGATTATTGCCTCTAGTTTTAATTGTAAGCACTGGAATATGCTATGTGAGAAAGACTATCCTTGGTCAATAAGTTTAACTTGTTTATTGCTGTGACCTCATTTGACCCTGGTAAAAATGTTTATTTTGACAAATCAGCAAATCTCCATGTAAGGGGAAAATGTCAAAGGGCATCCACCTAGGAAGTTTTATATTCATATTTATATTCATTCATTTATATTCGAATTTAAACCAGTTTCAGGTGGATATAGACTGCTAAAAAGTTTGAGGGGACAACCCTGATAGGCCCCTGGCAAAAACTCCCTATTCTATTTCTCCATTTTAAGTAGGAAAACTTCCATTTCTGTTAGACCCCAGCTCTGGCTACTATTGGCCTAGAGTATTTGAAAATTATAATGCACAAAATGACTCTTCCAAAAGGATCCCTGACCTTTTACCCAGATCAAACACAGGTGAGGAATCTCATTCCAATATGCCAATGGAAGTTCAATCTATTACTATTAAATTACTATTACTATCCTGAAAGGATAATTTAATATTATGACAATGTTCCTTTCCCTTATCACAGTAAAATCCTTATACTTGCAGCAGACAATGGAATACCTTATGAGAGTTTGTCAGTGTTACTATGCATCCCTGAAACTGCTATGATAAGGATAGAGAGGTTAGGCAGATTCAGGCTTCTTCTAGCCTTCTTATTTGTATTGTATTTGTATTCGTTATAACTGCAAAGGGCCATGTATGGTTAGGACATTGAAGGACTATGGGAAACCATGTTTCCCATGGGAAACTTTCCCATCTCTGTTATAATAATGGAAAGCTCCTACTCACTGTGCCATAACCATATCCTGTTAATATATTACTTATTCCCAACTGTACCTACAGTACTCTACTCTGTACCTTGCTTACTTATTTCTTCATCTTTTCAAACCAGTGTGAAAACTATAAAATTAGGGCTTTTACTTAGCTCAGGAAAGAGATGGTTATGGCACCCATTAGCATGCTTGTGGTCTGGTTCTTCCCTTGTAGCTACAAGATTAAAAGACACCTTAACTGAATAAGAAAATGCAAGATTATACTATTAAAAATTAGAAAAGAACAAGATCAGCCACTTTTCACAGTTAAAATTACTAGGAGAATTATTAACTTTTTGATCCAATCAATCATTCAATAAGCCTTTATTAAGTGTCTGCTAAATGCCAGGCACTGTGCTAGGTGTCAGGGATACATGCATACATAAAAACAAATAAAGTCTACTCTCAAGTAATTAATGGATATAAGAAATCACAAAAGATAAACCAGATAATTTTGATAACATGACTTTTAAAAGTTTTTACATTAACAAAGTCAGTGCAACTAGGATAAGAAGCTACTCACTGGAAAAATATCTTAGTAATAAATGTCTCTGATAAGGGTCTGAAAACCAAAATATATAGGGAACTAATATAAATATATTAAGATCAAAAAACATTCTTCAGCTGATAAGTGGTGAAAGGGTAAGAACAATGATTTCTCAAGAGAATTACAAACTATAAACGAGCATATGAAAAATTGTTCCAATCACTAATTGTGATAGCACCAACATCTACTAGGGCTGCTCCCTACACTATAGGTAGCCTAGATTTTCCTTACAAGATAACAAAGCTTGGGTTTAATTAGTCCAAGGACAGGGCAAGACTCCAGCTTTGCTTTCCTTAACAAAGCTTCCTGGTTGTGCTGATTTGATTTCCTGGTCAACTAGGGCCTATAAGGTCCACAGTGCTGGTTCTAATCAGAATAGCTGAGTGATTATCACCATACCTTGCCCTGCTAAATAGACACATCTCCATATGAAGATGAGGGGGATGGTAGTGCTAAGCGCTACTAGATTCTTGTTACATGTCTTTGTTATGTTAAGGCTATATGAGCCTCCTTTGGTTAACTGTTCAATGATCTATAAATGCCTTATTTCATCACAGTATGCTGATGTCAAGCCTGCCCTTAACAATAATAATAAAAATACAAATCAAACAACTCCAAGCGTTTACCTCACATTCAGCAAACTGCCAAAGATGATAAAAGTTGGAAGAGTCAGTTAGTAAAAATACTAACTCTAATGAAGTTAATACTAACTCTAACACTCTAATGAAGCATTGATGGAGTTATAAATTGTCACAACTATGCTGGAGAGCAATTCAGAATTATGCTTTAAAAAAAGTAACTAAAATGTCCACACCTTTTGACCCAGAGATCCCAGTAACAGGCATATCCCTCAAGGAGGATAATAATGGAAAGAAAGGTCCAATATATACTAAGATAACTACAGCAGCACTTTTTCTAGTATCAATAAATTGAAAATAAGAGCAGATGCCCATCAGCTGAGGAATGGTTAATCAAACTGTGGTTCATGAATGTAATAGAATATTGCCATGCCATGAAGAGTGATGAATATGAAGAATTCAAGGAGTCATGGGAAGACATATGAACTGATCCAAAGTAAAGCAAGCATAACCAGGAAAAATAATATAAATGGAAAGACCAATAATAACAAATACTATAACTGATGCTGTGTAATCACAAAGACCATACATGACCCTAAAAATATAAGGAATAAACCATTTTTCCTTATTTTCAGAAGTAGAGGGACTATGAATATTGGTGTGTTCGCTAACTTTCTGAACTGATTTTTTCTTTCTTTTTCGTTCTTTTTTAAATAATGGATGGTTTTCTGGGTGGGTTGAGATATAGGAAATAGAGAGAGAAAGAAACAAAAATATAAATTTTAAAGCCTGAGAAAATAGTGTGTGCTCAAACAACTCTAACACATAAAAATCAGTCATTTCCTAACTAGTGAAGGTACCAAGGTTTTAATAATTCATGTGTTCAAGAATGGTGATGTTAGTTAAGGAGTTCATCAAAGGGAGCCTGCAGATTAACATTTTGTCCATGAATTGATTCAGAGGATTCTAAGGCCAGAAATTCCAGAAATACCCCTCCCCAATTCCACACAGACTGAAACAGCCAGAAAAATTAGTTTGCTTTAAACTATGGGAAAGGAAACTTCTTTCCAGTGCTCAACAATACTGTGTGTGTGTGTGTTATATAACTATATATAACACATATATATATCCATACACACAAAGATACACATATACACATATGTATGTATATATGTGTGTATATACATACATACATATCTATAGTTGGAAATAGAGAATATGAGGAATAAGAAATCTCATATTAAAATTTAGGCCTCATAGTATTGATTAGGCACAAAGAAGGCAACTCTAGAGAATCTGTGAAATTAAGAGTTCAAGCTGATTCCAGGCTCTACTGTGTGTGTACAAAATAGGAAAGAGGAAGAAAGTGTGATAAACATGAACCAAAAGCCATTTGTTCAGAGAATGCAAAAAGAAACTAAAACTGTTTGCTTAGAAATTTGTAACTGTTAAGAATCACATCAGAGGGTCCTTGAAACTACATGTTACCTCCTATGTTGTTAAAAACACAAAAGGTTCTTTTGAGTATTACTTCCTTGAGGTAAAAAATTCTTAACTGCACAGACACTAAAATAAAAATTACTGCCTAGATTCTGCTTGAGAAGGTCCAAAAGCTACCAGATCATGTTTGTTACTCAGAACTCTTTGATTACATGGTTTAGAACAGAGGTGTCAAAACACACGGCCCATGGAACACTTCTCAGTACAGCTGAATCAGATTAAAATGTAATTAAGAAATATTTAACAAAATAATTAAAATATAACATAGGTAATATCACTATGTGGTTCCCAAGGTTAATATATGTTCACAGGGATCCTTATGTTTGGTTTAGTGCTGCTGCACCCACACTCCTCCCTATTTCTGTTTGTTTGACCTCAATGGTCCAGGAAACCACTCCATCTGTATGACGCAAAGTAGAATAAATATGTTGTTTTAATAGTTCTGAACCTAAGCATGACACATGTCTCTTTTACTTCAAATAATCCATAGCAACAACAAAAATGGTTGAATATACAGAAGAAAGTTGAGAAGTGGACATCTTGTGAAAGTCAATGTGCATATTTTAAAAACTAAGCAATAAACAAAAGTTTATGGTTTCAAATACAACTGTATTATAATCTTTTTTGTTCTTGTCTATTTGAAATTTGTCTTTCCCCATGGATATTGTTTGTAATAATAATTTTTAAAAGGCAACATGACAAATAGCTCATGTAAGTAACCTGAAGTTATCTTTTAGGTATAAATTCTACACATAACGTAATTCTTCTAAGAAGATGGATTGGAACCACTCTTGATCAAAGATTCCGGGATAATAATACACATAGGTTTGGGGCCACTTGTGCCCATGGTATTGATTTAGGATAGAATAAAATTTTCTGGAGGGCAGGGACTGTTCAGTTTTTTTCTTTGTATTCACAGTGCCTGGCACAGAATAACACAAATATCCACCATTACTTGAACTACACAATTCTACAAATTCCATATGTTGTGTATGCTATAGAGTTTCTCTTCTTAAATAGGAATCAACGTTTTTGATTAACCAGATAAAATTGTGCAAGATCTTCAGGAAATAATTTTAAATCTCTCAAAGATAGTTCAAACTTACTTTCCTTTTTCCTTCAACCATTCTGGATTCTTTTCTTCTTCTTTTAAATCATGGAGTTCAGGAATATCTTCATTCATTATCCTTCGTGCCTCTGCCTGTTTGTGTAACCACTGTGAGAAGAAATAAATACTCGCAAAAAAAACAATACTCACATTTCGGAAGCAATTCCTTCCAGATTTTCGCTTTTACTTCTAATAAATATTATCTGATGGTGGTGGTGTTAACATTTCATTCTTCTACCCCAAAAGAACTTTTTTTTTTTTTACAAATATTACTGATTGAGATTTAGAAATGTTATCATAACTGGTTCAATTTTCAACTTTTATTAGGAATATAAAATTGTTCCTAATCAAATTGCATGAGTATCTACTTTAAAAAAAATTAAAAGAAAGTCCTTCTGCTTGTATGATTATAGATCAAAAATCTTAAATCAAGGTACAGGGTTTTCTGAGCAAGTAAAGTTATGTTTCTGAGATGACAAAAAAATGAAATATGCATTATTAGCAACTTTAACCTACCTACCAAGAACTCATCATAGATAATACGCAAAACCAACACTTAGTAAAATAAGTAGTAAGCATAACCAATTTGCCTTTTCAAATAACATTATTTAGTGGAGATGGAATATTATCTCACTAGCAATCTGGTGCCAAAAATCTACAAATTCTATTTACTCCTATCATTAGCAATCATTAATAAACAGTAATATCTTTAGTTTAGTGAAGACAAAAGAAACTCAGTACCAGTGGAATTCTGAAAAATGGCTGAAATAAGTTATTTATGAAACATTTTTATGGTAATGGTCAACACAGACAATGACAGTTATCTCTACCTCTTCTTCTTGTGCTACTTGAGATTCTCTGAGAGCAGTTGGGAAAACTCGAGGGGTAAACTGGATTTTTATATTGCCAATGGATCGAGGAGCAGGAACACAGTCATCTTTTAACGTCTCAGAAAATATAGTTTTTGCACTGCTTCCTTCAAGAAGAATATTAACAAATAAGACATTTTAAAATTTTTTATTCATTGCATTTTATAATCAAGCTGATAAAAAGAGCACCAGTGCTTCAAAGATACTAAAGAGAAAGAATTCCCAAATGTAAGTAGTATAAATAAGCTTAGGATTCTTTTTATGTTAAGAAATATAAATGTTTCATCGTACATATTTTTTACATGACATATTTTACAGACATAAAGTTAATCACCAGGAATACCAAGAAAAAAATGAAAGTCTTCTTGTTTAATGCCTCTTTAGGTGACAGTTTTTCACATATTTGAAGACTTTTATCATGTCTCCTCCCCTAAGTCTTCTCTTCTCTTTTTTATAAAATATTTTATCTTTTCCCCCAATTACATGTAAAAACAAATTTTAACATTTTAAAGAAGTTTTCAGTTCCAAATTCTATTCCTCTCTCACTCCCTTCCCCTTCCCTCTCTCTGAGATGGTAAGCAATTGGATATAGTTTATACAAATGCAATCATATAAAATATTTCTACATTAGTCATTTTGTATAAGAAAACTTGAATTTTTTTAAGAAAAAGAATGAAAGAGTGAAAAACAGCATGCTTCACTGTATAGTCAGACAGAATCAGTTCTTTGGAGGTAGATAAGAAAGCTTCATCAAGAGTCCTTTGGGATTGTACTGGATCACTGCATTGCTGAGAATAGTTAAGTCATTCACATTTCTTCATCATACAATATTGTTCACTTCACTTGCATCAATTCATGTAAGCCTTTCCAGGTTTTTCTAAAATCATGTTGATTGTCATTTCTCATAGCACAATGATATTCCATCACAATCATATACCACAGTTTATTTAACCACTCCCCAATTGATAGGCATCTTCTCGATCTTCAAGTCTTAGGCACTACCAAAAAATGCTGCTGTAAATATTTTTGTGCAAATAGGTCCTTTTCCCTTTTTTAAAAAAATATCTTTTGGGATATAAAGCTAACAGTGGTATTGCTGGATCAAAATGTGTGCAAAGTTTGATAGTCCTTTGGGTATAGTTTCAAATTGCTTTCCAGAATGATTGGATCAGCTCATAACCACCAAGAGTTCATTAGTGTCCCATTTTCCACCCCCTCCATCATTTATCATTTTTCTTTTTTGTCATATTAGCCAATCTGAAAGGTGTAAGGTGGTGGTTCAGAGTTGTTTTAATTTGCATTTCTCTAATCAATAGAGATTTAGAGCATTTTTTTTAATATGACAATAGATAGCTTTGATTTGTCTGAAAATTGTCTATTCATATCCTTTGGTCATTTTTCTATTGGGGAATGACTTCTATTTTTATAAATTTGACTCATTTCTCTATATAGTTGAGAAATGAGGACTGTATCAAAGATACTTCTTGTAAAAATATCCCCCTCAGTTTTCTGTTTTCCTTTTAATTTCGGTTGTATTGATTTTGTTTGTGCAAACATTTTTTAATTTTATATAATCAAAATTATCTATATTTTATAATGCTCTATATTTTCTTTGGTCCTAAATTTTTCTCTTATCCATAGGTCTAACAAATTATTCCATGCTCTTCTAATTTGCTTATGGTATCACCCCTTACATGTAAATCATGTACCCATTTTGACCTTATCCTAGTATATGGTGTGAGGTCTGTATGGTTTGTACCTAGTTTCTGCCATACTATTTTCTAGTTTTTCCAGAAGTTTTTGTCAAATAATTAATTTTTGTTCCAAAAGCTTGGTAAATCTGCTCTTCTCAAAGCTAAATATCTGAACTGCTTTCAAGTGATCTTCATATGGCATATACTTAAGCCACTCTCCAGTTTATTAATGACCTTCCTAAGATTTGGTACACAGAATTGATAATACCACTTCAGATACAGTCTGACCAGGGCAGAGTCTGGAGGCAGATTTTATTACAGATTCTTAAACACTATGTCTTCTTCAATGTAGCAAAAGACTGAAGTAAATTTCTTGACTGCCAAAGCAGATAGCTCATTTTTAACTTATAAGAGATCTTTTATTAACAAGTTTTTTTAATTAACCTGTACTTGAAAAACACTAATATATTTCCATGTACAAACACAAACAGAAAAGACAATTGTATATGAAATCTTTAATCTGCAAAACAACTTACTTTTTGCAGGCATATAATAAATTAAATGTTAGTTTTAAAGCTATCTTGCTTGTCTGTGTCTCTCTCTAGACTTCCCTGTATTTTATTCTTTTTTTTGTAAATGATTCAATGACCCTAGGTTTTGTTTTCTTTCTTTTTTAGACATTACTATCATGTCCCATCTCTTCATCAAACTCACTTCCCCCGAATTAAAAAAAAAATAAACAAAACAAAACATTCTTGTGATAAATAAGCAAAACAAATCTCCTCAGTCAGGTAGGTAGAGCCAACAGACTTGGAGTCAAGGAAGACCTGAATTTACATCTGGGCTCAGACACTCACCGACTACATGACACATTCCATGCCCCACCCCCAACAAGTCACAATTTTGTCTCAATTTTCTCAATGGCAAAATAAAAATAATAACAGCATCTCAGGGGTTGTAGTGAGGATCAAATGAGTTAATATTTACAAAGCATTTAGAACACTGTTTGGCACGTAATAACCACTTAATAAATATGTTTCCTCCAAATAAAAATTTAACAAGTTTCATTTCTTTGGTTCTGTTATTTGCTGCTTCCACAGATATATTTGTATATAACTACAAGCAAAAAGAAAGACAGTCCCTGCTCTAAAGGGGAAAAAAGGGTAGGTAGGTAATGCTATGGATAAAGTACTGAAGATGGAGTCAAGAAAACGAGTTCGATCTTGGTCACAGATACTTCCAAGTTATGTGACCTGGGCAAGTCACTTAATCTCAGTGCACTTCACTTTACTCAACTACGAAAGGGAAACAATAATAAAACCCACCACCGGATCACTGTGAAGATCAAATGAGATATTTATAAAGTGATTACCTCGGTGCCTGACACACAGTGTTGTTGTTCACTCATTTCAGTCACGTCCAACTCTTTGCAACCCTTTGTAAACCCTTAGGATTTTCTTGTCATAGATACTGTAGTGTTTGCCATTTTCTTCTCCAGCTCATTTTACAGGTGAGGAAGTTGAGGCAAGAAGGGCTAAGTGACTTGCCCAGGGTCACACAGCTAGTATCTGAAGCCAGATTTGAACTCAAGTCTTCTTGAATCCATGCCCAGTGCTCTATCCACTTCACCACCTAGCTACCCTGGCATATAGCGGGTGCTTACTAAATACTTGCTTCCTTTCTTTTCACAGTAGCCGTGTCCAAAAATTGTACCTTTCCTTCTAACTCTCAGGTCCATCATCACTCTGTCAGGAAGTGAGTGGCACACTTCACTGCCAGTCTTCCAGAAATATGGTTGGTCACTGTGCTGATTAGATTCTGAAATCTTTGCAGTTATTTACCTTTACAGTGTTGAAGTCATTACATAAATTGTTCTCCTGATTCTGTTAATTTCATTCTGCATCAGTTCCTACAAGTCTTTCCATGTTTCTCTGAATCCTTCCCTTTTGTAATTTTTTACTATACAATACTATTTCTTTATATTTATATTTTATAATATTTCCAGTCATTCCCAAATTGATGGGCACTCTCTTATTCAAGTTTTCTGCAACAAACAAGACTGCTATAAATACTTTTGCCCATATATGGCCCTTTCTTTTTTTTAAAATCTCTTTGCGGTTTAGGCCTAGTAGTGGTATCACTGGGTCAAAGGGTATATGCTTTTTAGTGACTGGGATATAGTTTCACATTGCTCTTCAGAGTGGCTGAAAGGTGTCATAGCTCCAACAACAGTGTATTATTATAGCTATTCTCTCACATTCCCTCCATTTTTGTCATATTTGTCAGTCTGATGGTTATGAGACAGAACTTTCAAAGATGTTTTAATTTACAGTTCCCTTATTTTCAGTGTTCTGGAGCATTTTTGCGTATTGGTGATAGCTTGACTTTCATCCCCTGAAAACTATCTAGTCATATCTTTGATCATTAAATTGATCATTTAATTATTTAATTTGATCATTTTTTAATTTGATCATTTTTGACCATTTAATTATTGGGGAATGGCTCTTGCTATTATATATTAGAATTAGTTCCCTATATATTTGGAATATTATACCTTTATCAGAGAAATTAGCTGCAAATATTTTTTTCTCAGTTAATTGTTTCCCTTGTGCAGAAGTGTTTGAATTTCAGTAATTAAAATTGTGCATTTTATGTTCCCTTCTAATTCTCCTCCTACATTTCTTACTGTTTCTTCCACTTTCCTTTTCTGGATCTTCATCCATGTCAGACCCACTAACTGTGAGTATCCCCAAGGATCTGTTCTGGGTACTCTTTTCTTTCTCTATACCAGGGGTTTGTAACCTAAGATTCATAGATCCCTAAGACATCTATGGATAGATTGCAAAGGGTACATGAATTGTTTTTTTTTTAAAAAATAGCTTGATAAATTGAATTTCATTATAATTAGTTTTTTTTGTAATATTCTGTATTTTATATTATGTAGTTTAAAATATTATTCTGGGAATTGATCCATAGGTTTTACCAGACCACCAAAGGAGTCCATGATACAAAAAAATGTTAAGAATCCATGCTTTAGGTGGGAACCAAGATAGCAGATTAATGGCAGTCACCCAGCTGAATTCTCTCAATATTCCCTTCTAAACAATTTTAAAATAATGCCTCAAATGAAATTTTGGAGCAGCAGAGGCAACAAAGTTGGGTGAGATGTTTTACTGGCCTAAGAAAATTTAAGAGGTAGACAGAAGAAGTATAACATAAGGATGGAGGTCAGATGACCATATGACTAGATAGTCCTCAGGGGGGGAAAGTCAAGCTATCAAAAATATGCAAAAATGCTCCAGAACACTAAAAATAAGGGAAGTGTAAATTAAAACCTCTTTGAGAGTTCTGTCTTATAACCATCAGACTGACAAATATGACAATATATACAGACTGGAGACAGCAGCAACAGTAGCTTCAGAAACTCACAGCTCAGAGATTCCTTCAGAAGGAGTTAGACAACTACTTAGAAAGAGATTTCAGGACATTGTTTACAGCTGGGGCTGGTCAGCAATTCTACTTACTGCCCACATGCAATTCTGGGTGGCAGTTCCAGGGTGGAGAGGAGTGCTGATGATTGGGCACAAAGGAGCAGGGAGTCTAGTCACAGTACCAAAGTAGAAAGGAGTGCTAGTGTCTACAGCTGCAGGGGAGCAGGCGCCCTTCCTTGGTAAAGACCAGAGTACAGACCAGAAAAGCAGTGACTACCTAACTCCGAGGATTACACTACCTTAGTACCACCAAAAACTTGCAGACCCCTCAGAACTAGCTCTGAAAATAGCACCATGAAAAAGCCTAAAGTTTGACACAATGCCTCCCTAGCCCCAGATGAGCAAAATCCAACACTAACATTAAGTTCAAAGTAAAGAACTCGACTGGAAAAATGAAGAAACAACAAAGACAAACAATTTTTGACCATAAAAAGCTACTACAATTTCAGGGAAGACAAAGACATAAACAGAAGACAACAATGTGAAAACAGCTACTCCAAAAAAAGCCTTAAATAAAATTGCTAATTGAACCCAAGCCCAACAAGAATTTCTGGAAGAGTTAAAAAAAGATTAGATGTAGAGGAAAAATTGGGAAAAGAAATGAGTGATGCAACGAAATTATGAAGAGAGGATTAACACCTTGGGCAGCTCGGTGGTACAGTGGACAGAGTGCCAGGCTTGGAGTCAGGATGACTCATCTTCCTGAGTTCAAATCTCTTCTCAGACACTGATTAGCTATATGGCCCTTGCCAAGTCATTTGATCCTGTTTGCCTCAGTTTCTCATCTGTAAAATGAGCTGGAGAAGGAAAAGGCAAACCACTCCAGTATTTTTTTTTCAAGAAAATGATTCATTTTATTCCAGCATCTATAGCTGAATGACATTTATACTGAAGCAATCAAATCTTTAACATTGTATTAATTGGGTGTAAACTTTATTCCAAGCTTTTGGTTCTTCATTTAATGAAAGAATAAGATGCTACAAATCACAAAACACAGAACTGCAGGAGCACAGAAAAGAACACAAAAATTTCAGTATACAGTAGAAACACCCAGCATCAGTGGTGAATGGGACGAGACACAGAGTCCTGTACAAACCATAACCAAGGGCTGAAATATGGTACTACCTGCACACTAATGTACCACAATATCCTTTCCCCAATGTTTATGATGGCAATTATTTTTCTAAGAATGACAACATAGATGTCACTTGAGATCATTTTATTTCTGAGACTTGTCAAATAATTGACTATTTTATAGCAATGAGAACAGATAACACAAGAAGTGGCACTCTGATAGGACAAAAAAGATGCATCTTTCCATTAAGCTGTGTGTACTCTTGCCCATTGCTGTCACTCACTGGATTGTTAGGGTGTATAGCGCTGGACAAAGCATGGGTACAGGCATACATTTCGGATATGATATCTGTTCAAAATCCAAGTTAAGAATTGCTCCAAGCCCAAGCCATACCCTCAATGAGGGCATGCACCATATTTTCTCTGATCAGTGTACCAGTAGTAAGGAGTGGGATCAATGCCTTCTCTCTTGTATCCCTTTAGCAGTTCCTCACCATCCCAGATATGCATGGAACCTCCCACAATTTCACCAACATTTGGCATCAACACATCTACAGATTCAGTAAGCCGGGAATCCTCAGGACATCGCGGCATATAGAAGGACTTGATCTCTGCAGGAAATTGACACAGCAAGATTGGTTCATTAATGGTGTCTGTCATCAGTCTCTCAGGGGCTTCTGGGATATCCTCTCCAAATTCATAATAGGTACTATTCTCCTTCTTTACATCATGTTCCTTTAGCCACACAATGGCATCTGAGTAGTTCATCCATTTGAAAGGTCTTTTAGGGGGTGTAAAAGTCGGGTTGAATTCATACAATAAGCTTGCTGCAGGTGATTTCAAGATCCTGTCTACTACATCACAAACCTAGTCTTCCACACGGATTAGGAGATCCTCAATAGTCAGGAAAGGGCACTCAGCTTCAATGTGAGTGTACTCTGATAGGTGTCTTTGTATCCTGGACTGTTCTGCTCTGTATGACTGAGGAATCCAAAAGACATCTCCTAAAGCTGGGAGGCAAGTTTCCAAATATAACTGTGACGATTGAGTCAAAAATGCCTCTTCTCCAAAATAGTTAAGTTTGAAAAGCATGGCACCACCTTCCACCTGTGTTTGTACTTATGTTAGAGGAGTGATTTCATGATATCCCCTATCAAAAAAGTGATCTCTAAAGCATCTGGTGATCACTGAACGTGCTTTCAAGATTTTAGACATGTTCTCTCCTCAGATCATCATGTGCCTATTACTGAGTTGGACATTCACATCAGACTCTTCATTTATCAGCTCCCCCAGCAGGAGCTAAGCCAATCAATTCCCAATAGTCACAGCTCAGCTCATGGCCTCCTGGTGCCTGCTTGCCTTCTGGTGTAAGATTGAGGATGCCATACACTGCCACACTACTCTCTGTAGACAAGACCATTCCACTGTAACACTGATACAGTTCATCTGACAAGACACATTGAAGATATCCTGTGCCATCTCTTAATATGAGAAACATCAAATTCTTCCCTTGCCCACACAACCTGTGGACCCAGACAAACACCTTCACTTGTTGGCCTCGATGTGCTTCTAAAGTACGAATCTTTACACATTTTACCTCTGGAAGATTTGGATCCTGTTTAATGGTAACCTTCTTTGCTTCCTCCAGATTTTTTTCTTGTCTTAAATTGTCTTCTGCTTCTTTTTTATCTTGGGATTCATTCTTCATTTGTTCCTTGTGCCATATTTTTTTATGTTCTTCAGCTGTGACTTGGAAATAATATCCCATCTCTCATTTTCTTTTTGTGAATCCACATAAATGGTAGGAAATGGCTCATTTCCTGCTGTCATCAAAGCCTTTAAGCCTGTTTTAAAAGGTTTCTCTTTTGTTCCATCACCAGTTGCATCACTCCCTTCTCGATCTGAGACGTAGAGTTCCCCTAACACCATCCTGATCACCAGTCCTGATCACCTCTAGAGACAGCTGTTTCTGTACCACTTCCCCCACTCCAGTATTGTTTTACAAGAAAACCCCAAATGGGTCACAGGGTTGCACATATCTGAAATGTCTGAACAACAATAATAAAAGGGGTACAAAAAATATTGAAGGAAATAACATCTTAAAAACCAGAGTTGGCCTAATGGTAAAAAAGGGGGGAAAAATTCACTGAAGAAAAGAACTCCTTAAAAAGCTACATTGGTCAAGTAGAAAAAAGAGATACAAAGCTCAGTGAAGAAGACAATTCCTTAAAAATATGGTCAGGTGGAAGCTAATGAGATACTAAGAAACAATACAACAATGTACAAAGAATAAAAAGAAGAAGAAAATGTGAAATATCTCATTGGAAAAACAACTGACCTGGGAAATAGATTGAGAAGAGATCATTTAAGAATTATTGGATTACCTCAAAGACATGATCAAAGAAAGTGCCTAGATATAATATTTTAGGAAATTATTAAGGAAAATTGCCCTGATATCTTAGATCCAGAGGGTAAAATATAAATTTAAAGAATCCAGTGAGGTGGAGTCAAGATGGTGGAGAAAAAGCAGGGAATCACCTGAGCTCTCCCCCAAACCCCTCCAAATCCTTATAAATAATGACTCAAAAAAAATTCTTGAGTGGCAAAACCACAAAAAGATGGAATGAAACAATTTTCCAGGCCAAGACAATTTAGAAGGTTGATAGGAAAGGTCTGTTCCACCAGAGTAGGAGTGTAACATAGTCTAGTACATGCCACACCGGCACAGACTAGGTCTCTAAACCAGGAGCAGTCTTAGGGGGCAATTGAATCAGTGGCAACAGTGGTGGTTTCTGGACCCCTCAGCCCACAGATGGAAAAGGAGTCAGACAACCAGTCAGAAGAATATTACAGGGATCTCTGCTGGCACCAGGGGAAGGACTCTGTTGCATTGCTCATACTTGGATCTAGGTAGCAGTCTTAGGTCTCAGTCTCAGAGTTAGGAGGAACACTAGCACACCAGAACTTGTAGCCATAGAGAAAAAGGAAACCTAGTCACAGTTCCAGGGTAGAAAAGAGTGCCTATCATCACTCAAAGGCCAGCACACAGTACTAGAGAGTAGTAAACTCACCTCTTCCTGCATTATACCATCTTGGAAGAACCAAAAACTTACATGTCCTCAGAATTACCTCTGAAAACAGATGCATAAAAAACCCTACAGTTTAGGACTGTGCCCACTCCACTCCAGAAGCAGAGCCCCATTTTAGCATAGAGTTAAAAGTCAAGAAATAGGTTGGAAAATGAGCAAACAGCAGAAAAAGATCCTGAGTATAGAAAGTTACCATGCTGACAGGAAAAATCAAAACACAAACTCAGAAGACAAAAAAGTCATAGGTCTTACATCCAAAACCTTAAAGAAAAATATGACTTGGTCTCAGAGCATGGAGGAACTCAAAAAGGATGTTAAAAATCCAGTAAGAATTTTTTCTTTCTAAATCAAGGTAAGAGGTAGGGGGAAAATTGGGAAGAAAAATGAGTGATGCAAGGAAATAATGAAAAAAGAGTCAACAACTTGATAAAGGAGGCACAAAAACTACTGAAGAACACAACACCTTAAAAAATAGAACAGGCCAAAAGGTAAAAGTATCACAAAAATCCAATGAAGAGAAAAATGCCTTGAAAAACAGAATTGGCCAAATGACAAAAGTTCACTGAAGAAAAGAACTTCTTAAAAAGTACAATTGGCCAAATGGAAAAGGAGGCACAAAAACTCAATAAAGAAAATAATTCCTTAAAAGTTAGATTTCTGGTTCTGGGAACCAAGATATAAGAGTGATTGGTAATTGCTATCTCCCTCCCCTTGTTGACCTTGAAGAGCCCAGAGAATATCTCCCCAGGAAAAATTCTGGAACAGTGGGAGCAGCACAAGGGGTAAACAGTCTCTTAGCCCATGAGGCTAGGAAAATCACTAAGGAGGGTCCCTCTTGCTGTGGCTGAACGGGACCAATGTAGGACTGGAGCTATCCCAGACAGCCCCACCTCAGCAAACTAGGAGAAGATCCTGAGCCCTAGTGGGGTGAAGCCTGCAACCACCAACACCAGGACCCCAGGTGTGCCTCAGCACCCCAGGGGAATTCGGAAGACACAAGCACAGATGGGATCACCAACCAATGAGCTTTCCTATGCTCTAGCTTGGCAGAGAACTCCTGTGGCCAGACCACCCCTCCCCCACACTTAATACAGCTAACTCCAGGGTAACTCTGGGGAAATGCAAAAAGACTTCACCTGGCCTCTGCTTTTCAACACCAGCCACCTCAGCACCAGGTAAGCTGCAGCATTTTAGCTTCTAGCTGAAAGAACCAGAGGCCACAACACACAAAGTCTCAAGTTTTATGCACAAGAACTGTGGGATACAGCCCCCTGTGCCCTAGATGCAGAGATCTTTTTAAAAGTCTGGAAAAGTGTGATCATCATGAGGAAGAAGCAAAGCAGAAAAGAAAAGACCATAGAATCTTTTTATGGGGACAAGGACCAAAGCACGAATACCAGAGAGGTCAGCATTGAGACTGTACTCCCATCTGAAACTTCAGAAGGGAATATGAATTGATCTGAAGCACAAAGAGCATTCCTGGAAGAGCTCAGTAAGGATTTTAAAAGCCAAACTAGAGAAATAGAAGAAAAACAGCAATGACTTTAAGAATATGAAAAAAGAAATCACAGAAGAATTTAAAAGGAAAATTGGACAAATGGAAAAGGAAGTACAAAATCTAACTGGAGAAAATAACTCCTGAAAAGGAACAATTGGATAGATTGAAAAGAAGAGGCAAAAGTTAACTGAAAAAAAAAATTTGATAAAAATTAGAATCAGGCAAGTAGAAGCTAATGACTCTATGAGACACCAAGAATCAGTCAAACAGAATCTAAAGAAAGAAAAGATAGAAGAAAATGTAAAATATCTAATTGGAAAAACAAATGACCTGGAAAATAGATCCAGGAGAGAAAAATCTAAGGATTATTGGTCTACCAGAAAGTCATGATGAAAAAAAGAGCCTGGACAATATCTTCCAAGAAATCATCAAGGAAAACTGTCCAAAAGTCCTAGATCCAGAGGGCAAAATAGTCATTGAAACAATACACCATTTACCTCCTGAAAAGGATCCCAAACTAAAATCACCAAGGAACATTGTTGCCAAATTCCAGAACTATCAAGTGAAGGAGAAAATACTGCAGGCAGCCAGAAAGAAACCATTTAAATATTGAGGAACTACAGTCAGGATCACACAGGACCTTGCAGCTTCTACATTAAAAGATCGAAAGAATTGGAACCCAATATTCCGTAAGGCAAAGGAGTTGGGACTTCAACCAAGGATCAACTACCCAGCAAAGTTCAGCATAACATTTCAGGCAAGGAGAAAGTTATTCAACGAAATAAGGGATTTCCAGAGCTTCCTGACCAAAACATCAGAATTCAATAGCCAATTTGATCCTCAAATGCAGGTCTCCAGAGAATCACAAAAAGGTAAACAGAGGGGAAAAAACAAAAACAAAAACTTGCTACTCAATTAGGGCAAACTGTTTACCTCCCTATAAGGGAAGATGATACCTGTTAATCTTGAGAACTGTGCAGCTATTATGATAAAAGGGATATATGTAGAGGGAACGGGCATAAAGTAAATGATGTCATGTCAAAAATATGATTTAAGTATGAGAAGGGAATGTAATAGGAGGTGTGGAAAGGGGGAAGCAGAAAATGGCAAATTATATCACAGGAAGAAGTACAAAACTATAGTAGAGGGAAGGAGGGGAGGGAGATGAGCATTGTTTGAGAGGTACTCTCATCTGATTTGTTCAAAAGAGGGAACAATAATCTTAAGTAGATAAGCCTAAATAGCTCTATAGGTAGTAGGAGGGGAAGGGGGAAGAAAGGGGAGGGTGGCTAAAAGGGAGGAAAGAAGCAATAAGAGTAAAGGGGACTAAAAGGGAGAGGTGTCAAAAGAAGGAGGGGAAGGCTACAGGAGGAGGGGGAGAAAAGTGAATACTATTGAGGAGGGGAAGGGAGACGGGAGAGCTAAAAGCACAAATGGTGGGAAAGAGGTTGGAGGGAAATACACAGATTGTAATCATAACTGTGAATGTGAATGGAATGAACTCTCCCATAAAACGGAGACGGATAGCAGAATGGATTAAAAGCCATAATCCAACAATATGCTGCTTACAAGAAACACATTTGAAACGGGGGGATACACATAGGATAAAGGTCAAAGGATGGAGCAGAATATAGTGTGGTTCAGCTCATGTAAGAAAGGCAGGAGTAGCAATCCTAATCTCAGACAAAGCAAAAGCAGAAATAGATCTAATCAAAAGGGATAAGGATGGAAACTATATCCTGCTAAAAGGCACCATAGACAATGAAGCAATATCATTATTACTAAACATGTATGCTCCAAGTGGTATAGCATCCAGATTCTTAGAGGAGAGGTTGGGGGAGTTGAAGGAAGAAATTGATAGCAAAACTATACTAGTGGGGGACCTCAACCTCCCCCTCTCTGAACTCGATAAATCCAACCTCAAAATAAACAAGAAAGAGGTTAAGGAGGTAAATAAAACTCTGGATAAGGTAGATATGATAGATCTTTGGAGAAAATTAAATGGGAATAGAAAGGAATATACTTTTTTCTCAGCGGTACATGGAACATTTACAAAAATTGACCATGTACTAGGACATAAAAATCTCACAATCCAGTGCAGAAAGGTAGAGATAATCAATGCATCCTTTTCAGATCATAATGCATTAAAAATTACATGTAATAAAAGGCCATGGAAAGAGAAACCAAAAATCAATTGGAAACTAAATAATCTAATTCTAAAGAAGGGTTGGGTTAAAGAAGAAATCATAGAAACAATCAACAATTTCATTCGAGAGAATGACAATAGTGAGACAACATACCAAAACTTATGGGATACTGCAAAAGCAGTTATTAGGGGAAGTTTTATATCTCTGAATGCTTACATAAATAAAATAGAGAAAGAGGAGATCAATGACTTAGGCTTGCAGTTGAAAAAGCTAGAAAAAGAACAAATTGAAAATCCCCAAGTAAATACCAAATTAGAAATACTGAAAACCAAAGGAGAGATTAATAAAATTGAAATTAAGAAAACTATTGAATTAATAAATAAAACCAATAGTTGGTTTTATGAAAAAACTAATAAAATTGATAAACCTTTGGTCAATCTGATTAAAAAAAAGAAAGAAGAAAACCAAATCACTAATATTAAAAATGAAAGGGGTGAACTCACCTCCAATGAGGAGGAAATTAAAACAATAATTAGAAACTACTTTGCCCAACTTTATGCCCACAAATTCGATAATCTAAACGAGATGGATGAATATTTTAAAAAATACAAATTGCCCAGATTAACAGAAGAGGAAGTTGAATACTTAAACAACCCCACCTCAGAAAAAGAAATTGAACAAGCCATCAATGAACTCCCTAGGAAAAAATCTCCAGGGCCAGATGGATTCACAAGTGAATTCTATCAAACATTTAAAGAACAGTTAATTCCAATACTACATACACTATTCTTGAAAACTGGGGAAGAAGGAGTCCTCCCAAATTCTTTCTATGATACAAATATGGTTTTGATACCCAAACCAGGAAGAGACAAAACAGAGAAAGAAAATTATAGACCAATTTCCCTAATGAATATAGATGCAAAAATTTTAAATAAGATTCTAGCAAAACGAATACAGCATCTTATCACGAGATTAATACATTATGATCAGGTAGGATTCATACCAGGACTACAGGGCTGGTTCAATATTAGGAAAACTATTAGCATTATCGATCACATCAACAACAAAGCTAACAAAAACCACACGATTACCTCAATAGATGCAGAAAAAACTTTTGACAAAATACAACACCAATTCCTACTAAAAACATTGGAGAATGTAGGAATAAAGGGAACTTTCCATAAAATAATAAGCAGTATCTATCTAAAACCTTCAGCAAGCATTATATGCAATGGGGATAAGCTAGATGCATTCCCAATAAGATCAGGGGTGAAACAAGGTTGTCCATTATCACCACTATTATTTAATATGGTACTAGAAATGTTAGCTGTAGCAATTAGACAAGATAAAGATATCCAAGGAATTAAAATAGCCAAAGAAGAAACCAAGTTATCACTCTTTGCAGATGATATGATGATTTACCTAGAGAATCCCAGAGATTCAAGTAAAAAATTACTAGAATTAATAAACAACTTTGGCAAAGTTGCAGGGTACAAAATAAACCCACACAAATCTTCTGCATTCCTATATATTAGCAACAAAGTCCAACAGCAAGAGATAGAAAGAGAAATCCCATTTAAAGTTAGGGTAGACAGTATAAAATACTTAGGAGTCTACCTGCCAAAACAAACCCAGGGATTATATGAACACAATTACAAGACACTTTTTGCACAAATAAAGTCAGATTTAAGTAAGTGGAAAAACATTAGTTGCTCATGGGTAGGCCGTGCTAATATAATAAAAATGACAATTCTACCCAAATTAATATACTTATTTAGTGCCATACCAATTAAACTATCAGACAATTACTTTCTAGAGCTGGACAAAATAATATCAAAATTCATTTGGAAAAACAAAAGGTCCAGAATATCAAAGGGACTAATGAAAAGAAATGCTTGGGAAGGTGGCCTAGCGCTACCAGACCTCAAACTGTACTATAAAGCAGCAATTATCAAAACCACTTGGTATTGGCTAAGAAACAGAGAGGTAGACAAGTGGAATAGACTTGGCACTCAAGATGCAGTAGGCAAGGAATATAGCAACCTTCTGTTTGATAAACCCAAGGACCCCAGCTTCTGGATAAGAACTCATTGTTTGACAAAAATTGCTAGGAAAACTGGATAACAGTGTGGCGGAAATTAGGCATAGACCCATACCTGACACCGTACACAAGAATAAAGTCCAAATGGGTACATGATTTAGGTATAAAGATTGATACCATGAATAAACTGGAGAAGCAAGGAATAGTGTATTTATCAGATCTATGGAGAAGGGAAGAATTCTTTACTAAAGGAGAGATAGAATGCATTATGAAATGCAAAATGGATAACTTTGATTACATTAAACTGAGAAGTTTTTGCACAACCAAACCCAATGCAACCAAAATCCGGAGGGATGTAGTAAATTGGGAAAGAATTTTTACAGCTAAGCTCGGGGATAAAGGCCTCATTTCTAGAATATATAGAGAACTGATCCAAATGTATAATCATACAAGTCATTCCCCAATTGATAAATGGTCAAAGGATATGAACAGGCAATTTTCAGAGGAAGAAATTAAAGCTATCTATAATCATATGAAAAAATGCTCTAAATCACTATTGGTTAGAGAGATGCAAATCAAAACAACTCTGAGGTACCACATCACACCTATAAGATTGGCAAACATGACAGAACAAGAAAATGATAAATGCTGGAGAGGATGTGGGAAAGTTGGAACACTAATTCATTGTTGGTGGAGCTGCGAGCGCATCCAACCATTCTGGAGAGCAATTTGGAACTATGCCCAAAGGGCTACAAAAATGTGCATACCCTTTGACCCAGCAATATCGCTACTAGGACTATATCCCCAAGAGATCATAAAAATGGGAAAGGGTCCCACATGTACAAAAATATTTATAGCAGCACTCTATGTAGTTGCCAAAAACTGGAAGTCAAGGAGATGTCCATCAATTGGGGAATGGCTGAACAAATTATGGTATATGAACGTAATGGAGTACTATTGTGCCATAAGAAATGATGAACAAGAAGACTTCAGAGAGGCCTGGAAGGACTTATATGACCTGATGCTGAGTGAAAGGAGCAGAACCAGGAGAACTTTATGCATAGCAACAAACACAGTGTGTGAGAGTTTTTTCTGGTAGACTTAGATTTTTGCAATAACACAAGAACTTCTTACCAAAAAAAAAAAAAAATCCCAATGGAGGATCTCAACGCAAAATGCCTGCCACACTCAGAGAGAGAAATATGGAAGTCACTCACATATTGTAGCAGATCATGTTTGTGTATGTGTATGTGTTTGTGTATCATGTTCTGATTTGTTATACGATTTCTTTCATTTATCTTAGTCTGACTACATAGCATGACTATAGTGAAAATATACTCAATAGGAAAGTATATGTAGAATCTATACAGAATTGTATGCAGTCGTGGGGAGGGAGGGGGGTATTAGGGAGTAGGTGGGGAGGGATAAAATCGCAATTGTATGGCAGTGATTGTTAAACATTACAAAATAAAAAAAAAAATAGAAAATTCAATCCTCAAACGCAGGTTTCAAGAGAGGCATAAAAAGGTAAATAGCGAACAAAAAAACCTTGTTATTCAATATGGGCAATCTGTTTACATCCCTGGAAGGGAAGATGACACTTGTGAATCTTGAGAATTGTATATTTATTACGATATATAAAAGGAATATACATAGATAGAGGGAGCAGTATAAAGTAAATGATGTCATGATAAAAATGTGATTTAGGAATGTGAAGGGATAGTAATGGGAAATGTCAAAAGGAGGAGTCAGAAAAAGGTAAATTACATCACAGGAAGAGGCATAAAAATATATTACAGTAAAGGGAAAGAGGGGAGGGAGATGAGCATTGTTTGAAAGTAACTCTCATCTGATTCGGTTCAAGGACGGTACAACAAACTCAGTTAAGTATAGAAATACAACTAGCTCTAAAGGCAGTAGAAGGGGAAGGAGGAAAGAAAAGGGAGGGGAGGCTAAAAGGGAGGGAAGAAGTAGTAAGGGAAAAGGGGATTAAAATGGAGGGGAGCTGAAAGAAGGGAGGGAAGACTGAAGGAAGTGGTGGCCAAAAATTAAAACTCTGTTGTGGAGGGGAAGAGAGAAGGGAGAACTAAAAACATAAATGGGGGAAAGGGGATGGAGGGAAAGACACAGAGAGTAATCATAACTGTGAATGTGAATGGTTTGAACTCTCCCATAAAACAGAGATGGATAGTAGAATGGATTAAAAACTATAACCCAGCAATATGTTGTTTATAAGAAATACATTTGAAACAGTGGCATACACACGGGGTAAAAGTCAAAGGTTGAAGCAGAATATATTGTGCTTCAGCTGATGTAAAAAAAGCAGGGGTGGAAATCCTAATCTCAGACAAAGCAAAAGCAGAAATAGATCTAATCAAAAGAGATAAGGAAGGAAACTATATCCTGCTAAAAGGCACCACAGCATCCAGATTCTTAGAGGAGAAGTTAAGGGAGCTATAAGAAGAAATAGACAGCAAAACTATAATAGTGGGGGACTTCAACCTCCCCCTCTCTGAACTTGGTAAATCTAACCTCAGAATAAACACAAAAGAAGTTAAGGAGGTGAATAAAACTCTGGATAAGGTAGATATGATAGATCTCTGGAGAAAACTGAATGAAGATAGAAAGGAATATATCTTTTTCTCAGTGGTACATGGCACATATACAAAAACTGACCATGTACTAGGCCATAAAAACCTCACCACTCAGTGCAGAAAGGCAGAGATAGTCAATGCATGCTTCTCAGATCATAATGCAATAAAGCTTATATGTAATCAAAGACCATGGAAATATAAACCAAAAACTAATTGGAAACTAAACAATCTAATCCTAAAGAATGAGCGGGTTAAACAACAAATTATAGAAACAATCAACAACTTCATTCAAGAGAATGACAATAATGAGACAACCTACCAAATCTTATAGGATACTACAAAAGCAGTTCTTAGTGGAAGTTTTATATCTTTGAATGCCTACATGAATAAAATAGAGAAAGAGAAGATCAACGAATTGGGCATGTAGCTGAAAAAGCTAGGAAAAGGACAAACTGAAAACCCCCAAGTAAAATGAAAACTCCCTGGAATATTATAGTCAAATCCCAGAACTCCTAGGTCAAAGAGAAAATATTGCAAATAGCCAAAAAGAAACAATTCAGATATCATGAAGTCATGGCCAGGATAACGCAAGATTTAGCAATTTCTACATTAAAGGATGAGAGGGCTTGAAATATGAAATTCTAGAGGGGAAAGGAGCTAGGATTACAACTAAGAACCACCTACTAAAAACTAAGTATAATCCTTTACGGGGGCGGGGAGGGAATGAATATTGAATGAAATAAAGAACTTTCAGGGATTCCTGATGAAAAGACCAGAGCTGAATAGAAAATTTTACTTTAAAACACAAGACTCAAAAGAAGCATAAAAAGGTAAACAGGAAAGAGAAATAACAAGAGATTCAATACGGTTAAAATGTTTATATTCCTACATGGGTAATAAAAACTTTCTCATTATTAGGACAGTTAGAAGGAGTATACATAGACAGAAAACACAGATGTGAGGTGAATGTGATGGGATGAATATCAAAAAAAAAAAAATGAAGGGGTGAGAAAGAAGAATGCACTGGAAAAAGGGGAAAGGGAGAGGTAGAATGAAGTAAATTATCTGACACAGAAGAGACCTAAAAGAGATTTTATAGTGGAGGGGAAGATGAAGGAAAAAAGGGGGGAAAGCATGTAAGCCTTACTCTCATCAGAACTGGCTCAAAGAGGGAATAACATACACACTCAGTTGGGTGTCGAAATCTATCTTACCATACAAGAAAGTAGGAGGGGAGGGGGATAAAGGGAAGGATTGATAAAAGAGAGAGCAGATTGGGTGAGGTAAAAGTCAGAAGCAAAACAATTTTGAGAATGGACAGGGCAAAAAGAGAAAGAGAGTATGATAAACCAAGGGAAAATAGGAGAGAAATACATAGTTGGTAATCATCACTGTGAAAAAAATTTACAGCAAGTTTCTCTGACAAAGACCTCATTTCTCACATATATAGAAAACTGAGTCAAATTTATAGAAATGAATCATTTCTCAGTTGGTTAAAGGATATAAACAGGCAGTTATCAGACAAAATAATCATAGCTATCTACAGTCATATAAATCACTGTTAATTAGAGAAGTGCAAATTAAAACAACTCTGAGCTACCACCACACATCTATCAAATTGGCTAATATGACAAAAAAAGGAAAATAACAAATGTTGGAAGGGATGTGGGAAAATAAAACACTGATGCACTATTGATGAAGTTATATAGTGACTCCACCATTCTGGGGAGCAATTTGGAACTAAACTCAAAGGGCTATAAAGCCATGCATACCCTTTGACCAAGCAATACAAACACTAGGTTTGTATCCCAAAGAGATTTTTTTTAAAGAAGGGAAAGGATCTATATGTACAAAAATATTTATAGCAGCTCCTTTAGTGGTGGCAAAGAATTAGAAATTGAGAGGACGTCCATCAGTTGGGGAATGGCTAACCAAGTTCGTTGTACATGATTGTGACGGAATACTATTGTGCTATAAGAAATGACAAGCAGGATGCTCTCAGAAAAACCTGGATTTTCACGAACTGACAAAAAGTGAAATGAGCAGAACCAGGATAAGACTGTACACACTAAAAACAATATTGTATGATGATCTACAGTGAATAACTTACCTTTTCTCAGCAATACAATGATCCAAGACATCTCTGAAGGACTTATGAGGAAAGGTGCTAGTCATCTCCAGAGAAAAAACTGGTAGAGCCTGAATACAGACCAAAGATGCTTTTTGGTTACTTTATTTTTCTTGTTTTATTTGGTCTCTGTTTTCTTTCATAGCATGACACATGGAAATATGTACCATGTATAACCCATGACAAATTGCTTGCTTTTTCAATTGGGGGGGGCAGAGAGGGAGCGAGAGAATTTGGAACTTAAAATTTAGAAAAATAATGTTAAAATTGTTTTTCCATGTAATTGGGAAAAATAAAATATTAAATTAAAAATAATAAAAGTCAACTTAAAAAAAGAATCCACCAATCAATCACCTCTTGAAAGAGATCCCAAGATGAAAACTCTCAGGAATATTACAGTCAAATTTCAGAGCTCTCAGGTCAAAGAGAAAATACTTCAAGCAGTCAGAAAGAAACAATTCAAACATAACAGTTAACAGCTTCCATGATAAAAGAGCAGAGGGCTTAGAATATGATATTCTGGAAACAAAAAAACTAGATAACAACCAAGAATAACCTACCCAGCAAAACTGAGCATAATCCTTGGGGGAAGAGGGGAAATTATATTTAATGAGATAGGGGATTTTCAAGGATTCCTGATACAGAGACCAGAGCCAAATAGAAAATCTAACATTCAAACAGAAGATTCAAGAGAAGTATAAAAAGATAAGCATGAAAGGTAATCATAAGAGATTCAATAAAGTTAAACTGTTCACATTCCTATATGGAAAGATGATACATGTAACTCCTAGGAACTTTATCATCATTAAGCCAGTTAAAAGGAGTTTACATAGACAGTGGGCATGGGTATAATTGATTATGATGGAATGATCTCCAAAATAATTAAGGGAGTGAAAGAGAGGCTCTCTGGGGAAGGGGGGAAAGGCAATTTTCTCACATAAAAGAGGTGCATAAGTTAGAACTTTTACAATGGAAGAGGAAATGAGGAGAGGGCTGGCAGGCAATACTTGAACTTCACTCTCATTGGAATTGGTTCAAAAAAGGGAAGAATATGTATACACACTCAGTTGTGTAGAAAAATGTATCTAACACAGTAGGAAACAGGAGGGGAAGAGGTTAAAAGAAAGGGAGAGAATGATAAAGGGGGAGGGGAGATTAAGGCAGGCGGTGGTTAGAAGCAAAATAGACATTTCAGGAGGGAAAAGAAAAAAAGAGAGAAAAACACAGAAGATAATGGAATGGAGGGAAATACACAGAATTAGTATTCATGACTGAATGTGAAAGGGGTAAGCTCACCCATAAAACAGAAGCAGATGTTAGAATGATTAGAAACCAGATTCCAACAATATATTGTTTACAAGAGACACACTTGAAACAGAAAAATACACATAGAGTTAAAATAAAGGGCTGGAGCAGACTTCAGTTAAAGTTTAAAAAAAAGGCAAGGGTAGCAATAATGATCTTAGACAAAGTAAAAGCAAGAACGGACCTAATTAAAAGAGATAACCAGGGAAACTACATTTTGCTAAAAAGATAACATAAATAATGAATATCAAAAAATTTTACTGTATATTTCCCTGATAAAGACCTCATTTTTCAAATATATACTTACTGAGTGTAGTGCAGGGTCAAATTTATAAAAATAAAAGCCATGCCCCAATTGATAAACGAATGGTCAAGAGACATGAACAGTTTTCAGAAGAAGAAATCAAAGCTAACTATAGTTATATAAAAATGTTGTAAATCACTACTGATTAGTGAAGTGCAAATTAAAGCAACTCTGAAATACCATCTCACACCTATCAGAAATTACAAATGGTACAGGGATGAGAGAAAATTGGCACACTATACTAAACTGAATATTGACCTGGTTCAACCATTCTGGAAAACAGTTTAGAACTATACCCAAAGAGCCATAAAACTGAGCACACCCCTGATAAAACAATACCACTGCTAGTCTGTATCCCAAAGAGATCAAAGGAAAAGGACCTATATGTACAAAAATATTTGTAGCAATTTTTTTTGTGATGGCAAAGAATTGGAAATTGAGGTGATATCCACCAATTAGGGAATGGCTGAATAAGTTGTGGCAAATGATTGCCATAAATGATGAGGGAGGTAGTTTCAGAAAAACATGGCAAGACCTATTTGAACTGATGAAAAGTGAAGTAAGAAGAACCTGGGAGATTATACTGCATAGTAACACCAATGTTATAATGATAATCAACTGTGAAAGACTTGGCTGTTCTGATCAATACAGCAATCCAACACAATTCCAAAGGACTCATGATGAAAAAATGTTATCTGCCTCCTGAGAACTTATGAGCCCTGAGTGCAAATTGAGGCATCTTTTTCTCACCTTTCTTATTTTTCTTGATTTTTAAAAAAAATATGGCTAAGATGGAAATATATTTTGCATGTTTTCACATGTATAATCGATATCATTTTATTTGCCTTCTCAGAGGGCATGGGAGGTTAGGGGAGGGAGACAATTTGGAACTTAAAATTTAAAAAGAAAAGAATATTTAAAATAAATAAATAATTTTAAAAAGAAGAGGCCATGCTCTCAACTAACTTGGTTAATAATCACATCAGCTCCCTTGGGTTCAATTATCATCTCTGTGCAGATGACTCCCAGGTCTACATACCCTGGCCTAATCTCCTGAGTTCCGATTTTACCTTGCCAACTGTCTTTTGGACATCTCAAACTGTATGTCCCACAGGCATCTCAAACTAAAAATGTCTCTCCTCTCTTTTATGGTATGATTAAAAAAAAAAAAAAGCTGCCATGTATCCATTTGTAGGTTTGGTTTTTTTGTGGTCTATGGTATGAGTTAGTTTCTACCTAGTTTCTGCCAGATTATATTCCAATTAAGTTTTTGTTGAACTGTAAGTTCTTACCCCAGTATCTATGATCTTTGAATTTATCAAATATCAGGCTACTGGGCACATTTGCTTCTGTATGTTGTATACCTAATCTGTTCCACCTATTGACTTTGTCCTCTCTTTTACTTAACTAGGACCAAATAATTTTGAAGATTACTGCTTTGTAGAATATATGCTTTGAGATAACTTGTGCTGGCTGCCTTCTGTCCTATTTTTAAAATTATTTCTCTGAAGAATCTTTATCTTTTGTTCCTCCACATGAATATGATTTGACTTTTTACATCAAAGCAATCCTTTGCACCTTCATTCAACTCCCCCTAAAAAGTAAATTAATTTAGGTAGTATTATAATTTTTATTATATTGGCATGACCTAGTAATGAATAAAATATTTCTCTAATTAATTATGTCTGTCTTTAATTTAATAAAGAGCCCTTTGTAGTTGTATTCACATAATATCTATGCAATATTTGGTCGTGGACTTGCAAATGTTTTCTATATTCTGCAGTTATTTTACATGGAATTTTTCACCCATTTCTTCCTGATAGCTTTTGTTGGTAGTATATAGAAAAGCTGATGATTTATATAGGTTTATTTTATATACCACAATTTTTCTCGTTATTGTTTCAATTAATTTTTAATTGAATCTTTAGGGTTCTCTAAATATATCATCTATAAAAAGCAATAGTTTTACTTCCTTCTTGTGTACCCCGTTAATTTTTTTTTCTCTTCTTATTGTTATCAAATGTTACTGGTAATAATGGATATACTTGCTTCATGATGGAAAGGCCTCTAGATTTTCTCCATTACATATAATGCTAACCCTTGGTTTTTGTTTGGTTGGTTACAAGTTTATTGAAGTTATTCCTATACTCTTTCCTCTTCTGAAAATTCTTCTCTTGTTTCAAGGTTCAGCTCAGGTACCCCACCTCATCCATAGAGCCTTCCTGATCCCCTTAACTGAAGGTATTCTATCTTCTTCCAATTTTGAACACTGTCCAGATCTCTCCTTTGCTGTCATCAGCACTCTACCTTCCATTTACTTACCTTTGCATATATCAAGTCTTCCTAGTAAATGAAAAGCTTGTTGGGGCTGAGACTATTGATTATTTTTTTAATTCCCAAAGCCTAGTATAATGCTTTGTGCATAGCAAATATGCAATATATGTTCATTATATGAATGGAATTTAATAATTCACAGAAACTTCAAATATGGTAAAATTTATGCAGGCCAAGAGTACTGCTGATACCTTCATATTCTCAAATTTTTGATATAGTTTTTTTTATATCTATTAAAGACAGAAGCAGCAAAGTGGCACGTAGATAGAACTGTGAATCTAGAGAGACAAAGAAAACTAGAGTTCAAATCTGGCATGAAAATAATGAATAAAACAGCAGAAGGATCTCTCATCTTTTTTTCCAGAATTGTCCTTAGAAAAAGAAGAATGACTTTCACCATAGGGAGAAAGTGAAAGAAAAGGAAGTTTCAAGCACCTGTCTTCCTGTAATAGGGCACAGAAAATACATAAACAGCATCAGTCATTCTGATAAATGACTGAAAATCATGGATAATTTTGTTATGTTGGTAATGTATAATCACTTATGACATTATCCTTAAAAGCAGAAATAACAATCTGGCAAAAAAAATAGCAGTGACTAAGATAGAACAGTGCAAGATTCATTGTAGCAGAGAAGCTTTATAGTACAGAATTGAACTGCTATACTGTGAGGGAAATCAACTATTTGATTTCCCTAATACCTCAACTAAGAGCTATTATGTAGCCCAGGATACATAAATATCTTTCACTGACATTGTATTCTATAGCGTTTCTATGAAATAATCCATGTTACATTCTGCCTTCTTCCTCCAAGAAAAGCATTTGGACAGGCAATTTAAAATATCTATTAATTGTACTCTTTGTTAATCACCATGCAAAGCTGCATTTCAGGTGATATCAAAGGGAAGAAAGGTAAACGCAGCCCAGGGCCCCAGGGAACAGTCAAAGAGTTGTTCAAAATTCTAATGGCTTCTGTTATTTTTTGTTACTCTGGTACTAAGTTATATCCTGACTCCGTTTGTGAAGGCAATAATTTAAAAAAAGTGATGTAGCACTTTAAAGTTTGCAATGCACTTAAGCCTTATAGCATTGTGGGATAGGTAATAATTATTATCCCCTTGTACAGATAAGGAAATGGAGACTCAGAAAGAGTTGTGATCTGCTTTTTGGAGGGAATACCCATATCAATGAAATTATAAATTCTTGGAAATATAACACAAAAAGTCCTAATTTTTTCTAAGTCTTAGAAAAATTTCATTATATGAGAACTTTATGTTGTAATACCATAGAAACTGACATGTGGTAATGTACTTCTAAAATGTGCCATTAAAAATTTATAACAAGACAAATTCTTTAGTACAAAAAATACTGATTTTTAAGATTTTCATTCAAGTTTTAGTATCCTAAATATTTTTAAATTTAAACTCTTATTCATATGCAGAAATCTCACAATAAGATATTGCCTAAAGCTAGAAAATTTTAAAGTACAAAATCACTAGAAATATTAAGTCTTAAATAATTTTATTATGCAATAGCACATAATATTACCTATATATAATATTATTAGATATGTATCAACTTCCTCCATGTGAAGAAAATAAAATAATACTTCAGTTAAAGGGTATTAATATTAGGCCAGAAGAAAAACATTATATAACAATTAGGAATGTATGAGGATCTCTTACTTTCTTGGTTTAGTAACATAAAATCTAACATGTAAAACTCGATCTCCTTGTAAAATATATTTGGTATATTAAATTTTAAACTATAATTTATTCATCTATATATGTACTTATTTAAATGTTTTTAATTCTTTTCACAAAGGAGCTGCAACATGCTGAACTTTAGAACCTCTTAGTTGTTGAGAAGCAAGAAAAAATGAGAGAATATAATTAACTATCAAGATTATTAAAATCACAGAATTTAGTTGGAAAGGATCTCAAGAAATTATTATTCTAGTCCTGTTGCCTTTAGGTAAGCATTATTATTTCTGCTTTATAGATAAGAGAACTGAAACATACAGAAGTAAAATAACATTGAGTCGAACTCAGAATAATGGAAAAGCCAACAGAGGTTCTAAAGAAGAGATAACGAAATATTTACTGCTGCATAGTAGAAAGGTGGGCAACTACTGAGACAATACACAGAACAGTCAGACATAGTCTTTAGAGGAATCAGATGTTTTTGTTTTTATCACAAGAGAATGTCCAATCTGGAGGAGGAGTGAGAAATGACTGTGATGTAAAGGCAAAAGGCAAAAATGAGGCATTTTTAAAAAGTAATAGCTTGCATGTTTTAAAGTAGGGACTCAGAGCAAAATTTCTTATTTGCTAGTGAAATTACCTTTCCATTATATTATGGCATTTCTCATGAAAGAAAATTACTGTTTTCTGACCTTAATATTATCCAGTGTCAAGCTAACATAAATGCCTTGGGTTTTTTGCATGCCTATTGATGCATTTTAGAAAAAGAAATCTCAGTCATTTTCAGTTATATGCCAGTCCAGAAAACCCTCAGTTATGACCAAGAATAACAATTAAGGAAAACTGACTGACACTTCAAGTTTCTAACAAAATATACAACATTCCATATTTATGGTCCCTTACCTCTCTATTAGGAAAGTAAAAAGGACTCATTTTCCAGATAAGGATCTGAGGGGAAAAAAGAGAAAAGGAAACTCCAAAAATCTATTGAGAACAACTTCTGCCACATAAAACTTAGTCTATGTTTCTATTTTCAGAGCCATTCTTATCAGCTGTTTCTGCTGCTGTTTTTATCTGCAAACACTTGTGAAAATGGAATATCTAGATAGATAGATGCAAGCTTCCTAAATTTATTCAGCTCCTCTATTATATATATTACATTCCTGCTTGTATCTGATCACTGGAGAAATTCAGACCCAGAGAAGTCAAGGGACTTCTTCAAAGTCAAAGTCAAAACATGACATGATGAACTGATAGAAAATATTTTCTTTGTACAAGTCTGAGAGTAGACAATAAGAATAAGAGCCAGCTCCAGGGAGATCTGTCAATTATCCACAGGTATGTAGTACTGTGGCTCAGCATTCTCTAAACCATTCACTTGGCCTCCTTATAGGGGCACTAGCAACTGATGAAGACCAAGAGAGGAGTCACGTAGAAGGCAGCTGCTGAGATGAATGCAGAAGGAATCAAGGGAGGTGAGGAGGAAGTGCATTCCAGGAATGGGGGACAGCCAATGCAAAAACACAGATACAGGAAATGGAGTGTTGGATGTATGAAATACCTAGAGTCTGGGAAGGACAGTATTGTATAATAATGGAAAAGTACATTGGGGCCAAGTTTAAAGGGCTGTAAAGGCCAAAAAGAGACATTTATATTGCTCCCAAACACAAAAAAAAGCCATTGGAGTTTACTGTGGAAAAAGTGACATAGTCAGAGCTGTGTTTTAGGAAAATCACATTAGCAGCAGCTATCTGAAGAGTAAAGTGATTACAGATAAGCCAGGGAAACCAATAAATCAATTAAAAGCATTTTTCAATCACTTAATATGTGCCAGACATTGTACTAAGTGCTGGAAATACAAATGTTGTACCTCTGTCCAAGCAGGCTGGGTGGTTTTCCTTTGTACACAGAAGATTCCTGATTGGCTAAGAAAATGATGAGCCACATTACCTAACTGTACACAGCTGATAGATCTCCCAGGAATTGTAGATATGTAGAAAGCTGGATATGTACCTTACCTTCTAGCACTTGCAATCCAGAGATGGCTAAAAGACTCCCCTCCCCTCAGGAAATCATTTCCTCCTTAGCTGAACTAAGGTGCTTTTAATGTTGTTCCCAAACTGAAGAGTTTAATTTACTCTTAATGTTCTTTTTTTCCATTCTAATCTGTCTAAATTCCTTGACTTCTGTATATAGTTAACTTTGATAAAGAGGTACACTAGCTATCTGAGATAGCCTTTAATGTGACTAATCATTGTTGGAAGGGAGCTAAGCTGATGACAGTAAACTAAGTATTACCTAGCCTTCCCTTGAGAGTGATTAGGGAAAGCATCGTTTATATTGGACCCTCAAGTATTATACCTTTGCTACCGTTGAGTTGTTTCAATTGAGTCTGACTATTTAAGACCCCGTTTAGGGCTTTCGTGGCAAAGAAATTAGAGTGGTTTGCCATTTCCTTCTCCAGCTCATTTTACCGAGACAGACAGAGTTAAAGTGACTTGACCAAGGACACACAGCTAGGTAAGTGTCTGAGGTCATATTTGAACTCAAGTTCTCCTGACTCTGGACCCAGTACTTTATCTAGCACCACCTAGCTGCCCCAGATCCCTCTAGACTACCAAAAGCACAGAGATGGAGATGGAATGTCACATGATAAAATCATATATATAATGTGCTTTGGGAACTTTAAAGTGCTATATAAATGCTAGCTACCACCACCACTATGACTGCAAGCAGTGCTACTATTATGTGAGGAATAAGCAGGCTGGTGTAGCTGAATCGCAGAGTCCATACATGGGACTACAGCATCAGAAAACTGGAAAAGTAGGAGGGGGCAGGTTATAAGAGGATCTGAATGCCAACAGAGGACTTAATATTTGATCTCATATATGTATATATACGTATATATGTATATATATATATATATACGTATATATATGTTAATTCGTTCATTTGATTGCTTCTTTAAAAAACAGTAGTTTGAGGCATAATTGCAAAGTTCCTTTTCTCTGCACATCTGTCTCTAAGGTGCAGTACTTCACTCCTTCTTTCTTACCCAGAAAATACATTATCCCTTCATATTTCAAACCAAAATAGAGGTTAGTCAAAGACTGTCTGCTAGAGAAACAACTTCCTGTCAGTTTTTTTTTAATATTGATAACAACATGCCAGAAGAACCTATTGCTTTTGAAATAGTTTAAACAATTCCTTTTTGTTAAATTTTTAATTTAAATTAAACAATTTAAACAATTCTGCCTCCACACACACCCCCAATCCCCCATCTTCAGTTCATCTTGTCTACAAAAGAAGCCACTGAAATACAGGTGCTTACAATATTTGGCTACCTGAGGCTGGTGATTAGGCTATCTTAATGTGATAATACTATTACACAAACAAGCACAGGAGGAGGTTTTCTAGATAAGATGCTTGGAAAAACCCAAGAGGAATGTTTTAAAAAAACACCATTTGAACTTTCTTCTGCATAGTTTACTTATGCACAAGGCAAAAAGGATTAAAGTCTGCATATTCAAAGATGTCTTTGGTAATCTAAAGAGCACTTGGAAATAAATATTTTCTATTTGTGGGGTGCCTAAGAAGACTCCATAATGTTTTTTCTTCATCTGTCTGTTTTTGATTCTCAATGTGGATACCACTAATAAACTAATTGGAGATCTTAGTAGGATATCAGTGGGAAAATAGGAAGTCCAAAATCTTCTGTACCATTTTAAACTCACAGATTCTTCTCTGGTCAAAGTGGGTAGAGGAAAGAGATATAGCCAAGGCAGAAACCTCAGGTGTTCATTCTCTCTTGTTCATGTGAACAAGCCACACTTGTTCAATTTTTTTTAGATGACTTTCTTCTCAATTTGCTTGAAAAATTTACAGATAATCTCTGGGTAGTGGTCAAATTTCTTTGGCCTATCTATACTCCATACCTAGCAGTCTTCTTACCCAGGAAGAAACCTCTGTCTCTCTGGTCTAATCCTAGAAATTCATTCCCATAGTGGCCACCTTCTGGCATTGAAGAGTTCCTCATGGGGACTCCTTATCGAGGAAGGGAGTTCCTCATGGGGACTCCTTATCAAGGAAGGAAGTCCCTAGGCCAAGCATGCTCACTCCTGAAAGTTCCTGATTCTCCACCATGCCTTCTCCTCCTCCTTTTTCCACTCCATTTTACATTAGAATGTAACCAAGTAGAGACCTATATTTTTCTTTTTGCTTGTATTTTTATTCTCAGTGTATAGTCCAGTGTCTAGCTACACAGCAAGTACTTAAACACTGACTATCTGAATAAGATTCTTTTGCAAGTACTCCAGTTCAAAGCCCTTTCCCTTAGTTTAAGGCTTATGAATTGATTATCTTATCATTTAACTTAAGAGGCATGGGGTTGAGTAAATGAAACCTTGCCCTTACAATTGATTCTAGGGTATTGTTGAGTTTCAGCTTTGTCAGACTGTCTATGACCCCATTTGGGGTTTTGTTGGCAAAGACACTGTTTTGTCATTTCCTTCTCCAGCTCATTTTACAGATGAAGAAACTGAGGCAAACAAGGTTAAGTGACTTGCCCAGGTTCACACAGTTCATAAGTGTCTGAGGCCTAATTTGAACGCAGGTCCTCCTGAATCTAGGCCTGGTGCGATACCCACTGCACCACCTAGCTGCCCTTTATTCTAGGGTACTATATTTGAAAATCACTTTTCTCCCACAAAGTAACTAAGACGTATAGGCTTCTACATTTTAAAAGTTAATGGCTAAGGGAGTAGTGAGTGGGGAATAAATTGAAAAATACAAAACTACAGTATATAGAAATTCAGCATTGAAATTTCCTTAAGCTTAACTGTAAACAATTTTCCAGCCCTGCAGGTTTCAGTCTCCATGACTGATTTCATCACAAAATAATATATTAATAGGCATTCCTCAATATATATGATTATATGATATACAAACAAGAATTATGGAACATGGAAATGTTAATGAAACTAAAATAAAGGTTAATATTCCAAATTCATAAATTTAAACTCAATTGTTAATGAAAAGGTATTTTCTTTCAGCTACTTTGTAGATACCAAGATCAAAGAAAAAAGGAAATGAGTTATAACTTTAATGCCTAAAACTTTAGCTTTACTTTTAATTCTCTTGGTCCTGTACTTTTATGTAAGCAGACTAAATTCCACATTTCTAATCTTCATAAGAACAAGTTTGCTACTGCTAGTATCAATTCTTATGTTTTGAAACCTAGTCAGGAAATATATTTTCCATCATTACTTAGAAAAGATTTCCATTTTTTTTAGGGGAAAAGTACTTTTGACATTTTTTCCTGGAAATTTTCTGGGTCTTTGTAGTACTATATGAAGTAAAACTTGGATTAAGAAAAGAATGGGGAGGGGTAGGCCTAGTTAACTGGTTAAAAAACTATTTCAACCCTGATTGAACAGTATATGTTTTTTAAATGTAGATTTCCTTTAAGTACAACAAATTCTGGATGATCCAAGATTTTGTAGTACCTAATGGTCAGGGTTAGAAAATTCACTTATAGACTATATAGGAGACTAGGCTGAATATTTACTAGCACCAGATCATATTTTATAAGTTTTTTTCTATTAAAAAAACACACTATGATCTATTGTGTAGTGATTTTTTTGAAAACCTCAAAGTACAATGTACCCATTGGGGGAGAATTTTTAGTTACATAAATGTTCTGGATAATTGCATTTAAGTTAATTAAAATTTTATTCTATTAGGAAATAATCTTAAAGAGGAAAAGAACAAAATCAAGTTTTAATTTTACATAGGAAAGTCATAAAGAACTTTGAAAATATAGGATTCATGAAAGATGATGTCAGCAAAAAATAAACTTCCCCCAACAAATTTATACTGTAATTTGGCAATTAAGAGAAACCTTCTCTTAGTTCCATTAATTTTTACCAAGAGAAACCACATTCCCAGAAAATATTAAAAAGTAATCTACAGTACCTTTTGTAGCATTTTTAGACTTCATACTTTTTATCTGGTTAATTGCCATTTTATCTTTTGATTTCTTTCTGTCTTTTTCTATTTGTTTCTTTTGTTGACACATTTTTATTTCTCTTTGTATCTTTTCTTCTTCAGCAGCAGCACTATTTTGCTGTTCCTTCCAAGCCTCCAGTGCCTTGTTTGCTTTTTCCCTCTCATTTTCTTTCAAATCTTCAATTTTTTTCCGCTCATTTTCTTCAATCTGTAAGAATTGAGATTATCAGCAAGATGGTGGAGTAGAAAGACACACACACACAGGGTCTCCCCACATAGCCCATAAAATACCTGTAGAGAGGGACTCTCAACAAATTTTGGAGCAGTAGAAGTGGAGAAAAACCGAGTGGAGGAGATTTCCAGCCCAAGGTGACCTGAAAGGCCCACAGAAACGTTTGTTGCACCAGACAATGAGCTGAGCACGGAGCCCAGCCCAGCCTCCGATGGGCGGCATGGCTGGCGAACAGCCCTCTGGGGCATAATCTCTAGTCTTGGAATCCCTCAACCCACAGGCGCCAAAGGTCAGTGACAGGGTTTTTTCAGCTGGCCAGGAAGGGAGAAGGGCCTTCCCATAGCTCTGGCCTCAGCCAGTGGCTATGGAGGCCACATAGGGCAGGCAGCAGCAGTTCTCATGGCAGCCCCTACCTCAGCCCGCAACCATTGTTGGATCGTAAAACCCCTGGGAGCACAGGAGTTGAGTCTTGCCTCTGCCTTGTGTGGAGGCCCTGGGGGAGTTGGTCTTTGTTTCACACTGAATGGCGGCCCTGCCCATTCAGCTTATCTGAAAATCAGCCTCCAGTGCTGACTTGGTGGAACTGGAGGCCAGGTGGCTGTGGAGAGGTAATTGCTAAGATTCTGGACACAAAAATCTCTCCCTGCTTCCAGATCAGTGTACATGCTGGATTGTGCCACCTTGGAGGAACTGAGATATTACAGATTCCCAGAGTATACACTACTCTTGACAAAGGATCCAAAAGTCAAGTAACTGGTTGGGAAAATGCCCAAAAAAGGGGAAAAAAATAAGACTATAGAAGGTACTTTCTTGGTGAACAGATATCTTCTCCCATCCTTTCAGATGAGGAAGAACAATGCTTACCATCAGGGAAAGACATAAAAGTCAAGGCTTCTGTATCCCAGACATCCAAAATAAATATTCAATGGCCTCAGGCCACTGAAGAGCTCAAAAAGGATTTTGAAAATCAAGTAAGAGAGGTGGAGGAAAAACTGGGAAGAGAAATGAGAGAGATGCAAGAAAAGCATGAAAAGCAGGTCAACACCTTGCTAAAGGAGACCCAAAAAAATGCTGAAGAAAATAACACCTTTAAAAATAGGCTAACTCAATTGGCAAAAGAGGTTCAAAAAGCCAATGAGGAGAAGAATGCTTTCAAAAGCAGAATTAGCCAATTGGAAAAGGAGGTTCAAAAGCTCACTGAAGAAAATAGTTCTTTCAAAATTAGAATGGCACAGGTGGAGGCTAAGGACTTTATGAGAAACCAAGAAATCACAAAACAAAACCAAAAGAATGAAAAAATGGAAGATAATATGAAATATCTCATTGGAAAAACAACTGACCTGGAAAATAGATCCAGGAGAGACAATTTAAAAATTATGGGACTACCTGAAAGCCATGATCAAAAAAGAGCCTAGACATCATCTTTCATGAAATTATCAAGGAAAACTTCCATGATATTCTAGAACCAGGGGGCAAAATAAATATTGAAAGAATCCACTGATCACCTCCTGAAAGAGATCCAAAAAGAGAAATTCCTAGGAACATTGTGGCCAAATTCCAGAGTTCCCAGGTCAAGGAGAAAATATTGTAAGCAGCTAGAAAGAAACAATTCAAGTACTGTGGAAATACAATCAGGATAACACAAGATCTAGCAGCTTCTACATTAAGGGATTGAAGGGTTTGGAATATGATATTTCAGAAGTCAAAGGAACTAGGACTAAAACCAAACAATCAGCTACTCAGCAAAATGGAGTATATAATACTTCAGGGCAAAAAATGGTCTTTCAATGAAATAGAGGACTTTCAAGCATTCTTGATAAAAAGACCAGAGCTGAAAAGAAAATTTGACTTTCCAACACAAGAATCAAGGCAAGCATGAAAAGGTAAACAGCAAAGAGAAATCATAAGGGACTTACTAAAGTTGAACTATTTACATTCCTACATAAAAAGACAATATTTGTAACTCTTGAAACTTTTTTCAGTATCTGGGTAGTTGGGATTACACATACACACTCACACACATACACACACACACACAGAGACAGAGAGCACAGGGTGAATAGAATAGGATGGGATCATATCTTAAAAAAATAATGAAATAAAGGGGTGAGAGAGAAATATATTGGGAGGAAAAAGGGAGAAATGGAAGAGGGCAAATTATCTCTCATAAAAGAGGCAAGTAAATGACTTTTCAGAGGAGGGACAAAGTAGTGAGGTGAGAGAAAAAACATGAAGCTTACTCTCATCATATTTGACTAAAGGAAGCAATAAAATGCACACTCATTTTGGTATGAAAACCTATCTTAGAATACAGAAAAGTAGGGAAGAAGGGGATAAGCAGGGTGGGGGGGATGATGGAAGGGAGGGCAGTAGGAAGAGGGAACAATTAGAAGCCAACACTCTTGGGGAGAGATAGGATCAAAAGAGAGAACAGAATAAATGGGGGACAGGACAGGATGGAGGGAATATAGTTAGTCTTACACAAGATGACTCATAGTTAGACTTACACAAGAAGTCATTTGCAAAACTTCACAGATATGGCCTATATTGAATTGCTTGCCTTCCCAAAGGGAATGGGTGGGGAGGGAGGGATAAAGAGAAGCTGTAACTCAAAGTTTTAGGAACAACTGTTGAGTATTGTTCTTGCAACTAGGAAATAAGAAATACAGGTAATAGGGTATAGAAATTTATCTTGCCTTACAGGACAAAAGAAGATGGGGATAAGGGAAGGGAAGGATGTTAGAAGAGAGGGCAGATTGGTAATAGGGGTAATCAGAATGCTCGGCATTTTGGGGTGGGGGAAGGGGAGAAACGGGGAAAAAATTTGGAACCCAAAAATTTTTTGTTAATGAATGCTGAAAACTTAAATAAAGTTAAAAAAAATTAAAAAAAATAATCACAGGAGGATTTCTCTTAGTCATTACTGGCAAGATTCTTGCTAGAGTCCTCCTTAATGGGCTGATCCTTCACCTGAAAGATAGTCATGTACCTGACAGTCAAAGTGGCTTCAGAAAGGGCCGAGGAACAGTCGACATGATATTTGCTACCTGACAATTCCAGGAGAAATGGCAGGAGTAGAACAGAGTTCTGTACATAATGTTTGTTTGACCAAGGCCTTTGATATTGTCAGTTGTAAGGGCTTATGGAAAATTATGAGAAAATTTGATTTCCCAGAGAAGTTCATCAGTATCATATGTCAGTCTCATGACAGCATGCTTGCCTGGTTTCTGGATAGTGGACAATGTTCTTGTGCCTTTGCAGTCACCAATGGAGTGAAACGGAACTGTGTGCTTCCTTCCATGCTTTAGAATAATGCTTTCAGCCATGGTGTCAAATGTTTTCAATCAGGATGAACATGGCATCAAGATCAGCTACCGTACTGAGGGCAAATTCTTCAATTTGAAAAGGCCACAATACAAGACCAAAGTAGAGGAATTGTTGGTGAATGATTTTCTGTTTGCAGATGATTGTGTACTCAATGCATCCTCTGAAACTGTGATACAACAAAGTATGGATCAATTCTCTGCTGCCTGTGCTAATTTTGGTCTATTAATACCAAGAAAACACAGGTGCTCCATCAGCGACCACCACACCATCCATACATGGAACCATCAGTTACAACAAATGCAGAAGTTTGGAATGCTGTGGATAAGTTCATTTACCTTGGTAGTGTACTTTCCAAGGATATACACGTTGACAATGAGGTTAACACATGCATTGCCAGAGCTAGCTCAGTGTTTGGGAGGCTCTGAAGAAAAGTTTGGGAGACAAGAAGTATTAGACTGACTACCGAACAGAAGGTCTACAGATCAGCTGTGCTGACCTCATTGTTGTAAGCCTACAAAACATGGCCAGTTTACCAGCACCATGCCATAAAACTGAATTGCTTCCATTTGCACTGCCTTAGGAAGACTCTGAAGATCACCTGGCAAGATAAGGTACCAGACACTAAGGTCCTTACTCAAACTAAACTGCCAAGCATTCAAATCATGCTTCAGAGTGCAACTCTGATAGGCTGGCCATGTTGTTTGAATGCAAAACATATGCTTGCCAAAAAGACTATTTTATGGAGAACTCACATGGGGTAGGTGGTCACATGGTGGTCAGAAGAGATGATACAAGGACACTCTCAAGGTCTCTCTCAAGAATTTTGAAATTGATTGTGTGACACGTGAGACACTGGCACAGGACCACTCAGCATGGCGTGCCCACATCACAAAAGGTGCTGTGCTCTATGAGCAAAGCAGAATTGAAACAGGTCACAGGAAACACAGGATGTGCAAATTTAGAGTATCCACCCCAAATGTTCACACGGACTATCTGTGCCCAATCTGTGGTAAAGCATTCCAAACTCACATGGGTCTGATTAGCCACAGCTGGTCACATTGAAATTTTACTTTCTCACAGTGGTGTTACTTTGGTTCTCTTCTGAGAATAAAGGACAAGAGCCAACCACCAACAACCACACACACACATGAACGTGTGTCTGTGTGTGTGAATGTGTTTGTGAGTATTTTAGCAGCAAAGTCCCTAAATGGAAAGGACAGCATAGAAGGCAACTATCCAGCTATTGGTGTCATTGAGAGATATGCCATGCAAAGATATGTGTATATGTATGTATGCATTTGTGTGTGTATATACATATATATGTGTATGTATGTATATATATGTATATGTATGCATACATATATGTAGTATGGGTGCGAGTGTGTATGGCAGATTTGGGTTTGTTTTTTTATGTGAAGTAAGAGTATTGATCAATCCACAATCCAGCAAGTAAATTTTATATCACAATTGACAGAAAAAATTTCATCTAACATTTCCATTATAAGTTTTTTCAACATACTCAATTTTACTTCCTTATATGGTTCAAATATTTTTTTAAACAGGAAACATTTATTTACTACTATATGTTCTTTATTTCTACTTATGTTTTCCACACTTAATGAGCATGCAATACCTGTACTTAATCATCCAATGGTCTAGGGGTTGTGTCTACAGAAAGAAAAGTGATTTTGATAGCCTGGAAGTTTTGGTTCAATGACAAAATAAAACCAGGGTTCAGTACCCAAATCCTGTGTCACTCAAAAAAAAAAAAAAAGAATTGAGATTATCAGACTCCTAAAAATATGTAAATGGCAACATTTTCTGGGAAGGAAAAAAAAGAGAAAAAAATAAGGAGAAAAGTTACATACATTAGGCTCATTCATCATTCTGACCTCTCAAACTCTTGCTACCATATTAGTATTAAGGATTTATAGGTTTCACAAAACCAAACAATTCTTCCTCCACCACTTATCCAGATCCTACCCTATCTGGGAATTATGGCTATGTCACATAACAGTTTCAGGAACACTGGCCCAGCTAGAAGGTAGATGTGGAAATTAATTTGGAGAAAAAGAGTTTCTCCCATCTGTTTGGAAGTTTTCTGTAGTGAGTTTAAAAGCTTTTCCCCATGGAATCGAATCTCAGTTGGTTCTAAAATCAACACCTTGCACAATGGCCCTTATTCTCTCTGCCCCAAATTTTCCCTCACTTGGCAGTATGTATAGAAAAGGTAGGAAAAGAACCATAGGCTTGTAGAACCATAGGGTTGCAAGGGATTTCAGAGGTCATATAACCCAATCCTCTCATTTTACAGATGTGGAAACTAAGGAATAGGGAGGTTAAGTGCCTTGAGATACTCTTCCATTTAATTGCTTCTTCCTCCTATTTTCTGGTTTCACTTATTGCAAAAATATCAAAATTGAGTTCCTCCAATTACACTTATTGGTCAGTAGATAAGGATCTCACATTTAGAACACTATTAGCTGAGTTAACAAACTATCTAAATACTATGTTATTCTTAGCACTCTCTGCCTTCCCTATCCCTACCTCCATACCTTTTCTGCCATACTGCCACCATTACTAAAGAAGCAGAAGGAAGCTCCTTGGAACTGAGGACCATTTTGTATTTTCCTTTATTTCATGAGTTGCCATTACCTAAATTCCTTACCAACTGAGCAGTCTATTAATAATGTATCACTACACACTTATTTAATGTGCTCCTCAGAAAGCAGACACAATTTTGAGAACTATACTCAGGCTTTCCAACATGGTAGAATCTGCTAGAGCTTGTGCAGGTTTAGTTTTCAATAAACCAGTGTCACCTCCATACCACAATGACACAGCAGAGCTGGACTTTGTGAAGGGAAAATAAAACCTACCTGTAGGACAAAATACAACAATTCTTGGGCTAGAAAGGAAAGAAAAAATCAATTCAAAGTATGATAAATAGGGAGATACTAAGAGAACAATTATATATTCTTGATGAGTTCAACTCACCAGACCCAAATGGAATGAACCAGCAGATTGGTTACTAAGCCAATGCCAGTGATCTCTGAAAGATGGCGGAGAGTAGATGAGGTCCTACAGAACTGGAGAAGGGCAAACGTTCCAATTTTTCAAAAAGCAAATTAAAAGAAGTTTGAAAATGATACGTCTTTTACTCCTTGCAAAATTGTAGAATTTAGGGATGATAACTTCTAGAAAAAGCAATATTCACAAAGAGCCAACTTTGGATTCATTAAGAACAGGTCATGCTAGAACTGATCTTATTCCCTTTCTTAGACAGGATTCTTTACGGATAGATCAGAAGAATACTAGAGCAGCAGCTTATCTAGATTCTAGCAAGGCATTTGACTGAGTTTCTCATGCTGTTCTTGTGGTAAGAGGTACGAGTTATGCAGTTAGCTGGATTCAAAACCAGTGGAATGTCAGCCATGGTAAGAGGCTTCTAATTTAATACTCTAGAGACTGTGCTTGACTTTACTCGCTAGCTAATCAGATTTTCAAAATACACAGTCAGGATCCTAAAAAAATAGCTGACTGGAATTTTGGATGAAATCTAAAAAAAAGAAGAAGAAATTTAAGAGGAATAAAAGAGGGATAAGTAAAGAGATAGCACAAAACTTTTTAAAAATATTTAAACCAATATACAATGGAAGACATAATCTAAAAAGCAATTTCTATGAAAACGATCTGGGGACTACAAGCTCAATATGAGGTCCGATAAAGCAGGAAAAACGCTATAGAAGCCAGCTTGGCTTAAGTAAAGTCTTTTTCAATAAACTGCATTTTCCCCAAGCCTAGTTAGATATCTAGCTATTAAATCCAGCCTGATTCTCCTATCCTCTGTTTAGAGTCCTCTTGATATCTTGCTCTCTCTGCTGAGGCTCTCATAAGGCTTCATAAGTCTGAAGGTCTAGTCTGCACCATAGTCCATGTGCCAAAATCCTTTTCTGCCACTGGCCTATTTGCACCTTCACCTGTACTGCCTGCCACTATCCTGATAATATCTTCAGAAAGCCTGCTAGGATGCCCAGTGCTAGAAACTCCTGTGACTTAGACCTGCTTAGATTCTGATCTTCTGTCCACACTTTATTTTTCCTGATGGCCACTGGTGTGAGCTTCTCAGACCAACAGCTTTACCTTCAGGGAGATCTGTCTAGTGATCTCTCCCTAATAAAACTGTGTTCCAACAAAACCTCTGTACATATAATCATACAGGAGAAAGAAAAGTACTTCAGTTGGTAGAGGCAACATGAGCAAGGAGGTACAAATGAACATATTTATACATAGAGAGGGAACTGAGGAAGCCCTTACTTCACTAAAGTAGAACTCATGTGTGAAGTACTGGTGGTAAAGAAAGCTGGATTCAAAGCCTAGGACTAGATTAGGGCCATTTCTCAAAGCCAACAAAAGGCATCTGAACTTGAATCAATAAGCAACAAGTACAAAAGTATAGTTTCTTGAGATTAGTAGAAGTATTATTTTGGGGAGAGTTGAGGGCAAATAGCCACAGAGTTCAGCTAAAAAATTCTTGCAGTAATTTGAGAATAAAGAAATAGGAATTTAAACTAGAATATTTTCATTATATATATATGTATATATATATGTATATATGTATATATGTGAACACAAGTAATTGGTAATTACCATTACACAATACTTGAGGTATTTGTTTTAAGACTTTTGTGCCCCAGACAAAATCCTAATTCCATTATTTTTAAGTCTAGCAAGAGTCTAGAAAATTTTAACAACTTTCAGTATTAAGTTAACTATTTTTCATGCCTTTTCAACAATCCTCAGTAATCTTGAAAAGGTTTTTCAACAAAGAATACATAGCACAGTACCATGTTGTTGTCGCTGTGTTCCTCCTTGGTTGCTGAAGAAGACCATGCCATCAGAGAAATAATGACATGACTTGCACTTGACACGACTTTGTTTTGAGTCAGGGAGGGCTGTGCAGGTCACTAGCCTCACTTCTCCTCCAGAGCCATCTGAATCCAGTGACCAGATATTCATCAGGATGACTGGAGATGACCCAGGATGCACTGGGAGACCTTGGCCCCTTTAGGCCAAGGCCTATTAGGTACTCAGTTAGGGTGAGGTAATGCTCATTCATTGAATAGGCCTGTTTAAGAAGTAGTCAGGGGATGGCCCCTTTAATGAGGCAAAGAAAAATAACTAAATCAGGCTGGGAAGGAAACAGCAACAGTTACTACTGATAATCACTCTTAAGCCAAGAGGGTCCAGAAAACAGCCCTTAAGTGGAGCTTGGGCAAGGGTCTAGTGTGGTACAATCTATGGGCTTCAAAGTGCAGTAGGTTTAAGATTTTAAGGCTCCTTTAAGGAAAGGGAAGGGGAGGGGAGGAGAGAGAAGGGGAGGGAAGGGAAAGTAAAAGAAGGGAAGAGAAGGGAAAGATCTAGCCAGTAAACCCCAAGTTAACTGGGCATCCTCTGGCCATCCAAATTTACCTTCCTTTGGATAAGAGAAGGAAAAGGAGGGGGAGACAGACAGGAGAGGAGGAGCTGAATTTCCTAGCTAGCTGGGTCCCCATTCGGGCAGCTGGGTCTTCCTTGGTTTCCAATTCTTTGATATCACAATAAGTGAAGCTATGAATAGTTTAGTGTATGTAGGGGGTCTTTCTTTTTGTCATTGGCCTCTTTGAAGTATATGCTTAGCAGTGGAATCTGACTCAAAAGGATATGGTCATTTTATTATATAACCCAAATTACTTTCCAGAAAGACTGAACCAATTTGCATGTCTGTCAAAAATGCATCAGTGGGACAGGTTTTCTAAAACCCCTCCAATACTGACCATTCCCATCTTTGATCCTCTGTGTCAGGGAGAAACCTCAGAGTTGTTTTGATTTGCATTTCTCTTATCATTAGCAATTTCAAGAAGTCATTCATATGGTTATTAATAGCTTACAGTTCTTTCGAGAACTATTTGTTCATATCCTTTGACCACTTATTCATTGAAGAATGGAATTTGGTCATATATTTATAATAGCTCTTTATGTGTTTTAGATATCAAACTCTTAACAGAAATATTTAATACGAAGATTTTTTTACCCAATCACTTCCATTCTTATCTTAAATGCATTTTGTTTGTTCAAGAGCTTTTCAATCTCATGTAATCAAAATTGTCTATTTTATCTTTTTTAATTCTTTGGTTAAGAATACAATCTCAACACATTGTTATGAAAAATATTTGATCCATTTCTCTTCTATTTTTATGGCATGATCTTTAATATTTAAATGTTGAGCAAACATTTAAGACCTTCAAAAATCTACAACAAATCTTTTTCTAGATTTATTTTCCTTCACCTTTCTATGCTGAAGTCAAGTATCAATTTTGAATTTATTGTGTAATATATTAGAAGATATTGGTCTAAGCCTAATTTCTGCCATATTGCTTTCTAGTTTTCCCAGCAGTTCTTATCAAATAGGAAGCAATACTGGGGGTATATTGAATAATAAGTAATTAAATTCAATTATTTCTGATTCATCCTTATGTAGTTTACTGCATTGACTTATCTATTTTTTTTTTACCAGTACCAAATGTTTTTGATGACTATTACTTTATACTATATTCCAGTCTGGGGGCTGGAAGTACTATTGCCCCTTAATTCCAGTCAGTAATAAACAAATGTCAAGTGCCTACTATGTGCCAGACCTTGTGTAAAGTGCTAGGGATAGAAAAAGAGGCAAAGACAATTCTAGTCCTCAAAGAGTTCACAATCTAATAAGGGAGATAACAAGCAAACAAATACGTATAAACAAATTATATATAGGATAAATGAAAAATAATTAAAAGAGGGAGGTCACTAGAATTTTCTTCTAATTGTACTTATTTTTTGTTACATTTTAAATTCCAAACTATCTCCCCTTCTCCCTCCTCACCCCACGCTAAAGAAGGCCACCATCTCCCACACACATGCACATATGCATACATGCATATGTGTATATACATGTCTATATCTATCTCTACCTTTAAATGAAACCATACTATGATACTTCTGTTTATGAGTTCTTCTCTGGAGGTGGACGGTATCTTCCTTCACAGGTCCTTGGGAGCTGATTTGTTTATAATACTAAGACTAACTTTGTTGCTCACAGCTATCCACTGAATAATATTGCTATGACTGTACATAGCATTCTCTTGATTCTTGTAATTCCACTCTTTGTTTCCTAAAGTCTTTCCATGTTTTTCTAAAATCAACCTGCTCAACACTTCTTATAGCACAACAGTATTCCATCACAAGGGGCAGCTAGGTGTTGCAGTAGATACAGCACCAGTGTAGGAGTCAGGAGGACCTGAGTTCAAATCTCACCTCAGACACTTGACACTCACTAGCTGTGTGACCTTGGGCAAGTCACTTAACCCCAATTACCTCATCTTTAAGCTAAATGGAAAGATGCCTCAAAAGTTTTCCTTGGAAAGTCAAATAAAGGAATTAACAGAGTTAGTTTTATTGTGTGGCCAAAGGCAACAGGCTACATGTCGCTGGGCATTTGGCCATTTCTTTTTTTTTCAATGACCTTGAACCTACCCCTACTATCTTCTCCAGACCATTCACAGTCATCTTCTGCCCCCCCATCTTTTAACCTCTTCCCTCCCTCCTTCTAACAAACACATTCAAGTTTCTTTAATTCAAAAGCAAAAAAAAAAAAAAATCCCCAAAGAAACCCTTCACTAGACCATCTTTTCTCAGTTAAGGATCTAGTAAAAGCTGCCTACAATGCTTGCCTCTACCTCTTTTCTCACTCATGCTTTGCAACATAACTTCCAAACCAAAGATCTAGCAATTGCTAAATCTGATGTTCTTTTGTCTTTTTCTCCTCTCTGCAGCATTACATAGTGCTGACCACCTTCTCCTCCTGCATATGCCTTATTTGGAATTCTCTGACACATCTTTTGGTTCTTCTACTTGACTCCTCCTTTCCAACTTCCTTTGATGAGTAACTATCCATATCACAAGCCTAATTGTAGATGTACCCCAAGGCTATGTGCTAGGCTTCTTTCCTTTCTATTTCTACATTCCTGTACAGTGATCTTATCAGTACCCAAGGATTTAATATCTCTATGCAGGTCACTCCTAAATCTGTATACAGTCCCAGACTCTTTACAGTTCAATATCACCATTATCATTAACTTATCAGATATTTCAAAATGAATGTCCAACGGATGTATCAAACTCAGCATGTCCAAAACAAAAGTAATTTTTCCCCAAAACTCACCCCTCTTCTGAACTTCCCTATTTCTACAAGCCTATCACTATACTTCTGTTCATGCAGAAATCTGTCATCTTGAATTGCTCTCTCATCCATACTAGATACCTTACCAGTTGTCAGTCTTATTTCTGTCTCCATAATTATCTCTCACATCTTCCCCCTTTTCTCCACACATACAGCCACCGCTGTATTCCAGGCCCTTACTCTTACCTGGACTATTCCAATAGTCTCCTAACTGCTGCACCTCACCACCCAACTCATCTTTCCCCACTCTAATCTTTGCTTTACTAAACAGTCAAAGCAATTTTCAATAAACTTCAGTAGCTCCTCATTATCTCTGAAATCAAAGATTATCTTCTGTGTTTGAGATTTAAAGTCCTTCATGATCTGACCCTAACATACCTCTCTAGTCTGATCATACAGTACTCTTCACATACTCTACTCTAATCAGGCCTTGTTCATGATAAGCATCTGTTGGAACAAAAAAAAACATCATGAAAATAATTGCAACTGATATTTGTTTTAGAGAATGAGAGGGTAGAGAACTTCTATGAAGAACTTAATTAGACCTCCGATTTAAATGAATACATACTGAAATAACCAATGTTTCCTCAATGTATAGGTGGGCATAGGATAATACCAAAAAATATGTTGGAAAATATAGTTCAGAAGAAGGAACCAGAGAGACAAAAGAACTGGAAACCATCTAAAAGCTCAAGTCTATCTGCCATTGATACTTTTTTCAAGAAGAGTCAAGAAAAAAAAAAAAAAAAAAAAAAGAAGAGTCAAGAGACAACAGATGATGCAAACATTGAAAAGACACCACACACATACACACATACACACATACACACACAGAGAAATAAATTTATTTTCAGACAAGAAATAAAGGGCTACCGATATGAGAGTCATTTCCAAGCTGGCTGTCAGTGAACAAACTTATCAATGATTTATTACAGCAAAAGACATAATAACTAGCAAATTAGAAGAAACAATAAAAATCAGAAGACATGATATACATATAAGACCATACCAACATGATCTAAACAAACTACTGATTCCCCAAAATGGGAAATAGATGATAAACACTGAAACAGAATATCATCATTTCTAAGGAAGTTTAACCACCATAAATTCTCACAACAAGGAAAACAAAAGAGCCTAGAAACTACTGATGTTGCCTGATATATATGCCAGGTCTTTTCATTTTTATTGCTTATTTTCTACTGATTCTGTCCTTTGCTGTAATGAGTCAATAACAGGATTATTCATAGATTGCTAAATCAGAAAGGACTCCCATTTCAGCAACCATTTATTTCTTGTCAGAACATAATCCATTTTATTTTTACATGATGTAACACTTATATCTTCACTATATCTTATATCCTATACCTAATCCTATACCTAAAGTTTTCAACATTCATTTCCACAAAATTTTGAGTTCCAAATTTTAGCAGGGCAGAGTACAATAGGTCTATGACATACCTTGTTTTCTGAAATAGTTCAGTGATCTCATCAATATGGGTTCTCAAATGGTCTAACTTGCTCTCAAACTACACCACACTCTATGCAGCTCTTATCTATTATCTTCCCACAAATCCTCTGTAGGAAGTACACTGGACATGTACTATTTCATCTCCTAACATTGCATAGATACCAGGGAAGTTTATTCTTTATTCTTGCTATATGACTGACTTACAGTCTTTCCTTTTCATATATCCCTTTGAAATACATACATACATACTTAGGTGTATATAATATATATGTATATTTCCTTTATACCTTTAATCAGTTCAACTGGAGAAGTGAGGCTCGTGACCCACTACCTGCTTTACAAGACATTCAAGGGTATGTATTATGTAAACATTAAAAAAGCCATTTAAAAGTAAGCAATTTTTGTTGTCATTGCATAAAATGAGTTTTCAAGAAACCAGTGACACAAAGATAGGATGAGACAGATGTAACTATAAAGTAGTTTATGTGAGAAACACAATAATTTTAAAAGATTGTAAACCTAATAGAGGTACTTCATGTGACCCCACTTTACTAATATTACAGCCCCTCCTCCCCCTGCCAGTAGGCCTGCTGAATTCTTTGATTACTGTCTCTTCTATTTGGAAGGGCACATTTTAGTAAGAAATTTTGCATACTGTAACATGTCTAAGATTATGAGAGGCTTGAAGCCAAGGCAAACCACAACTGGTTGAAAGAACTGATGAACATATAGGATGCACTGGGAGAGCTTGGCCCCTTTAGGCCAAGGTCTTTGCAGGTACTCACTTAGGGTGAGGTGATGCCTATTCGTTGAATAGGTCTATTTAAGAAGTAGCCAGGGCCTGGCCCCTTTAAAGAGCAAAGAAAATAAAGACATCAGGTTTGGAGGGAAACAACAACAGTTACTACTGATAACCACTATGAAGCCAGGAGGATCCAGAAGAGAGCCTTTTGGGAGGGGGCAGGGCAGAGTCATTTGGAAAGAATTCAATTAAGGGATTCAAACAGACTTCCAGTCGGGACAAAATATTGTACTGTTAACGCTAATATAGCAGGCAAAGCTCCTTAGGGAACTTGTAACCTAATGGGGGTGATGTTAAAGCTTATCTATAGGAAAAGCGTAAGCTTTATGTGCCAACTACGCTCATGGAGGGGAGGACAGGAACTAAACCTTGGGTACAGGCATCATTCACTACTGGAAACCCTGGGAGCAGGGGGAATACGTTCCTAAGGGATATGTTTTTTGGTCTGCTACAACTATAACAAGATAGCCAGGAGAGGGCTCCAACTGGAGAAGTGAGGCTGGTGACCTGCACAAGCCCTCCCTGACTCAAAACAAAGTTAAGTGCAAATCACACCATCATTTGGCCTTCTTCGGGTTGGCGTGGTCTTCTTTGGCAACAAAGAACAAACACAACAGGAGCAATACTTTAGCACCTCCTGCCGTTTTCAATCTAACATTCCATGCCCTGAACAAACAAGCAAATGAGTAAATTTGTCATCTGACTGTTTATAGTTGCATATTCATGTATAAGACAAGATCCTCAAATTTTGCAAAATGTTATGATGTAAGAATGGTAATTAGATCCAAAACATCTTCAGTTTTGTTCTAAAGGAAAGGCTTAACCTTAAAAGGGAATAACTTCTGGAATATCCAGTGCTTCCTCAAAGGGAATTCCAATGTTTTACTTAGGTTTATTATTTATTGTGGGATTAACATTTGCATATAGAGCATGCACTGAAATGCAAGCAAATTGCCCAAGGTTTTAAAGAGGATTTGAAAGCAGTGGTCTCTATGGGTGTAATATTCAGTCCCTTTGAGCGAGGTTAGTAACTGAACAAGTTTTACTAAAGACAACTCATTCAATACAATCTGGAATTATTTACTTATGTTGCTGGGCCACCCCACCATAGCCTTTGTTAAAATAAGCATCTTTTGGGTCAATTCATTTCTTTCTTTTTTTCATTCATTCAATGTTTATTGAATGCCTACTATGTGCCAAGTGCAGTGTATGGTTTCGGACTCCCAGTTCAATGCTCTTTTCACAGAATAATCTCATTCTTAGGGCCCAACTACCTACTTGATGGTTTAGAAAAACAAACACATACACATTTTCAAAATTTGATTGTATGAGTAATAATTTAAATCAGGGAATGCTCGGAAGGAGCTTCAAAGCTGTTTCCTCCCTGCGCCGTCCCCCCCGGCCCCCCCCCCCCAGCAGTCATGGGAGCCAATGGGTGACTCTTTTTTTTTTTTAAATTAAATTTATTTCTTTAACTTTTAACATTCATTTTCACAAAATTTTGGGTTATAAATTTTCTCCCCTTTTATCCCCTCCCCCCCCAAACCCAAGCATTCTAATTGCCCCTATGACCAATCTGCTCTCTCTTCTATCATCCCTCTTTGCCCGTCTCCATCTTCTCTTTTGTCCTGTAGGGCCAGATAGCTTTCTATACCCCTTTACCTGTATTTCTTATTTCCTAGTGGCAAGAACATTACTCGACAGTTGATCCTAACACTTTGAGTTCCAACTTCTTTACCTCCCTCCCTCTCCACCCCCTCCCTTTGGAAGGCAAGCAATTCAATATAGGCCAAATTTGTGTAGTTTTGCAAATGACTTCCATAATAGTTGTGTTGTATAGGACTAACAATATTTCCCTCCATCCTATCCTGTCCCCCATTACTTCTATTCTCTTTTGATCCTATCCCTCCCCATGAGTGTCAACCTCGAATTGCACTCTCCTCCCCATGCCCTCCCTTCTATCATCCCCCCCACCCTGCTTGTCCCCTTGTTCCCCACTTTCCTGTATGGTGAGATAGGTTTTCCTACCAAAATGAGTGTGCATTTTGTTTTTTCTTTTAGTGGAATGTGATGAGAGTAGACCTCATGTTTTTCTCTCACCTCCCCTCTTTATCCCTCCACTAATGAGTCTTTTGTTTGCCTCTTTTATGAGAGATAATTTGCCCCATTCCATTTCTCCCTCTCTCCTCCCAACACATTTCTCTCTCACTGCTTGATTTCATTTTTTTTTAAGATATGATCCCATCCTCTTCAATTCATTCTGTGCACTCTGTTTCTATGTATGTGTGCATGTGTGCATGTGTGTGTGTGTAATCCCACCCAGTACCCAGATACTGAATAGTTTCACGAGTTACTAATATTGTCTTTCCATGTAGGAATGTAAACAGTTCAACTTTAGTAAGTCCCTTATGACTTCTCTTTGCTGTTCACCTTTTCATGCTTCTCTTCATTCTTGTGTTTGAAAGTCAAATTTTCTTTTCAGCTCTGGTCTTTTCATCAAGAATGCTTGAAAATCCTCTATTTCATTGAAAGACCAATTTTTCCCCTGAAGTATTATACTCAGTTTTGCTGGGTAGGTGATTCTTGGTTTTAGTCCTAGTTCCTTTGACTTCTGGAATATCCTATTCCATGCCCTTCGATCCCTTAATGTAGAGGCTGCTAGATCTTGTGTTATCCTGATTGTATTTCCACAGTACTTGAATTGTTTCTTTCTAGCTGCTTACAATATTTTCTCCTTGACCTGGGAACTCTGGAATTTGGCCACAATGTTCCTAGGAATTTCTCTTTTTGGATCTCTTTCATGCGGTGTTCTGTGGATTCCTTGAATATTTATTTTGCCCTCTGGTTCTAGAATCTCAGGGCAGTTTTCCTTGATAATTTCATGAAAGATGATGTCCAGGCTCTTCTTTTGATCATGGCTTTCAGGTAGTCCCATAATTTTTAAATTGTCTCTCCTGGGTCTATTTTCCAGGTCATTTGTTTTTCCAATGAGATATTTCACATTATCTTCCATTTTTCCATTCTCCTCGCTTTGTTTTGTGATTTCTTGGTTTCTCATAAAGTCCTTAGCCTCCATCTGTGCCATTCTAATTTTGAAAGAACTATTTTCTTCAGTGAGCTTTTGAATCTCCTTTTCCATTTGGCTAATTCTGCTTTTGAAAGCATTCTTCTCCTCATTGGCTTTTTGAACCTCTTTTGCCAATTGAGTTAGGCTAGTTTTCAAGGTGTTATTTTCTTCAACATTTTTTTGGGTCTCCTTTATCAGGGAGCTGATCTGCTGTTCATGCTTTGACTTCATGTCTCTCATTTCTCTTCCCAGCTTTTCCTCTACCTCTCTAACTTGATTTTCAAAATTCTTTTTGAGCTCTTCCATGGCCTGAGCCCATTGGGTGGGCTGGGACACAGAAGCCTTGATTTCTGTGTCTTTGCCTGATGGTAAGCATTGTTCTTCCTCATCAGAAAGGAAGGGAGGAAATGCCTGTTCACCAAGAAAGTAACCTTCTATAGTCTTATTTCTTTTCCCTTTTCTGGGCATTTTCCCAGCCAGTGACTTGACCTCTGAATATTCTCCTCACACCCACCTCGCCTCCTGGTCCTCCCAGCCAGTGTTTGGGGTCTGAGATTCAAATGATGCTTCCAGCCTTAGGGCTTTTGGCGGGGGCAGGGCTGCTATTCAGTGTGAGATTAAGTTCAGATGGTCAGGTCAGGGCAGGGCCGCCTCTCAGGCTCAGTTCCCTCAGGGGGTTTATGCACAGACCTTCCACAATGGATCCAGGCTCCCGCCCACTTGGGGAGCCCTGGTCTGCAGCCGCCTCTCAGCTTCTACCTCCCGGGGGGGGCCTGAGTTATGGGGGCACCCCACTCCCCTCTCGACCCGCCAAAGAGACTCTCTCACCCACCCCCATCACCTGTGGGTGGAGGGACTTGTGCGGCCGCTGGAGATCCCGTCCCTGAAGCCTGCTCGGATCTGTACCTCTCGGTGCCGCGGCCGCGGCAGGTCTGGGCTGGGCTCCGCGTCTGCAGTGCGATGGAACTTTTGCAAGAGGTTTGCAGGTCCCTCTGTGGGTGGAAGGACCTGCGTGGCCGCTGGAGATCCCGTCCCTGAAGCCCGCTCGGATCTTTTCCTCTTGGTGCCGCGACCGTGGCAGGGCTGCCCTCTGCTCCCGGTCCCGGCGCCCAGTCCGCAGCGCGAAGGACCCCCTGCGAGAGGTTTGCAGGTCTCTCCAGAACAGAAATCTCCCTCACTCCAATGTTCCATGGCCTCTGGGTGCAGAATTCGCCGTGAGTTACTTCCCTGTATCCGTTCTATGGGTTGTGGGTTCGGAGCTATGTGTATGTGCATCTTTCTACTCCACCATCTTGGCTCTGCCCCCCGGGTCAATTTATTTCTGCGCACAGAAATCGCCTACTTACAAAGTTTATTCTCTGGAGGGGGGAATGAGTTGTTCTATTAGTGAATTAAAAAGACATTTCAGTTTTCATGCTCCTGATATTCAGATATTATGATAGTGAATAGAGCATCAGCCCTGGAATCAGGAGGACCTGAGTTCAAATCCAATCTCAGACACTTGACACTTACTAGTTGTATGACCTTGGGCAAGTCACTTAATCCAGATTGCCTTTCCTCCCCCCACCAAAAAAAAAAAACTATATATATTATGATGGCTTTATGTACTTAATATTTTTTCATTGACTTGTGCTTGAGCAAGCACTTCAGTAAAACACAATATTTTCTGTTAAAAACAAAATTTTAAAGTAATAGGAGCATTACAGTAATACTAATTAAGTATCTTGGGTTCTGTTCTTAGAATGGCAGAAAAACATGTGTAAGAAAAGGGTTTCATTTCATAAGAGGATATCTGACTAGAATTTATTACTACATGGTGTTTTTGTTTTAAAGTACGTTTATGCTGTTGTCCGTGTGTGCATGTTCCATGTGCCGATGGTGATTGGAATCATCTTTGCAGATGTTTTTGTACATTTTTGTCTGTTTCGACCATAGAGTGGGATTCCCCGCCTTCCACAGTAATCAGGCCAGGGTTGGGTAAGCAACAATTTTTAGGGCACCTTTTCTAGCCCCCTTCCTCACACCTCCAGTGAGAAACGACCCTATAGCCTGGGCTGTCTGTGTGCAGGGTTGTGACTATAGCTCCCAGTGTAGCCGCACCTGCTGCTTCATCACTTGCCTGTTGCTACAGGACTTTGAGGCATAATAATAAAATGGTATGGGTGATGTCCTCTGATTCATGCGTAAATTGGATTTAAGTGAGGCAGAGTTGCACGAAGTTGTCAGCCTCACTCTCTCCTCCAAAGTCATCATAATCCAGTTGCAAGACACAGTCAAGATGACTGGCATTGGCTCAGGCTGCAGTGGATGACCTTGGCGTCTTTGGTGTCTAACCAAGCTCTAAGCCCTCCACATCACCTGCTGCATCTGTCTTCATGGCTGTTGAAACAAGTTGTTCTCATCCACCCATTTCACTAAGGGAAGTCTTCACATGCTTGGGGTGGATACCCCTCTCACTCACCAATGGATTTGGGACCCCTTGGTTACCTTCAGTCTGGTTTGGTCCATCTACCAAAATGGTTTACCAGGGTGTGGCGCATGCTTCTTGGAGCCACAGGTGAGAGTTGGGTGGAAAGAAGCCCTGAAAAGGGCTTGGCAGCCATCACACCAAAAGTACTGGTACTGGTCTTCCCTGAACACACCCTACACCTACACTCAACGCAGCCTCTGAAGCTGAGATGCAACAAAATATGGATCAATTCTCTGCTGTCTGTGCTAATTCTGGCCTAATAATTAACACCAAGAAAACACAGATGCTCCATCAGTCACCACTACACCATCCATAAGTGGAACCATTGGTTACAACAAATGGAGAAGTTTTGAATGATGTGGATAAGTTCACTTACCTTCATAGTGTACTTTCCAAGGATGTACACATTGACAATGAGGTTGATGCACACACTGCCAGAGCTAGCTCAGTGTTTGGGAGGCTCCAAAAATAGTTTGGGAGAAAAGAGGTAATAGACTGACTACCAAAATAAAGGTCTATAGAGCCGTTGTGTTGACCTCATTGTTGTATGCCTGTGAAACATGAACAGTCTACAAGCACCATGCCAGGAAACTGAATTGCTTCCATTTGAACTATCTCAAGAAGATTCAGAGGATCACCTGGCATGATAAGGTACCAGACATTGAAGTCCTTGCTCAAGCTGAATTGCCAAGCATTCAAACTATGCTTCAGAGAGCACAACTCTGATGGGCTGGCCACGTTGTTCAAATGCAAAATATAAACTTGCCATAGAGAACTCACATGGGGTAGGCTATCACATGATGGTTAGAAGAAGGGATACAAGGTCTCTCTCAAGAACTCTGGATTTGACTGTGCAACATGGGAGACACTGGCACAGGACCGCTCAGCATAGCGTGCCCACATCACAAAAGGTGGTGTGCTCTATGAGCAAAGCAGAATTGAAATAGCACAAAGGAAACAGAGGATGCACAAATTTGGAGTATCCACCCCAAATGTTCACTTGGACTATCTGTGCCCAATCTGTGGTAGAGCATTCTGAGCTCATATTGGTCTGATCAGCCATAGCTGGACACACTAAAACTTGAGTTTATCATGGTGATATCATTTTGGTCCTCTTAGAGAACAAAGGACCACAACCAACCAACCAGTCAACGTTTATGCTATTTTAACCTTTTTCCTATTATTATTATTATTTTGCTTCATTGCCAGGTTTATGAACTCTGGTAACCTGTGTTCTGTTTCTAGCTTTTGTCTATCTACGTTTAGAATGTTGTCTTAACCCTGTCACTCTTATGGTATTTTTGGCAAACTTTTTTCATACCAAGTGTGACTTATATCAGGTCCAACCTCAGTGAGATATTGTCTATCTTTATTTTTTTCCTTCCTTTCTGAGAGGTAATTAAGTGCCTCTAAGTCCAATACTGAAATATGTATAAGCAACTCAGGTACTATGTATACCTCTTCAAGAAATCTCTGATGATTACTGATACAATTATATGTAAAAAGATGCTGCTGAAAGCATATTGTACATTTAATTAAATGAAGATGGCTAATGAGATGAGCTTTCACCACTACTCTATGCATCAATGCCAAATGATTTAAAAGCCAATAAGACATTCAACTGATCCATTAATGCTGCTAGCTTCTTGTTGCTGACAGCATGGATCAGTAAGTTCTTCATTGAGTGCCTTGTAATAATTTCAAATGAAGCACATGTAAGGTAATGTGTTGGATGGTGGGATTCAAATTTGCATATATGTATGTATATATAGACACACATACATGTACATATATGCATATATACATATGTATATATATACAAATACCTGTGTATATACACATACATGTGTCTATATATGCAAAAACCTAAAGAGCCATCTGTCCTTTTTGAGAATTTGTTGTAGATTTACCACCCTGAGAAATTATATATTTTGCTATCACATAGATAGATTAACAGTGTTGCCAAATAATTTATTTTCATGGAAAAAGTTGCTATTCCAGAATGCCTAAGAGGGGAGATTTCCAGAAGATCAGATACCTGCAGTAGGAGATGTTCAGAGACACCAGAGAGCTGCATGAGATGTCTGAGCCCCAAAATATGATGGATTAATGAAACGGACACGGGAGTGGGTTACCCTTCCCTTTCACTTCTTCATCATGGGCCATTGTTCTTTGAAAGGTATGCTGGGTAAAGAGGACTGCTCCCAATAGCTCCAGTCAATAAGTCAGTTGCTTCAATGCCTCCCTTGGTCAGTGGCTGGTAATGTGGAATATAGATGACCTTCCTCAATTCCAGGGCTGCACAATACCCGAGGGCAAGCAAAACTGGAGCATCCCCCACACTTCTCTATGGACTTTTAGTTGTTATGCAAAATAACTTACATAATAGCTTCTCCAGGATGTGCCTCCCATGAGACTCCCTCCTGGTTGAAATAGATTTAATTCTGTTCAGCCCACTCCTACACCCTGGTGCTGTGTCATGGCCCTGAATTGCAATTCCCTTGTGTAGCTTGAAAAACCTTAGTTTGGGTGACGGAGCCACAATGGCAGTGTAGAAAGACACACATACTCTAGCTCTTCCCCCACAGCCCATAAAATACCTGTAAAAAATGACTCTCAACAAATTCTAGAGCATCAGAAGCCACAGAACAACAGAGTGAAAGAGATTTCCAGTCAAAGGTAACCTGGAAGGCTGACAGGAACAGTCTATCCCATGGGACGCTGAGCAGAGTGGAGCCCAGCCCTGGCCGCACCGTACCAGGAGCAACAGGACCAGAACAGGCCTTCCAGGCAGAATCCCCAGTAGGGAGGGTCTCAGATCCCTCAAACCACAAGCACCAAAGAAAGCTTCAAAGGTCAGTGAGAGGGCTTTCCCAACTGAGCAAGAGGGGGGCAGGGTCCCCCCCCCCAGCACAAGCCCCAAGTGGCGGTGGGTGGTAGCGGCAGTGGCAGCAATGCTGGCGATAACTGCAGCATCCATCTGTGAAGCACTCAGCCTAAAGCTCCTGGGGGAAGAGAGCAGCTGATCTGAATCTCAGGCCTGAGCATGGTTCTCGGTTGACGAGAAGCACTAGGACCGTCCTCTTGACAAAGGATTCAGAAGTCAAGTAACTGGCTGAGAAAATGCTCAAAAAAAGGGAAAAAAAAATAAGACCACAGAAGGTTACTTTCTTTGTGAACAGGTACTTCCTTCCATCCTTTCAGATGAGGAAGAACACTGCATACAGTCAGAGGAAGTCAAGGCTTCTGCATCCAGTACCACCAAAATGAATATGCAATGAACTCAGGCCACGGAAGATCTTGAAAAGCGTGTCAACAACCTGCTAAAGGAGACCCAAAAAAAATGCTGAGGAAAATAACACCTTTAAAAATAGGCTAACTCAATTGGCAAAAGAGGTCCAAAAAGCCAATGAGGAGAAGAAGGTTAAAAAGCAGAATTATCCAAATGGAAAAGGAGGTTCAAAAGCTCACTGAAGAAAATAGTTCTTTAGAAATAAGAATGAAGCTGAGGGAAGCTAATGACTTTATGAGAAACCAAGAAATTACAAAACAAAACCAAAAGAATGAAAAAATAGAAGACAAGGTGAAATATCTCATTGGAAAAACAACTGACCTGAAGAATAGATCCAGAAGACACAATTTAAAAATTATGGGACTACCTGAAAGCCATGATCAAAAAAAGAGCCTAGACATCATCTTTCATGAAATTATCAAGGAAAACTGCCCTGATATTCTAGAACCAGAGGGCAAAATAAATATTGAAAGAATCCACCAATCACTCCTGAAAGAGACCTGAAAAGAGAAACTCCTAGGAATATTGTGGCCAAATTTCAGAGTTCCCAGGTCAAGGAGAAATATTGCAAGCTGCTAGAAAGAAACAATTCAAGTATTGTGGAGATACAATCAGGATAACACAAGATCTGGCAGCTTCTACATTAAGGGATTGAAATAGGATATTTTGGGCTTGGAATAGGATATTCCAGAAGTCAAAGGAACTGGGATTAAAACCAACAATCACCTACCCAGCAAAACTGAGTATAATACTTCAAGGAAAAAAGTTATCATTCAATGATATAGAGGATTTTCAAGCATTCTTGATGAAAAGACAAGAACTGAACAGAAAATCTGACTTTCAAACACAAGAATCAAGAGAAGCATGAAAAGGTAAACAGGAAAGAGAAATCATAAAGGATCTTCTAAAGCTTAACTGTTTACATTCCTACATAGAAAGATAATATTTGTAACTCTTGAGACTTTTCTCAGTATTTGGGTAGGTGGAAGGATTATTCACACACACACATACACATATATAGACAGAAAGCATAGGTTGAGTTGAATCAGAAGGGATAATATCTATAAACAATAAAATTAAGGGGTGAATGGGGCAAATTATCACTCATAAAAGAGATAAGAAAAATCTTTTTCAATGGAGGAGAAAAGGGAGGAGGTGAGAGGGGAAAAGTGAAGCTTCCTCTCCTCACATTGGGCTTAAGGAGAGAATAACATGCTCACTCAATTTGGTATGAAAGTATATCTTACACTAAAGGAAAGTTGGGGAGAAGGGGACAAGTGGGGTGAGGGGGATGATAGAAGTGAGGGCAAATGGGAAGAGGGAGTAACTAGAAGTAAACACTTTTGGGAAGCAACAAGGTCAAATGAGAAAATACAATAAAGGAAGACAGGGTAGGATGGAGGGAAATATAGTTAGTCTTACACAACATGACTATTACGGAAGTCTTTTGCAAAATGACACATATATAGCCTGTATTGAATTGCTTGCCTTCTCAGTGGGGATGGGTGGGGAGGGAGGAAGGGAGAGAAGTTGAAATTCAAAGGATTAGAAATGTATGTTAAAAACTGTTTTTGCATACAACTGGGAAATAAGAAATACAGATAATGGGGTACAGAAATCTATCTTGCCCTACAAGAAAAGAGAGAAGATGGGGATAAGGGAAGGGAGGGGTATGATAGAAGGGAGGGCACACTGAGGGAAGGGGTAATCAGAATGCAAGGTGTTATGGGGTGGGGGAAGGGGAGAGATGGGGAGAAAAATTGAAACTCAAAATTTTGTGGAAATGAATATTGTAATCTAAAAATAAATTTAAAAAAAAAGAAAAACCCTAGTTTTTACTGTTTGGGCAGTCTTATTTCAGGTTTACAATATCTAAAATGCAATTCATTATCTTCCTCACTAAATCTGCTCCTATTTCATATTATCACTGTCTCTGTTGAGGATACTACCTTCCTCTCAGTCACTCAAGTTCATAATTCCAGTTATTTTTAACTCTTATATCTTCACTATATCCTATACCTTATCACTTGTCAAGTCCCATTGATTCTACCTATCCATTTCTTGCATTCGTTCCCTTCTCTCACTCACATAATTCAAGTCCATATCACCTCTCATCTAGCCTATTTTAACAGTATATTAAATAGTCTTCTTAAGGCACAAGTCAACCACGTTGCTCATGCTCAAAAACCTACCATTCATATAAAATACAAACTCCTCAGGACAGCATTTAAAATTCTCTATTATCTGCCTCAAACCTATTTTTCTAGATTTATTTCATTATTCCCCCTTTTATTACAGCCAAACTGCATTATTGTTCTTTAATTCAAAAGTCTAACTCTTGCCTCCATGCATTCACATAGTCTATCCTCTATAAGCTTCCATTTCTACCCCTCAGAATCCTTATCTTTCTTTAAGGCAAAATTCAGGTACCATTTCCTCTTTGTTCCATTTTTAGTGCTATTTCCCTCCACAAATAACATTGTATTTACTTATCTGTACACTCTGTGAGCATGTATATATATGCATATGTATATACATACTTAGGTATCTATGAGTGTACACACACACACACACACACACACACACACACGTACGCATATGTTACTTAGTAGAGTTTAAGTTGCTTGATGGGAAGAAAGACCTCATTTTTATATTTGTATCCACATTTCCTTGCATTTAAGAGGTGCTTAAAAAATATTTGCTGAAATTAATGCAGTTGCTTCTCATTTAGGGACTCTTTGATTCATCTTTAACTTACCTCCATCATTATCTTCAAAGCATATCTTTCATCTTCTCGTTTTGCAACAGCTTTTGCTTCAGCCAATTCCTTTGCTTTTGCTTGTGCTTGTAAAACAGATTTTTCTCTTATTCTCTGCTTCATCTCTTTGTCAACTGAAAGTTTAGAAATTTTATTAAAATAGGATCACCATGAATTTTACTTTTATTTTGGAAAAGAGAATAGTTTTCAATAATAACAAATGTATTTTATTTATATATTACTATATATTTATAAATATATTTTACATGTAAAAATATAAGGATATTTGTATATTTTATTTAAATAATAAACATTTGCTAAAGCACCTATTATGTGCCAGGAACCATACTAAGTGCTAGGGATACAAATAAAAACAAAGACAGTCCCTGCCCTTAGTTGCTTATAATCAAGAAGAGGAAGACAATACATAAAAGGAAGCAGAAAAGAGGTAAGGGAGGGGAAGAAGGGAGCATGACAGAACATTCCAAAGAAGTCTAAAATCAGGGTAGCTACTGGGAAAAGTTGAGAAAAATTGTGCTGAGCTCCCTTCTTAAACTAATAACATGTATTTGAAATTGACAAGAATGGTCCAAGATAGGTGGGAGGATGAGTGAACAGCAATCTGGGACCCACAGGATCAACAAAGTTCTAACCTTTTTCTGAAGAACAACTGGACAATTTTTGGAAGCAAACCTCGAAAAATGCAACTGCAATTTTATTCCATTGGTCTGACCTATTAGGAGATATTTTGAAAATCTCCTTTGGAACCTTCCTTTGGAAAATCCTATTGGCTATGTAAATAACAAATTCTGGGAAAAATAATTACAGTATAGCACAAAGTATTTTAGAGAAAATCACATGCCAATACTCCTTTACTTTATCAAAGTATTTCTTGCTCTGCTCAGCTATTAGCTCAGAGACTTAGCTTTCCAAAAATGTTTGGAATGAATTATGACTATGGTAACTCCAGGTTCATCCTTCATGGCACCTGTTCCTAGGGTCAGTGGAGTGCCAATCTACATTTTCAAGAATCCTTTAAATATGCCATTTTTATTGGTTCCCGTTTTTGATGTGACAAAATCTAGATTTACATACAGAAGAGAGTGAGAGATTAGTATGGAAGATTAGCACAATCCAGTCAGTTCTCCAGAGAAAGGCAAGATATGATGATGACTTGATTGGTTCAAATATTGAGAACTAAGACTCTCTTTGACCTCTTCTCCCCCTCCTAGTTTCCCCAGCTTCCTTCAAGTCGCATCTAAAACCTTCTACAAGAAGCCTTTTCTCATCACCTCTGCCTTCTTGATAGTACCTTCAGTTTATCCTGCATATAACTTAAGTGTTTGTACATGTTTGAATGTTACCTCCCTGCATTAAACTATGAGCTCTCTGAGAGCAAGGACTTTTGCCTTTCTTTGCCTCCCCAGTGCTTGGCACAGTGGAGGTACTTAATAAAATGCTAATTGACTAAGACTAAAAACAAATAGTTCTCTTATTTCCTCAGAAGAGTGGCAGTTTGGTACAGTGCTTAGAGGGTCAGTCATGGAGTCAGGAGGTCCTAGGTTTAAGTCCTGTTTCTGACAAGTCCTCTGAACTTGTCTTTCTGAGTTGCCATATTTTCCAGAAACACTGGATTCAGACCAAGCAGGAGGCACTAATGTGTTAAGGATGAAGGCCCCTTCCCCCCATCCTCTCCAAGCTGACATAACTTATTGTTTGCATCCCAAACTGGACACGCTGTGTCTTTGGTGCTGGTCAGTCTGCACTAGACTGGGAAATTGCTTGTGCAGCTGAGGCCCTTGTAGATAAGTAGATCATCCTATCTGCACAGTCTAGCACAGGGGTGGGGAACCTGAGGCCTTGAGGCCACATGTAACCTTCAAGGTCCTCAAGTTTGGATTCAGTCGAAGGGCCACACTTGGGGACCTAGAAGGCCATATGTGACCTACAGGCTACAGGTTCCCCAACCTTGATCTAGCAGTTCCAAAGGGGAAAGAATTTAGCTTTTGTCATTGCCTTGCTCCTCCCCTTCAGGAGAGATTTTGTCTTTTTTGCCACCTTTACTACACCTTTCCCCTCCTATGCCAGGCCCCTTTAGGTGGAGATTTCCGGTATCTCATTCCTTTCTCTTGCAGTTATAAAAATGCAAATTTCAGTGTGGATCATGAACTCTTTGGGATCCACATGCAGTTTGTTTCTCTTGTAATCCAGTTTTCATGTAAGTTTTGTGAAGTTGTGATTGCTGTTGACAGGCAATAAATTAAATCCTTACTTACTCTGTATCTATATGCTGAATGAGAGAGTAAAGTTAATATAAAAACAACTACTAGAGAACTGATATTTCAAGGTAGGATTCTCATATTAATAATCATAACAAATATTGATATGTGGGGAAGCAGTGCAGAGCCAACCCTAGACAAAATTTTGAAGCAGAAAGCATGTGTATTGAAAGATCTCTCTTATTTCCTTTCTGTGTCTCTTGCTGCCTTCCTCATAGAGAGGGACAGCGTACAGGAATAACAAGAGCAGTGGAGGCTCCTGGACAAAGATGCCAGCACTTACCCAACTTACCACGAAGTTTTCTGCGAAGAGATTTTTAAATTTGACATGATACATAAATGATTTCTGGTACACTTCTCCAAGATTCTTCTGCAGTGCTCCAGTGTTACCCACTGTGACACCAAACCCAAGCCTGCCCTCTCTGGGTAGTAGCCCTTATTTCAAAAATTATTTTACTTTCCCTACCTACAAACCCTAACACTCATTCCTTTAATTATTCAATTGTTATCAGTCATGTTTGACTCTGTGACCCCATTTGGGGTTTTCTTGGCAAAGATACTTAAGTGGTTGCTTTTACAGAAGAGGATTTGAGGCAAACAGGGTAAAGTGACTTGTCCGGGGTCACACAGCTAGTGTCTGAGGTCAGATTTGAACTCAGGAAAATGATTCTTCCAGACTCCAGACCCAGCACTCCATCCATTGTGCAACCTAGCTTCCCTATTCCTTTGGAACCCTGTTCAGGCTATCATGGACTACCACTGTGGTTCAATACAGAACCTTATGGTGACTCATATGAAACCTCAGCCTAACATAGCTTGAACACACACTAGCCATGCTCAGGGCTAAATCTGCATTGAGGTTTCATGATCTAAGAAGGTATAGTCAAGCCCTAGCTTGATCTTATGGACAGAAAAGATAAATCAAATTACACTTCCAGCACTTTCTCAAACACAAATATTAAACATCACCCCCTTGGACTCTAACACCACAGGTTTTAACTTCTAAAAATTTTTATCAACTCACATACAAGTATAAGTAAAGACAGAACATCAAGATCATTGCTGGTATAGGAAATTTTCTGGCTGGATCCTTGACTCTTTTCCATTTTCCTAAGCTTTAAGTCCACTGCTGAGATATGTTATGCTTATTTGACTTCCTCCAAACTAATCTAACCAAACAAACACCTGTACCAGCCCTTACTCTGAAAGTGACTTTAATACCACTGTTCTTAACAAGTAGTGCTAGAAAATGACAGGAAACAATTGTCCCCAGTGGCATAATATTTCTCCTACCTACTGTGCTGGTCCTTCCCTAGCTGTGGAAGAGAATAGCTGCTCCCTCTACACACATACATACCAGTTCTGCCTTCTCAGCAGCAGCTAAATGCTTTGCCTTATCCATCTGCAGCTGTTTGTACTCACACTACCCTTAGTCTTATTCTCATGTTAGTAAATACTAAATACTACTCCCTTGGTAACTACTCCCTCTGCTCACTGCATTTTAAACAAGAGATATACTGACTAGCTCACGCTTGCGGCAGCTTTCTTCTCTTAGTTGCTGCCATAGGGATCAAAGAGAGCTGATAAATTCTTGCTAATAAATGAGTAATTTAATTTGTTTAACCATTCCTTCCCCTCCATCCACCCAGCATGAACATTTTCATTTCAGAAGATGTTTATTAACCTGAAGAAGTGAAGCTAGCAGTATATTATTTCGTTGTTATACACTGATAACAGAGATATACTGGGGCAAGGGGGTCCTTTCTGTAAAGCCAAAATTACACCAGCTCCAAAGAAAGACAAAATGGTTGCCTCAAAACTTTACAAATTAGGACAGAATTTCTGAACCTCATTATGACAGTAACTCAGTCTCAAAGAGCCATGAGGTTTCTCCCTCAATTCAGATCAAATTTCATTACAAGTGAATAGATGCATTTGGAAATCATTCTCAAGAGAGTCTTTTTGGAAAAGACATCTTAGTCAATATGATACAAACATCTTAGAAAATTCAAGCTGTGTGTCAAAAAGGCTGTCCATGTAGGCTCTTCTTAAATGACACCAGTATCTTTTTCGCATCTAGAGTAAGAAATAAAATAATATTTTTCCTTAATTAGCATGAGATCTTGGAGCATGGAGAAGGCAGTTGGGGAAATTATTCTTCTGACTTGAAAAGTCAGTATCACCTTCTAAATGATTGGAATAAGTCTGTAAGTAACAATATTTCAAAGGAAAGCAATTTATAGAGTAACTTCTTAGAATTAAAAATATATGAAAAACCACACCAGCTCATGCAGATCCAGCATCGTGGCAGTCTTTACTCTGAGATACACTGGTATAAGTTACTTAAACTCTTAAGGCCCTAGGAATCTATGTAAGACTGAAAGTTGCAGAGAAGGCACTATTCTGTACTGGTAGAGGGCAAAATGGTTTAACTCCATCCTTGTTTTGTCAGTAGCAAAAAAGTGATATTTTGTGAAAAGGGGTAGTTGCTTTCCGTGATAATAATATCAAAATACCAGGGAAAAATCCAAACACACCTAACTTACCTTAATAGAAAGTTGGTGTAGAGAAAGGGACAGGGACTACTAGATTCCTTAAAAGGAAAGTTAATTTATCTAAATTTTTATTGAATCTATTTTTTGGGGGGGAGGGCTATATCATCTTCTGTGCAAATCTCTGTAAATTCACTAACTAGGAAGTTGTATGACTCAACAACAACAAAAAACACTGCTTTGCTTTTTAAGCTTCAGAGATTATATTCTAAAGATCTAAGGACTTGGTAAACAAATGTGTGCTCATCAAACTACAACGTTTATGATTCTACAGAGTTTAACCTTATTCCCTATCAGTCTTCATCTTTCCAGACTAAGGAATCCTTTTTTTTCTCTTAAGTTCATCATTCCCTTGATATTTGAATGTTTAAATCATACTTTTTCTAGCCTTCATATTATTTCTTGAGGTACAGCAACCAAAATTAAATATGATACAACAGAAGCTAACGTCAAATTTTTGCAAAGTTAGGATAATGTTTTCTAATAAGTTTTTACTATCTTTTCTAAAGAGGCTAGAATTTTTGCACAGCATTGGACCACCTGACATCTCACAGAGTGCTTAGTCTATTTAAACTATAAACCAAGATGTTATTTTCACCTGGATTCAGGTTTGCTTGTTTCCAAATACTGGAAGTCTATACACAAAGTTATTTGGACTCTGTTCTTCCGTATTTGCTTTTTAAACAAGGAAACCTGTTTGTCTATGCCAGGTGTAGCCTATCCTGCAGTAAGAACCATATAAAAATAAAAAAATAGCACAAAGGCCTTTTAGGAGAAATACGGACAGAATTATCATACTAGAAGAAACTCTGAGGATTAAATCACTGTATAGGAAAATAGTTGAGATACTTGGCTTTACCATAAAGACAACATTATATATCTCTTCCCATTGACAACATGAGAGAAGACAAATCAATTTTTAAATGCCTACTATGTGGTCCATAGTAAGTGTTTAATAAATACTATGTAATCAGCTAAATATTGGGAAAAGAAATACAAAAGTAAAACAGTCTCTGTCCTCAAGGAGCTTAGCTTCCTCTGAGACATGGGGGTAGGGAGGACGTGGAGATACCTGCTCACAAATAGGGAAATGTAAGTTGTATACAAAATAAAACCTACATAGCCAAGAACAGAAGGAATGCAGAAAACTGGGGAAAAACATTCACAGATAATCTCTCTGATAGGATGTGATTGGATTGGAATATTGCTGTAGAGTAGGAAATGATGAGCTGCTTGATTTAGAAAAACACAGAAAGACTTGGACTTGTGAAGGAAAATTCTATCCACTTCCAGTGAAACAGATGATAGGAGGAAATAAGCATAATACAGTCTTACACATATGTTTATGAGTATATGCGTGTATAGATGTGTATGTTTATAGATATCTGTGTGTGTATGTTATATACACATGTGTGTATATATACATACATACACATATATATCCCCATGCTTAATTGTAGCCTCTCTGCACAGCAGAGAGCAAAAGAAAACCAACAAGGAAGCAAAGAAAAGCTGGACTGTTTTGAAAACAATGTGTAATATTTATTATACATTAAGGTTTTCTTGAATGGAAATTTACTATTTTATACTGAATTCTCTCATATGGTCTGCTTTGTACATGGCAATATTTTTTTCCTTTTCCCATTTTGTTTTTAACTTTAAAATTAAAAAATTTGCTAAAAAAACAAAAATAAATTGAGTTGGGGGAGTGGGAGTGGGAGTTGTCACTAATGACTGGGGGAATTAGGAAAGACCTCTGAAGAAGGTAGCGCTTGAGCTAAGCCTTGAAGGAAGCCAGGAGTTCCAAGAGATAAAGGTTTTCTAGGCAAAATTGAGACCCTGAACAAAGGTGGGAGAGGGAGTATTAAATACAGGTCAATCTGGGCAGATGATAGCGTTGTGAGGGGAGTTCTACGTACACAGTCTAGGAACATCGGCTGGTACCAGACTGGGAAAGACTTAAAATACCTAACAAAGGAATGTGTATTATATTCTGAAGACAACAGATCCAGAATCATCATTAAGAACCTAATGTTGATGGCAAGGGAGACAAGGTTTTTCTTTGCATTTTGTTGAACCAGAAAGACCTTTAAAGACTTCACATGTTCAGTATGTCATATGCATATATTCATTCAGAACACTACTGCTCTTAGCTATACTGATTACAAATAAGTTTTCCAATCCTGACTTCTTCCTCAATGGGACAATTTTGAGTACAGTGATTACTTCCTCCCTTTGTCCAGAAAGTCTTTTTTTTTAATCTATTAAACCCTCTTTATCTTTCACTGTGATATCATACTCCCATCTCCATAAGTAGTATTTTTTAAGAGTCTTCCCTATTCTGATTCAAAGAAAGGCAAAAAACAGTCTGTGCTCCTGAAGAGGTCACAATTTAATAGGGAAAACAGCATGACTGTTTTCCAATGACTATGTACAAAGAAAACCTATATTATATACGTAAAATAATTTTGTACATATATCTACATATGATAAGTAGTCTCAGAAGGAAGGCACTACTATTAAAGAGGGCTGGGAAAGGCTTCTTTCTGAAGGTAGGATTTAACTGAGACTTGAGAGAAATCAGGCAGGCTGACATCTGATGAAGTATTGTTGGATTTAAGTCTCAATTAAAGACTCAGATCATGTACTTTCCTCCTCTGGAAGTACTGTGGTTATTTCCAAGAGGAACAGAGGGGAAAAAAATGGAAAGGGGTAAATAAAGGAGTGCCCATTTTTTAATCAATGACTTACCACTTCCCAAAGAAAGGGCCTCCCACATTCCAATTTCTTTTTTAAACAATGTGAAAACAATGGCATCATTCCCAATTTTGGCTTTGCTGTTAATATCATCTATGGGAGCATAGAGAAATGCTTCAAATAAAAATGGAGGATAATTGACCTATCCAAAAGGGGAATAAAAGAGATAAATTAATGTAAATGTGGGGTTTAAAAGAAGAAAAAATTTAAAACAAGACAAAATTAAAATAAATAAAATTAAAATAAAAACTAGGAAGAGCAAAAATAGTAACTGTGATAAAACTCACCTAAAATTACTTATTATATATAATAAAATATAACAGATACTTTCAGCGCCCCCTTGGATTCTCCCAACAAGCCTGCGGGGTGGGGGCTATTAGGACCTCCCTTTTCCCGGGTCACACCGCCAGGTAGGGTCAGGCCGTACCTGACGCCCAGCCTAGCTCTCTGCGCACCCCATGACTAGCGGCTCCGGCAGAGCCCAAAGAGCCCCGCATGAAGGGCCAAGAAGCGGAATTCGCATCTAGCTCTTCGAGCCTCAGTTTCCCCATCTGTCAAATGAGGGAGACGGACCGGGCGGCCTCAGTCCTTCCCGCTCTCGCCCTACGATTCGGGGGCGCGTCCTGACTATTTCTGCTTCCCTTTAAAGCCCCTCCGCTCGTGAATCCGACGCTATTCGGTCACGGGCAGATTCTAAGTACAAAAGGATAAAAGAAGATTCCGAGCTCTAGGGACCCGAAGGCCTCCCGGCCCGCGTGGGGCCAGGGCTGCCGTCCGCTTCAGGGGGGCCGGGGCGCCCCCGGGCTCGAGGCTGGAGCCCACCTTGAGGTACTCTTCCGTGCAGAAGACGTCGGCGTTCCCAGGCCGGACGCCCCGGAGGGGCAAAGACAGGTACACGGCGGCCTCGGTCTGCTGCCAGCTGTAGTCCCGCACCGGCAGGGGCGGCATCTTCGGCGGCCGTCCTCGGGAAGAGTACCGACCCGGCGTTGCTAGCCGCGCTCCCTTCAGTTGCTAAGGAAGCACGACCCTTCCGAAGCTCTTCCGGGGCAAGGCGGCCTGGGTCGGTCCTCCTGGGGGAGGGGAGTAGCCGGGGCCTGCGAGGCCTCGGACCTCTCCTGTGTTCTCTTGGCCGGGCCTAGGTCGCGAGAGGCTCAGCTAGCCGCTAGCAGCCGGCGCGTGAAGCGCGGAGATCGGAGATCAAAAGGGGCTTTTTTGGTTTTTTAACTAAGAAAGCACACTGCGCAGCCGCGGGCGGGAGCGGGGCGCCTCGCGGGGGGCAGCGGGGCGCCTCGCGGGCGGTGAATCTCCGATGGGGGAGGGGGAGGTCTGGCCACGTAGTTGGAGGAGCGGCAGCGGCCGGTACGGAGTCTGCGCGGTTGGGACCCGTGAAAACACGTGGTGCTGGGGGAGGAGGAGGGAGAAAGCTGCGACCCTGCGAGGGATGCCTGCGCCGGCGAGCCCCGGCACTCCCGCCATGCCCCTCGAATACCCACGGGGGCGTGCTTTGATGCGCTTCCTCAGGCCTTGCAGATGGCAGGCCTTCCTCACTTCATCTCCTGCAGCTCAGTGCCCTTCCGGAATCTAGGGATGATCCAGGACGTCGAGGTCTTTCCGCGTCCTGCGTGTGCCTGCTTGGTACAAGTCAAGCCCTGACTTCTTTCAAGAACTTACGTTTTCTTTCCTAAAACATGGCAGCATAGAAGGGGCTCTGGGTTTCTCTAAGCCTCTGCCAGCCGAGCCTAGGGGCTGCCAAATTCTGCCAGTGCTTCTGTTGACAGTCCAAACAACAGCCGAAGGGGTTCCTGGCTAGAGTTCTGGGAGACTGAACTTGAAACAAATTACATCTCTATTTTCCCTAGCACGTAGCTAAAATTCAGCATTTTCTTCCAGCATGAATCCGGGCAACAATATTATTCTGAGAAGGAAAATGGCCTTCACCAGACTGGCAAAGCAACCAAAACAAAAAAAGATTAATAACCCCTAATCTAGATAATGAATTCTGCGACCATGACAATCCCTATTCAATACACAGTTCTATTTACAAACATTGACACTTACTGAAAAGACTTTGCCAAGGAAATATTAGCAACAGAGAGGAAAACAATGAGGCATTTCTTACCCTTGAAACCAGAATTTCCAGTCAAACCTGGAGAATTTTGCATGAGGCTTGCTAATTGTGGAGAGAATGCTGACAGTGATCCTGAATGCCTTGTTCTTGAGGAACAGAAATGATGTGACAGCTTGAGAGAGACAATAGAGTAGTTCTTGGTTCACCCTTCCTTGAGAGTATCTTTAGGAACAGCACCAAGGAGAAGGAAGAAGATATATAAGGGAAAGCCAGCCGCTCAGCATGTCCCTAATTTCCACTTTGCATTCCTAGAGACTTTGGGGAAATACCCCTTGGGTGAGGACAGGATCTCTTTCTTGGTTGAACTCCCTTGCTCCCTGGGGGAAGAAGCTTATTTATTTTATTTTCTAATATAATCAAATCTGTATAGCTTCTCTGTTTTTTCTTTTTTGCTTATATAAATGGATTTACTTGCTCTTTGTTATTTGTGATAGTCATTTGTGTAATCAGTATTTGACAGGAAGAAACCAAGCTGATGGAATACTTGGTACCCTTTTCCCTTTAAGATATAGAAACCAGGAAGCTAGAGCCTTTCTTCTTTTAACCAACTGTGCTTCTAAAACAGCAGTATTTAGCAAGATATATAGATATAATTCTATTCTGGTAACCCTTCTTACAAAGGAGAATAGAGCAGCTAGCTTCATGGACTTTTCTCCTGTACCCCACAAAGCAAACACTGAAGTTACCCTTAGAGTTAGGCAAGATTCCAGGGACATCTCTTGATTCTTCTCAAGTCACTTGTCTATATCCTAAGACATCCAATATGGACATACATAACCTACACACCTTCCACTCTCTACTCACTTAACATGAACACAAAGTATACTTACTAGTACAAAAGGCAAAAGAGATAGCCTGACTAGAGAAAAGCTTGAATAAGGAATAAACGTGTAAGGGATCAAGATAGAATTACAAAGCTGGAATAGACCTTAAGAGACCTTCTCAACTGCTTTATTTCATAGATAGGAAACAGGCCCTCAAAATTTAAGTGACTGGGCCAAGTTCCTATAGGTTATAAATAGCAGAGCCAGGATTTCTGCCCAGGGTTTCTTGACTCCAAATTCAGCACTTTTCCCCCTACGAGACATTGTTTCTCACTGCACACTACTAACACCTCCCCACTACAGTAACTCTCTGGAAGATTTTATAAAAAAACAGACTTGTGCATCTCCACAGTAGACTTCAGCTCTTTTCAAGTATCTCTATCCTTACCCCAGTTCAAAAAGGCTCACAATTTCCCAATGTATTTTTAAAATTTGTTAATAAATATTTCACTATTAAAACAAACTTTGTCTTAAAAATAATTCTGGGAAGGCTAAATGGAAATGGTGCCTGAGTTGACCCTTAAAGGAAGCAAAGGATTTTGAACAAGTGTAGATGATAACAGAGTGCATTCCAGGCATGGAAGGTGGCTTGCATACTTAGAGGTGGGGATGGCAAGATGATATCATGAATAGTTAATAGTCCAGTTTGATAAAAACATAGAGGAACATATGAAGTGGAGTAGTGTAAACCAAGTTGTAGAGAAGTCTGAAAGCTAGACTGAGTTTTAAAATTTGTCTTATTGGCCAAAGTTAGTCTCTAAAATTTTTGGACCATGAAAACAGACCATTCTTCCATTCTAGTATTAAGAATGGAATAACGGTGCCAAAGGACTAGAGATAAGCCAGCTTTCAAAAACAAAAATGTGGCATCTTCAAATGACTAATTCCTAGCAAAACTGTAAATTATTAAAAGGATAGTTTCTGAGAATTTACAAAGGAAAGCAGTGATTGTTAAGAACAAGCATGGTATGATCAAGAACATGTAAAGCAGACTACTCTCATTTATGTTTTTCATAGGGTTCCTAAACTAGTAGATGATGGAAAATCCATAGGCATAATATATTTAGAATTCATTAGACAAAGAAACTCCTTATGAGTATTTTGATGGTACTGGTGGGTGAAAGGAGACGTGATTGAATAACTAGACTGGAAGTGTAGTAAGTGATGCCAAATTAGAAGGTTTCTAGGAGAGCCCAAGGGACCTGTCCTTGGTTCTATTCTGTTATGGCATTTTTATCAGTAATTTGGATAAAGGAACACATGGTTTATTTACCAAATTTACAGGTGACCCAAAATTGGGACAGTCCCTCAGTAGACTCTAAGGACCAAATCTAATGAAATGAAATGGATGCAGATGGGGATGGAAATAAGATGGCAGAATAGAAGGACGGACCTGCTCTAACTCTACTGCCATAGCCATAAAATACCTGTAAAAAATGACTCTAAACAAATTCTAGAGCAGCAGAAGCTACAAAATGACAGTGAAAGAGATTTCTAGCCCAAGGCAGCCTGGAAGGCCAACAGGAAAGGTCTATGGCACCAGGCTCGGAGCAGAGCGCAGCCGAGCCTTGGCCATGTGGCGCAGCTCAGACAGGACTGGGGCAGGCTTCAGGGCGCAGAATCATGGGCAGCAGCTGTGGTTCCCAGATTTCTCAACCCATAAATGCCAAAGGTCAGTGTGAAAGCTCTTTCACCTGGGTGAGAAGGGAGCAGGGTCCTGCCTGGCCCCAGGGCAGCAGCAGTCACAGCAGCACAGTGTCCATTTTTGGAGCCCTAGGCCCAAAGACCCTGGGGGGAATCGAGTGGCTGATCTGGGTCTCAGTCCTGAGTGATGGCCCTGGGGTGAGGAAGAGTGCAGGTATGGTGGAGTTGGTGGAGGCTCTGGAGAAGATCCTGGGCAGAAAAGTTTGTGGTTGCTTCCAGACCATAATGCAGGCCAGGAGAGGAATAAACTCCTCTCCTTTGATTGTGCCACCTTGGAGGAACTGAGAACTTACAGTTCCCTGGAGTATACCCTCCACTTGACAAAGGACTCAAAAATCAAGTAACAGGCTGGGAAAATGCCCCAAAAAGGGGAAAAAAAATAAGACTACAGAAGTTTACTTTCTTGGTGAACAGGTATTTTCTTCCAACCTTTTGGATGAGGAAGAACAAATCATACCGTCAGAGAAAGACGTAAAAGTCAAGGCTTCTGCATCCAAAACCTCCAAAGTAAATATGCAATGGTCTTAGACCATGGAAGAGCTCAAAAAGGATTTTGAAAATCAAGTAAGACAGGTGGAGGAAAAATTGGGAAGAGAAATGAGAGCGATGCAAGAAAATCATGAAAAGTGAGTTGACAGCTTGCTAAAAGAGACCCAAAAAAAATGCTGAAGAAAATAACACCTTTAAAAATAGGCTAACTCAATTGGCAAAAGAGGTCCAAAAAGCCAATGAGGAGAAGAATGCTTTAAAAAGCAGAATTAACCAAATGGAAAAAGAGGTTCAAAAGCTCACTGAAGAAAAGTCATTCAAAGAAATAGAGGACTTTCAAGCATTCTTGATGAAAAGACCACAGCTGAATAGAAAATCTGACTTTCAAACACAAGAATCAAGAGAAATCAATCATAAGGGACTTACTAAAGCTGAACAGTTTACATTCCTACATGGAAAGATAGTATTTGTAACTCTTGAAACTTTCCTCCATATTTGGGTAGTTGGAGGGATTACATATATATATGTATATATATACATATGTGTGTGTGTATATATATATATGTGTATATATATATATATATATATATATATAGACAGAGGGCACACGGTGAGTTGAATAGGAAGGGATGATATCTAAAAAAATAAAATTAAGGGGTGAGAGAGGAATATATTGGGAGGAGAAAGGGATAAATGGAATGGGGCAAATTATCTCATAAAAGAGGCAAGAAAAAGCTTTTTCAATGGGGGATAAGGGGGGACATGAGAGGGGAAAAGTGAAGCTTACTCTCATCACGTTTGGCTTGAGGGAATAAAATGCACTCTCAATTTGGTACGAAAATCTATCTTACACTACAGGAAAGTAGGGGAGAAGGGGAGAAGTGGGGTGTGGGGGGATGATAGAAGGGAGGGCAAATGGGAGGAGGGAGTAATTAAAAGTAAACATTTTTGGGGAGGGACAAGGTCAAGAGAGAGAATAGAGTAAATGAGGGGCAAGACAGGATGGAGGGAAATATAGTCTTTCACAACATGACTTTTATGGAAGTCTTTTGCGTAGCCATACATGTATAGCCTATATTGAATTGCTTGCCTTCTCAGTGGGGATGCATGGGGAGGGAAGAAGGGAGAGAAGTTGGAACTCAATTTTAGGAACAACTGTTGAGAATTGTTTTTGCATGCAACTGGGAAATAAATACATGTAATGGGGTATAGAAACTATCTTGCCCTACAAGAAAAGAAAGAAGATGGGGATAAGGGAAGGGTGTGATAAAAGGGAGGGCAGATTGGGAGAAGGGGTAATCAGAATGCACGGTGTCTTGGGGTGGGAAGAGGGGAGAGATGGGGAGAAAATTTAGAACTCAGAATCTTGTGGAAATGAATGTTGAAAACCAAAAATTAGTTAATTTAAAAAAAAGAAGTTGATAGGGATAAATGTAAAGTCCTACTTTTTTTATTCCAAAAATAAACTTGAGAAGCACAGGACTGAAGAGGCATGGCTAGGTAACAGGTACCATGAAAAACATTTGGAAGTTTTAGTACAATGAAAGCTCAATTTGAATCATGAGTGTGATATGGAAGTCAAGAGAGTCAATGGGACTATAGGCTTCATTAATAAGGGCATAGTGTCCTCAATAGATAAATGATCAAAATATATGAACAGGTGGTTCTTAAAAGAAGAAATACAGACTGCCAAAAACCGTATAAAATGCTCCAAATTACTAAGAATATGAGAAATACTCATTTTAAAACAACTCTGAATTTCTATCTCACAGCCATCAGTCTGGCAAAGATGGTAACACCCCACCCACCCCCCACCATCACCAAACTTCTTCTATATTAGAGATCTTCAAGAAAAGGTGGATGATCACCAGACAAGTAGATAGGATACTTGTTCAGGCACTCATTCATAGTCACTAAAATCTCTTCCAACTCTGAAATTGTATAATTCTAAAGAAATTCTTTTTAATCTACAGATAAAGAGTTCATGTACAAAGTATAGAAAAGATTGCTTAAGATAAAGTGGATAATTTTTATCCAATAAAAATTTAAAACCCTTGCATAAGTAAAACCAATGAAGCTAAAATTAAAAGGGAAACAGTTAACTAGGAAAAAATATTTAAATCAATTTCCCCCAAGGTCTCATCTCCAAAATATATAAGAAACTGATTCAAATTTATAAGAAAAGATGTTATTCTCCAATTGAGAAGTAATAAAGGAATATGGAACAGGCAGTTTTCAAAGGAAGAAATTAAAGCTGTCAATAGTTATTAGAAAAAAATGCCCCAAAATCACTAATAATTAGAGATATTAAAACAACCTGAAGTTATACCTCATGACCATCAGATTGGCAAAGTTGAAACAAAAGGAAAATGACAAATGTTGGAGGGGCTTCAGGAAAACAGAGTATGTTAATGAACTATTAGTGGAGATGTGAATTGGTCCAGCCATTCTAGAAAAGAATTTGAAACTATGCTCCAAAAGTCACTGCATTGTGCATATCCTTTGACCCAATGAGGCACATGGGTTGTTCAAGGAGGCCTAGGACCTCTGGTATGGGGGCTGGCTCACTCTTTTTCAGGGTGGCTTATCCATCTTTGGGGTCTCCCTGGCACTCACCTCTCACTTATGACTCTAAGAAGTTACAGTAGCCACACCCAGGTAAACCGCCTGGGCAGGCAGGCTAAACCAGGGTGAAGGTAACCAAAGGGCCTCAAAGCCTCCGATGAGTTAAACAGGTGTCTACCTCAAGCATGTGAAGACTTACTCTAGTGGAATGAGCATATGAGAACAATTTATTCCAACAGCCATGGAGGTGGCTGAAGCTGACACTGTGTAGCACTTAGACCTTGGTCAGACATTGAAGATGCCAAGGTCATCTACTGCATGCTGGGCTGTCAAGAGTCATTCTGCCTTTCGTCTTACCACAAAACCTCAATGACTCTGGAAGAGAGAGTAAGGCTGACAATTGTGCAACTATGCCTCACTTAAATCTAATTCATTAAAGTCAAGACATCACCCCATTACTGGCCGTCTTGAAAAAAGGACAAACAACAATCACTACTAGGCCTATAAGCTTAAGTAATGAAAGAAAGAGGTAAATATATATTCAAAAGTATTTACAGCTCTTTTTGTAGTGGCAAAGAACTGGAAAATAAGGAATTATCCCTAAAACAAGGAATAGCTAAAAAAGTACAGTGCATGAATGTAATGGAATACTATCATGTCATAAGAAATGGCAAGAGGGACATGGCAAAAAAGAGGCTTTCAGAAAAATCTGCAAAGAACTGTATGAATTGATTCAGAGTGAAGTGAGGAGAACCAATAAAAGTTTATATAATAACAACATTGTAAAAACAAACAACTTTGCAAGACCTAAGAACTCTGATCAATGCAACGAACAAGCATAATTCTAGAGGTCCAATGATGATGTTTGATAATGAGGGGGAAGTTGAGAGGGAGAGAAAATGGAAAACAATTTAAACTGAACAACTGAAATAATTAAAAACAACAAAAAATGCAAAACCAAAAGAAGTTAGATCTATGATTTATGGAGGCCAGTAGAAATAGAAGAAAATGGGGAAAAAAGGAGAAGTATTCTAAAAATTAATTATCTGCAGAAGAAAAAAGATGGGGAAGAGATGCAAAACAATTGATATTTTATCCAGCTAGTCAGTCACAACTTGCAGTGGACCTCTGACAAAAAGCTATTAACTGTCAACGAAAGTCAGCTGCCCTACAAGGCAATATGGATGTCAGTATGAGCGCAGACTATGAAGAGGAGGGAGGGAGGGAAGGAGGGAGAGGGAGTGGGGGGGAGAGAGAGAGAGAGAGAGAGAGAGAGAGAGAAGAAAGAATGACATCACGAGCACAATCTTCTCCTTGAGATGGGAAGGTCATAGGTTTGTTGAGAACGGCAAGTGAGGTTCTATGTAGTTGAACAAGACAATGTACAGTACAGAAAACCAGCAAATATGAGTTGAAGGATTTTGCAGTTGTTTGAGCAAAGGGAAAAGTATAGTTTCTGCACTGAATGCTTATTGCTGTTAATGGCTGGTAGCATTTCTTCCTGTATACATTGGTATCAAGAGATTAGTGTTAGGCATATACACTTTCTGTTTCTTCATTCTGCAATGAGAGCCAGGGAAAGTGAAGTACCATGTTTGTTGGTGAAAGGATTGAGATATTTAAAGTCTTTGTTATTACACAAATTGGTTGCTTATATTTTATTACACTTGTATTTATTTGAATTAAATTACTTTTTGAATTTATGACTTGCTTAAAAGTTGACACAGCATGTTGGGAAGGGATGGGGACATAAACCATTAATTAAGTTAGTCCCAGGTAAGATGAATTAAAAGTGTGGGTGGGGCATTAGGTCCATAGTACTGATACTTATAGAGGATCACACAGATATAATGCTACCACACACTGTATTACAAATAAATAAATAAAACCTTGCTTAAGAGCCCCCAGGGAAAGAGCCTTTCCTGAGGCAAACACATGGCTAATACACTCAGAGCATTCACCATGGGAGTTACCAGGAAGGGGCCCCAGAAAGTAAAACAGAGAAATGAAGAGTGAGGACCAATAGATTTTAAAAGGACATTTATAGAAATTGAAAGCAAATTATAGTAATAGAGGATGAATTTTTAAAAAATGTAGCATAGTCCCATAGCAATAGCAATAACTATTAAAGCTCAGAATAAGCTGAGGCTAAGGAGAAATGCTAATTACAATTTTTTTTATTTCATCTTTCTTCATGCCTTATAAATCCTAACCCTATTTCTCCTCACTGTGACCCCTAAAAACCATCTCTCAGTTCTTTTCCAGGCCATTACCCCTGTTCTGGCCATTCTCTTGTCCCTTCATGAATAAACTCAACTCTGTACTCTCCTCTACATATTGATTGCTTTCCCCCTGTCCATTTGGTGATCACACCTAACAAAACCCCATCCTTGGATTATTCTTTAGATCTGCCATATTCACTACTATTCACATATTCTGAGTTTGAGCTGGAGGTCAAGAAATTGTGGTGACTGTGTCTATGACAATTCCCACCTTCTCATTCTTCTCATACTATACTCCTTTCCTTGAACTCTCTGAGTATTTAACAAATGCTTGCTGACTTATTAACAGAATTAAACGTATACTGAAGAGGGGAAAGGAGGCTAAATAAAGGATGAAACCAGAAATCAGGTGGATAGAATGAGTCAGTCACTGGTTACTATTCAGGGTGGCCTGCTCAAGGAGGATGGAAAGACAATAACAAATGCTGAAAAGAAGTCAGAGCTGCTCTGCTCTCATTTTACTTGTTTCTTTGCCAAGGACCTTTGGGTTGGAAGATGAATTTTAAAAGGCTAATAGGGAATTAAAACTCAAGATAAGTAGGAAAAAGAACACCTAGATGTCTTTAAGTTCAACTCACCAGGCCCAGATGAACTAAATTCAAGGTTACTTTAGGAAACTAGCGGATATGAGTCATAGTCAATGATTGTTGAAATATCATAGAGAATAGGAGAATTAGAAAACAGAAAAAATACTGTACTTAGAAGTGATCTTGGTGGGAATGTTTTGTATAAACTGCTTGAAGTTTGAGCCCATTCTCCCCAGGGGCTGTGGTGGTATAGGGGACAGCATGTGGGGACATATCTGTACTTTTGTACTTGCTATAACTTCTCAGTAAATATCCCTTTGCAATGGCTAATGGATGTTAATTAGTTAAATGATACTGGGTGGTGATTGGCATTAGGTAGAATACACTGGAGTGGGGGGCTTAAGCTGGTAGTATTAGAAAAGATACACAACCCCTTGGGATACCTCTAGAACCTTGAGAGCATGATGTAGCCAACTATGCTCTGAGAATCAATCAACCTGCTAGTGTGCATGTGGGTTGGGAAAGTAAGTTTAGAGCCTTGATACATAATATTAAAAATAATGGAGTGGTGAATCTACGGTTTTATCTAAAATAGGTCATACCACACAGACCTCATTTCCTTTTTTGAAAGAGTTCCTAGCCTACTAGATCAAGGGAATACCATAAACATTGTTTACATTTTTGCAAAACATGTGACAAAGTATCTCATGCTATTCTTATACCAAAAATGGAAAAATGTAGGCTAGGTCGTATAATTTGATAGATTCAAAAATGGTTGACTAGCTAAACCCAGAGAGGAAGGTTGGGGTAATGTCCCGGTGATCTATATTTTTCCCGAGCTATTTAACATGTTTCCCAAAGATTTGCATAAAAGTATACAGATAGTGTCTTTATCAAAACTGCAGATATCACAAAGTTAGAAAACATAGGCAATACACAGGATGACAATCAGCTCATTAAAAAGATCTTGATGGATTGAAACACTGGATTGAGCCTAATAAAATGAAATTTAATAGGGATATATAGTAAATTCTTACATTGGTGTCTAAAATACCAGTTTCACAAGTACAATCTGGGGGTGGCATGCCTAGATAGCAATTCATCTGAACAGTAATCTAGGTTTTAGTTGACTGCAAGCTCAATGTGAGTGACAGAGCACTCAATATGTGACATAACAGCCAGTATAACTAATAGAATATTGGGCTGTACTGAGGAGAATAGTATTCAGGGCTAAGGGAGTGATAATCCACTATACTGTGCCCTGAACAGGCCACATCTGAGTAAGCTTGAACAGAAAGTTTAGAAGACCTGGAGAAAGATAGGAAGAGATGAATAAAAAGATTATGTGTGTATATATATATATATATGTAAATAAATTATACATAAACTACTCTTCTGTCTAGGTTTTTATGACACTATCATCTCCTGGTTTTCTTATTTATCTGACTACTTCTTCTTAGTCTCCTTTGCTGTAGCATTTTCATCCAAATCACACCTGCTAACAGTGGGTGTCCCACTGTGCTCTGTCCTGGGTCCTCTTCTATTTTCCTTCTATACTATTTCACCTGGTAATTTCATTAGTTCTCATGGATTCAGTTACCATCTCTATGCTGATGATTCTCAAGCCTACTTATCTAACCCTAACCTCTCTGCTGACCTCCCATCTCATGTTTTCAATTGCCTATTCACCATTTCAAACTGGTGATGTCTCACAGACATCTTAAACTTGTCAAAACTGAACTCATTATTTTCCCCATCAACACTCTCTTCTTCCTAACTTTGCTGTTACTATCCAGTGAACCACTATCTTCCCAGTCCCCTAGTCTCCCAATCTAAGGCTTATCAATTTTATGTTTATAACATCTCTTGTATACAACTCTTCTCTCCTCTGATATTGCCATAACCTAGTGAAGGCTCATACCAACCTCTTTTTGATTTTAGTTCTAAGTATAAATTGCTACTTAATCAATATTACTGATTCTTTCATTTTATTTTGCACTTTACACTAATATATTTTATATTTTCTTCTTTTTTCCCCTGTCTAGATGCACTTTCCTGTAAGCTCCTACAAAGCAAGAACCAGGTCTAAACTTTGTAAACTTGCCCAGAGTAGCACTATAAACTGCATACTAAAGAGACTTTATAACAAATGCTTGTTAAATTGAACTTGAACCAAATTAAACCCAAATCTTATTAGTTCTTGATCCAGTCTAACTTTTATAAATCTTTCTTAATTAACAAGACCACATCAATTTCTCCCTTCACTGAACTTTTAAAAGTATTCAATTGTTGCCTTACATTGTTCTGATTGTTCAAATATGTAAATCTTGTTTCCACAAATGATTATGAGCTCTTTAATCCTTGAGAGAAGATTGTTATATTAATACAGATCCCAGATTCCTTTTGAATCTGGCATTTTCCAAAAAGTTTATTTGTAAGTCTGCTGTTTGGAATATGGAATAAGTTTTTCATTAAAGCAACGTTATAAATGTTATATAAATAAATGGCCTAAGATATGTTCCTAGACCAGTATACAAGGCATAATGCATGTGGACTATGGTGCTAAAAGCACTATTTTTAATGATAGATAACTTTGTATTAAATTTTTTTCTATGGAAAAATACATGTTCAATTCCAATCAGAAACACATATGTCTGTCTGCCTTTGCTGCATAGGGTGGTATGTTGGTGTGGTGCTAGTTCTCATAGACACGTGTCAACTTTACACAAACACATGAGAAGCACTTCAAGGGCAAGCATCCTCCAGGGTATCATGGAGGATTTTGACACTAAGACTCCCCCTCCTCCCCAGTTCTCTTTCCCTCATTAGAACGTAAGCATCTGGAGGGTAGGGACTGTTTTTGCTTGTATGCCCAGCACTAAGTACACCACCTGGTTCGTAGTAAGTTCTTTAGTAAATGCTTGTTGACAACTTTAAATCGCCTACATGATGCATGCAGTCTCTGATGTGGTTGCTTTCTGGCTAGGTAAAGTATTCATAAATCCAAGTTTACTTGTATTTTTCCCTCCTCATAACACAGTCCAGACATAGTAGACACTCAGGTATTTATGGATTAATTGGGGTTTTTTTCTAGGTGTTTAACCTAGATCAATGATTCCCAATGTGTTTGTTCCCAAACTTCTTCCAACAACAACAAAAATGTGTTGTGAATGCAATTTAATATCATAGTCACAATATTTTTAGATTTAGTTAAGTGATTACAAAAACTATCACCATAATTTTTGTCCCTAAAATTAGCTACAAATAACTGCAGAAACAATTGAAAGCCTTCAAACATACATATTTTCATGTACATGTCGACACAGAGGAAAAAAATATTTGTAACATAATCAGACAATTTACTGCTCAAGGTGCCCTTAAAATATGTTTAGCTTGAACTCCTTAAGCTATTAGTGGGAATCCCTCGAATAGGAACCACAGCCTTAGACATTGCCTCTCATCCATATTAACATTATTGAATATTATTGTGCCTTAAGAGAAAACAAATGTGAACGTGAGTAACCTCAGTTTCAATAGTTCTTCTCAGATAAAAAATTCAGAGAAACAGGGGAAGACTAGTACGAACTGATACAGAGTGAAGTAAGCAGAACTAGAAATCAGTTTATATGGTGATTACAAATCATAAAGGAAAATAATATAGGAAAACTTCAAAACTTTAAGACCTGATGATGGTTTATTCCAAGTCCAGCATGAGGCATACACTTTCAGAATGTAAAGTATGATTTGTTTTGCTCAACTATTTGTTGGGAGGGAAAGTGATATAAAAAAAGATGAACAGAAAAATTTTTTAAAAGATATTTCTACTAACGCTTATATACTTGGGCTTTGAATTAATTCCCTTAATCTTATATTCACATTTGTATTAATACCCTGACATTCTCTTTGTACCTTTGAGCCCTGTCCAGATTCAGTGGCAAAATTCTTTTTTCATGTAAATTCTTTATACATTCAACAGACTGCTCCTTAAAAATATTCCATACCCTATGATTGGTGACATTTTGGTAAACCCAACTTTCACAAGAAAATTCTGTAACTCCCCTTTTATAGCACTTCAAGGTTTACAAAATATTGTCCTCATGTCAACTCTATGAGCTAAGTAGATAGTAAGTTTATCCTCAATAGAATACCATTATTTTTTTTTTTAATCAATGAGGTTCTTAAGCTTTTTGTGGTTGTGGAGGACCCTTATGCAGTTGTGTTTTTTGCCCCAGCGCTAAATTTCTATTTAATGTAGAAGATACAAATTACACATAATAAAGGAACACCAAAGCTCATTCATAAAGTCTGAAATCCACAGTTACACAAAAGTTTCACAGATATAGAAAAGGAAATGCCTAATCTGAAGTGCTGGTCTCATTAACAAGATGTGCTAATGAATTCTGGGACCACAATCCTACATAATGCTTACCTGTACCAACATGTGGACAAAGATGCTTATCCCTTACTTGCCATAAGACAAGGCCTGATACTTAAATAAACAGGCATTTTCTCTTTAAAAATTAGCTTTATTTGAAAGAATTTACTGCAAAATAACAATATAGGAAAACTTACAATACATATTGTTCAAGAAAGCCTGCCATACATAGTTTCTACTAATAGTAGATGTATTCTGATAAACAAACATTCCTCTTACTATGCACACATGACATTTGGCATAATCTTTTAAATGAAAGGCCAACAATAACTCATATTATGAACTGTCTGGATGGCAGTAACTGTAACTTTTCTTACTACTTTTCTATTAGCCACTAACCTGAAAGGCCACAGTAATGTGAAACAAATAAAAAAAAAAAATAAGGTGGAAGACAATAAATTATATTCCTTCAGAAGGTGTTATATTTAAGAATGGTGTGTAGGGGGAGAAGAAAAAGGGATAAGGTGATTTATAAATTAACTATATTTTGTAGGGAACATTTTAAAGTTAATTTTCTTGTAAAGAAAATAGAATTGGCTTGTCATTATTTAATTATAAAGACACTGAGAATATTTAGCTTAAGTCAGAAGCACTTAAATAACTGAATATGAACATTTACCAGTCAATCAATGAGCCAATTTTATGTCCCTGAAGACAATAACCTATATAACGTCCAAATAAAAAAGCCTAAATCATTTTGAACAAACAATTCAAGTCATATCATTGTCTTTTCTCATTTTAATTTTTCCACAAAGTTACTTGAGTTAGCAATTCATGAAATCATTTAATAATAAACACTTCTTTAAACCTATACAGTAACTGAAAGAAAAGTGAGAATCAGTTTCAAAAGACAATATGCTAAAGTACCAGGCAAAAAGCAAAGTGCTAAAATTTTTCCTAAATATAAATTCTTATACAGAAACAGACCCATGAAAAACACACTGTGCATTCAAGTCTACAGTCATGTCCATAACCAACATAATCAGCCCAAAGACTGCTAATAAATAGACTGATCAGTTATTTTTTTTTTACACGTCAAGAACTAAAACCAATTCACTCAATTTGATCATTAATATAGGATCAGATGACTAAAAAGACCAGATCAGCTAGGTAATATCTGATATATATGCCTACAGCATGTAATAGTGTCAGAATGAAAACAGGTTATGATAGAGTGAAACTTCAATTAGTCAGAACTTGAATAAAAAGTATGAAAATTAGAATTTTTAAAAAAGAAATGCAATTTCTATTCTGTTCAAAAGATACATGGTCTTATTTGAATTAGATCAAGTATTGTCTAGGAGAAGAACTATCAGTCAAATGATAATGTTTATGGTTAGCACATTATTTATATGTAAACACATAACATTTGCTTTTAAAGTGCTTAAAAAGTTTGTTCTCTTCACAGTAACGTTAATTTTCCTTATGATCTTGTGTATATGAGTTTTTCTCATAAATACCTTTCTTCATATGGAATACAAAAGCAAAGTCCAATGGAGTGCTTATCTTAAGCATCACAAGTTCTGAATTAGGTTTGTTCAAGTTAATGAAGTTTTATATTATCCTAATGATTTAATAAAAAGAAGAAATGCTGGTCATTATTTCCGGGAGGGGAAAAAGGAAATGGATGATGGTGGAACTCTGTATAAGAAAGGCATTGCTAAAAGTACAAAATTTTGTGTATTTGAAGGAATACTACTTAATATTTTCATTTAAAAATATATAGAATTTATTCTACTCCACAAAAGCCTTGTGAAATAATTAGATGACTAAAACTATGTCAAAAATATATTTAAGTCAATTGATGATCACACAGTATAGGTTTAAAAGCCTGAAGTGTTAATTTGAAATGTATAATTAAATAGCATATTAACATTACTTACCACATTAAATAATTCTACTATATACCATATTTTCCAGCTAACCATTTCCTATTAAATTATGACTGTAAGAGATGACCAAATTTTCAAGAAGTATTTATTCTACTATGAATTTCATGAATTGCTAACATTAAATTTACCCTTCTCTCCCAGTTCAAGGACACCAGGCCACCACCAATCCTTAAACAGTGATGTTTCACATACTTCATAGAGTAGCTTAAAACACACCATCATATGAAATAATTAGTATTACATAGTAATTTTCTTTGTCATAAGAATAAATGTTGGACAAAGTCTGGAAACTTTTTTTTTTTTCCAATTTGAATTACAGTAATTTTGCCACAGACCACAGCATTAATGCATGTGTTATAATTCAGACATGCTCTAATTTATAATCAGAACAAAACTCAAAAAAATTAGTTGCAAAAATACATGTCACCAATGTGGAACACACTCAGATTTGTATAAAAGTACTGAACTAATATCCCAAAAAGAGGCATATGTAAACAGTACATAAGGAAGGAATAGTTTTAATATGAAACAGTCATTTAAGTCACATACATCATGAAAAGAAGCAGGACTTTCTTTTATAAAGGATAACATTTTGACTAGCAGGCAACATCATCTATATAACATGAAAAGTACCAGTAAGTGAAGATAAAAGTCCTTTAAATACAACTACAGATAGTGTTATTAACAAGAACGAAGAAAAAAGGGACATACTATTTTTGTAAAAACTTCAACATTAGAGTCCTCAGCTTTGGAAGCCCTTCTTATGAATGACCTTTACAGCAAACTAGTTTATTCAGTACCTTCCCTTCTACCTTTTGAGACAGGATCCCCTATCCCAAAAGTCCCCTCCACATCCAGTAGAAGAGATAGTTTATCTATCACTGGACAATTAGACAGATAAAAGCGTGCCATCCAGATGGCCAGATGATATTGGGTGGAGTTGGAGAATACAATATGAAGCTGTGAAAACACTTGGAAATGTAAAAGAAACGGGTTTGAAGAGTGGGAAAAGAAGTTTTAAAAAGCAGTTGCTAGGAAAACTGAACCCAGGCTATCTCTTCCAAAATACCTCACCCCACAGCCAACACTGCATAATTTAATTTTTCCTTTTCACTTAAGCATTCTATACTTCTATGAGGGTTTGGTAGCTATTAGCCATTGATACTTAAGAGTAGATTAAGTAAAAGTGATAGCCATTGATTAGAAATGTTTGCACCCAATGTGTTGGAGGCAAGGGCGGGGGGGGGGGGGAAGGTAGGAGGAAGAGGTCAGTGCTAAAGCTGGGGAAAGAGCTCAACAGACATATATGTGGCCAAGATGTCAGTGTCCTGAAACAGTCAACAACCAGCTTGTTCTCCTCCTAATGTCTAGTTGAAACAGCTATACTGTGGGAATGGGAGTTTTGATTAGATGGGAGATTGGTAACAGAGAACTCTGGGGTAGGGAAGGGCTAAGATATGATGCTATGAGGGAGTGAGTGGTTAGGGCAGCATGAGGGAACCTGGGGATTTTCAGAGAGGGCCAAAAATAGATGCAACAGGAATGCAGAAACAAAAGTATAAAGACAGTAAAAGACAAACTTTATTTACTTAAAAATTCTGCCTAAGGTTAATCTTGTACCAGAAAAGGTGTAGTAAGGACCTTGTCTTCCTCTTCCCATGTCCTCCCTCCTCTGTGGGCCGTGGAGCCCCTGCCTTAAAGACCCAGAGCTCAGGTTGCACTGTAATTCAGCTACAATAAGAGTTAATTAATTAGGCTTTTATGGACTAGTCTGGAAACCTAGCCACTATTTATAAAAGTATTGTTTATATGGTAAAATGTGTTTAATTCCGAACAACATAAATTTTTTAAAAATATACCCCATTTGTAACTTAAGGGACCTGCCTGTATCCTTTAAATTAAAAAAAAAAATCTAATATTGTATAGATTTTCCCATGCCTTTATACATTAGCAAAAGAAATCCAAAGCCTCTTCAGCTGCCTTCAAAAATAATAACTGCTTACATATTATTTCAATATTGATTATAAAATGGATAACAGTGAAGGGTATAGTACACATCAGCCCTTTTAATGTGTGCAAGACAGACAAGTTTAAAATATTATTAGATGATGACTCTTGATATTTCTTTCACCTGGAATTAAAATCAATAGGTTGCAAGGTTCAAGCACACTGTAAGGAGGTCATTCTATCAGGCAGTGTTGGGAGCCTTAAACAAAAAATACTGGATTTCTTTGTGTACTATTTTATTATCTATGCAGAACAATCACTAGCCAAGAAAATGTCCAGTTTTATTTACACAAGTATTCTAATTTTGACAGTAACTCTTTAGAAATACTTTAAAATATCACACAACTTAAAGTAAAAATCAGGACAGATCTAATTCTAAGCAACTCTAACTGATAAGGACAATTTATTTTCCTATACATACTAAGCTAATTCTATACTAGTGAATCTGCAACATCTTAAAACCAGCATAATAGGAACTCTCCAGTGATATACCACGACAAAACCTTATGAAAAGTTCTGACAGAGGAATTGCTACTATGAAAATTTCCATTAGTAACACAGCTTTTTTTGAAAGGCCTCCTAACATTTTAGCCAAGTGGAACGTTGGCAAGGTTTCCAAGACAGGATAGAAAAATTCTTAAGATTTTCTGCTCAAAAATATTTTTCTTGTGATAAAAGAAGCCTTTCAAGAATGAAAAGAGGACTGCACCAGACAAAGAGCTGTGATGCTGGAGAATTACTATACCTTTGTGCAAGTCCTTTCATTACAAAATCTAGTACTTCTAGGGCAGTCCACCACTGTCCCAATAAGATCATATCAGTATGTTTGATTAATTCTACCCCCTTTTGGTCAAACTGAGCCAGGCAATTAGTATTTGGCTTGTTTTCCCCAAGAACAGTTGACTGAGTATTAAGTGTAGGAACACTCAAAGTACCACTGATTTAAACGCACAAAAACATTCAGCTATTAATATACAATTCAGATATAGTAAATACATTGTCAGAATCAAGTACATGTGGTTTTCATTTCAATATTTACAAGATAATATTTACTAATGTTGTTGCAAGCCTACATATTTGAATGAAAACCCTCTTGATTATAAACACATAACCTATTTGAAAATGGAATATGAGAGAACAATGTTACAAACCAAGTATCTTCAAATTTGCTTGGGAGAGGTAAATTTATTTCACTTTTAAAGAAATAGCTGGCTGCACATTATAAAAGGTAGTCCAATTCTTCCAAGTAGAGAGCTAAAAGAAATGCAGGATCAATTTAAGCACAGAATACAACTCAAGTACCACTGTGCTGAATGTTAAGTGGACTCCTGAGAACAAACACGGAAGTGCTCCGTTCACAGTACCTATCCAGCTCTGTACATTATACACAAAACAGAAGAAATCATGATCTCGTTCTAAGAATAAGAACATGCATGCAATGAATCATTTTTAAAAATATTCACACAAAATCAAAAGAAACTGTAGTTGACTGCTTAAAAACTTACATAATTACGTACTTCCAACAAAAATATAATGCAGACAAACTAGGACTTTCACACATTACTGACTCCCAAGTGGTAGGAAAAGAGAAAAGAACAGAGTAGAGGTTAGCCTGCTGTATGAAGTGCTAATTTTCACAAAATGCTATCTACTCAGGCATGGAGTTCGTCTATTTTAAAAGTTCCTAAAAATGTGGAGATGTTATATTTACCACAGCTTTTGAGGATTTTTCAGTACTTACCTCTAAAGTCAAACACAAAAACCAACCAGAATGGAGTTCCTAGTATATATGTGTATAACATCTTCCTTATCAATAACATACATACACATATGCACTACCCAGGAATATTTGCAAATGTGAAGGTAACTAAAATTGAGATGGCTGGAAAAATCTGGTATTGTTCTCTTAAAAATTTAAAAAACCTTTAGTGCTTCCCATTTGTGTTTCAATTACACAAAAAACAATTCTTAAAACAAGCTACATGGACCGTTACAAAAGGAGATACTAAATTCAGTGTTTTATATGGTGCTTTCAAAGTCCAGCACTTTGGTACAGTTTATTTATTAAAAATATACATCTGGATTCACTAATTCTGGGGTTTGTTTTTGTTTGTTTGTTTGACACGTACAACCTAATCTAAATTTTAACAGATTGTTTTGAAGATTAAAGAGGTTTTTATATTTCTGTACAGAATTTACAACAATACTGAAGCTAAATATCGTAAAAACTAAAGGATAAATAACTGGTTTTATTTTGTTTTCGTAATGTAAAACTTTAAGATCCTATGTAATAATCATGGAAAAAAAAAACAAACTATGCTAAAAAACTTCCAATTACCCATCAGAGCCCACTGCAGGTGGTCCAAAAGTTTCTCTAGTGCGCATTAACTGCACGTCTTTTTCAGCCATGCAGGTATCACAACCCCATACTGCTGAAGCTTCTGCAGTCAGGAGGCCATAAGCAGTTTCAGTCATCCCTGTACAGATCCGGTGGAACCATTTCTGGCATGAGGCCTCACATAAGATGGCATCCTGATCATCATTCACTTCATTTGTACAAATGCCACAAGGATACACTGGATCTGAAGACGAATGGCCGTGTCGACTTGGGAGGAGGGTGGCTTTGTTACTCTTTTCAGAATTACACCCATCGGCTGTAACTCTGGGTTGACGGGGCTTATTTTGAGTCCCATTTGCATGGCTGCTGTTTGCGTTATCAGTGCTGTTGGAACGGTTGCTTTCTTGATTTACTGTATTGTTTCGACTAACATTTTTCAAGTCAATATTACCCTGGTTTACAGTTTCATCCATATTCAGATGCGGAGGATGGGCAGAATTCTGATTAGTGCTTTTAGTTGCTCCTTGACTAAAGTCTTGTTTTTGTGGGGGTGCTTTTGTTTGACCAAAAGCGTTTGGTGGAGGGATAAATGAATGATTTGATTCTAATTGGGAGGTAAAATTTGGATTATTCCCAGGGACAAAATTAGATGCCAAGTCCGGATTGGATACTTGGCTGGCATTCTGTGGAGGAATCTGATTGAAGTTTTCAGTAGGATTTTGCCTAAAATGTTGATTAGACATATTAACATTCTGACTTAGTGGACTATTATATGCTGGATTTCCAAAACCTGAATTATCATGTGGCCCAAAGTTAAAAGCATGAGGCCGATTAAAACCAATACCTAAAGGATTTTGAGGAAATGGGTGTGGCTGGTTACTAAGTGAATAAGGACCACAGTATGGGGATGACATTCTTGGGGGTACATGAGGTGGCATTCTGAATGAGCCGTAGCCTCCAAATCCAGGGTAACCAGGGCTAAGATATGGATTTGATGAAGGCAGAGGCTTGTAGGAAATGGTATTATAGTTGTCATCAAATGGATTCGCTGCTACTAGATGGTCAGCATTGGGATTCGGTGGTGGGGCATATTCAGACAGTGGAGGAAAAGAAGGCCCCTGAAATGAGAATGAAAAGTAAAATATATATTATGAATAAAAGACTCTAAGGTAAATTAACCTTTCATCACAGCACCAAATGACATTTTTCTAGTCACTATTTTTGTACTTGTGTTACAGAAAATGTAATCCCTTCCCTTTTGGACTGTAATTTTGCATTTCATAATCTTTTATTTGCATTTCATATATTTTTTTCTTTAAAAAATACCCAACAAGAAAAAGGTACTAAATTTAAATGAATCTTCATGTAATACTACAGAAGCATATGCAATTTTCATAAGAGATCACATAATTTACATGTACTGTTATTACTTACAAATCTAGGAAATAATTTCAAATACAAAAGATTCTAATTGCAAACATTTATTAATCTCTGAATAACCAAAAAACAACAGGATTAGAAGGAAATTTGAAATATTTTCTTAGCTTCATTTCAGAAAGCAGTTGCTAAAACAAGGCATTTCAGGGTCATAAACTGGAAAAATAAATTTACTGAATCAAACACACTGCAAGTTTCATAATTAACAATGGCTTGAGTAGAAAGAAAGCATCTCTCTGCACACACTGTATTTATCAAAAGTCTTCCACTATAAAAAGAATGCTTCAATCTAATCTATAGGGAATAAAATGACATAAAAAACCTAAGTCAATTATGTATCTTCAACAGCATATTATATAAGCAAAGGATGCCTACTCTATTACTTTGTGTATATATGATTTCCATAATGCCTAATTATTATAATAGGTTACTTTAAAATTACTTCAAATGAAACCTTCCCAATATACATTTTAAAGTATTATTTTAGCTGAACTATAGATGTTATCAGGATCATGTTAGGCATTGTCAGATTTGAAAACAGCAAAGATTTAGTAACTTATGGCATAGGATTTTTCAATTACTTCCAAGGTTTCCTGTCTTTAGCTCTACTTGCCTAAATTTATGTCTATAGGACACAAATAATAATTAGATGAAAAGTGAAAAATTTAGTCAAGAAAGAATCATGATAGGATCTGAAAAATGGTGGAAATATTTATGTCCAATTTCTTTTCCAATTGAAAACCTGATCAAACCAAAAAGGGAAAATAAGAGTAAAAATTTTTTAAACGTCAATTTACCTGGGTATTTGTTTTCCGCTTTTTCTTATCTGGGCTTCCAAGTTGTACACCTGGTCCTCCTAACCCATCCAGTCCACTGTCACCACCTAAAACGTTTTTAATTCAGATACATTTTACATTTATAAGTGAATATAATTATGCCAGTCACATCAAAGAAACTGTTACAATTATCACTTGTTTTTTATTCTAGCAAGATAAAATTATCAAAGGAAGGAACACTTAACTTTTGTTAATTGTTTAGAACAGTACAAGAGCTCGTTAGCTTTACATTAGAATATTCTCAAATTTGGTCACATTAACATGAAAAATACTACTAATTAAGTTTTCTATGTTCTCAAGTTTTTTTAAGAGACTTAATCCAGTTCTACCTACCATAAAATGGCTACCAAAATGAATTTGAATATTAACCAAAAGTTCTAGTTTCATCTGATCTGACTAGTATAGACTAGTCAGACTATACTATACTAGTATAGACTAGTATACCCTCCACCCAAAAAAAACCGTACTCAAACTATAATCACAAAAATAGAAACTTCTGATTCAAAGTAAACCTTATGCTTAAGTAGATATAGTCTGCAACTCATTTTCTGAACTTTACCACCATGATGACTTAGCTACTTTCTCCCTCCATCCTTGAAAATCCCTTCCCCTAATGGGGAGTTTTTCCTGGAGCCTCCATTTTGGGGAAGGTCCCAGACTAGCCATCCTTCATTATTCACCATTCTTAACCACTTGGCTGCCTTCCCCTTTCACTGCTAGGGCCCCCTTCTCTCCAGCATTTCTACTTTGGACAAGGTCCCAAATCAGTCATTCCTCATGCTCTGGACCATGTAAGTAATGCACTTTTCACACCCCTTTTAATGTGTTGTCCTCTCCCATTAGATTATAAATTCCTTTCTTTTTACTTGTATTTGTATACTCAGCAGTTAGTATAGTGGTATTTAACAGCAATTATCACAGAAGTACTTAACAAATATCTGCTTGACAAACTAGTGAATGTTCATATCTGTGACTAAAGAGTTCCAGAGATATGATAGGCTTGCCCCACGTACATAACATGAATAGTAAGATGATACACTAATAATAAGATTGTTAATAGACACAAAGATGGAAAAACACAGCTACAAGTTCTGTTTCACAAAGCCAGCTCATTAAGTACAGTGTCAAGGACACTAAATGAATCACTAGGCAGGAGCTCTTAATCTTTTTTGTGTCCCAGACCCTTTTGACTCTCTGGTGCAGGCCTTCTCAGAATAATGCTGTTTACATAATGGAAGGGAATGCTAAATTTTCTTTAGAAGTCTGTGAAAACAAAGATAATTTTTTTTTTCCCCATGAAAATTCTCATTTCAGACCTTCTGAAATCTATCAATCTCAGGCTAAGAATTCCTGCACTAAAATTAGGAACAAGTACTGGTTGTTTTGAAGAAGAGATATGAGAAGGCACTCCCACCTCATCCCTTTGCAGTACAGGAGTTCAACATGTATTGTGCGTTGTACGTATTCTCAGACTTTCTCAATATATATACTGAAAAAGTCAGAATATGTGCAATTATGCTGATTTTTTCTCTTTTTCTTGTCTTTAAAAATACTACGTTACATGGGTGGGCTTTCTGGGAGGGAAAAGGTAAGGTTACTGGGGAAAGCTACAGTGATAGAAAAAAAGAACAAGAAGTAAATAAAATCATATTAAAATTTAAAAAAAAAAACCAACTTTCTTGATGATTATTTTGTCAATAATGTTATAAAAAAGAATGTTGGTCAAGTATGGGTTGAGTTAAATGATCTGTGGGGTCCTTCACAACTCTTAGACCTGAGATTCTGTCTCTGTCTTTTCCCCAAAGTCACAGAATACATTAGGGAGAAATCTAAATGTGTCTGATGTTTCATTACTGAGATCCATCAGATTCTCCCAAGTAATCTAGGCCACTGTATTTTTTATTCAGATATATATTTTTTTATACTTACAAAGGGAATTCCACTTGTAAGTGGGATATTATGTAGCCCTACAGAAAGTCCTACTCTGATGCTTCATCATAAAATAGTGGTGATCCTGGCTTCTCAAAGATTATGTCAGAGGTGTGACAAGTTCTACCATGATAGACTTCAGATAAAGTCATAGCATGAGACTCTGTTTATTTTCTAAGAAGTAACCTACTTAATCAATCTATTGAAAAGCATAATTAAGTACCTACTATGTTTTAGGCACTGTGCTAAGTGCAGAGAAGCTCAACACCAGCAGACTGACCACTGGGTCTTGAATTCTTTCACCACAGCAACTCACAAAATAAAATTTAAAATGCCCTCAACTCTTGTGTTTCTGCTTCTCCAGTGACAATGAGGCTGTGGCTGTGGCAGAAAAAGGGCAGAGGAAGCTACAAATAACAGTAATTAAAGTACTACTGGAGGAACTAAGTCATATCAATCTGGACACGCAAACGCTATAAAAGAAACCAAAAGGCAAAAAGAAGGGGCAGCTATATGGAAAGATTCTCCATGAAGAGCCTAGTAGTGGAAAGGGTAGCCAGCAGTGGTAGTAGTAATAACAGTTAACATTTACATATCATTTTAAGTACTTTTTCACAAGTATTAATTTTTATCAGACATAGAAAGAGTCCTTAAAAGTAAAAATGTTTGTGCAAGTCAGTCTCTACTTTTAACCAATATGTTCAACCATACAGTGCACTCTTAAAATACAAACACATAAAAATATTTCACCCTGATTTATACTTTTATGTTCACTGCTGCTGACTGCAGAATCAGATGATACCCTATCAGATTACCAAAAAAGTGAGAAACAAAACATGCACAAGGAATTTTATTTCTTTCTCATATGTAAATTAGGGATGTCAATATTATGGCACCTGTCTCACAGGGAAATTTTAAGCAAGTTCAAATTAATGCTTTGGATAGGGAGATAGTACAGTTGCAAGAGGGCTGCATTTCAAGTTAAAGGAGTTGGGGTTCAATCCTGCCTTGCCACTTACAATCTGTGTGTTCTCAGATAAGTCATATTACTTCTCTGACCTCAATTTCTTTGTCTGTAAAATGGGGGGGTGGGAGCAGTAGGGTTAGACTGGATCACCTCAGATCACTTCCAGCTCTAAATTTATCTTATGAAAACACTTATTTTTTTCACAAAGAAAACTTCTTGCTAAATGTAAGGAACAAAGGGGAGAGGATAACATGCTCCCTTAATGGTCACTGTCTAGCAACCTAACTTCAGCACTTAATTACTATAATCAGGCATACATTAAAACTCTGACATTAAGATCAAACTTGTCACTGTCAAGCCAGTTGTACGCAAAACTGCTTTAAATCCATTTGGGAAATAAAGTTACATGCATTAGATTCCTATCCAACAGTCTACCAGCTCCTTCCATAGAACAAATCTCTCCTCTAAATCCTCAATTTAGCAAACATTTTGCAATTATTGTGTAATCTTCCCAGCTGCCAACAACGGAAAGGTCAACTAAACATCTGGGATTCCCTTCCACGATGAAATCAGTGAGGGATGTCGGAGGGCTTCTGGTCACTATGGCTTACCCCCAGCAGAACTCTTCAGGCTCTTCAAGTTTTGGGAAATGTCTGGTCCTTCTTCCCCTCCCCCAACCTATGTATGTACACCTAATGACCTTTGCTCTCTTGGCATCTGCTATAAACAGAAGCTGCACTTGTTTCTAGAACTGAAGTCAATTCAACTTCAATATTCATTAAGTATCTACTAAGGCATTGTAGTTAAGTGTTTAATACTTTCCTTGTTTCCTCACAGCAGCAGCTAGGAGTTTAGACACTTAGCAAGGAACTAAAGTAGACTCCTAGGACACTGGCTGCTGCCTCCATTTATTTGTAATGCAATCTCTGCTTATTTCCTGGGCTCTCCTTGCCTCCTAAAGAGATTCCCTTAAGGTAGAATATACTTAGGAACAGGGAAAAGAAAGAGTGCCTAGGTGAGGCTTCTCTAGCATCTAGGCAGGTAATTTCTGTATGTAATTCTATTATAGTTAAACCGACTAACCCTAACCCTAAAAGACAAAACAACTACATTCACTTGAATTTTATTCTTCAACCTTCACCTACTTAATGGAAATTCATTCTCTCTCCCCCTTAGTTTATTAAAGGGGGCATTGGACTGTTAAGTATTTATGTACTGTACAATTCAGTGAGCAAAAATCTAGCTTGTAAGACAATCAGTCCTCTATTGACTTGAAGAGAATAAATACAGTTAAATTGTAGAACCACATTAACATACCTTACTAATTCAGGATTTGTGATATGCCATATTTGATTTTTATTAACACTTCCAAGTAATTTATTACTATGACACTCTTTAGGTTTTCCTGTGGAAGAAGATGACCCCTAACAGTTCACTTGTCTGGGCCTTCAGTTTGCTTCTGAGAAAAAGCAGTTGCTGAGTTGTCTGCCTTTACAATTCATTTGTCTAGGCTGAAGGGGAGAGGCCTTTTTGGTCCTTGGGAGCTGCCTTTTGACTGAATTCAAGTTTTACAGAACAAATCTTTATACCAAGTCTATGAAGACTCTCGGGCTTAGGTCTTCTTAGAGTTCGGAGAGATACAGGTAACTGAGCTAAGTCTGACTCATAGTTCTGAGATAGCAGTGGCTCATTTGCATATGACAAGCAGTAGGAAGGACAACAGAGTAAATGGAGAATACAGTCTGCTTCAGTATAAGAAGAACAGAAGTTCTGGGTTAATAACTGAGGAAATATGGACACCAGAACTTTTCTATGATTATGGGACAAATGTTACTTACTTGATTATAAACATAACACCATCTAACTATAAGGTGAGGTCAACTGTAGAAAGGACCTATCTGCTGAACCAAGAACTATTAACAAAAGAGGAAGAAAGAGGCAAAATGCCAGGTTTCAAATCTGTCAGAGGGAGACTGTAACTGTCTCTGCACTGTCATGCGTTGCTGGGCAGACTGGCTAGAGTACTCTCTACTGCAACCTGCTACTGAAAACCTACAGACAAGGCTCTCTATTAAAACCTGCTGCTGAGGAGGAGGAAAGTATGCTCTTTTTTCTAAGCTAGAAGATACTTTTCTGTATCACCACCTGTGGTTGCTGAGAGGCAGAAAAGAAGAATCACGCAAAGGAGGAGAGTTTGAGCCACTTTTGTCAACTTTAGGATAAAAATCAATGCCTTTTCCTAAAAGAGCAAAACACTACTTCAGCTGAAAGACATTCATTAAGCCTTAAACTGAAAACGGCCTGGAAGCAGAGAACGGGCCCAATGGATCAATAGTCCAGCTACGATGTCCTGCCCAGTGAGGTTTTAGTGAAACACTTGAGGGATCAGTTTAGCTTAGCAGTGTAAAAAGTTTGTTCAAACAGAAGCTACATTCATCAAAGAATTTTCATGGACACTTCTTAAGACAGAAAGAGGACAATGAAATCTGCTTCCTGAGTTGCAAGTTGCCCAGGCCACATTTTCCCTATGTGTGTCCTTTATTACCCTATGACTCTAGATGTGAGCCCATTCTCCCCATGCACACTGTGTACACTGGTGAAAGAGTATAGCTGAGGTTTATGGGTGGAATGTTATACAAATATCATGTGTTTGTTTTGCATTTTCAATAAATGTTTTGGTTAAGATTAATTATTTGTGGTTGATTTATTGATGGGAAATACACTGATGGGGGACTCACTAGTTACGGTGCTGTGAAATTAGTTGCCCACAAGAAAAAGTTAAGAGCAGTATCATGGCTGCCCCCTAGATAACCATCCCAATACAAGGAAAGAAAGCTTGGAGAGAGTTAGGGGTTAGGTATAAAGCCTGGACTTCACATGAAGAAGTGAAATACAGCCTAAAACCAATAGTCTTTTCAAACTAAAATTTCAAGACCAAGGATTTCCTAAACTTGTCTTCACTTTTGGGGACAGCAATGAATTCCCAGATGTTAAAGTAACCACAGTAAGAATGTTAAGTTTTAAAACCACTTGCCTCATTTTAATACCTTTAGAAATAATTACATTTTTTCAAATATTCTGTACTTTAGAATTTCTACTAATTCAACTCAGCCCAAGAAATATTTATTGAATATCCAACATATTCAAGTAATTGAGCTAGATGCTCAAGAAGACAAAAACAAAATAGTCTCTGTATTGGAAAAAATTATATTCTACTGGGAAAACAAGTCACAGTAGACCCTTCAATTATTTCAACTTTGTGATATCTTACTATATATATATTATATATCAACATTCATCTTCCTTTTGGTGAGGGTCAGCAACTACACTATATATTTTGGTAATTTGAAAGATCTACCATTTTATTAGTGTAGATACTCCTTCCATCAATGTAAAAATCACAACCCCACCATGTCTTTTTATTCTATATTATTCTTGTATTTTTTATTATATCTTTTATTCTGTATTATTCTTGTCTATATTTTCCTGTCAATCCTCCACAGAAAAATTTCCCAATGTATTAAAGCCCTCCCCTGTTGTAGCATAATTGCATAATGGCACAGTAAATAAAGGACCAGCTTCCATGTCAGAACAGCCTGGCTTCAAGTCCTGCTTCACACAGTATCTTAGGCAACTAAATAACAGATAAACAGTCTATCTGTATCACTGAAGGAAGCTTCCATACTTGGAGTTCCCCACATGGATAAAATCAGAGCCCTAAACAAAAACAAAGAAACAAACATCACCAGGAGAATACAGGTGTTAAATAAACAGGTTTTTCCAATGTAACCAAGATTACAAGAAAAGCAGAAAGCTGGAAAACAATTTTTATAGTGTCTTAGATAAAGCTCTCATTTCTCAAATATATAGACAACTGAGTAAAATTTATAAGAATACAAGTCATTCCCCAATTGATAAATGATGAAACAGGCAATTTTCAGATGAAGAAATCAAAACTATCTATAGTCAAAAAGTAATCTAAATCATTACTGATGAGAGAAATGTAAATTAAAACAACTCTGAGGTACCACCTCATACATATCAGATTGGCTAATATGACAGAAAAGGAAAATGATGAATGTTGGAGGAGATATGGGGAAAATAGTGCAGTAATGCACTAACTGGTGGGCATTGTGAACTGATCCAACCATTCTGGAGAGCAATTTGGAACTATGCCCAAAAGGCAATCAAACTGTGCATATGTTCTGATCTGGCAATATCACTTCTAGGTCTGTATCCAAAAGAAATAATTAAAAAGGGAAAAGGACCTACATGTACAGAAATATTTATAACAGCTCTTTTTGTGGTGGCAAAGAACTGAAAATTGAGTGGATGCCTGTCAATTGGGGAATGGCTGAACAAGCTGTAGTATATGAATGTAATGGAATACTATTTGTGCTAGAAGAAAAGATAAGCAGGCAGATTTCAGAGAAACCTGGAAAGACTTATATGAACTGATGCAAAGTGAAGTTAGCAGAACTAGGAGAACATTGTACATGTTGTACACAATGACAGAAACATTGTACAGTTGTCAACTATGACTGACTTTTAGCTCTTAACAAAACAACAATCCAATTCCAAAAAACTCATGAAGCAAAACTCTTAACTACATCCGGAGAAAGAATTGATGGACTCTGAATACAGATCGAAGCATACCATTTTCACTTTTTTTCCATGTTCTTTTTCCCCTTTTGTTTGGTTTCTTCTCTCACAACAATATGGAAATGTTTTACATGATTGCACATATATAACATATCAAATTGTTAACCATCTTAGGAAAGGGAGGGGGAGGAAGGGATGGAGAAAATTGGGAATTCAAAATTTTGTTTAAAAATGAATGTTAAAAATTGTCTTTATGTGTAATTGGAAAAAATACTACTATAAATTTCTAAAAAAGAAACAAGTTTTTGTGGTAGCAAACAGGTTTGGGATCATTCAAAGAACAGTACACAACCCCAAAGATCATCTAGCCCCAATTCTTTCCATGATTCAATTCTGAGCTGAGCCAAAGATTTATCTATAATAAGTGCTCAAGAAGCTTATGTTGAAGGATCAATTAGATGGACTCAGTTTTATGTCATAATCTCATTAATATATTTTTTTCAATCCACTTTGTTTTTTCCAGTATGGATGGAACAATCTCTTTTATAACATTGTAGATTTCATTTTAGAGACTGTGTTGATTGTTGCAATAAATACAATGTCACTTGTGAACAAGTATTTGGAAAACATTAATATGAAATATTTCCCTTTATAGCATTGGAAGCGATTGAGTCAAATTACCCCTATTCCACTTAATGTAACTGGCAAGCCATGATGCTCTGCTACCTTTTATCAAGTGAGAACAAACCTCAACTGAATCACTCAGAGGTGTAAACTATGTGTTAACAAGGCTTGGACATGTCCGATTCAATCCAGACATTTCAACTGGAGCAACAGGAAGTATGTTAAGATTGGTTGAAGGACTTGGTCATACCCTTTGGGACTTGTATAAAACCAGGAAACTTGTTTGGAACTGAGGATTCAAAAGTCTAGTAGCTTAATGGTAACAACCTCAGATTCCTGAGAAGCAATCACCTGGTGGAAGGAGAGAGAGCATTTTGCTCTCTGCTCCAGTTTTCTCATCTAAACACCCTGACCAGAAGAGGATCTATGAACTGTGAAGAGTCAGAAGATTTAGACTTTTTTGTCAGTACCCAGGACAGTAGTGGCTTGGCAGCATTGTCTACATAAGGAGGCAAAGACAGAGTAGGCAGACTGAGTAAAATGAGGAAAGGCAGATGCAAGGCTCTACAAGGAGCCCAACAGAAAAGTGCATGCCTAAGAAGAGAAAAGGACTGCCAACTGTAAACAGGAACTGAGTTATTTACCTTTTTGTCATATGTTCTATGTCACATTTCTCTCTATGCTTGAGCCCATACTGCCCTGATTTCTGGTATGTATTGTTTGAAAAGTGTGTCATAAACTTTTAAGAGGAATGTTTTATGTCAACTATTCTTAGTATACCACCAATATAACCTTAGTAAAATACTTCTTTTCGAAAAATAATTAAACCTGATCAACTAACATCAGCAAAATCATGGGGGTGGGAAAGGGATGTGAAGAGGAGGGGAAAGTAAACCAGTGAAGGCTAATGAGATACAGCAGTAGTTTTGATGGGAGGATCCCCTTATAATCCTAAAAGTTATGAAAGATTCTAAAGAGGTTTTGCTTATATCGGTTTTATGTACTGATATTTAACACATTAGAAATTAAAACATAATTTAACATATTTATTCATTTAAAATAACCATATTAAATGCTAACATAAGTAATATATTTGCATGAAAAATAATATTTTTCAAAACAAAAAAGTATAGAGAAGAGTGGCACCATTTAACATATTTCAGCATCTCTTTAACGTATTTTTATAGAAGACTGGATTGCCATATCTGCTTTTGTATTCAATTTATTTTTTTTTTAATTATATATAAAGAAAGTCCAGCCACACACATCGGCAATTGGAAAAAAGAAGAGTATTTTAATAGGCAAATAACATTTTGGTATTGTGAAAACTGTTTTGACCTTGTAGACCCTCAGGGATCCCCATGATCACAGTTTGAAAACTGATGAGCTACAGCATTGGAAAACCATGACCAATTCCTCAAGAATACTCCTAGAACCCTGAGGGGAAATATATGACCCCCCTGTAGGGTCTCTGGTCTGCTATTGCTAGTGAGGCCTGAAGACTAATTCCAGAGCCTGTACTACACATACAAACATAAACACACACATACATTTGTGTTGTATACACACATCTATATATATAATTAATAAAGTAAATCAATGAAAAAAGTTCTCTATCATTTATACATGTCAAAGAACCTTATATAATTTATATATACTTATGAGGAAATTCTTATCTGAGCATGGTCTTTAAGGCTGAATTTTGTTCTACTTAGATATATGCTTTCTTAAAATCAGCCAACACAGTAGGGGTCTTATATTTGCTGTATCATTCAAGTGTGTGATTCTAAAAATGTGGTCTACTTTAGAAAAAGGCCTATAAAATTCTACCTGTCCTTTTCAGGCTTTCATCAAGAGAGCCCTCCATATGAGCTCCCTTCATAAAGTTTTTTGGATATAAGAAAGCAAATACATGAGTTGGATATTTCTAATGTTTTCTGATGCTATGGGGGAATGGGGGACAACTAAGTATCATTTATGAATTTTTCTATCTTTTTGGGATCTTCCCTTATTTGTAATATATTGAGAATTGACCCTCAAATGTTTTCAAAACTAAGATATCTCTAGTTTAGTATGTAAGTCAGGTTCAGCCATTATTCCTTCATTTACCTTTTTAATTTCTATTACCCATGGTACAATGTGTAACAGAAGACTGACTCTAAATGTAGTGGTTTTATCACTGCTGGTGATGGGAACAGATCACTGCAAAAGTCAAGTCAACAAGCATTTATTAAAAGTGCCCATGGATTTTTTTTTTTTTTTTTTTTTGCATTTCACATCTATTTGTAGTTCTAGTGTTTTCATCCATTAATGCTTTAGGGGAACATCTGGTTTAGCTAGATCTCACATTCAAGATAGCTCTCTAAAGGTTTGCTGTTTCCTTAACTGATTTTTGGTATTTTGTGAATACTATTCTTAACCTTTTATCATCCTTCTCAGTGGTGTTTTATAAATGAGCTTGATTTCTAAATGGGCATTGTCCTTTGCTCTGTTTGGCAAAGAGAAGCTAAGGTGGTTTCTAGACTCTTTGATCCTCTAGAGTGTACTATTTTGTGTTAACCTTCTGTAAGAAACAACAAGGAACATAGTGTCTTCATTTTTATCCATTTTCGATTTTTAGATAGGAAACAAAAGCCTTTTGATGTAAAATATGTCGGATTTTCTTTAATTGCAAGTAGTCTTTTTATCTTTAATTTTTCTTCAAATTTAGTGTTTATTTTGAACAAATGGAAAGCCAAAATCTACCCAAAACATTTTTTTTTAAATGAGGAAGGCCTTTAGTGCATAGGACCTTTGTGAAAGATTTCTGGAAATATCTGTGAATTGCAGGGTATATAAAGGCAGGTAAGACTTATGTAACTAACAGTTCAATTAAAATATTAAACCGTGACTTTGACCTTTTATCTGAACAGCACACAAAACAGCTGACTGTACAGAGACAGTTTATTTTGAAATTACTATTATCTCTGGCCTATTAAAATATTGTGTTAAGATATTCAATATCTTAATTACTGATTGACACGTGGTTCTGCTACCTGGTACCCATATGGCTTTGGAAGAGTCATTTAATCTCTTTGATCTCAGTTTCTTCATCTATAAAATATGGCAGTTGAACCAGATGGTTCCTCTAGGTGGAAAAGAAGTATAGTAACAGTATAACAGCAATAGAGTTTAATAATCATGTGACAAACAATCTTAGCTCCAGCAAGAGCAGTCTGTGTTGGAAAACAGGGCAGCGATGGGTCATGTAATTAGCTTAAGGAGGTGGTCTCCTGTTTCCCTTGACTCTAAGGCTGTGCCCAGGACACAACCTCTCTCTCTGCAAGTAGGTACCACAGCCATTATGTGGCACCCCTTCTGTTCTCTTGCTGACACTGCTTCTTGGTGGGTAGAGCAGTCACTCAGCTGCAGATCTCCCTTTCTCTCTGTCATTTGGCCAGACTCAGCAACAGATCTTCCCTTCTCTTTGCTTCTTTTTTAACTGGTAGCTGTTTTGTCTTATACCAAATCACTTCAAAAGAAGTCAAGGAAAAGCGCTGAATTTTTAATCTTAGTCCATCATATATCCATGACTGTTTATATGTTTAAAGGTTTAGGGTGTTTTATTAAAGTATTATATTTTCAACTTATAGAAGTCACTTATGATAGATTTATATATTTGTATTGAGTTGGAAATGTTCCTGAAACCCCTATGCCTTATATGTCCCCTTCTGCACTGAGGGTCACTCACAAGAAACTACAAAGTCCTATCTGTTTCAAGTGCAGTTGGCCTCAGACTCAAGATCCCAAGAGCTGTTGGCTAAGAAGGGATGTTATTTGAAGCCCCAAACCCATTCCTAGAAGAGTGTTCTTAACAGATAGCTGAAATGTAGAAACAGTATCCACAGCAAGTCATTTACATTTCTTATTAGGTTGTTTGTTACTTGTCACCACAGGTAACTAAGGCTGGGAGGCTAGAGCACCGGCCCAGGCAGGAGATTGGGGGTGGGGGGAGAAATTGGCTTTCTTTCTTCAATGCCCTACTGCCTTCCTAAAGTGCTCTAGAGACTGATGTTCCTGTAGTTTTCAGTATTCAACTGGCGTATGTCACCACAGAGGTTACTAAAAAGGTAGACCCAAGAAGAAGGCAAGGGTATAGGGTTAATGGTCAATGGAAGCTAGGGGAATAGGGACAAGAGACCATCACCTTGTGGTACAAAAGTATTCTCAGTTGTACTGTCTCCCCCAGAATCCATGTGCACTGCCAAAACAGAATTTGTCCCCTGTGCTAGAATCTCGTTACTGCTCTACTTACCACATCCACTCCTTTTGGACTTTCTACTTAAAGAGTTTCTGAGTAGACTAAAAGACTTTAATTTAAGAAAAGACTTCCTCGACCCAGAATACTATTTTCCAACTTAGTTTTCACCCTTGGTCACAAGTATCACATTTACAAAGTCACAAACCATCAAACTTAATTTGGAGGATCTTGCTCAGTTCTCCATAGACCTTCTTTACTTCTTTATCCTCCAGAGCAGATGTTGGTGCATAAATTTTCTTTACCCTCATTATGAGATTTTGAGGCAAGACCTTATTGCACTTGATACTCAAAATAATTCTCAGAAGTAGGTACTTTAAAAGTAATGTTTCCCTGTTTTACAGATGAGAAAACTGAAGGACTGATAGGTTAAGAGACTTGCCCATACTCACACGGTAGCAAAGGTTGGGGGCTGAATGTAAACTCAAGTGCTGCCTTCTGTTCACTGTACCACACTGGCTCTATAACTACACGTACCATTAAGTATTTCCTGTTATCTTTGGCTGCAACAAGAAATTATTCCCACAAATTTTTTTATTTGCTTCTTCTAGTAAGTCATTCTTTCACTTGGCTGAGAGCTGTCTCTTTCTTTTAGCTGGAAGCTCTTTAAATCTTATGTTTTCATTCTAGAGTGAGAATGTCTGTACTGACATATTCCTTCAGTGGTATGTTATCTTGCTGGTCACTCAGCTGAGCTCATACATTCAAAGTAACAGCAGTTAAAGTAGTTCTACTAAACAGCCTTATAACTCTGGGATTCTTAATATCTTCTCCTCCTACCCATTACTCCTACTTCATCACTGCTTAAATAGAAGGGGACTCCATGCATTTTTATGTATTTCGTGAACTGCCATGGCCAAAAAAAATTCATCATGTGCTGGTCAATCTTCAGGTAATGAACTTTGTTGCAATTAGCAAAGCTGTTTCTGGGATAGCAGAGGGTGCTGCCTTTTCCATAGTGAAAATATTTCCACCTCTGTGGGATTTAACAGAACATAGTAACACTCTGTATTACTTTGTAGTGTCCAGGACTATTTTAATTATACTGCATCAAAGTAGGAATTGAATATGATCAGCCAATTAAAAATCAATATTTATTCAATGCCCAAAGATTGTAGCATTGTACTTGATACTACAGAAATGTTAGAAGATAGAAGAACATACACAAGATGGTTTAAACAGGTTACGATATAATATACATAATATGTAAGACACTGCATATGATGTTATATTATAATATGTAACATCAATAAACAATAATATATTTAATATAATTTAATATATTTCTATCTTTTGTAATTATTAATATGTAATATGATGAATATATTGTATATACAATATAGATCATAGGTCTATTAAAGCATTCTGGTATATAAGAAGTTCTATATACAGAGAAAATGGTGGAGTATCTCTCATTTGAGATCTTTAAGCAAAAACTGAATGATCACCTGTTTGTTATGTTACAAAAGAGACTATATCCAAGTAGAGAGACTGGGCTAGATGGTCTCTGAGGACTGTTTTAATCTCATAAGTAACACATAGTATTCTATAAAATATCTCTTATAACTGGTACGGTACTGCATGGCACTAAGCAGATACTGTTTTTTTATTATGACTGAACATAGGATTAGGATTAATAGTAAAGAAATAATTTCTAATCTCAGTTTATTCAATGATTCGCTAAAGTCTGACCCACACCACTTACTTTAGTGTTCTCACACAAAATACATGCTTAACAATTTGTAAGCTTTATCATGGGCTTGCTTTGTGAATTAATTGTGAACATAATACATTATAGGAACTACTCTGCCTAGCATTCAAGGCCCTCCACCATCTGGTGCAACCATACTTTACAGTTTTATCTCACACTAATCCCTTTCATGCATTCTGTGTGTCAGCTAAACTGGCCTACTCACAGCCTCCAGACATGTCCCACACTTCCCAGTCCATGTGCCTTTGTGCATATAGTTTCCTATCTGGATTGTCCTCCATCACCCCTTAGCTTTGCCTTTTCATTTTTATCCTTCAAATGGATAGAAACTCAAATGCTAGCCTCTCCAGGAAGACTTCCTTGATCTCCTTAACTGGTATGAGCTTATCATCTAGGAACTTCACATGTCACTGCTACTGTCTTACCATGTATTACTGAGTAATACAGTTATTTACATATTAAAAAAAATGTTCAATCTACCTAACAGACTATAAGCACCATGAAAGCAGGGACTGAGCAAACTTTATGGTTCTCACAGACCCTAGCAATATGCTCTGCACACAATAATGAGTTCTTAATAAATATGGAAATGAATTAAACTGAATTGACTATAAACCAAATGTCTGGTAAAATGTCTTTACAATTTAGTATAAAAAAAAAGTAAGTAATAGATAGTGTCCTCAATACTTAACTCACTGTATACAATGAATGAATACTAAATAGAGAGGCACACTCAGCTCTTGATTTCAGATTTTGAATATTTATGGTTCCTGATGCCAATCCATCTTTCTCAAAGTAATGATTCTTTATCTTTCCTGAGCCCCATAGGATGTAGAACTACTTTAAAAGGTGAAGAAGGGGCATGCAAATGGCGCATGTGTGCAATGTATAATAAATACATCAATTAACAAATCCCCTGGAAGGCAAGGGGGAAGAGGATAGGAGAAGGAAGATAACAGAAGGGACAGTAAATTCGAGAAAGGGATAATCAGAAGCAAACACTATTGTGGGAGGACAGGTCAAGGGAGAGAATGGAATAAATGAAGGGCAGGATAGTTCAGAGGGAAATGTGGTTACTCTTTTACAACATAACTATTATGGAAGTGCTTTGCATTGTTACACATATATGACCTATATTGAATTGCTTGTTTTCTCAATGAGGGTGGATGCGGAGGGAAGGAGAGAATATGGAACTCAAAGCTTTAAGAATGAATGTTAAAAACTGTTTTAGCATGCAACTGGAAATTAAGCTATACAGGTAATGGAGTATAGAAATCTATTTTGCCTTACAGGAAAAAAGAAGGGAAGGGTGATGGAAGAAGGGTGGGTAACAGAAGGAAGGATAGACTGGAGGAAGGGGTGGATGAGGTTCATGCTGTCATGGGTACCATGCATGTCACCTCATGGGTGGGGAGTGGGGAAAGATGGGGAAAAAATTTTGAATTCAAATTCTTATCGAAGTGAAGAAGTGAAAATTAAATAAACTATATATTCAAAAAAACCCACAAATCCTCTGGGAATGAAATTCCTTTATAACTAACAGTGGTTAAGAAAAAAAAATTAAATCTTCATAAATCATGTAAAAACAGAGCTTCGGTTAGTTACAAAAATACCTCCAGACACAGCTTCTATTTATCCTCTCACATAACTGAATGTACATAGAGCTACTCTTCAGAATTGTTAAATTTAAGCAGTTTATCTTCTGTAACTGCGAGGAAAAAGTTTATGCTAAAATGCAATCTGGTATAATGGGTAGAAGACTAGCCTTAGAGTAAGAGAGACAAGCCTAACACATCAGCCATGCGACACTGGGCGGTCACTTCTCAATGCTCTTTTCTAGGAAACTGTCTAAGACTATAAATTATAGCTAAGTTGTCAGTTTGATTATGGATAAAATAAACAAAAATCTTCACTATCTCCAGCTGCTTTTCCCTTTCATCCATTCTCATCCATTGTTAGCTACTTCGTACTCTCTTGGAAAATCAGAAAGGTTCAGGTATCAGTCATTTACACTTATCATAATGAACTGAGTATCCTTTAGTGTGAATGAATTCATTAATTGATTATTAAAAGAACATTTTAGATTTTTAATTTCTAAATGTGACTTCAAAGGATTTATTTCCTACTAAAGGAATTTCAGACAAGCAACAGGCCTTTTCTTTGGGGAGGCAGGAAAGTCCCCCCAAAATCACAGTTCTTATGTGCTCTCCCTCCTTCTTGCTTCCCTAGGATGAACAAAGGTGGAAGATGAGAGGTGGAGGTGGGGACAGGAAGGGTTGACTAATGAAGGACTATTTGCAAGAAAACTGCTGAGAGATTCTTATGCTCAATTTCTTTGTACTGTAATTTTCTTATCCCTGACTTCTAGGACCTGAAGACTCCCTAGCTGTAGCACAAATCCATAGAGAAGACTCCTTCCTTCCAGAGTTTTCTCAATGCCCTTCCCTTCTCTCTGTCCTTATATTAATCCAACCCCATTCCTCTTTCTACCCCAGATCACATTTAGTTGTCTGGAACATTCAATGTTATTTTAATAATCATTTAGGTGTATTTTTAAATCATAAAATATTTTTAACCAGTCTCAAAGGGGAGGTCTCTTTCTTGCCAAGGCTAATTCCTATACTGGTATCCTTGATTCCATGCCCTCCTGTCTCAGAGGCAGTATGGTAGTAGAGAGAGCTTATTGGCTCTAGTACAAAAGGATCAAAGTTGAAAGAAATCCTGGAGCTCTGCCACTTACTACATTTGAGACTTTGGTCAAGACATTTAATTTGACTGGGACTCAGTTTCTTCATTAGTCACAACAAAGAGGTTTGACTTGATCAGGGATGGGGAACCTGCGGCTTCGAGGCCATATGTGGGCCTTCAGATTCTCAAACATGGCCCTCTGACTGAATCCAAACTTCACAGAACAATTCCTTTTATTAAGATGATTCCTCAAACTATCCTCTTGTATCTCCCCCCCCTTTTTTTTTTTACTGCTAAACTCCAAGAAAGAAGAGCTTTCACACCTGCCTCTACTTCCTAAGCATCCATTTATGTCTTGACTCCTTGCAATCTGACTTCCAACTTCACCCGCTCTCTTGTAGGTTGTTAGTGATCTCTTAAGTACTGACTCCAACGGCCTTTTCTCAGCTCTCAGCCCACTTAACCTTCCTATGGCTTCTGACACACTGATGACCAACCCCCTGTACTTCAGTTTTTACAAACCACTTTCTCCTGTTTCACTTCCTACCTATTCTTCCTTTCTTAGCCAGATCACCATCCTCTTCTCACACCTGACATATGTGTTCCTGATAAGGTGTACTTCTTAGGCCACTCTCCCCTTTTCTCACTATGTTCTTATTTATTCTCCAATGTATATATAACTATGTGTAATCTCTCTGCTGAAGTCCAGTCCCACATCTCTAGTTGGGTGCTGGACGTCTCCACCTAGGACGTGTCCTACTGACATCTCCAATTTAGCATGAATTCATCTTCCCCTTCAAATTCACTCTTCCCAACATCCTCAGTGTCTGCTTACAGCAGCACTATAATCCTCCCAGTAAGCTTTTAACTTCAGCGTTTATCTCTCGCGCTTTCTTCTCCCTCACCCTCCCTACATCCAACCAGTGGGATCGGTTGCCTAGTCCCACTGATTGTTCCCCTACACAGTCTCTTACATCTGCTCCTCCTCTTTACTCACATTTCAGTCACTACCCTTTTTCAGGCTCTCTCTGGTTATTAGCCTCCTTACTGGTTTCTTTCCCTCTAAACTTCGCTGTCCCCAATTCATCTTTCATACAGCTACAGCAAAATACTCTTCCTAAATCACTGATTGGTCTGATCATGTCACTCCCAATAAACTCCTTAACATGACCCTCCATAATCTTGTTACAAACTACCTTACCAGATTTATTTCACAATATTTCTCTTCAAGTATCTATGTTTTAGTCAAATTGAACAATTAGTTCCCTGAATGACGTGCCTCTCTCTATGTATTCACGAAGGCTTTCCTTCATGCACGGAAGGCACTTCCTCCTCACTTTCCCCTTGTAGTGTCCTTAGAGTCCTTCAAAGCTGGGTTCAAATGTCAACTGTGTATCCTAAATGATGCCTATTGTTCTCTCCCCAACAATTAGAGTCTTTCCCATAAAATTACTTTGTATAAATATTATTTATTTACTTATCTGGGTTCTTGTTATATTCCCATAATTGAGCTTCTAGAGGGAATTTTTATCTGCGTATCCTCAGATCCTAGCATGGTGCTCAACACATAGTAGGTACTTAATAAATGCCTGCTGAATCTTCCTTTAAAGCTTGACTCAGGTGTCACCTCCTAAAGTAAAACTTCTCTGATTCACCCAACTTAAAATATTCTTTTCTTTTAGTTTTCCTGGAGCTCTCCTTTATCCAAACGGTTTCCTACCCTTATTATTCTTATCTGTATATATACATTATTCCCCAGTAGGATATAAGCTTTTTGAGGAGAGGAGCTATGTCATTTTAAAAAAACCCAAAACCCTTTTTATTCTTGGCACCTATTAGTTCCTGGCACATAATAGGTAAATAAATGTCTATTCTTTCTTCTTGTGATACTGAAGTTTTTGAAGATACAGAAGTCAGAAGAAAAAAGAACTAAACTAAGAATCAGGAGACCTGGGTCTTAATTCCAACTCTACAACTACAGATTAACTTGTGTGGTTTTTGACAAGTTGCTTTATTTCTTTAAGTCTCAGATTCCTTGTATGGAATTGAAAGGATGCAACACGGGGCAATGAAGAGAGCTGACGTTAGAATCGGTACCAGTCTAAATCATGGATGTCAGGGCAACCTAGGGCAAGCTACTAAACTTCTAAATACCCCTAGGAAACTCTTTAAGATTATCAAAAAACATAGATCAGTCTGATATTCTATTGTGGTGAAAGATTTCCATTCTCCCTGAGAAAGTCATTGGAAGACATCTTTTTGGTTAACAGAAGTATTACCTCTAGTAATGTAGTTACTTCCTGAGAGACTACGTGGAGTTGGAGTGCGGAGTTCAGAGCAGGCAACTAGAACCTTGATCCAAAATAGCTCTGACATCCATTCTACCAATTAGAGACTCAATTAGGTAACTTTCTCTTTTAAAATTCAAGCACCTCCTTCTAGAGTTCAATCTCATTCACAGTTGGGTATAAATCGGTTTAATCACTGAGGAACTAGGATTGAGACGGGGCCCTAGAGGAGAAACTCTCAAACTGAAAGGCAGACTTGGGTAGATGGGGATCCAGGACGGCAAGAAGGCACAGCCCTGAAGGGGATTCAGGCACTGATATTCCTCAGTCTGTCCTAGGACCCTGGCAGTACGTAGGTGTTACTGCCAAAGAATTCACCATGCAATGAAGAGCCTCTTTGTATTTGTCTAGACTCATCTTTGGATAGCCATAGTGTCACTGAAAATTGGGATACCTGAGTTAAAAGACTATCTGAACTCAGTTCTCCCTGAGAGCTGATTCATCCTGACAAATATTCAACCAGATAAATCCCTCATCAGTCCTAGACTTTCCTGTTTGAGGAGGAAGTAGAGGTTGTAAGTGTATGGAACTTCATTTGTTTTTATTATCAATGTAGTATACAGTTAGTATTGAAGAGATCTCCCTATTCTTGGAAGCTCTAGAATGAACAAATCAACAGGTGACAGTCTAATGTAATGACATCATTATAATGGTGAGTACCAAAACAGCAAAGTTCTGCAGAATTTTGTTACAAAGATGGCCCTTAAATGTATTGATGCCCTTAACAACTCTCAAAAGAGTAAATCAGTTACTACAAATTTATTTAACTTAGCTTTGTACATTGACTTTAGAAATATTCACATTCTTTTATTCTCATTAAGCAAAGGGTATCCTTAAACCCACACACGAATGTTTTGCAAGGCACTGCCAACGAATGATAGAGTAAACAGGTTTAAAAGCATCAGCCTGAACAACCTGTACATAAAACCATATCCCTTAGGCAAGGCTAAAATACACTTATTTTTACCCACATTAACTTCAATGATTGTGGTCAAAGATATAAACCTGATAGCCTGCTCCAACCTCCACAGACCAATTTGTAATAGCAAGTGTGGCAAAATACCCCAAGGAACAATTGTACCTAAGAAAAACTACTCCTTAGGGGCTGTTGGCAAGTCATAAACACAAGCGTAAAGGAAGACAAGAGGGCAAATCTTCACCAAAGAGTAACTGAACAATTAAATTTCTCAGAGACTATTGAAAGAGTGTAGAATCAGCTCAGAGGAGCTCTCTCTGGGCCTCAGTTTCCTCCTCTGTAAAAAGAGGAGGTTGGCTTAGATCAGAGGTGTCAAACTCTCCCCCCTCAGGCCACAAGCCGCCTGAACCTGATAAAAACGTAACTGGGAAATGTTTAACAAATTAAATGAAAATGCAGTAGGACACAGAGAATATTAATTTGTGGTTTTCTCCAGCAACATGCTGGATATTTGAGTTTGGCACAACTAGCCCAGCTGACCTCTTTCAGATCTCCTACAGTCCTACGTTCTGTTTTGCACACCTGACTTTAATTTTAAAATACATTCCTAAATGTTCAATAAGCTATGCTCCACCTAGATGCTTCCGGGTAATTCTGGGAGTCTTTTCTTTGGGTATCCTGGATCTCTCCAGCTACACCACAGAAAAATGGAGGGATGGACAGACTGACTTGTCCCTTTGTCCATGGAGAAAATGTATTTACTGCCCATCAATGGGTAAAGAATTTGGAGGTGTTTGCGTCAATATTGTGTGATAAAACCTTCCACCCTCAGCGCCCGCCATGCCCTAGGTTCTCCCGTCCGGGTGTGTGTGTGTGTGTGTGTGTGTGTGTGTGTGTGTGTGTGTGTCTGTGTGTGTGTCTGTGTGTGTGTGTCTGTGTGTGTCTGTGTGTGTGTGTGTGTCTGTGTGTGTACACACACACGTATCCATCCATCTGCCTTGTCTGCACACGGGCGTGCCCGTGCGGTCCTAGGCCGGACGCCTCCTGACAGCAGGAGGGCTTATTCAGAAGGATGCTCTGCCTGGCACACAGTAGGCGCTCGATAAATGCTCCCTGACTTGCCTCGCCAAGCCCTAAAGACGCGAACCCGACCTAAGCGGACGTCCCCTCCTTCGTGACGGCTCATGTCGGGGACTCTATCTTGGGGCAGTACCCAGGTCCTAAAAGGCCTCGCTGCTCCCCCCCGCAGGACTCGAACTCGACGCCCGGGCCGCGGTGTGGACGCAGCGCTCGGCGGCGCCGGGCACGCTGCCTCTTCGGCGGATGAATTCTTAGCGTTAAGGGAAGTTTCTGGTTTGGGGTCGCTAATGGAGGAGGCCCTGCCCACCGCCTCCCCCGAAGTCTCGGGCCCCAAACTAACTTTTGGAAAAGCCACTCCCGGCCTCTACCGCCGGTCCTCCGGGGCAGGTAACCCGTGCAGACGGAGCGCCGGCAGGGCCGGCCAGGGCACGGCGGGCTGCGCAGCGGGAGGGCGACACGGCCCAGGAGGAGGCGACGGCCCGGGCGTCCGTGGGGTCGCGGGAAGGCGACGGCTCGATCGCGCCGGGCCGGGCCGGGCCGGGCCGGCTCCGCGGTTAGGCCCGCGACCCCCGCCCACCCCTCCTCGCCGGCGTTCGTGCCCCCCGCCCCTCCCCCGCCTCCTCACCTCGAACTCTCTTCAGCGCAATGGGGTCCTTCTCCTGTTCTGCTGACATTACAGACTGCAAAGCATGACTCCCCCCCAGGCAGCGGGAATCGCGTCTCTCGGATGCTGCTGCCGCCGCCGCCTCCTCTCGCCGCCGCCGCCGCTGGGGCCGCTGCTGCTCCCGGGGCCGCCGCCGCCGAGCCCGGAGACGGCCAAGGGCGCGGGGGACGCGGGCCCGACTTTGCAAAGTTTGGCAGGAGGACCGGGCCTAGGGGCGGCCTGGCCCGCGGGGGGTCGGCGGCTCAGGGACGGCGGTGAGGACCGCGGCCTGGGGGCGGCCCCCTGCCTGGGGCCGGCGGCATGTGCGGGGGCCGAGCCCGCCGCCACCGCCTCCGCGCCGGGCGCCGCAGGGGCCGCTGACAGCGGGAGGCGGGAGGTCCGGGCCCGGGTCGGCTCTCGCGCACACACGCTCACACGCGCACACTCGCGCCCACTCACACTCCCTCACTCACACGGCGCCCTCCGAGCAGAGCCCTGCCGCCAGCTCCCCGGCGGCGCCCAGACACAAAAGCCGCCGGCTCCCGGGCCGGGCGAGGGACGTGGCCCAGCCCCGCGGCTTCCCCTGCCCTAGCTCCTCAGCCCCGCACGGGGATGGGCCGCAGGGGCAGGGGGAGGGGGCCCCGCTCCCTCATCCCCTCGTCGTCGCGCCCCTCCCCCGCCGCCGCCGCCTCTCCCCGCGCTCCACGTTCAGAGCCGTCCCAGCCCCCACCCGCCACAGCGGGCCCTCCCGCCGCCGCCGGGCGCGCGCTCCTCCGCCTCTGGCCAAATGCAGCGGGGGAGGATGTGTGGATGTGGCTGCCCCGCCACGCGCGCACACCCACACACATAGACACACACTCACGCGCGCGCACACACGCACGCCCCCAAACGCCCTCCCCCCGCCCTACTCCCCACCCCCGGGTGGGAGGAGGTCTGGGTGCTCGGGGTCCGGTGCCCGCTCGCCCCGAAGCGAGGTGCGGGCCCTCGTCGTGACCGCCACCCGCGCTGCCTAAGCGCTCGGTTTCTGCAGCGCCAGCCCGGGTGCCACGCTCTTCTGCCCACCTACCCCGGGGGCCTGCCGCCAGCCTGCCAGCCTGCGCCGGCCCCTGGGCACCGTCGCGGGAGCGCTCACACCCCTTGTGCGAAGGGGGGGGGGGGGGGTTCCAAAGAACTGGCAGCGGAAAACTTCTGGGGGGAGGAAAGCAGGTTAGCTGCCCCAGCCTCGGGGCACGAGGACCGGAGAAGGAAATCCGGGTCCGAGGAAACTTCGCCAAGCAGCCACCGAAGTGGGCTTTGTGTTTGAGGGATGCGTCAGTGACACAAACCCCAGGGCTGCCACGCGTGACTCGGAGGGCCCCCACGGCCAGACCTGGCATGGTTTTCCATGAAGGTCTAAGGCGTTAAGAAGTCCAGTGAGATTGGGCCCTGGTCTGTGTCCGAAGGCAATGCCCTGCTCCCCCCGCACCCCCAGCTCTGCACCGCCCCCTCTCCACCCTCACCTGGGCACCCCCACCTCTGCACCGCTCCCTCTCCACCCTCACCTGGGCACCTCCACCTCTGCACCACCCCCTCTCCATCCTCACCTGGGCACCCCCCCGCACCGCACCCCCACCTCTGCACCGCCCCCTCTCCACCCTCACCTGGGCACCCCCCCACTCCGCACCCCCACCTCTGCACCGCCCCCTCTCCACCCTCACCTGGGCACCCCCCCGCACCGCACCCTCCCACCTCTGCACCCCCCTCCGCACCCCCTGCACCCCAGTCTGGACTTGTGCAGAGCTCGGTGCTCCATCCGTACCCCAAACATCCGCCCTGAGGTTTAGCAGCAGTTGTAGCTGAGGAATGGTGTGTGTCTCGGAGAGCTGAAGTTATTCCTGCCGGTGTAGCCTGCTTTGGGTCGTTCTCACCCAAACCCACCTTTTGGCCACCTCTGTTTTCATCCGGCCATGGACTATCTTTAAAGCGCTCCTGTTGCAAGTCCCCGCACCTCTCTGCCCTGCTCCCAACCCTGCTTTCCAGACTTTTTGGGCTAACCCTGCTCACGGCTCTTCCACCGCCTTTGCTTAAACGGTTCTGCCCACCGAAATGCCTGCCCTCCCTTTAGTGCCCCAATTATCTTATCCTTAAAGGTACATCTCTAATGCCTCCTTCTTCACGACACCTTTCTCTGATCCTGCCGACTGGAAGAATCTCTGAGGGTCCCCTCAGAAGCCCTGTAACTCCTTGTGCCACTCTCTTGGCACCATTTGACAATATGCTCCCTTGTGTAATAAACTGTGGACTTGTTTTATCCTTCTAGGAATGGCACACTCCTTCAGGGCAAAGGACCATGTCTTCTGTACCTTCTCAGTGCCTTATGATGTAATAGGCAGTGAATTAAAATTGGACGAATATATGAATTTAATCGGACAGCTCCCAGCTCTTGATAGCCTCTTTTACAGGTGACACATTCATTCAGATCAACACAGTACTACCAAGATAACAGAACCTAAAAATCAAACCAGTCTCTGAATAATCAAAATATCTTTCTTTTTTAACCACCCAAAATTGGCACATTTGTGGGGAGTTATGGAAGTTCTGTTTTTTCAAAGGAGGAGGCAGGCCTAGGGAAAGTTGTCACTTCTTTAAAAATTTTAGAAACTCTAGGGGGAAGTGGGATTTCAGGAACTTAGATGAATTGGATATTAGGTCGTTTTAAGAGTCAAATTGTGGAAGATACTTCATATGATGACATATCTTAGGAAAAGGATGGAAATTGACATCCCATGGCAATGAGTAGACAGAGGGAGTTTCAAGGCGGGGGGAGCAAGGTAGAAAATATGGAAACTATGGAAAGATGAGAAAAGTAAAGTAGGTCCCATAAAGACATAAAGGATGTCTTAGAGACATCCAGTAATGACCTTGAGTTTTTTATAATAGATGGCAACAAGATTTAAAGTGCAAAATCACAAAATCATGATTGGATGGGACCTCAGAGTCTACCTATCCTAACCCCCACACCAGTTTTATATTTAATAACATCCCCAGCAAAGGATCATCCAAGCACCACTTAAATACTTCCAGCTATAGAGAAGTCACTAACTATGAAACAGCACATTGTGCTTTTTGCATCTATACCTTTAGCACTGCTTCTAGTTTAGGCCAGCAGTATAAATTTATAACTCCTTCCCACATTTGAACGTAGTTATCAACCCCTAAATGTTCTCTTCAATCACTCAATCCTCTTTTGGCATTGTTCTGAGGGCCTGCTCCATTCTTGTAACCCTTCTCTGAATGTATTTTAGCTTGTTAATGCCCCTCTAAAAATGGGTTGCCCAGAAATGGACATAATATTCCAAAGGCAGAATACAAAGCAATCATTTCCCTCCATCTAAACATTATGCTTTTATTAATACTGTCAACAATCATTGTAATTATGTTGTTTCAGTTGTTTCTGACTCTTCATGACACCATTTGGGGTTTTCTTGGCAAAGATACTAGAGTGGTTTGCCATTTCCTTCTCCAGCTCATTTTGCAGATGAGGAAACTGAGGCACACAGAGTTAAGTGACTTGCCCAGGGTCACACAGCTAGTCAGTGTCTGAGGCTGTATTAGAACTGAGGTCTTCCTGTCTCCGGGCCCAATGCTCTGTCCATTAGACCACTTAGCCCAGAACACAATTATGTTAGCTTTTTTTTTTTTGGCTGCTGTAACACACTAGCTAGCTAAGTTTGTGGTTCACTAAAATCCTTATGCCTTCCCTAAGGTTCTTTTTAGTTTTGCAAAGATTCCTTAAGTTCCAACTATGTAAAAGTAACTAGAAAAGAGAAAAATGAAACTTCCTTCCCTCCCTTAATGAGCTTACATTCTACTAGAGGGATACAATTGTTGTTGTGTTTGTCCTTCATTCTCCAAGAGGACCATGATATCAGGGAGATGATGGCATGACTTGCAGTTGACTTTGATTTGAGTGAGGGAGGGCTGTGTAGGTCACCAGCCTCACTTCTCCTCCAGAGCCATCCGAATTCAGTGACACGATATTCATCAGGATGACTGGAGATGACCCAGGATGAGGCAATTGGGGTTACACAGCTAGTGAGTGTCAAGTGTCTGAGGTGAAATTTGAACTCAGGTCCTCCTGACTCTTGCACTGGTGCTCTATCCATTGCACCACCTAGCTGCCCCCTTTTCTAATGGTAAGGGGGAGGGAGAGAGAATAAATTTTAGTTAATTAAATTTTTTAATGTCATGCCAAGGATTTTATAATTAAAATTCTATGAAAAATTTGGGAGACACTGGAGGTTTTGAACCAAAGACGGATACAGCTCTATGCCTAGGAAGAAATTTTGGTAGCTACGTGAAGTATGGCTTGTATAGGGAAGAGGCTAGAAGCAGAGAGACCAATTAAAAGCCATTATCACAGTTCCATCAGTCTGCACTCTGAGCTCATCACCTCTCTGTTAGGAAGTATGGTCAACCATATTTCCAGAGGACCAGTGTTGTAAAAGTGTGCTCCCTATGCTCCTGACAAAAAGGTGATAGGGTAAATATGCAGAATAAGACATAAAAGCTTTTACATGTGACTGCAGGAATTTGTTTTTGCTTTACTGCACTTATTTGTTACAATAGCTTTGGGGTTTTTTTTTTTTTGGAGCAGGGTAAAAAAGAAAAGAAACGCTAGTTAATTTTTTAAACATTTATCAAATTAAATGTTTTCGTTGTTCTCCATTTTAAATCTGTTCACATAAGTCTTCATACTTCTCTGAATCCTACATATTTGTTTTTTTTCCCTTATGACATAGTTATAGTCTACATTGTTTATGCACCATGGTTTGTTTAACTGATCGATCCTCTAACAATGGGCACCTACTTTGTTTTTTGGTTCTTTTCTACAAAAAGTGATGCTACGAATATTTTGGAATTTGTGAACTTTTTTTCTTTCTTTGGCCTCCTTGGAATAGATGCCCGGTAGTGAAATCTCTAAGTGGACGGATGATGAACTTTTTTTTTCCAAATTTTTTTTCCAGAATCTTTGGACTGATTTATTCTGTGTATTAGTGTGCCTTTCTTTCTAGTACTGCTCATCTCTTGTCACCTTTACCAAGTTGTTGAATGTGAGGTGAAATCTGAGTTGTTTTGATTTACATTCTCTTAGTATTAATGATCTGGACCTTGCTTTCATGTTAATAGTTTATGATTCTTCTTTTGAGAACAGTTTGTTCAAATCCATTGATAATAGATCCATTGACTCTTGAATCAACTGAATGGTCTTTCACCTGACTGAATTTTTCACCTGTCATTTACATTATCCAGAGTTAGGTAAACTTTATTTGAGAAAGAAAAAAAATTATCTTTCAGTTGTTTTTACACTTTAAAAATTATTCATTTTACTTTGAGATAAAAATAAGTGAGTTTTCTTCTTTTTGTTAAGTCCCTATTGTCTGTTGACTGCTTTCAAGGATGTAAGTGATGAGTAGATCCCGTTCAGTCTGGCAATCCCCAAAGCCATATCCATGTCTCCTATGTGGAAAATAATACTTGGAGTTCGAGTAGTTATTGCCATCCCAAGGATTAAAATTGAGAGTAGTCCTAAAGATAACCACTACCGTGGTGATGACTTCATCTGTGGAAGTTTTTTTGCAGTAGTAAATACCCAGGAACTACATCCTAGCAGCCATAATCCCTGGTTAGTGAAGTGATGTCCCCAAAAAGTCTTCCAAACAGAGTTACTTTTCATACTCAAATACCTCTTTCCCCCATTGCAAGAAAAGTTATAGCAATTTTAAAGACAAATTTAAATTACTTTGGACCACTGACATTTAAAGAATTCTCTGACAATTTTGTTGAGAGGCAACTGTGTTTTAAATAGTAGTGGAACTGGGGATAGAAGATTTCAATTTGTTTATTTTATACTCACTATGTTCAAGGTACTATGCTCAAAGCATTAAATATGAAGAGAAAAATGAAACAATCCCTTCCCTCAAGCAGCTTACATTCTAGTGGGGGTGGGGGAGTATAGCACATGAACAAGTAACTGCAAAATTTATAAAAAGTATTTTTTTAAAGGAGGACTAATAACTGCATAGATCAGGAAATGCCTCATAGAGGGGATGGCATCTGGGCTGTACTACAAGGGAGTCTAGGGGTCCTCTGATGTGGGAGTAAGAAGACAATTCATTCCAGACATCAGGAACCACTTGTGCAAAGGCATAGAAAGATGAAGTAGCAGGCCATTTTGATTAGAATGGAGAGGGTTGGAAGGGCAATAGTATGAAATTAAGTTGGAAAGACAGATGGGAACCAGATTGTGAAGGAATTTAGATGGCAGACTAAAAGTTTGCCTTTTATCCTAGGGGCAAGAGTGAACCAATGAAGATTTGTAAGCATTGGGATAAAATAGTTGGGGCTGCCTTTGGGGAATATCAGTTTAGCAGCTGTGTGGAGGCTGGGTTGAAGAGGAGAGAAACTCGAAGCAGAGGGACAATTACAAAACTATTGTTATTGTAGAATAATTTTTTAGTCATGTCCAACTCCCTGTGACCTCATTTGGGGTGTTCTTGGTAAAGATACCAAAGTAGTTTGCCGTTTCCTTCTCTAGCTCATTTTACAGTTGAAGAAACTGAAACAAACAGGGTTAAGTGACTTACCCAACGTTACACAACTAGTGTCTGAGACCAGATTTAAACTCAGGTCTTTGTGACACCAGGGTTGTATCCACTGTGCCACTTAGGTGAACTATGGTGGATATTGTGTGGATGAAGAGAGGAGGACAGATCTGATGTTATGAATATTAGCAAGACTTGATAAATGATTGATTCTGCGATTAAAGGAAAAGAAAGAGCCAAGGAGGACTCCAAGACTGTTAACCTACATGACTGGAAGAGTGACAGGATTCTGAACAGAAATTCTATAGGGAAGTTTGGAAGAGGAATTGTTTTTAGGGACATATGAGTTCCATTTTAGATATGTTGAATTAGATAGGCCTGTCAGATATCCAGGCAGAGATGTCTAGTGGATAGGTAAGAATTCAGGTGAAAATGTAGCTAGGACTGGATTGATAGATTTGGATTATAACTAAGCCCAAGTAAGCTGATCAGATCGCCAAAGATAAATGTGTATACAGAGATGAAAACTCGCAACTGAGCCTTGGAAGATGTCTACAAATAATAATAAAAATAACACTAAAATAGGTTTACAGAGTACTTTGCAAATATTATCTCATTTGTTTCTCACAACAACCATGGGAAGTAGGTACTTTTATTATCCCTGTTCTAACAGAGGAGGAGACTGCGGCAGACAGAGGTTAAGTGGTTTGTTTAGGGTCCAGGGTCACAGAACTAAGAATAGATTTGAGCTCAGGTCCTATTCTCTTTCTGTTGTACCACCTAGCGGTCTACCACACTTGGTAGGTGGAGAAGGGTGATCTTCATAAGGATGAATTGTCAGAAAATTAGGAAAACAAAGTACAAATAATGTCACAGAAGACAAAAAAGAGGCAAGATCCAAGAGGTAAAAGTGAATAATAGTATAGAAAACTTTAGAGAGATAAAAAAAGAATGAGGAATGAGAAAAAGCTATTGGATGGAGCCGATGAGAACTCTGGCAACTTTAGAGATAAGAGTTTCATTCAGTGGTAGTGTTAGAAGTCAGGCTGCAAGGAACTGAGAAGTAAGAACTAAAGAAAAGAAGATATAATAAATGACTCTTAGGATTTTGAGTTAAAAAAGGAGACCATACATAGGATGTGAGTTTGAGGGAATGGTAGGGTTAAATGAAGATTCTTTAAGGATAGGGTACATTTAACATGTTTGTAGGTGACAGGGAAAGCACCATTGGATTAGGAGAGATTAAAGATGAAAGAGAAGAAATGATCAAGGGAGCAAGCTTTTGGAAGAGAGGGAAGGAGGTAATATCAAGATCTTGAGTGGAGGGTTAGATTTGGCCAGGAGGAACCTACTGCTTTATCAAATACTGGGAAAAAGGAGGAGGGTCACAATGAAGAGTTTTGAGGTATAGAAAGGGAAAAGAGGGGGCTCATGGAAGATGGCCACTTTTTTTCTCAATAAAATAGGTGAAGGTAGTAAGGTAGAGCTTTCCTGAATGGGGGGGAATATAAAGATGTCTGAGAAGAGAGAAGATTTGGAAAGACATATGAGAAAGTATGATTGCCTGTCAGGGAAGAATATAAGGATTGTCAAGCAGCAGCGTGGGTCTAGGTAACATAAGTTTGTAATGAACCCTGTTGGCTTGGTTGCATTACTTTCTCCAGGAGCATCATGTGAGTATAAATGAAGAAAGTGAATTGTGGGAGGAGGAAGGTAACCCAGAATTGGGGTCTAGCACGATATGTTTGATGACAGAACAAGAAAATAAAAGAATATGTGGTTGTACTGGCCAACTGAAGGGAGGGAAATGAGACCAGAGCATGAGAAAAGGGTCTGGATATGTGATGATGAATAAAAGGTTTGGGTTGGTAGGGTTGAGGTAGAGAGTAGGATCTTCTGATAGGATGCATTAATTTTAGAGTTCTGGATCATGGAGCTGGAACAGTTATGAGTATTGATCAGATCAAAGTTATGACCATTCCCATATGTGGCTGAGGTGGAGTTAAGATGGAGGTCAAATTGATAAACTGGTTTGAGATGTGTTGAGATGTCTGCTACCTATTGTAACCTATTTGTGCCTCTGCTTCCTCATCTTTAAAATGGAGATGATAATACTTACAATATCTATCAGGAATCTAGCCTTTTGAGAAAAGGGGAGTTTGGGGGATGCAATAGTCCCTTGGAGAGAAGAGGGTTAAACATATAGCCCTTTCCCCCACCCCCCAAAGATGGAGGAAAAAACAAGGGATTAAAACCATGATACAGGTAAACAAAAGACTTGGATGTGCCAAGTGCTATGCTGAGCACTTTGCAGATATTATCTCATTTGATCTATTACTGAGAGTTATTCAGACAGTGATGTTTGATAGGAAGGGAGTTGTCAGCCTAACCACCCCAAGTATATTTCTCTGTCAGGAATCCCAAGCGCTCAGGGCAACACCATAAAGAGAGAATTAATGAATATTTGGGATAAAAAAGTGGGATACCCTGGGATGACTTGTAGAACTAGTAATCATGAATTTATTTTCCCTCCTGGAGAAGTTAAGTCTCTGGATACCTATATGACTCTTTAGGGCGAATGCAATACTCACTGAAATATTTGGAAAATACTCCTCTGGCAGTTTCAGTGCTTTTCCCTTCTGAGTGGAATTCAAAATCATAGAGGAGTGCTATAATTCTGCATAGGGCTGTGGAGCAAGGTGGATCTGCTGTAGCCAATGGCTTTTTCTCATTCCTCATTCTTTTTTTATCTCTTTGAGGTTTTTTATACTATTACTCACCTCTACCTCTTGGATCCTGCCTCTTTTTTGTCTTGTGTGACATTATTTGTTCTTTGTTTTCCTAATTTTCTGACAATTCATCCTTATGAAGATCACCCTTCTCCACCTACTAAGTGTGGTAGGCAGCTAGGTGGCACAATGGAAACAGAATAGTACCTGAGCTCAAGAGCTCAGGAGGAAGAGAGTTGTATTGATTATCTATGGGCTTCTAAGAATCTTTTATGTCCTTTCTTCATTTTCTATACAGTAAAATGAAGCTGTTCTATATCCAATATACATTGTGACCTTGGAGGTTTTTATGAGTTGAAATCATTTTTCCTAGATCCATGAAGATGTAGATATAAACTAGATTCAAACTATATTTGAAGATTTCCCAGAAGGAACTGGGTGGGACAAACAAAGAATGATTTGTGGGACTGCTCCCAAGGCTGAACTCAGTATTTGAAAGTCCAGAAGCGGGGTGCTGAACCATAGGTTACTTAAAAATATGAGGTTTGGGATTAGAGCACCTTGGGGTCACTGAAAACTCTGCATTTTCACAATGCAATCATGCTGCACTCTTACTCCTTGACAATTTTTGATTAAACTCTTTGTCCACCTGTAGTACTTATTCATGATATGTGTGTGTGTATGTATGTGTGTATTATATATTATACATAATCATTACATGTATTATCATAATTAAATATTACAATTATATATAATTGTATTGCATATGATTTTGGGGACAATATTCATTTTTTATCCATTTGGTTTTTCCTGTGTGGATTGTTGGACTGATCTTTTTTGAATAATTGTGAATATCATTGAGGAAGGCCTATAGTGTCCTAAGGCTTGATGCAATTAGCATAATGTCACTGGCAATTAAGAACATCTGGAAGACTACTACAATCTATAAGGAATCCTTCTTTCAGACATCTTTTATAACTGCAACAAAAACCTTTGGTGAACATGTCTCCCTATTTTATGCCTCACTTCATAGTGACAATTATTTCAATGATTGTATCTATCAATGACCCTTGTATTATCTTAATATAGAAGTCAATCCATGGCCATTTATTTAGGGAGGAAAAACATCTGTATTTAAGAACAACTCTGGCACATTTCCCAGAAATGTCTATTTGGAAAAATAAAGGCAGATGATTTAAAATAAGCTGTCAAGTAGGCTCTTTGAATTCTGTTAACATATTCAGGAAATTTCCAGGACAAGATACTAACATATCAGTGCAATTTCTTCAGGATCTTTGTATTTCAAATGAATTAAAACCTATTTTCTTTATTACTGTAAACACACAATATGGCTAAAGAAACTAAGCTATAATTTTTTGTTAGGGGGAAGTGGGAGAAAAGGCATCAGCCTTTGTGATTTTCATTGAGCAGAGGACAATGATGATAGAGGTTAAAAATAGTTTGTACACCACCATTCCAGTCAGCTCCTTTTCTATAGAAGAAAGTAGATATTTGCTCCAACTGGGGGGTGGGGTATGAAAAAAATACAAGAATTAAAATGGGTTTTTGAGCATAAGTTAGAAGTGAACTGAAGGATTCAGAGGAGACAGTATGAAAGAGTAAAGTTAAAAGAAGGAGTTCGAAGAACACCTTTCATTTTAACCTGGAAATCAGCTTCCTTCTAGGAACAGCCTTGCTAAAGGGAAGAACTTTATAACCATTGGCTAGAAGAGCTGGCTGGCGGCGGAGTTCCTGAGACACTGACTGAAGGTACTGACTGGGGAGAGCTGTAGACTTCTACTGCATAGAAGGGGTTAATGTTAACCATGATATCCCCAGTGAATTGTGTACATAATAACAGGTGGTCCTGAAGATACCACCTCAGCTAAAAACGATAGCGGAGATCCAGTAGAGAGATGAAAGAATTGGCTGAAAAGAGTTGTAGACCTTCCTTACTGATAAGAAGCTTGCTAACCACAGGACCCTAAAGAAGAGGTGTAGAATCAGGTCTCTCTGAAGACAGATGAAGACAGCTGGAGTGAAGATGAAATTTCTAACGAGGAGAGTGGAAAACCACACCCAAAGGGGGCAGACAGAGATCAAACTGGCAGGGGGCAGGTCTGGCAGAGAGTAGGGTAATGACATCATCCAAAGATATTGATAGCTCTGCAGAATTGGAGGTATAACTTACCCCTTCATGTGTGTGCTCTGGCCACATGTGTTCTCCACGTGTGTGTGACAACTATGTATGTTCACTCTCCTCATTAAGGGTATATGTATTTGTGGGAGAATGAGTTCAAGGTTTATGGGGCAAATGTTCTATTGCTACTCTAATTACTATGCTATTTTATTAAATGCCTTTGATTTTTAACAGGGTGACCTCTGGCTTAGTAGTAAAAGTGAACATGTTGGCCAGAGCTTGTAAACTATGGTTTGCAGAGGATTCTGATCCACAAAGTACCTGGAACCTGGGGCAGCTTTCTGGGGGTCTGTGCCAATGCAACTAATATACCAGAAGAAGTCAAATTTCTTTTATGATAATAGAAAGACATTTGATTTTTCAGGCAATAAAGTGTTGCCAGCATAAGCAGACTGTAGCACTGTGGGTGCCTGAGAAGTCTTTCAGAATAAGCAAGATGTGTGTGTATTTGTGAATGAAACACAGTTGGATTGGGGCACCTAGGAAACAGTCAAAACATAGCTGTTAGAGCTGCACAATGAAAACATGAAGCAATCGGCTCTTTAGGAAATCTTCTTAAAATAAAGCCCATGTTTCCATCTCAATCCCTTTTAGGAAGGGCCAAGAAGTCTTTTTCCAGTAACATATGTGAGAGAGACAGAGTAAGACAGAGATACAGAGGCGGAGACAGAGACAGGGAGTGTGTGTATGTCTGTGTGTGAATGTGTGTGTATGTGTGTGTGTTTAAATCAGGGCCCTCAGAAAAAGCAATGCAAATGACTAAATCTGTACCTTTAAACCTTATAGTAATTATACATACAATAGAGTAGCTAAGTGGCACAGTGGATAGAGTGATGGGCCTGGATTCAGGACCTGAGATCAAATCCAGCCTCAGATACTTACTAACTGTGTGGCCTTGGGAAAGTCACGTAACCCTATGTGCCTCAGTTTCCTCATGTGTAAAATGAGAAGGAAATGGCAAACCACTCCAGTATTTTTGCCAAGAAAATTCCTAATAGAGTTACAAAGAGTCAGACATGACTGAAATGACTAAACAACAAATCGCACACACACACACACATTTATATACAATACAATTTGTGGATTTAAGAGTAGATGGCCACCATCCTGGTATGACTTGAATAGATGGTAGGAATCACTGCATAAAAAATGTCAACCTTACTACTTAATTAAAGCTTTTAATTTTAACTAAAACTTCATTCTTTTCAGTATTAAAATCTCATAGTCTTTAAGAATCAATGAAAATGTAAATACCCCCAAAATAATCATATCTTAAACTAACACCTTAGCTGGGCTGAATTGATAGGCACTGCAGAGTCACAGTCAGGTTTTGCTCTGTGTTTGGCATTTTTTGGAGGGAGGAGAGCCTAGGTAGGAGGAGGGAAGAGGACAGTTGGAAGAGAGGGTAGAAAGGACAGGTTGTGTAATGAATATATGCATTTGTATGAAAACATATTCCCAGATATATACAGGTGAAAGGGAGAGAAGGAGAGAAAGAGGAGGAGGGAGAAAGAGAGAAAGAAAACTATACTATTGTAGTAGACAGAATATTGACCTCAGAATTAGGAAGATCCAGCTTCAAATACTTACTAGTTCTATGACCTTGGGCAAATCTATTAACCTCCTTTTGCATGCCTCAGGTAGCACCCTAGGATGTAACTACTGAAGTCAAAGGTTGTTTGGCAGAAGTGAGGTTTGGATATTTAAATGCATAGATATACACACACATATATACATATACATGGGTATCTGTATGTATATATGTATGTATGCGTGCATGCATGCATGTATAGTGAACTGGAATCATGCCTCAAACACTCATTAGCTGTCTAACGCTAGACAAGTCAACCCCTCTCAAGTCTCCATTTCTTCACCTATAAAACTAATCAAGAAGCATTTATTAAGCATCTACTTGATATTCGAGGAATGCAAAAGCAAAGAACAAAAGAATCCTATTCTCAAGGAATTTTCATTCTATTAAGAAGATATGTGTGTATGTAAAATAAATACACAGTGTAAATATAGAATAAGGCAGTTATATAAGGCAGTCAAATACAAAGGAGTTAGGGAGGGAGAGCACAAGCTCCTGTGGGGAGATAAGAAAACGTTTCATGTAAGACGTGATGTTTAAGCTGCATCTTGAAGGAATAGCAGGATTTTCTGAGGGGAGAGGTAAAAAGGGAGTGCATTACAGGCATGGTGATGGCATAGGCAAAGTCCTGGAGAAGGGAGATGAGTTGTAATATGTCAAAATCAGAGAGGTCAGTTTGGTTCGATCACAGAAAGGGGAATGATAGAACAAAGTTGTGAGAAGTTTCAAAAACCAGAAGAGTTATGTTTTACCCTCAAGGCAAGAGGTAGTCACTGAAGCTTATTCCATAGAGGAGTGGCACGATCAGTCTTATGCTTTAGGAAAATTCCTTTGGCAGTTCTGTGTGGAGGATGGATCAGACACAGACTACAGAAAGATGTGAGAGAAGGAAAACAACTGAAACACCATTGTGAGAGTCTAGGCAAGAGAGGAGGATCCAAGTTAAGATGTTGGTTGTGTGAACAGGGGAAAGGGTTTGTTTGCAAGGTTTGTTTCTACTTATATAAGTAGAAATAACAAGGTCTAGTTACTAACCTACTATATGGGTTGAAGGAGAGTAGAGCTTTGTGTCCGTGACACTGGAAGAACAGTAGTATCTTCCACAGAAACAAGGAAGTTTGAAAGAGGAATGGGTTTGGGAGAAAAGATTGTGGGTTATGTTTTGGCCATGTTCGATTTGAGATGTCCCCAGAACACCCAGTTTGAAATGTCCCCTAGGCACTGGGGAAGCATGACTGATGCTGAAGAGAGAGACTGGGACTGAGTCAACTGAATAAAGGTGATAGTTAAGTTGGGAGGAGCCATTTATAATGGAGATAATAGTAGCACCTACATCACAATACTGTGAATAACAAATGAATGAAATGAATATGTAAAGCACCTTGCAAAACTTGGAATACCCTAGGTGAGTTGCTATTACTACTACTGGTTACACCACCACCACCACCACTATTACTACTACTACTACTACTACTACTACTACTACTACTACTACTACTACTACTACTGCTGCTGCTGCTGCTGCTGCTGCTGCTTTTTCTTCTATTATTTTATACAACATTTATCTGGCATGCTTAGAGAATGGGTTATGATTAGCTGGCTATTTCTATACAGTGATTACATTTACCATGCATGAAGCTATAATACCTAATTTATCTGGCATCATTGAGAAAGGATCTATTTCATGTAAGTGAACAAAGTAAGGGAAGCTTGTCCCCTTTAAAAACAAACCTTTCTTATTTTAACCATTTTTAATGGAAATTTTTCTGGAACGCATTTCATATTCTGCTTTCTTAAGCAGTTTGGAGCGACTCATATATTACAGTCATACCGGTTACACTAATATTATTACTTATAGAATTTTAATGCATGTCTGCTTTTAGCAGGTACAGACTAGTCGTTCTTTCATCTAGGGCTTTGGCATATAGGGATATCAGGTGCTACTGCTGTCCTGGAAGAAGGGGCGTTTAGGTCTCAAAAGTCTCCTCCAGCTGGTTCTTAGAGCTCTATAGCCCCTACTCCTCCTGCTCTGCATGGTTTCCCACCCTAATCTCTTAATGTCTATGTGATTTGTTACTATATTACTAAAATTTATCTTATATATATGTGTATATACACGTACAAAATGTACATGTATATACATACGTACATACGTACACACACACTTTAGAAAAGCTTTCATTGGGAAGACTTGGACAAAAGTCGGACTGAAGGAGCAGGCCCTTAAGGATGGCTTGGGAGCAGCGTCATGGAAAGGATTACAGGCATCAATGAGATCGCAGTGGAGCATGTGAAATACCAATAACAACAACATTTATATGGTGCTTTAAGGCTGACAAAATGCTTTACAGATACAATTTCATTTAAATACTGTTATTATCTCCATTTTGCGGATGACTCGCCTGGGGTTACACAGCTAGTAAATGTCTGAAGCTGTATTTGAACTCAGGTCTTCTGACTCCAGGTCCACTGAACCACTTAGAAAGCCACATGCTGTAAAATATATAGCTATATCACTTACAGCTGACTAAAGATGGTATTTGTTACTATAAAAAGCACGAGATCCAGTGCTTATGAGTTCCATCTCCTTCTATGACATCATTTCTTTTTTTTTAAATTTATTTACTTATTTAACTTTTAACATTCATTTTCACAGAATTTTGGGCTCCAAATTTTCTCCCCCCTTGTCCCCTCCCCCCACCCCAAAACACCGATCATTCCAATTGCCCCCATCACCAATCTGCTCTCCCCTCCATCATTCCTCTCTGCCCTTGTCTCTATCCTCTCCTCTGTTCTGTAGGGCCAAATAATTTTCTATACCCCTTTACCTGTATTTCTTATTTCCTAGCGGCAAGAACAGTACTCAACAGTTGTTCCTAAAACTTTGAGTTCCAACTTCTTTTCCTCCATCCCTCCCCACCCCCTCCCTTTGGAAGGCAAGCAATTCAATATAGGCCATATCTGTGTAGTTGTGCAAATGACTTCCATAATGGTCGTGTTGTCTAAGACTAACTATATTTCCCTCCATCCTATCCTGCCCCCAATTACTTCTATTCTCTCTTTTGATCCTGTCCCTCCCTGTGAGTGTCGACCTCAAATTGCACTCTCCTCCCCATGCCCTCCCTTCCATCGTCCCCCCCACCCTGTTTATCCCCTTATCTCCCACTTTCCTATATTGTAAGATAGGTTTTCATACCAAAATGAGTGTGCATTTTATTCCTTCCTTTAGTGGAATGTGATGAGAGTAAACTTCATGTTTTTCTCTTACCTCCTCTCTTTTTCCCCAAACTAAAAAGTCTTTTGCTTGCCTCTTTTATGAGAGATAATTTGCCCCATTCCATTTCTCCCTTTCTCCTCCCATATATTTCTCTCTCACTGCTTGATTTCATTTTTTTTTTAAGATATGATCCCATCCTCTTCAATTCACTCTGCGCACTCTGTCTCTATGTGTGTGTGCGTGTGCATGTGTGTGTGTGTAATCCCACCCAGTACCCAGATACTGAATAGTTTCACGAGTTACTAATATTGTCTTTCCATGTAGGAATGTAAACAGTTCAACTCTAGTAAGTCCCTTATGACTTCTCTTTGCTGTTCACCTTTTCATGCTTCTCTTCATTCTTGTGTTTGAAAGTCAAATTTTCTTTTCAGCTCTGGTCTTTTCATCAAGAATGCTTGAAAGTCCTCTATTTCATTGAAAGACCAATTTTTCCCCTGAAGTATTATACTCAGTTTTGCTGGGTAGGTGATTCTTGGTTTTAGTCCTGGTTCCTTTGACTTCTGGAATATCCTATTCCATGCCCTTCGATCCCTTAATGTAGAGGCTGCTAGATCTTGTGTTATCCTGATTGTATTTCCACAATACTTGAATTGTTTCTTTCTAGCTGCTTGCAATATTTTCTCCTTGACCTGGGAACTCTGGAATTTGGCCACAATGTTCCTAGGAGTTTCTCTTTTTGGATCTTTTTCAGGTGGTGATCGGTGGATTCTTTCAATATTTATTTTGCCCTCTGGTTCTAGAATATTAGGGCAGTTTTCCTTGATAATTTCATGAAAGATGATGTCTAGGCTCTTTTTTTGATCATGGCTTTCAGGTAGTCCCATAATTTTTAAATTGTCTCTCCTGGATCTATTTTCCAGGTCAGTTGTTTTTCCAATGAGATATTTCACATTATCTTCCCTTTTTTCATTCTTTTGGTTTTGTTTTGTGATTTCTTGGTTTCTCATAAAGTCATTAGCCTCCATCTGTTCCATTCTAATTTTGAAAGAACTATTTTCTTCAGTGAGCTTTTGAATCTCCTTTTCCATTTGGCTAATTCTGCTTTTGAAAGCATTCTTCTCCTCATTGGCTTCTTGAACCTCCTTTGCCAATTGAGTTTGCCTATTTTTCAGGGTGTTATTTTCTTCAGCATTTTTTTGGGTCTTCTTTAGCAGGGTGCTGATCTGCTGTTCATACTTTGCTTGCACGTCTTTCATTTCTCTTCCCAGTTTTTCCTCCACCTCTCTAACATAATTTTCAAAATTTTCTGAGCTCTTTTTGAGCTTTTCCATGGTCTGAACCCATTGAGTGGGCTGGGATACAGAAGCCCTGACTTCCGTGTCTTTCTCTGATGGTGAGCACCGCTCTTCCTCATCAGAAAGGAGGGGAGGAGAAACCTGTTCACCAAGAAAGTAACCCCCTATAGTCTTGGTTTTTTTCCCTTTTCTGGGCATTTTCTCAGCCAGTGACTTGACCTCTGAATATTATCCTCACACCCACCTCGCCTCCGGATCCTCCCAGCCAGTGCTTGGGGTCTGAGACTCAAATGCTGCTTCCCAGCCTCAGAGCTTTGGGTGGGGGCAGGGCTGCTATTCAGTGTGAGATCAAGTTCAGCTGCCCAGGTGGGGGCAGGGCTGCCTCACGGGCTCAGTTCCCTCAGGAGGTTTATGCAGAGACCTTCAACAATGGATCCAGGTTCCTGCCTGCTTGGGGAGCCCCGGTCTGCTCCCACCTCCCTTGGTGCCTCCCAAGGGGGCCTGAGTCATGGGGGCTCCCCACTCCCCTCTCGACCTGCCGAAGAGAGCCTCTCACCAACCCTTGTCACCTGTGGGTGGAGGGACCCGCGCGGCTGCTGGAGATTCTGTCCCCGAAGCCTGCTCGGATCAGCTCCTCTTGGCGCTGGGTGGCCAACGCAGGGCTGGGCTCTGCTCCACATCTGCAGCGCAAAGAACCTTTTGCGAGAGGTTTTCAGGCTCTCTGGAACAGAAATCTTGTCTGCTCCACTTCTGTGGCTTCTCCAGCTCCCGAATTTATTGGCAGCTCTTTTCTACAGATATTTCATGGGCTGTGGCTTTGGAGCTAGCGTATTTGTGTGTTTCTACTCTGCCATCTTGGCTCTGCCCCCTGTGACATCATTTCTTGGGAAAATCATATTCTTGTAATCATAACTGACATTCACATAGCTATTACATGAGATATTTATGATACCCTTACGTAGATATTATATGAGATCTTACTTGAACTTCAACTCTGGACATAGCCTGACTGTGGGTATACACTGTGAGCTAGGCATTTGTTAGGTACAGGACTGACTCAGGGTGGCATTCTGATGGTTCAGGTTGAGAAGGTGTAGATCATCCAATGGTTAACAAAAAGAGAGCTGGTTATCCATAGCCTAGAAAGGATATTCAATAAAGACATTCAAGCACTTAGCTTGAGTAGACAGCCCTGTTTCAGCTCTCTGTGGAGACATGTTTGGTCAATAGGGCAGAGTGTAGTGACTAACTTGGTTTTGGGGAAATTGCCCAATCTAAAGGACTTTAATGCCATGTGGGTAGGCCGTTCTATGCCCTTAGGCAATCAGGAAGCCATATCTGACCAGAGGCTACCAATAAACTGCCAAATGATACTTGAACTAGGGACAGTTTTATAGCCTTTAAAGAAAAAAAAACTAGCCTAACCCACAAGATAGGGAGAGAACCCTAGTAGAGAGTGATTCTATCATAGTATTATAGATACTGTTATTGTTAAACATGAAGAAACTAAAACTCAGAGAAATGAAACAACCGGCCATGGTCAAATGGCTAGGGTCAAAGGGGAGAGTTGAATTCAGGTCTCCCCTAACCAAGTCAAAGGCATTTCACTACTACTTTGTGCCTTCTGTGTGTGTGTGTGTACATACATACATACATACATATAAATACACACACATATGTATATATATATGTATATATATATATCTCCCTATATATACGCACATACAATTATCTTTCCCTACTACATTGCGACTTCCCCCATCACAGCTTCAATATTATCCTGGGTCAGCATAAGAAGTTAAATGGGAATTTTGAAGGAGTTTTGTGGAAGCTGCAGACGACATGTGAAGGCCAGTGGATGACGCAGAAAAAGTTTAGAAATTCAGAAATGCATTAAATATATGAATAGTATTGCTTAATATCAACGTTTTTTTTCTTTTAATACCATAATAATTCAGACTTCTCTAGTGTGAAAAGAGGGCCAAAAACTTTTGTTCAGAGTTTCTAAATCAAGGAGACACCGTTCACTTAACCCCCACAATATGGAAGGGGTAACTGTACATTTGATTATTTCTTGTAAATTCCATTCCATACATACATGTGATTATCGCTTTATGTTATAATACATAATTCAGTTACTGCTTTTAAATTCCACTCTGTGTTGTACATACATTAGATTACTGATGGTAAATTCCAGAATTCAGAAGCAGTAATCGAATGTATATATAACAGAGAGTATATATATATATATTTCTGACAAATAGACTGTATTGTGAGCAAAATAGCCTTTTTCTTGATGAATTTTGAGTCATGTTTATGAATATCTGTCATGGAACTGGTACCTCTCAATATTCCAGGGAACTCTCTAAAGAAGGTGAGTGGCAGTCCAGTGGCTCATCTACAATGACAGACATTTTACACCAATGAAATCACAGGCCTGAACCAAGAGAAAAAATAAATCATTATACTACGTTTTGCCAGCGATGCCCACAGGGGCCACTAAGGTACAGCTAGCGATTTGCCCGTACAATAAATTGCCCCAGATTGCTGTAGTTTTATAGTTCTTCTGTTTTTTAAAAATAGTTTTTCTGCTTCCCCTCCACTTGTGAGGCAAAGTTACTGATGAGTTAGTCTAGAGACCACAAAAAACAGAGTATTCTCTGAATTGATGAATGAGGAATGTGGCCAGGGACCCAGCTGACAGTCCTAACTGCAAGCAAATGACTAGGGAGGGTGGGCAATGCTCAATGTTGTAATTACTTAAGACTTAGCATGAGTGCATCCTGGGGTCTGGTGCCCACACCAGTCAAATAAATTTTAACCAGTTCACAAGTGTGCTAGTGTTCAGCATCTTTTAAAAATGTATTTCTTGTTTCACTCCTGTATTCCAAATAATGAAGGTTGCAAGAATCTTGATTTCCAGCTAAGTAAAATGTTAACATATACATTTTAAACCAATTTTAACAATAAGAATGTAATAAAATATACTTAGCATAAATGTCTCCACTCTGTCATACTCTGATGTCTCATCATGTCATAGAGGTGACTCTGGGCTCTCAAAGGCTGTGACAGCAGAACATAAGTTTTGGCAGGTTCTAATAGGCTGGAAAAGTTTCAAATATGACCACTGCAACAGACCAGCCTAGCTAGGAATGGAGACGTTCATCACCAAACAGTTCATTATTTGGTGATAAATTGTTTAGCTATCAAAACCTACAAAACATTCCCCATTCCATGTTCCTGTATCCTGTTCAGCCTCTTCTCTCTTCTATAGTGACAGTAGTAGAAGGTCAGCAAAGAGGGTAGATGATGGTCTTTAGGCCATCTTGAGGATTGCTTCTCTAAGCAGAGATCTCCAAAATGGGGATCATGGAATTGCCCCAGGGGTGTATGATTACCCAGTTAGAAAGTAGGAAGACAGGTCATAACCCACCCTCCTCCACAGCCAATTGTGACCTTGTCTCCAATGTAACTGCCTCATCCCTTTCAATACTCCCTCACTCTACAGCTTCTCTATAAGACTTCCTGTGTGGTTCCCTCTCCTCTGGTGCCTTCATACACGTCGGGTAGTTGTAACTTAACCCAAATATTAACACATGGAGCAGCTGTGCTTATAAAATTCCCATCCCAATGCTCTCAGAGATTGGCTGTGTAACCCCTTCCACCATCACCTCCCAAACTCCAACTCTCACTTTTCATTTACTGGTAGGAAAGAGTAAATAGCATAGGATAAGCAAGCATAGATAGGGTGTGATTACACTTTTTCTTCCCAAATCTTTACCTCTTCCCAACTTTTGAGAGAAATGGTTATTAATAACAAAAGATTTGGGGAGTTCCAGAGTTTTCCCCCTTTTTCTAAGTCCTGATTTCACAGTCTCTAAAAGGACATTAGTGATAATGAGATTGGACTAACTTCTTGACAATCTTATTCAGACCCTGTCCAGGTACAGAAGCCGCTGTGCTCTACTCAGGTTTGGGTAGGGATAAATTCTTTGAATAGATTGTCCTAAGCTAGGGGTAACTTAGAAGTAAATGATGTGCAACCCTGGTGTTATCCTTCACTCCTCACCTACTCAATGATACAAATATGAAATATTTGTCCACTGACCAGCAAATGGACACACGGCTGAAGTAACTGAGTCATATCAATATTAATATTTTTGCTATAAATAAAACCATAAGAAGAAGAATGGGGGGGGGGTTACTTGAAGACAAGGAGCATTATTTCATCGAATTATTTAGTCATCTTGTGTTGCAGTACTCATCATAAGTAGACCATTATATAAAAAAGGCAACCAAGAAAACATTTACTACTTATGCAACAGGATTTGTTGTAGAGGATGAAGAACAGAGAAATCCTATGAAGAACTCAGTAAGATTCTCCATATTAAAGGAAATTTCCATGAAAGGGTGGGAAAAGGTGAGGAATGAGAGAGGCCAAATTACACAGAAGCCTCAGGCCCTTACATCATGAAATCTTACTTTGAGAAAACAATTTATATTCTTTCCTTCCCTTATGCCAAAGGGAGAAATTCCTCTTTGGTGACAAAAAAACCATTTTGTTGAGGTGAGTTAAACTGGGGGCAGGAGCTGATGGAAGTAAGATCCAGGACCAAATATAGGCACATATTTATGCAAATATTTCCTATCTTTTGTGAAAGAAAAGTCTATGGGATGGGAGTAAAAAAAACCATTTTTAATCTGAGAGGCTTGGGTGGTTTGTCACATTTCTAGGCTTTCCGTGACACTTCCAAATAAGCTAGCCTCTGAAGGGAAGGGGAAAAGGCACAGTGAAAATAAGCTGCTATCCTAAAAAATGAGTGATGCTATTAGTTCCTCAGCTCCATCATGAGCTTTCACTGGTAGCTAGGGTAAAAAGTCAGAAGTAATAATAATAAGGAAAATATATGGCATATAATTGAACATTTTTTTTTGAATGTCTAAACAACTAATTGATAATGAAAATGGGGAATGGATCATGGAAATGACATCTACTCAGATTATAATAACTTTATATCAGTATAAATCAATTTCCATGACAAAACTAAAAGAGCTTAGAAAATGTCCAATGTGTTGACAGTTGACTTACCAAGTGGAAAGATATGGCTGATAAAAGTAAAACTGGTTTAGAATGTACACTCATTTGTAAAAAAAAAAAATCTTACAAAAAAGGATAATTTTTTTAAAAGCAAGATCATTTCAAAAAGCAGGAATTAAAGTCAATTTAAAGAAAATTTGGCAAGGGACTGACTAAGCAAAGTCATTCCAAGGGCATTCAAATATGAGCAGGGGGAACACAGAAAAAAATCTGTAAGGATTATTATAATAAATATTTACCTTATCTATTTTCTCCTTACTCATTGCTGTTTCATTTTAACACCCAACTCTTCCCTCCCAGGCCTTCTAGGTCACCCAAAGTACTTGGATTTTTCCTTCTAAAGTTACATACATTCTACTTAGAATGTATTATGAATCTGCCCATTGATTTCCCTACTGTTTTTCCCATTAATATGTAAGCTTCTTGAGGACAGGGACTCTGTGTGTATGTGTATATATTTACCCTTTCTTTGTGTCCCCAACATTTAACATGTGGGCTGACACAGTATAAGTTCATTATAAATACTTACTGATTGATTGATTTAAGGACTATTCAACTACCTCACATGGATGAAAAATGTCAAGTGACAGAGCTTGTCAATCAGCATGTGTATCTGGGCCAGATGTTGTGGATGGACAATGAGATAGAGTCAAATTTGAAGCAGTGAAAAATAAGCTAGATTACCCTTGGAAAACTGAAAATGACTCCCAAGTTTCCCCACTAGTGAAAGCCTCTCTTTTCATGTCAAAATCCTCCTGGTGTTGCTGTAATAGCAGCAAGATATGAAATACCATAGTCTCTGAACAAGTGAAAAATAAATATTACATGGAAAACGATGGGTGAACAAGCTGTAAAATGTAATCAATAAGGAACTTTAAAGTCCATTTAACAGGCATTTATTAAGAACCAACTATGTGCCAGGCAATGTGATAAATGCTTGAGATAAAACAATTAGGCAAATATAGTCCCTGCCCTCAAGGAACTCACATTATAATGGGGGAGACAAAATGCAAAACAACTTTATACAAATAGAATCTATACAGGATAAATTGGAGATAATATCGGAGAGAAGGCACCAAACTATAGAAGGACCAAGAGAGGTGCCTTACAGAAGGCAGAACTTTGGCTTTGACCTGAAGGAGGTCAGGGAGGCTGGGACATGGAGATGAGGATGGAGAGCATTCCAGGCATAGGGAACAAACCCAGGGAACAAGGTTTGTATTAGTAGAGCTGGAGGTTGAGGATTACTGGTCTAGAGATAGCCTGCTACCTTCCTCTCACACCTTCCCCAGGTTTTTAGCTCTCTCTTATATGTGGTCTTCTCCCATTGGAATGTAAGCTTCCTGAGAGCAGGGACCGTCTTTCTTTTGTGTTTGCCTTTATATCCCTAGTGCTAAACACATGCCTGGTATTAAACAAGTGTTTAATAAATGCTCCTTGTTGACTCAAGATTCAGAAGTTATTTGGGAATCTTCTAGTACCTCAGGACTCTCATTACAAATAATGATTATCATCGTATTATAGATGTGTGCAAATGCCAGTTTCATAGAATTCCAGATGATAAAAATGTTGCTTTTGACTTCAAACAGTGTGAGTGGAATTTTCAATAATTTTAAATGTACTGACTGATCTTTCTCTTAACTTATAAGGAAAAAGGGAGCTCTTTTATGGCATTTTTCTTTTTTTAAAGAAAGTTTTGATGTCTCTGACTTTTTTATATATCACAATTATTTTGGGAGATACAGTGACCATGTTTGACAACATATACAACATTTCACTTCCAGTAGGCCCATTCCTTTCCGAATCTTGTCCTTGATTAAGAACATATTTATTCGGACAGGCTTTTTAGATTGTGGCATATTTTATCCTTTGGTATCTGAGATGAGCAAATATCCAAACCATCAAGATTATGCAGCCACTCAGTATACCATATGAAAGCAAATTTGAGGCTATTTCCCTTTCCTACTGGTGGGCTCCAGAACCCTTCCGTTCTAGCATAGTTAGGCCACCTCCCCTAGAAAATGAAAGGAGAACTTTTCAACTCCCCCAAAAGTGAAACAGAAAAAAACTACTTTTTACTAAGGAAAACTTTTATTAAAACTGTGCAATCAATCAGTATTTAGACAGCAGTTTCATAAACATTTTGGCATTTAAACTTCTATTCATTTTTGGCATGACCTTTGGGAGAACAAATAAACAATCCTGGGGAAGGGGGAAAACACTAGGTAACATATACTATAATGCTAGAAAAAAGAAAACAAACTGACAGTATAACAGAATTATTTTTTAAAAATACATGAAAAAGATACATTCAAAATCAAGGCAAACATTGGCTTTCCTCATGCCATGGAATTCAGAGCTGATCCCCTGAGTCAAATATAAAATTAAAATAACTCAGCTCTATTCTCCACTGGTAAGTCTGCTAATGCTGCCCTTACATAAGAAAATGATATATGGAGTGAAAGGACCCAGAACACCCACAGTATGAGATACATAACTGGCTCCTACACTTTCAGTTCATTCACATCTTTGAGGAAAAAAAAAGAAAAAAGTGAAACATTTTGTAAAAAAAATAATAATGTATAACCCATCTACTCTAATGACAGGCTGGGACAATGTGTGTATGTTCAGTCTTTGTAAATCGTTAAAGTTATCAATTATTATTTCAGTTAGAAATAAAATTAATGTCCAATATTTTTCCAGGGCATCAGATTCTTTTAAGGGAAGAATTCTGATAATAAGTTAGAAGTATAGAGATGTAGTTTCCTAGAAAAACAAATCTCTGTGTGATATAAAGAATACCTTCTTGCTTTGTATTTTCTGAATGCAGTTTATAGTTTACTCTTAATTTATCCACATGTAGATTATCCAGGCGATTTTAAATCCCAGGCTGCTGTATTATCTCTGCCACTTTCCCTCAATGACCATTTATTTGGTTTACGTTGAGGGGATGCTAATATTATAATTTTAGCCTAAGCAAAGGATGTGGTAAATCTACTCCAAAAAGAAAATCTATATACTCTATCCCATAGTCTAATGAAATGGCTTTGGAGGCATTTTTCCTTTCTTTGGATACTTATTTAACTTTTCAAAGAATTTCTGCTTTCTAATTTGTTCTTTAAAAAAACCGTCACAAGTCAGTACAAAGAAAGCTATACTCTAAAAATCTGATTCAGAAAGGTATGAAAGAAACACTTCCTGCTCTTCACTCCAAGATAAAAAGAGCATCAAATGACAGGCTGATTCAACCCACCAACCTAAACTGAGCTACACTTTCTAAGCTTGTTTATAAAATGCTAAGACAATGAAAGCCAGATTTATGTTTAATTGCAACAGAACAGAACAATTTTTTTTTTTTGGTTTAAAATATGTCTTATTAGGTTGTAGGCTGCCTAGGGTAACAGAAGTAAATAAAACTGAATTGGGTTGGTAGTAGTATTGTAAAACAAAGTAGTGGGTTCAAAAATTCTAGGTCGTAGCTACAAAGCATTCTATAACTGTAAACTAAAATTGTATAACGTTAGAACTAAAAAGGATTGGTCCAACTTCATTTTGTGATGAGAAAAATTAGATTAGGAGTGTTCAGTGAATTTCCAAAGAACATAAAATGTGTTCGTTAAAGAACCAATCCTAGAACACACACTTAGAGAATCCTGGTCTAGTATTGCTCTCTCTTTTTTTTTTGTACTACTTTTCTTTTTTTTTTGTACTACTCTGGCCTTGTAGGTAATAACTTCATTAGAGCCCAAAAAGTAACCGGGTACCGCCTCTCATTTCTGCTATAAACAAAACCCCAAACCAAAACTCCAAGAGGTTTGAGTTTTGTTTTGGGTGGTGATATTGATAATTCAAGAGCAAACTACAGGAGCAAAGCTTCTCTTGATGCTAAACACACATGATGGAATAACGGCAACTGTTTTAGGCAAGAAGAGAGAACTTGAGATAAAATTTTAATTCACAGTAAAAGAATTCAATAAAAAACAGGAAGACACATTAAATACATTATAAATAGCTTCCAAAATACTGTTAAAATTCATAAAGATAGAGGCAAATATTTTTAAAACTTTCTGTTAAATTGGAATCTAAACATTTCTTTTAAAAGCACATGTTGGAAAATTAAAGGTTAATTGCCAATGTATGAAATATTTTTGAGAGAAAATTTAATATGAACATTTGATATAATGTCAGGCATTTTATGGTCTCTCTATCACAAAGAAAGGAATTAAATGAACTTGCAAGGGCACCTAACCTCATTGGCTGACTTTGGACTGCTTTTTGGAGTGGCAGAGGATTATAGGTGTCTTACAGGTGTGGTAATTTAATGAAAATAACTTCATGGTCATGTTAATATGAGACTTTCCTATTACTCTTAAATACTTGGAAAATATATGAGTTGCCTGGCAAAAGACCAAAGACTGGAAACACACATTGTACTAGCCTGGATTCTTATTTTTAAAACATACTTTAAAAATGAGTTCAAAGAGATTAAAATGGAATTCCACTTTTATGTTCTAAGTATATTAAGCAAAATCCACAATGACAATTTATGGTGTATTCTGATCTCCAGAACCCTTACTCTGTGATCACAGTCATCAGAAATTGTTGTATTACCTGTAATTATTAAGACAATTTAATCAGAGGTCTACATAATAAACTGGCAGGATAAAAGTCTGCAAAGTAAATGTGTATTGTAGTTGGCCTTAGAAAAAGTAAAAAAAGCTGAAGTTAGTAACACTGTGGGATTCAAAATTTAATTAAATAAAATTTGTGGCAAACGAACAAACTCAGCCTTTGCTGAGTGGGTCAACATGTGAGGTTTCTTTGTTTACTTTTTACATGAATGATTTCTTGCACTAAATTAAAATACTTTCCACACTGTGTTTTTTGTGAACTTCAATGGTTATCAAAGGTGTGTCTACATTATGGCCCTGAAAAGGTACAGTGCTTATAGGTTAGCAGCTGGTGAACATGGTCCTTTTAAGCATCTATTTCTGGTGCTAAGTCCTACTAGCCCTGTATTATTTTGCCCAGTGCTCACAATACACTTTACTGAAACAAAAGTTAATTTAATCCACCAGGCTAATGATATGAACTTCGTTCACATCCTAAATTAAATTTCTTAAGTCACTTAAAATGCTACAAGTGTATCTTGCTTTAAGCTAAGCCAGAATGTATGAGACCAACTAGACACTAAAGAGACTTTGCTTTACCAAAAAACAGAAAAATTCCCATATGATTCTTTTAGTTAGCAACCCCTTTAGTGCACTTATGGTGATTTAAATAATGAGAATTTGATTTATAAATAATTTTCAATAGCATATATTGCAAAAAGTGAGATCTACCCGTTCTGTGATCACATCTGTTCATTTACCTATGTCCCTAAGAATTTACATGAGACCCTTGTCCCCAACATCATTAGTTGAGGAAATTTTAAACCTTTTGAATTAACACTGAAGATAACTGCCTAGGTTAATTCAGGCCATAATGATCTGAAATTGAATACATGTAGTCTGATCAAATTTCTGGTGGGATTTCACGACCAGGCTGTTAGAGAAGCATTACTCTACATTTTTAAAAAATTCTATGGTTGAATCAGCAGATAGAATGGAAAGTACATATTTCTGACATTTGTATATGGAGTAGGCTCTGGAGAGACTCAACTGATTAACATAAAAACGAGATAGAAAGGTTTAATGTACAACTAAATTTGCCTATATGCTGAGGTAACTTTAAATATCTTTGGTTTTTCTTTATTTGCTGATAAAAAGTATTTGAATAAAAACATTAATAGCACTGTACCTATATTGCTTTTAATTGTGTAAACTTTGATATCTTTAGCTACTAACGCTAAATATCCTTTCTATCAGCCACTAAACATTATTTCAAATCTGCTCATCTTAATTTGTCATAGGCTAGCCTATATAATTTACTGGTCTTTGGTATGAAAATACTGATGAGCAACATCTACTTGTACATTTGGCATAAAAATGAAACACGTGTATTAGTACTTATAGCAAATAAGTCTTTGGAGAAGAATATAGTTACCCTTTGCATGTTAGCCCCTTTGCAGTGAATAACTGTGAAGTGAACCTACTCTGAAAGAGAGTAATAGACTTCACCTTTTGGTAACAAATTCATACTTAGATTTAGCATGCTTAAGCTCAGTAGAAAGTCATCTCCGCTGTACACTAAAAATTTTGCTCGATGAGACATATACACGTGTATATGTATATATCTTTGGTGAAAAAAATTTTTCTCTCCAACAAGTAGATTCAACAATTTAAAAATATTTACTCTAATACGGTATAGTTGGAAAGCCACTTGCTGAAGAAAAAACATTACCCTTGACATTCTTTAGAACTATTTGCTGGTAAAATGCTCTGGTAACAATAAGGTAGTTAAAATTGTAGACGCCTATACTATCTATTTAATCAACTACAATCATATAAGCCCTATTGCTTTGGGTTAGTAACTACTTGTATAATAAAATTTATTGAGCTCTTCAAACCTATAGATGTTTTTAGCTAATTCAATTTTTTTGAAAATAATATTCAACTTTCTTCTCTTTACTACAGAAAATTCTTTGGTAACAGGATCATTATTATTAATTATAAAACCTGTCTAGTAACTATGTAAAAGAAAAAAGATACTGGTATATAATAAGCAAAGAGTTAACAGCCTAAAGATCTGTAACAACTATGGGCTGGTTTATCAAAAAACAAACAAACAAAATACTTTTTTTCAAGGACTCTGGATTGGCTTCTTAGGCTTTTAAAACTAGCTCCAAGTCAAACCATTCCTAGATATTCCATAATCTTGATGGGTCATTTTTTAGCTTTTTAAAATGAAAAGCTTTTGAATTTTTGTTTGTTTTTTGATGATGTTTATAAAAAAATAAAAAAAAGATCTAATTGTATTCCATAATTTTAGACACTGATAAATTTGGCCCTATATACTGCTCCTATTTAAAAAGCAAAAAACACCATACCCTGTCAATTTGCCCACATTTCCACGAGGCAGCTCAAAAGCAACACAATGTTCCCTGAGTACAGGAAAAAAAATAATACTAGAATAACTTTAAAAGGAGGTAGTATAAAACAGGAGCTAGAAAAGGCAGGAGCAGCATTGATCCTTGTATCAGATTGTTCACCTAAAGCTCTGCTTTTTTATCTCTTCATGAAGTCCGCATTTTAAATGATCTCCTAATGGAAGCTTTGAATTTGAGTTAAAAGCAGTTGTCTTTTAAAACCACTTAAAACTGGTTTGCTTCTAAATTTATTCATTTTGGCACACAACTGTATATAATCCAATAAATATTTCCTATCATTGCTTGGGAATGATAGGATGGGGGAGGGGGATCCTATATATATCCAAGGGCCTTCAGTTCATTTTAAAATCCTATCCAACAATTACCCTATTTATTCAGGGAAGGTTTTAATGAGATTCAAATTTAAAATTCTTTAAAATAAGGCCCCTAAATAATTTCCAGACAATTTTTTATAATTTTAAAGGAATGGAGTACCATTTCAAGACCATGTCATTAAAAATATCCCCTTACATTGCTTGGTACAAGTGTTCAGCAAAAAGTTCAACAAACTCTTATAACCCAATGCTCTCTATAATGCTCTATTGTACAGACTGTATACCTATTTAAAAATCAGCATGAGGATAAAAATCCTTTCCTGAAGTTAACACTTTTCATAAACAGCATTGATACTAAAGGAAGAAATAGTACCAATTTCTCTAAATAATTCAAGAAAATGGACAGAGCTCTGAATATTTGTAATTTTGGAGACCTATTGTACTTTATAATAAAAAGCATCCATAAAATTCAGTATATACTTAAGGCAACTTTATGTGTTCCTGTCCTAAGCAACTTTATGAAAATTGACAAGGCATAAGGCAAAGAATTTCATACTAAATAATGGAAGGCACCGCTACTGTGATGTTCTACTAGCTCATTTTACTCTCTACTGGTGTTCATCCTGGTCCTTTGGGAAGTTTCCTCTCCATTCAAAGCCAAACCAGGATTAGGAAACAACCTACAAACGTAAAGGAATTCATTCTCAAAAATGAGTTCTGCAGTTAACCCTAGGAGAATGACAAATGTGAAATACTTCCACGGACAGGCTGCAGACAGTATAGCCTTTTGAACAACTGTCATTATTGAGGGCACACTGAAAAGGCACAGCTCTGGGAGGGTTATTTGGGTATACTCAGGCTCTAAATGCCTTCAAAGATGTCATTTGCTACATGCAATGAAAAATTTATTCTGTTATTTCAATAGAGGTACTTTTTTTTAACCAGTGATTAAAAATGGTCCCACTTTCCCCAACCCCCAATTAAATGGTTCAACACTTCTCCTGGTCAGAAGTACTGAATTATCTTAATTATGTAGCTATTATTATTTGTTAAAAAGTCAGAGCTTCAGATAAACATTCTAACTCTTCTACCTATCACTCCTTGGATCAAACACATTACACATACAGCAATAAAAAACATGCTAGTAGGAAGTATCGTTGGTTACATAGCTGAAATCAACTAGAACACAAATGAGGTCAATCAGTTGTCTTCAGAGTTCACCATTTGGCAAACTGAGGTAGATAGTCAGCAAAGAGGCTTAAAAATCCTCTTTGCTCCAGTGATATATTTTAAACTCTAGTCAGATATCTTGACCTTTCACATTTCTGACAATAAAACATTCAAAATAAGTCAGTTTGAAAATAAACAAAAAAACCATTCAACTAAAAATATCAAAAAACACCCAGTAAGACATCAGGACTTTTACGACATGCTTTGGTTTCCTGTTCATTGTCCTTCGAACAGACATATACACTGTGAGAATGTCTGGCATAGCTGCCTAGACTGGAAACTCATTTTTATCAAAGCACAGCATGGCAGAGGGTAACTGTAACGATGAGATAGAAGTCTGCTCAGCCACCAACTGCACTGAAGCGTCTTCACATTTATTCATGGCAGGATCTCCACCTGAATCACTGCCAAAAAAGGAATTGGAGGTAGGGGGTGTGGTACTTATAACTGAGGAGAGGTGGAGCTCATCATTAGACTCATGGGAGAATCTTCCAGAATCTCCGGTTTCATGGCTTCCTTCACTATTTGCTGAATGCTCTGTGTCAGCTGTAATCCCAAAGGGCACTTGGAAATTGGCTGGTTGGCCTGGAGAATTGGGGGAGTCTTCATCACTTATTAATACAGTAGTGCCCGGCTGATAAAAGCAGACTGTTTGAACAAACCTTCTTTGAGGCTGTGAGGGAAAAACGAAACAAAATAAAACAGAAATAATAAAGCACTTACAGGAAACATCAAGTACTAATAAGTGTAAACGATAGTAAGTCTAATTTCATGTGTCCTAGAAAAAGATACTTTTAAATACAAACAAGATGTTGTTGAGTCATTCTAGTCATGTCTGACTGTGGATAACCCCTTTGGGGATTTTCTTGGGAAAGATACTGTGACGGTTTGCCATTTCCTTGTCCAGCTCATTTTCCAGATAAGAAAACTGAGGCAAACAGGGTTGAGTGACTTGCTCAGGGTCACATAGCTATTAAGTGTCTGAGACTGGATTCGAACTCAGATCTTCCTGACTCCAGGCCTGGCACTCTATACACTGTGCCAATTTGCTGCCTTTACAACAGAATTTCTTAAATATTATTTAGTTTTCAAACAGCTCATTTTTATAAGCTGGTTAAGTACTTTCAGCAAGTTCTTTACTTTGCGCGGTTATAGTTAATAAGTCATTTCTATAATGAACACCATAACACACAACGTTTTTAAAAAGAGCTTAAAATTAATGTATTAGTATTTCTTTTAATCTCCCTCTTTATAAATACTATTTCATAATGGAGGACTTTTAGACCTGAGTTTAGATGGGTTACCTGCTCAATTTTCACCTTCTTAGAGTCTTGAAAAAAGAGCCATTTCTTCTTAGGGTTACTTTTTGTTACAGGACCATAGCTATTAATAATTAGGTCAGTTCCACCCTAAAATAAAAAGGGACAGTTTAAATTTTTTAACCTCAAAAACTTCAACATATTACATTTGTATTCAAAAGAAAGTAAAAGAATAAACAAGAAATAAATTGTACAGTATTGTTTCTTTGGCTCTAGTAGCAAATATCAAGATGGGATATTTATAAGGTTATATCTAGACTGACCAAAGACAAAGAGCATGATGCATTTTATGTGCATTTTGTGTGCGTACTATGTATGCACAAATAGTTAAGTACACTTTGATGGATTTACGATTAATTTTTATGGGTATCCCCACCAGCAGAACAGATTACAATCCATTCATGCTTTCTTAGCTTTGTCACTCCTGTCTGTCTTTCACAATGGTATCCCTTATTCTTTCCAAATGACTAGGCCACCGCCTTTTTTGGTCATGATGATGGCTTTCAGGGTTTCGTCTCATGTGCAGACTCCAATGCATCTGTCCACTATCCTTTGGGTTATTTATAGTTCTGAATTTTCCAAGGTTGCGGTAGTCCATTATTCCCAGCAGTGGAAAATTACTGGTAGAATTATGGTGTTTAAAAGTTTCACTGTTGTGTTTTTGTTCAGTTGTTTTCAGTCACGTCCTGTATATTTGTCGAAAATGTTTTGTTTTTCTTTTTAAATGGAAGGGGAGGGAGAGAAAATGTAATTTTTATTGAAAAAAAATATTAAATTTAGAAAATAAAAAAGAGATGGGCTTCTAAAGCAGTGCGTATGTGAGGATCATTCAAAGTGCTTCATGTCTTCTTAATTATGATTCAGACCAATCTTCTCTTTAATTCTTTGGGAAACACAGCTATTTTGCATATGGACTCACTTTTTGATAAATGTATTTTACACAGGTAAATGCATATAGGTAACTGTAATACACTAAATTAGCTTCTAAGTTCAGAGTACCTTTGCATCAATGAAGCTATTTTGTGTTATCATTGGTAGTAAGGATTCTTCATTCTCTACAATTCCTTCCAGGTTCTTTCTCATCTCATTCCCACTGGCTAATGAGGTACTGGTTCGAGATAACTGCTCAGTTCCTGTTTGTGAAGTTTTAGAAGCAGATGTTTTCCTAAAATATTTTAAAATTGAAAAAAGGAAATGTTATCACACAGAAGAAATATTAAAAATAAAAAACCTATACAAATTATATTTTGTGCAGAATAACATTCTCTAATATTTTTTCTCTAGAATGTATGACATTATCACAATTAACTCTTAGTATCAAGAGTACCAGATCAAAGGTGTTCTATGAAGTTTGAATTCAGTCAAAGGGACACACTTGAGGACTCAGAGGGCCACATGTGGCCTAAAGGCCACAGGTTCCCCATGCCTGTACTGGATTTTACCTTCATCATAAAACATTTTATTTTGAGGAACGTATTTTAGTTCTCTCATTGATTTCTATATATGTAAAATCTTTTCCCTTAATAGCTAAGCTTTAACTCTCTAACATTTGTGAAGTGCTTCAGTTGATAAGTAGTATTATTTATTTTCAGTTTAGGTATAAACAATTATTTTCTTACCTTATCATTTTCTAAAAATTTCTGACATAACTTTTAGCTTATTGTACAATAAAAACAGCTTTAATCTATCATGTTTTAATGACAGTGACCAGTTACAATGGTACAGGTTATGAACAAGACTTTGGCATATGAACATGTGAACAGATTTAGTGATTTATTCACCTACAATTCATTTCATCTAAAGCCACAGACTTTAAAAGATATCTTTAAAAAATCATTAAAGTTACAAAATAAGATATTAAAACTGAATTGTTTTATCTAAATGAGTTTTGAAGTAATACATGTTTGTACAGTCGTGTACAAATGATGATCTGCTAATGTGAGGGAAACAGAAGCATGAATAATTTTAAAATCTTGTATGATTGGTTTTGACTTTCAAAAAGTAAATTTACCTTCCTAATTATATCTCTTCTAGATTAACATTAAAATTAAGATTACATTCTTTAAGCATAAATCAATTACGAATAAAGATAGTTAGCTTATGAGTGAATGTCTAAGAGAATTATTCTAAATTTTAAACTTTTCATCTGAATAAAGGATAATTTCATAAGCCTAAAAATTGATCATACACGTGAACTATATTAAAAATTTAGACTATTTCCTTGGGTTGAATTGACAATATTTAAAAAAATCAAAACATCTCATCTGTGTGTTAAAATTATTTTTCCCCTTTACTAAACAAGAAATTTTTTGCTCCTTCTACCCCAAACGATGCCTTATGCTTGTTACACCTTCACAGGACTTGGCGCAGGGAATCTGGAGCCTGCCATCTGTATTTAGTTGTTGAAGAAATCAGCACTGGATTTTGAACTCACAAAAAGCTTTGTAATTCTCCTTTGAATTTCAGGAAGGAACAGGTTACAAATTCAGCAGTGATGAGCTTTCCCAAATCTATTTTAAGATATATTTTAGCTATTTAAAATGGCATGAATGATGAAAACCCAGCTACTTAGGGTCCACTACTTAAGAAGCTACAGCTCAACGGTAGTTTGAAATGGTAACATCAAAATTGTCCAGTTTTATACTGTAAATTCTATTCCTTCAATATTCTCTTCATAGAAACCTCCAAATAGTTCTCTTTCATTACAGATCAATAAGAGTTATTTTTATAGCAGCTTCTCCAAAAGGAGTAAACTATTTACATTACTCTGGTCAGTTTCAGTCATAAAAATTTATTAGTTCTTCCTGAACAATGAATCACTGAGGCATTTGAGATGGGTCCTTGAATACACAGAAATTTCTCCAAGAGGTTTTGATTAAAGATTCCCTTCCTAATCAAGTGCCTCAAATTTACAGCGTCATATATAAATGGCCTCAGAGTGTCCTGGCATCTCATTTAAAATACTAAGGATACCAGGAAAACTTTTCCTTGAATATTTCAATAGAACAGCAGTTTTTTTAATAAACAACTGAACAATGACAAAAAAAAAATCTATCACATAAAGATTTATTTGTTAGAATTTCTATCACAAAAGATCCCATTAAAGTAGAGAAATGTAAATAAGAGTTTTATATGGAAAAACGCTATCTCTGCCCCACAATTTTCCAAAGCATTCTCTATACCATAACTTTTACTAATGTGGCTTGCTTTGTGGTAATAGTTACTTGTATTTTCTTTTAAACCACCTAAGATCTTTGTCAACGAAAACATACCTGGCTTTGCTTCGATACATCAGAATAAGGATACAGATAAGTATGCAAGTCAGTGCTATGCAAACACCAACAACAATGCCAGTCATGGACTTTGGGTCCAATTGATAATAACCAGAATAAGCTGTAGGGAAAAAAAGTATATTTATTTTAGACTATATCACAAAAAACAAATAATTGCTCTATTTAAAGGAATTCTCAATTGCTTCTTTTTTCTTTTTCATGTCTTCTTAAGGGAGAATACTGAATAGTGTCACAGAGAATGGCAGTGAATGCCTATAACCCCTTCTGCCAAGGAGGCGGGCGCTGGGAGATCTCTGGATCTTGGAGAGTTCAAAGCTGCAGTGTGGTATGTTGACCAGGTGTCTACACTAAGTCTGGCATCAATATAGTGAGCCCCCTGGGAACAGTGGAGGTGGAGAGGAGAGGAGAGGTTGTGGAGGGACCCATGAGGCTTCCTAAGGAAAGGAAACTGGCCCAGGTTGGAAACAGAATAAAGCAAAGATTCCATGCTAATCAGTAGTGGGATGCAGCCTGTGAGTGGCCACTACACTTCCACCCTGGGCAAAAAAGGAAGACCCAGTCTCAAAAAGTAAGTAAATATGTATGCACATATATATATATATATACATATGTCAGCATTTATACATGTATTTAAATGTACTTTCTACTAAAACTAGTTTACATGAGTGTGTGTGTGCACTATTGGACATATAATTAGATGCAAGAAAGAAATGAAAGACAAGGGAGAGAAAAAGGAAGGGAGAAAGGAAGGATAGTTTCAGATAGAAAATGCATATAAATTAAATAGTATTTTTTACAATCAAGAAAGTCCACTGGCTCTTTTATTTTTATTTACAAAATAGAGGTGTTTCCTGATACATGGAAGGATTACATTCTAGTTAAGACAGGTAAGAAGCAAACATCTATAGATTACAGATTATTTTTGTAATTTAGAGACAGGAAGTAGACCTGTGATTGCAAATCCTAGAGAAGAAAACACCCTCCGTCCATGTGGGCTGGCACCTTCTGTGCTGCTGAGAGTCTCAGGGAGTTGTCTACAACACTGAGAACTTAAGCAACCTGTCCAGGGTCATAACACCAAGATGTGTCAGAGACAGGACTTGAACCCAGACCTTCCATGTTCCAAGGCCAACTCTCTATCCACTAGGACATGCAGCAATCAGCTTGATGTAACATTAAAAGAACTGAAAATGCATTCCTTCATGGTCTGCTACCATGTTATTTGCACAGTCTCATTCTGTTGTTGTGACCATGGCCACTCTTTGGTTTTTACTTCTGCTACCCCCTTGACCTCTGCTGCTGCTGTATGTGGTGCTAAATACCTACTTTCATGACAACCCATGTGCCCTTCACTCCATCCTCCTTAGTAATGCTAGTCTGGAAGGCCACAGACTCACACTGGTCTAAGGCAGTCTCCTCTTTGTTAAATGGGTGGAGAATGAAATAGTGTCAGACTGGGGTAGGTAGCTTTTTAAGAGGTTCTGTCCTACTGTTAAGCAGCTTCTGTGGCGGGAAATAAGTAAACATTTTCTTTCACACTTTCTATGGAAAAAGAAAACAATGCCTTTCTCAGCTTAAGCTCTGCTAATACTCATTTCCAGACAAGTGAACAGAGGCATTGCCCACCATTTATCCTTGGATACAGTTCATGAAAGTGCTTCTTAGAAGAGTGGTGAAGGAAAGCAGGGCAGAGATCCAGTAATCACTGCTAGAACTAAAGTGGCTTCTTTACCCAGTGATAGTACAGCAGGCAAATAACAGTACTAAGCATTTGGATGATGGCAGGGATGTGCCAACGGTAGGAAGAGGACTGTGAATGTGGGGGAGAGAAGGTAGGGAAGGTAGCCTTAACCAACAAGCGGATCTACAGCACTTACTTTTGACCTCACCTAGCTTAGAATTCCACAAAGTGAGTTTCTTTATATTAGGTGAAACCCGCAGTTATAAGTATCTCTGAATGGCCAGTGATATCCTGAAAAGCAATAGTTTCAAGCTCTGCCCCCAGAACCACACAAAGACACTATCTGTCAGCAGGCACTTTCTGGACATACTGAGGTACTCCCTCTCCACTTATACACATTTGTGTCCAATTAATAGCTCATATGGAAGAGGAATCCATGTCCTCTTTTTCATAAATAACACACAATTTTGTGGGAGATGTAAAACAGAGACAAGAAAAAAACCCAAACCTCTGACTGTGAAATGCAAGGCTTTTCTCATGGAGGTGCCAGACTCATGCTACCATGTCAAGGTGTATGGGTATCAGCATCGGGTGGCCAAAATGTAGGAGAAGTGGTTTCCCCATCTGGATCAGCTGTGCCACTCTGCTGATTAGAGCAGTTATTTGCTCCCTCAGTAGTTGGTACAATCAGTTTCTGTACAAGATGCTAAATCACTGTTAGCTCCACCAGTGGACCAAAGAGGAGAGCTGAAGAATTGTAGGCAAAGTAGATCCAACTTCAGATCCAGATAGCTGCGTGGAGGTGCAAAGGGAAAACCAGAGAAAAGTAGTATGAAGAGCAAGGTAGGTGACCTTTGGTGGAAGGTTTAGAAGTAAAGAATAATAATAAGTATGGACATAGCAAGGAACCTCCTGGAGTGATTAAAGGAAAGATAAGACTAATGAGACTTTTCCCTGCCAAAGCTTGAGAAAAAAATAGAGCATCTCTACAGACCTTTGGCATCAGCCGAATCTAAACGTTTTGGCCTTTGATTTGATTCAGAGGTTTCCTTTGGAAGGACTGCAAGCTCTACTGAATTTGAGAAGGGTCCCTCTCCCACTTCATTGGATGCTGCTATCTTGACAATGTAGACATTTCCAGCCACCAAATTTTCTAGCAAAGCCATATTTATTGCTCCTATAAATACATAAATTCCTGGTTAGCATAAGAGAATTCTTTTGACATCATCTCCCGTTTATTTAAGACTTTACAGTCTATAAGACACTTTTCATACATCTCATTTGATTATTATAACAACTCTATATGGTAGGTAATTCAAGTATTACTATTTCTGTTTTATAGGGGAGTAAAACTGAAAGCCTTAGCAATGTTAACTGATTTGTCTGAAGTCATATAGCTAATTAAGTGATAGACTTGGGGTTCAAACAGGTCTTAAGATTACAATCCAGTGCAACTTCCCCAATACCATTCTTTAAATACAATTTTTAAAAGTCAATCAACTTGTATTTACTAAGCACCTGCTATGTGTCACGAATTGTGATAGACTTTAGTGGATACCAATGCAATGAAACAGTTTCTATTCACAAGGAACTTATATTCTAATGAGAGTGACAGAATAAACACAAGTGCATGCATAAAATACGTGCAAAATAAACATAAAAGAAATAAATTCAAATAAATACAAAGTAGTTAGATGTAAAGTAATTTGTAAAAGAAGGAACTCTAGCAGTTGTGGAAGATCAGAAAAGACCTCCTACAGAAGGCGGTATTTGTGCTGAGTCTTGAAGGAACAGGGGGATTGTCTGAAGTAGAGATGAGAAGGAAGAGTATTTCAGCAATGGTGGATGGCCAGGGCAAAGACATGGAGGAAGGAGATGGAACATCATGTACGAGAAACAGAGAGAAAGCCAGTCTGGTTGTACTGTAGATTGAAGGAAAAGAGTCAATGCCCAAAGATTGTTTGGGCTCAGGCTGTGAAGGGCTTTAAAAGTCAAACACACAAGTTTATATTTTATCCTGGAGGTGACAGGGGATCACTAGAGTTAAGGGTACGTAAAGGAGGGGCCACTTTACTGGAGAGTGGTCTAGAGGACGGAAGAGACTTGAAGCAGGGGGACCAATAATCCAGGTGAGAGATGACAAGGGCCAAAACCAAGATGGTAGCTGTGCGAGTCGGAAAAAAGGTATTGATTTTAAGGGAGATTGTAGAGGTAGAAATTGCAAGATTTCACAGATATTCTAAGAGTAATATCCTAACTCCTCCCCACCTTGCAAGTTAGTTTTTCCTTAAAAGTTATTAAAATGTTTCTAGATACCTGGATGGCTCAGGAGTCTAAAGGATCAGAGTGCTGACATATCTCATGATTGCCTGAGTACAAAACAGCCTTGAGAAGCTTCAGGGATGCTTTGCTCCATGACTGGTGGATCATGATAAACAGTCAAGGGAGCTTTGGTCAGTTGAATCAGCTCAAAGTGTCATCAATGCCTACCCCTGTTTAACATTCTTTTCTTGCCATGGCTAAGTAAATCTCTTTTTTGTCAAGTATTCAGTGACCTAAGGAGTGTTTAAATGTTAAATCTAATCAGCTAGGGGACTGGCCTGAGTTAGACCCAGTCTACAACAGCAACTAACTGAAAAATTTACGTAAGGGGCAATGAGAAGTCAAGGATAAGGTTATGAGCTTGTGAGAAAAGTCGTAATTTAAACATAAACAGGGAAGTTGAAAGCAGAGAAGGGTTATGGGGAAAAGATAGTGAGTCTGTATGTTGAATTTGAGATGACTCCAGGACATGCAGTTTGAAATGTCCAATAGGGAATTGGTAATGTGAGACTGAAACTCAGAAAGAAATGAAAGAATGAGTACTATTTCCTGCCTAATAAATGAGATCCAAGATTCCCACCTGTACAATGTAAACTGTGAGAAAATGAGAAATTAAAATGCAACTCTTAAAATCTGATGAGCCTTGATATGAAATATCAATGTGAAGCTCTATAAGGATTTGTTGTTGTTTAGTCATTTTTCACTCTTTGTGACCAATTTTGGGGTTTTCTTGGCAAAAATATCAGAGTGGTTTATCATTTCCTTCTCCAGCTCATTTTACAAATGAGGAAACTGAGGCAAACAGGATTAAGTGACATGGCCAGGGTCACACAGCTAAGTGTCTGAGGCTGAATTTGAACTTACGTCTTCTTGGCCTTGCACCAAGCTTCCCAATTACCACAATAATGTGGTGTTATCCTTTTTTTTTTTTAAAAGAAAAAAATGAGGAATCCCAATGATGAGAATGCCTGAGTGACAGAATTCTCAGCAAGAAGTTGCCCTAACTGTATCTGTGGATGGACCACACAGGGTCACTAAAGATTTGTACTAGGTCTTCAACAAGTTTACCATGACTCTGGGAAATCCTAACAACAGTTTCAGTGAGTCTATAACTAAGGACTTTACTCCAAGTCTATATCCAGTGAACTATTGCCCCCTTGTTGCTTCCGTTATGGGAAGTCAGCAAGGGCCTAATCTTTTAAGCTGGAGTCCTAATGCACATGGCATCACTTCAGGTCACAGGGTATGAGACAGCTAAACCAGAATGGTAATATCAGGCGTTGACTAGAGGATGTTTTGGTGATCTTAGGTTTCAACTTGACCTTAAAAGCATGTGATCTACTTTAGAGTACATCTGTTAGATAAACCCACAAACCCCTATATTTAGAGTTTACAAATAGAAGAAAAGAAAAGAAAAAAGATATGTCCTGACATACTACATCCAGCTTCAAACATTTACCTCTTTTTTAAAATTTCATTTAAAATTTTTATTTTTAATTTGACAAGTAAAGAAGCAATTTAATGGAATTACTATTGTTTTTATATTCTTTTTGTTACAGGACAGCAAGCATGTTTAATTTTGAAAACAACAGTGGCTTAGAGAATTCCAAAATATCATTGTTCTCAATTCCAAATAAGTCTCATTTTGAAACAGTGAAGTTATTCAACACTTAGTTTCATTTAAAAGATTATTTCCTCATTTTCGTGATCAGCAAAATATGTAAAACAAAAGACTGGTTCTTTTAATAGGCAGAAAAGAAACTATTTCTTAGCTCTTTCCTAAAAAAATAATCTAAAAAACTTCAGAAAGTGAACAGAATAGAAGCAAAACATGAGGACTCTGTGACCAAAGCAGTCATCGTTTTCAGCACCATTATTAAAAGCAAAAGTTCATACTTCAGTATTGGAGATCATTTCCCAATGGTGCCTTTCAGATGAGTTGAATCATTAAAGAGCCTGAGCTCTTCGGACTGATTTACTGCACACCAGATGTGTAAAGGCTGTAACCTCTGATCTACTTGGAGATCAGAGAAAGGGGAAACGGTTCTTCAAACTGCACAGGCAGTCACTCATCATCCCATTATTGCCTGACCATTTTATCAAGTCACCATTTTAAGCAACAACATCACAGAAACTTAATCGACAGATTTTAAAATATGGGAACTTGGTCAACATTTTTGCTTTTGTGTTATATAAAAATCTGAATTGGTTAGGGAACATTTTAAATGTTTACATCTGAGAAAACCCAACAGGGGGTGGGTGGGCGTGTGTGTGTGTGTGTGTGTGTGTGTGTGTGTGTGTGAAAAAGAGAGAGAGAGAGAGAGAGAGAGAGAGAGAGAGAGAGAGAGAGAGAGAGAGAGAGAGAGAGAGAGAAAATCAGATAGACAAACAGAAAGAAACTTACATGTCAGGCAGACCGATAAAGATAAATGACAAACTATGCTGTTAGCACAGTTGGAGGATGGGGCACTGGTGCCAGTGGTAGTAACAATGGTACTCATTAGTTGTTGTTCAGTTGTTTAATTTGTGTACCACTCTTTGTGACCCCACTTGGGGTTTTCTTGACAAAGATTCTAGAGTGGTTTGTCATTTCCTTCTCCAGCTCATTTTACAGAGGAGGAAACTGAGGCGAACAGCATTAGGTGACTTGCCCAGGGTCACACAACTAGTGTCTGAGGTCAGATCTGAGCTCAGGAAGATGAGTCTTCTTGACTCCAGGTCTGACACTCTACACATTATACCACCCAGCTGTTCTAATAATACTCATACAACCCTAGAAAATATATTGGGCATATGCAAGAATTGAAGAAGTCAAAACCATACAGTTGCTCTAGCCATTCATATACAAAAGACATGATTTAAGGGTCCAAGAAGACTCCTTTTCTCTCCAAATATTTATGATACAACCCCTATGGCTAGGAAGGAGGAGGAAAGATTAAAAGAAATGGGAGCTATACAGGAGGTATTGGCCAGAGGTAGAGAGATTCAGTCTACTATGAGTTTTTTTAAGGTAAATTTTATCAATGTCTTTTGTTTTATAGCCATTTTAAAATATACTCCTTTAACGAATGTTGGAAATTGTTGTTGCATATAACTGGGAATTAAGAAATGCAGGTAGTGGGGAACAGAAATTTATCTTGCCCTATAAGAAAAGAGAGAAGATGGGGATAAGGGAAGGGTGAGGTGTGATAGAAGGGAGGGCACATTGAGGGAAGGGGTAATAAGAATGCAAGGTGTTATGGGGTGGGGGGAGGGGAGAGATGGGGAGAAAAATTGGAACTCAAAATTTTGTGGAAATGAATGTCGAAATCTAAAAATAAATAAAACTATTAAAAAATTAAAAATATATATATTCCTTTTACCCCATCAAATAAAATAAACTCACTTGTAACAAAGAAAAATAAACCAAAAACAAATGACTTAGTTACCAGTCTAACAACATATGCAATATTCTGTCCTTGCAGTGTGCCACCTTTCTGCCAAGAAGAGAAGTGGATGTTTCATATAGGATCATGACTGGTTTTCTAATTACTCAGACTTTGACTTCCTTTCGATGGTTTTTTCTTTCATTTATACTACTAAGATTTTTGTGTATATTCTTTTCTTTCTGCTTATTTCACTCGATCAGTTCACACAAATCTACACATTTCCCTAAATCTCTCATTTCTTACACAATGATTGCATTATATTCATATACCAGCTTGTTCAGTTATTCACCAATCAAGAGGCATCTATTTTACTTTCATTTCTTTGCTAAGAGATTTAGACTACTTTGTCAGAAGACTGTAGGGTAATTCAAGCAAAGTGACAGAATTAGCTCAGTCAAAGTGGGCGGTCAGATCAGGGTTTTAGAGGTAGATCTCTGAGGAGTACTAATGTCTGGATTGAGACAGATTAACAAGTAGAGACTGGAAGGGGTTGTAGGGAACACATGCTGGGACCAGTACAGAAGAATGATCAACTTCTTCTGCTCTGGATACTATATACCTTTGTATTCATGCAGCCTGAGATAATATTAGCTTTCCCTGGCTATCAAGTATATGTCTCACTTGATGAAAGTCTGCAGTCCATTAAACCCCCCAGGTTGTTGTTTGTTTTTTTAAAATAGGAACATAGGCATATCTGTCCCAATTTGTATTTGGTACAGTTACTGCTTTAAACCTAAATCCCAAGATTTCATATTTATTCCTAGTAAATATCATCTTACTAGCTTATGTCCATTGTTACAGACTGTTGCAGACTTTTTTGCCTCTAGAATTTGAAAGATTTATTTTTATTATTCATATTTAAATTAAGTCTCATGTTGTTTGGTTCTAATCTTCAAGGGAGAGATAAAGATTATTTTTTTTCCTTCAAAGAACATAGTTAAATTGCTCTTTACCTGTGAATGGCTCTCAGTATTTCTTCCCTGCTCCATATATCAGGTCTGAAATACAGAAAAAGCTGCATATCTCTAACACAAAAGATTTATAAGCATAAGGCTTCTCTACTTTTTAGGAAAACTCATTCTTGAAAATAGCATGGAACAATAAAATGATCATTTAATTCTGAGATATTTCGAGATCATTTTTATCTCATGCACTGTTAAAATTAGAATGACCTATTCAGGGGATGCCCATTCACTGGGGAATGGCTAAACAAGTTGTGGTATACGATTATAGTGGAATACTATTGTACTATAAGAAATGATGAGCAAGATGGTTTCAGAAAAACCTGGAAAGACTTCCATGAACTGTTACAAAGTGAAGTGTGCAGAACCACAAAACCACCGTAAACAGTAACAGCAACGATTTGTGACCAACTGAATGACTTAGCTATTTTCAACAATACAATAATCTAAGACAGTTCCAAAGGACTCAGGATGAAAAATGCTATCCATCCCCAGAGAAAGAACTGATGGAGTCTAAATGAAGATAGAAGTGTATTATTTTCCATGTTCTTTATTTTTCTTGGGGTGTTTTTTTTTGTCTATTTTCTTTCACAACATGACTAGGATGGAAATGTTTTGCCTGATTGCACATGTATAACCTATATAGAATTGCTTACTGTCTCAGAAAGTGGGGAGGGGAGAGAGGAAGAGAGAGATTTGGAGCTCAAGATTTAAAAATTAATGTTAAAAAGTTTTTTACATGTAATTGGGGAAAATAAAAAATAGCATGAAGTTACCTTTCCCCACTAGATGGTGCTCTAACATTTCTTGAAAAAGAAATGACAATAAATTTGAGGCCAAGAAAAATGTAATTCATTTTGAAAATTCTAGATGCAAAGTGACTAAAAAAACAAAAAAAAAAACCATCCTGCTCACATACTTAAAATTCTTCATTGTTATAAACACAACACTCCTTGATCATAGCTCAAATGCCATGAAGCAAACTGGGTTTGCCTAGGGCACATATAAAGACCCAAAATCTGCTCACTCAACAGACCAGGAAAACATTGCTCAGGCACCTATTCTTATAAAAAAAAGACTTCCTATATGGTTGTAGTGTGAAAAACTGATGTTCTCATAACAATTCTGTGAGATAATGAATATAAAGGCACATATAGTTTGGTGTGATAGAATTAGGAAGAGACTCATTATGAACTATCAATCCTGACATCAGCAGATATACAAGTAGCTACACTCAATATATCTATTCTGTCATAAAATATTAAATTTAAGCTCTTATCAACTTAGATTGGATGACTTCTTTAGCTGTCATTATTGGTTTCCCAGGAAATTAAAGCAGTAGGAAAAGGAAGGGAATAAGCCTTTATGTAGTACTTACCATGTGCTAGACATTGCGCTAAGAACTTTTGACAAAAATGATCTCATTTGATCCTCTCAACAACCTTGTTAGGTAGGCACTGTTATTATCCCTATTTTTATAGTTGAGGATACTGAGGTAATCAGAGGTTAAGTGACTTGACCAAGGTTACTTAGCTAGTAAGTTCTTGGTTTAGCACTTGATCTACTGCACCATTTCTCATATCATAATACCCCCAAATCACCACTGAATTTTGTATCCCCAAACATCATCTTAGCTCTGTTACAGGGTTAGATGATATCTCAAAATAGCTCGTCTGATAAAAAACCAACACACTGACTTTTCCACAGGTGTCTTATCTTTAGCTGATTTTAGGCAATATATTCATAGCTTCCAAAATTATTCCTATTTGAATATTCAAAAACCAAGACTGTTTCCTTTGTAGATACCATCTGAATCTTGAGGTTACAGTAATTGGGCTTATTAATAAGTAGGAGTACTTAAGAATTTTGATCCTTTAGGCAACTCAATTAATACTAAATCTTAATTCTTTAGAAAAAAAATAATGCAAAAGGTTTTTAAATACTTGGGGATGGCTTAATGGATTAAGTCCTAAAGACCCTGTTACTCCTTCATACTTACTAGTTAGGTGACCACTGATGAGTTATTTCCTTTCTCTGGGTCTGTTTCTCCATATACAAAATGAAGTTACTATAATAATACCTGCAATACCTGTCTCATAGTCCCATTGGTTGTGTGGCTCAAAAGAAAGAATGCATATAAAGTATTTTGCAAACTTCAAAGCACTACATGTCAGTTATTTTCAGAATACTCAGGCAGCAAATATTTACTAGGATTATTAATATGAATTCATGAAAAGTCTAAGTTAAAGATTGTTTCTAAAGAAATGAAATTTTCTTAGTTTCAAGTATAAAAATAACTTGCTAGGTAGGCTAAAAAAAGGCAGTAAGATATGACAGAATAAGCTCTAATTTAGGATTTGGGAGACCTGAATTCTAGTCCCATCTTTGCCAATAATTACCTGTGTAACTGCGAGCAAATCACTTAAATGCTCTGAAGTTTCTTCTAGATCTAAACTTCTATGATAAAGCGTTTGCTTAATTAGAACCTGGCATAAATTGTCCTCTACCCTTGAAATAAACTCTTAACTGTGCCTCTTGGGAACTCCAGGTCTTTCCAAGGCTCAGTTTAAGTGACATTTCCTAATAAGAGGCCTTTCCAAATCCCTGAAGTTGTTAGCACCCCATCTCCTAATCACTTGGTGTTTATTATGTATATATCTCACAAGCACGTTGCATTTCCCTAATTGAACAGAGAGGAAGCTAGGTGGTTCAGTGGATAGAAGACTGGGCTGGTGTGTGACCCTGGGCTAGTCACTTAACCTCTGTTTGTCCAAATATCCTAGAGAAGGAAATGGAAAACCACTCCAGTACCTTTGCCAAGAAAACTGAGGTCATAAAGAGTCAGACAGGTTGAAACAATTGAATAGAAGCTACTTGAGGAGAGAGACCCTCTCACTTTTCTATTTGTTTCCTAGATGCCTAACATATTTTCTGGCTGGCACATAGTAAGTACCTAAGAAATGCTTACTGATTGATTCCCTTATTGTCTATTGCCTTTTGCTTCCCTGGATTTGTTTTGTTGTAACACATGACCTTCCCTTAAATATCCTCATCAAAGGGCCCACTGTTTTCAGCACTGACAGGCTTGCCTGATAAACCTAAGCCCTTACCATCTAGCAATGGAGTCTGAACATTAAAATTACACAGACTTTTATAATAGAGTGTATAGGCTCTTCTGAAATTTATTCTCTTAATCAGGTAAGCATTCCCTGTGAAATCTTAATTATACTATCAATTTGCTTATGAAGCTCCCACCCCCATACTGTAAAGCCTGTGTGTGTGTGTGTGTGTGTGTGTGTGTGTGTGTGTGTGTGCATAAATTACATATAAGTTAATACTTCTTTGTTGTTTATGTAATGGCCCATATACAGAAACCAAACATCTGCAAAAAGGGCTGTTAGGAATTGTTCAAATGCAGAGAAAATGTAAATTCAAAATTTAAAAAGATTTATTAATATAGTTTTTAAAATGGAATTAAAAACAAATCTTCACAACATCGATCATTTTGACAAAATAGATAATCTGATCACAGATTAACTGTTAGCTTTTTTCCAATTCTTGCCAATTATGATCCCATTTACCTTCTCGGTGTAGAACTTGCCACTCTCCAGCGATCCAGGCCTTCCTAGAAGCATACAGGATGGTGTAACGAGTCACAACTGTTTCAGGACCATCAGGAGGTTTCCAAGAAACTAAAGCAGTGTCATCCTCTATCAAAGTCACCTTCACTCCAACTGGTGGGCCTGTTGGCGCTGTGCACACAAAAAAATTTACAGTACTACTAAGGAAAAAATGGTTCACTGGTATTTAAATTACCTTAGCTGATCCACTTAGGAAAAAAATCAAGCATCTGAAAATCACTATCAAAGGCTCAAAATAAAATCTTAAGACTATTGCGTAAATTTCATTTTACACAAGTCAGATCAGAACTTAGGTCTTCCTGACTTGAAGCCCAGAACTCTATCCATTGTACTACTGAGCTACAGAAGAGCCTGGCTGGCCCATTCAATACATAATCTCCTCAACACTGGCACAGAGTGCACGAGGGGATAACAAAGTTCAAGGGGGAAAAAACCTCAGAAAAAATTTCTAGCATTATAAACCTACAAAAATCATCAAAGAGGCAAGAGGCAGTATGACATGGTGGATAGAGCAGATGGCTTCCATGAGGACAATCTGGTGCTTCTGACACATAGTAGCTGTGTGACTCTGGGCAAGTTATTTATCTTAAGAAACTCCTCAAATTTAAGAAAGTTAAGAAAAAGTTAAAGAGAGAATTATATGAATTGTTCTATCAGAAGGCTGTGGTTGCTAAATTTGTTTTTGCTGGTTGCTCACTGAAAGGGCAACTATATAGTATGTCAATGGAGCCTTTGTTGTCATTACAGCACTATCTGTAAAGATTATATTCAAATGCACTACAAGCATCCATTATTCCATTCGGTATGCTACTGCTATACCTGCAGGCTGCTTATGGACTCTATTTTATAAAAGTGTGCCAATCTAACACCAAAAAAGCAACTGAAAGAAATATTATATAAGTTATTTCTCATTAATTACTAGCTTTGAGCACAGAGTTATAGAGTATTAGGTAAATATATATGTAATATATATGCATATAAGTTCTTTTGTGTTAACTTGCAATTAATTACCTAAGATATCTGATCAATAAACTAATTAGTTGCTCCTGTGTTGATACTTCTGGTTTAATTTACCAGATCACAAATTTCTACAGACTTCTGGCTTATTGAAAATGGTGTTTATTGGGACCTCACAAAATGATAAACTCTTTACTCTGTTCTGAAAGCTAATTATTTTTGTGCTTTTTAAAATGCCCTTTAATATTTTTATGATCACATAATTTACTAAATTAAGCCTTCTTCTAAGATGAATAATATATTTGCTTATGTTAGTCTAGCAAGTACAAAAAAAAAATAACCTTTGAGATCAAAACACTTTATTCTACTCTAGATGAGGTTTGAATAGAGGGGGATCAGTTCTACTATAAACTGGTATGTTACATCAATATTGGGCCGTCAAGTTTAACTGACCACAGTTATTATGAGTTAACAGAATGACAGGGCTACTTAAAAGTGTATAGAGGCCTTATGATTGCATTATTATTATGCATTATTATTATATATTATTATTATGTACATGTAATACTGAAGTATTAATAAACAAAATGTTAAAAATCACAGTAAACTATATAATTTTGCTATACTCTATGTTGCCTACACCATGAGTTTCATATTTTAAGAGAGACTCTAATAAAAATGAGTTCAGTTTAGTATTTAAGATGTTCCAAGACTATCTAAATAACGCCCCCCCCCCCTTTTTTGGTAGGAGGAATGCATAAAAGGAAGGTCATTTCCAACACTTTTTCTGAAATATAGACATGAACTTTGAGTATAAACTACAATCTCACAGAGTGTTTAGTCAAAAAAACAATCTGATGGGTGGCAACTATGAAAGTACCTGCCTCAAAATAGTTGCTTTCTAAACTGTTAATCTGGATATAATCATATATATATATACAATGTGACATTTCTTTACCTTCTGGAAGTGTCGAATGGTAAACTACAGGGCTCCAGGGACTGGAGAGCTGATCCACATGCAGACGAACAGCAAATTCATATTTGGTATTTGGTTCTAGGCTTTGAACCAACATATGAGTTTCTGATCTATGTTAATAAACAATAGATTTGTTAATAATGATAGGTCATGATTCACAAAATCAGACTTTTCAACACTTCTAATCAATACAAAGGAAACATTACTTCTACTCTTTCCCATTCATATTATCCTTATAAGTGAGTTCTATCAGAATAAAGTAAATGTCCATGAATGTAACAATAAACCTGGAGCTTTGCTGTCAGAGAAAATAAAAAATACAGTCAGTCTCCACATAAGGGACTACTACATCACAAATTCAGTTACAATGAGGGTCAAACCATTTTTCCCATGGTACAATATAGGACGGTATCTTACAACAAGGAAAGCCTAAAATAAAGAGTACATCTTCTTTTGCTCACCACTATTAAAATTCCTGTTTTGGGGTGGGGATTTCCTCTTAAAGATGTTAAGTTCAACTACTGAAAAATAATCATAGTATCTTGGCAGTAATATATAATCTAGCAGACCTAACATTGATTTACACATTTTTAACTTGTCAGGTAACCACCATTACAATAACAAAAATCCAATAATACATTTAGTAATTTCCTGATTCTGAACACAGTTCTTTAATATATTCATAGTTCTAATTTATGGGAGAAACACTAACTATCTTTAACCTACCATTTATATAAGCTGAATGATTTAGGAACATTAAAAGACAGATCATATTCTACAATTGGAGATCTTTCCTAGTCCTTTTCACTGCTACTGCCTTCTCTCTCTGAGACTACTTTCCATTTGCACTGCACACACACACACACACACACACATTTTGATGTGGTATCTTCTCCATTAAAATGTGAGCTCTTTGAGAATAGGGACCCTGATTTTGCCTTTTTGTGTGTGTGTTGGGCATGAAGCACAGTGCCCAGCCTACTGTAAGCACAATCCTGAATGACTAAATATGGCCAGGAAGCAGAAAACACAAAATGAATATTAGGGGCTAATTAAAGATGATCGAACAGGTATGTGCAAATGGGAAAGGAAAGAGTAAACCATTAATAGAAGAAGCTACATACGTTTGGAAGTACTGAACCAAAGAAGCATTCTGAAGGCCCACAGGGTTACAGCGGATGGTGTAGTTAATTATCTGTGCAGAGGTAAATGCAGGCCTCCCCCAGTGCAGGTAGATAGAAGATGAGGTATTCGTCTTAGCATAAAGATGATGGGGTGGTGGTGGTGGAGGAACCATACGATCACGAACAGCTATTTTTAAAAAAGACAAGATTGTTTTGTAAGCAACAAAAAATTCAGTTACGACTACAGCAAAATCATAACCCCCCACCTCTCAAAGACAGTTTTGCACCTTTCTTCCAAGAAGTATGCAGTGATATACAGACACTCTCACATTAAAACCTCAGCTACTTTTCTATTAGCCCCGTAAGAGTTGAAAACAGAAACTATTAATAATATTGTAATATAGAGTATATTAAAAGGCTTGCCAAGGTCACTCAGGGAGTCAGTATTTAGTGGACCCGTGACTAAGAACTATATACATTCTTTGATCTTGATAAAATTGCACAACAGTCGGTATGAGAAAATTAGTTTTAGGATTGAATATATTAGTAGGCACCCAAAAAACCATTCCTCATTACTTTCTTTAGTTAAACTTCCATGTAGTATAAAATAAAAACCAAAACTGAAGTAGGTCTTTAAAAGGTTCTTCTTAAAACAATCTCTTTTCTTTAAAAACAAAAGTATAGTTTTTACAAAAGCTCTGCAAAATTATTTCTTGGATGTTTAGTACTTACAAACACATCCTGGAGTACTGACTGTTTGGTCTGCCTGATAACCATCTTCCATATTGTTATATGCCATCAATCTCACATGGTATTTCCTTCTTGGATCTATAGAGAAAAGAACAGATATAGGAACAAATTTCAGAGTTACAAAATTATTGCAAAAGCTTTTGGAATTTTGATTTAAAGGAATTTTTTGGACTCATAAAGTTTCTTCCCCAAATGTGATATTCTTCCTCCTCCTTTTTTGGGGAGTACATACTAACTCAACTATTTTGTCTCTTTATATTTACCTTTGGTAAATTATCATTGTCCAGTTATTATTGAAAAAAACATTTTGTTAGTTTAAACTTAAACACTTGAAAAATCACTTCCATACACACAGAACACAAAAGAGGAATCTGTACGAAAACATGCATCTCTATTTCAAAATGCTTGCTTTAAATACTAACACGTGTCTATATAATAAATCCTGTTAATTTCAAATTTGTCTTGCTTGTGTTTCCTTATGAACTTCTTTCTGTTCTCTTCTATGAATATTTCAAAGTGTTGCGATGGTTCCCTTTTTGGATATCACTTGCTAATCCAACCCGCAACCAAGAGAAAGAGGAATTTTTTTATATCTTGTAACAAATAAGCATGGTTAAGCAAAATGAATCCACACTGTAGCCATTTCCAAAAATGTCAGTCTCTTTCTGTAACTTGTGCCCATCAGCTCTCTCTGAGGAAACAAGGTAACATGCTTCATCATAGTTCCTCTAGAGATACAGCTGATCACAGTTCAAAGTTGCTTTCCTTTATAATACTGCTGTCTTTGTAAAAACTGTTCTCTTGATTTTGCTCATTTCATTGTGTTAATTCACACTATAAAGGATTCTCTGAAATTATTATTATCAACATTCTACGCATATTGTTCCATTATATTAACATACCACAATTTGCTCAAACACTTCCCAAATGTCTGTCCTTTGGATTCTAATTCTTTCCTTTTCATTTTTTCTCTTTGTAAAAACCTCCTCCTCCCTCCCCATGCACACCTTTCAGGATCATGAAATTTATTTTGCTTATCACTGGTGGATTCTTTCTAGATTTGCTTGGCCCTCTGGCTCTAACAGATTCATGTAGTTTTCATTTATGATTTCCTGAAACATAGTGTTTAGGCTTTTTTTAAAATCACAATTTATAGAGAATACAAATAAATCTTGTTATTTCTCTTTGCCTTTAAGTATTATACTCAGTTTTGCTGGGTAGGTAATTCTTGGTTTTAGTCCTAGTTCCTTTGACTTCTGGAATATCATATTCCAAGCCCTTCAATCCCTTAATGTAGAAGCTGCCAGATCCTATGTTATCCTGATTGTATTTCTACAATACTCGAATTGTTTCTTTCTGGCTGCTTGCAATGTTTTCTCCTTGACTTGGGAACTCTGAAATTTGGCTACAATATTCCTAGGAGTTTTTCTTTTCAGATCTTTTCGGGAGGTGACTGGTGAATTCTTTCCATATTTATTTTGCCCTCTAGAATATCAGGGCAGTTTCCTTGATGATTTCATGAAAAATGATGTCTAGCCTCTTCTTCTTTGATCATGGCTTTCAGGTAGTTCCATAATTTTTAAATTATTTCTCCTGGATTGATTTTCCAGGTCAGTTGTTTTTCCAAAGAGATATTTCACATTGTCTTCTATTTTTCATTCTTTTGGATTTGTTTTGTAATTTCTTGGTTACTCATAAAGTCCTTAGTTTCCATCTGCTCCATTCTAATTTTTAAGTAATTATTTTCTTCAGTGAGCTTTTAAACCTCCTTTCCCATTTGGCCAAGTCTGCTTCTGAGGGCATTCTTCTCCTCATTGGCTTCTTGGGCCTCTTTTGCCATTGGGTAAGTCTATTTTTAAAGGTGTTAATTTCTTCAACATTTTTTGGGGTCTCTTTTAACAAGCTGTTGAGTTGCTTTTCATGATTTTCTTGCACCCCTCTCAATTCTCTTCCCAATTTTTCCTCCACCTGTCTTACTTGATTTTCAAAATCCTTTTTGAGCTCTTCCATGGCCTGAGACCATTGCATATTTATTTTGGAGGTTTTGCATGCAGAAGCCATGACTTTTAGGTCTTCCTCTGAAGACCTAAATTGTTCCTCCTCATCCAAAATGATGGAAGAAAATAACCTGCTCACCAAGAAAGTAATCTTCTATTGTCTTATTATTTTCCCTTTTTTGGGCATTTTCCCAGCCAGTTACTTGACTTTTGAGTTCTTTGTCAAAGGAAGGGTATACTCTGGGAATCTGTTACTTCTCAGTTCTTTCAAGGTGGTACAATCAAGGGAGAGGAGTTTATTTGTTTCTTGGCCTATGTTCTGGTCTGTGAGCAGGATTCCCTCTCCAGAGCCTACACTAGCTCCACCATGCCAGCCAGCACTCCTCCTGACCCCCAGGACAGCCACTCAGGGCTGAGATCCAGATCAGCTGCTCAATTCTCTCAGGGGCTTTAGGCCAGGGTTCCAACAACGTAGCTGCCAGCTGCCTGGGGCCAGGACTAGACCTCTGTGTTCCCTTCTTACCCAAATGAAAGAGCTTTCTCACTGATCTTTGCAGCTGTCTTTGGCATTTGTGAGTTGAGGAATCTGGGACCCACAGCTGGGGCTAGTGGCATGACACCTTCAAGCCTGCTCCAGTCCTGTCCTTGCCAGGGCGTTGCCCATGCTGGGCTATGCTTCACTCGGCATCTGTGCTGGGCTGTGCTCCCTTGTTATTTCTCTTTGACCTACTTTCTAGGTCAGGTTTTTCTTTTTAAACTATCATTTCTTTTCTTTATTTAAGCTTTTGATTTTGTGCTAATGTTTCTTGCTCTCTCATGGAGTCACTGATTTCTGTTTGGTCTACTATAGTTTTCAGGGATTCTTTATTTGAGTAAAGTTTACCATTTTGTCTTCTGAACTACTCATTCTCATTCCAATTCTTTCCTCAGGAGTTTTATATGATTTTTCTCTTGTTTCATCTATGTATCTACGTAGTCGTTGTGGTATACACACACACGTGTAAATATTTTTTGAACCTGATTTTAGTTACAGAGTCAGATTTGCAAGAGCTTTTGATACTAAGTAGTATTTTCTTTGATTTACTCATCTCTCCAGTTTTAGTTCCAGAAATTGGGTAGGGTGGTTGGCCTTGCTTGGTTTCATCCCCAGGTTCTTGTGCTGAACTCCACATTCAAGGTCTGGGTCTCCCAGGATATTTAAGAATTAGAGGGATAGCTCTCCAGGGCCCTCTCTAGCATCTTAGGACAGTATGGTAGGAAGTTCCAAGCCCTGGGGCCTGCTAACATTAGAATATGAAGCTGATTTATTTACACGATAGTTGCAGTCTAGAAAAACCTCTGGGACTTTTTGTCCTGGTATTTCTTAATTCAGCAAGCTTTCTGTTACCTAGCCATACTTCCTCCTCATTTCTTGTCTCTTTTCTGGAGTCCCCTAAATTCAGTATCTGCCATGCTTGGAACCATTCAAGTCAGATACTTCCAGTTTTCCAAGTGATTAGCACTTTTTTGCTTGTGACCTCAGTCAAACTCATTTGAGTAAGCCTCCATCTCCCTCTATAAAATACCTGAAGTATCCTATACATGTGTGGAGTGAGGGGCCACTGAAAACTTAGAACCAAGGGAATAGCAGAAAGGCAATGGACTCATAGTCCCAGTGAGAGAACTTGTCCTGAGAGTAACCTCTTGCAAGACGATAATGAATTCCCTCTTCTTGCTATGGTCTGAAGTTCATCATGCCTGAGGCTACTTGGTGACACCCCTGTTTATATGCCCTTTCTACCTTCCCACTATGCTTTGGAAATATTCCTGTGGTCATAGTCCTGGGGAACAGAAACTCTCCTAAGATGTTTCTTTGATTTCATACTCTGTATAAAATGGTACAGATGAAGTAAACAGGGCCAAGAAAAAAATATATACATGATGACTAAAAAGCAAATGGAAAAACCACCACATGCAAAAAAAAAAAAAATCAAAAGTGAGTGCAACAAAATTATAAAGATCAAGCGTGACTCAAAGGAAGAGAAGGCACTACCAAACAAGTTCCACAGGTGTTACATATTACATATATTTTCAGACTTTCTCAATGTACTGATAAACTGTGTTGATTTGTTTCTTCTTTTTTTTTCCTTTTTTTGTCTTAAAAATACTATTTCTTATATGGGATAGCTCCCTGGGAAGGAGACGGTTATAAGCATATGAAGATAACTAGGATGATGTAAAAAACAGAAGATATGAATAAAAATTTTTAAATTTTTAAAATTAAAAAAAGAATGCAAACTTTTCAAGGACAGGGACTATCTTTCTGCTTGCATTTGTATTCAGAGTGCTTAGCAGTATCTGTCACAAAAATAAATGCTATTTCCAATCTTTAAAAAACAACAAAAAAGTAAAATATTTATTTCTAGACCCAAAGTAAACCTGCCAGGCTATCTATTCAGATGGAAGCTATATTTATTGTAATGCCCTATTATTAGCTCCCTCTACAGGCCTACGTCAGTTCTTCTAATATGAAAACTGATCTCTGTAAAAAAGTGTTAGAAAGAAATTCAAAAATAATTTTCAAAATATTTTCAATACATATTTGAAATATATTTCATATATTTCAAAATTATACAATGGATGAATAGTGTAAATAGCATATGTACATTTAAAGCATACGTACGTTTTCACATTTAATTACAAGATTATCTTCTAAGGGGAAAATATATTATCCAGAAATACTTTATTTCTCTAAAAGCCCAAAGTATTAACATACAATAGCATTTAATGTAAATTTATTTAAAAGTTTTTGGGAAAGAGGTCATGCTAAAGTATAATCAAGTTCTAAAAGATCTTAAAACAAAATAAAAAAATAGTTTTGGAATATTAAGAGGAAAACAATTCAAAAGATAACTATAAAAGTAATTACAATTGCCAAATATTTTTAAGGAAAAATAAAAAGTAGGTAAATTAGCAACATATTTGGATACTTACTATTATAAAGTTAATTATAATTTTATTATTATAATAGATTACTTATTATATATAATATATATTATTTATTGTATATAATAATAATATAAAAATCATCATTTATTATAAAGAGCCAAATTCAAATTTTAACATTTCTTGATCTGGCAAAAATAAATTAAACCCTCAAAGAGACAGTCTTTTTCAGCATATAAAGTTTCCATGGCTTCTTGCTAAACTTTAAACCTATGTTTCTATGGCATAAAGCATGGGAAATTGTGACAAGTTACTCTTTAAAAGTCCAGGACTAAGGACCTGGGCAGCTGGATGGTATAGTGGATAGAATACTGGGCTTGAAGTCAGGAAGATGAGTCTTCCCTGAGTCCAAATCTGACCTCAGACACTTACTAGCTGTGTGACACTGGGCAAGTATTTTAACCCTATTTGCCTCAGTTCCTCATCTATTAAATAAACTAGAGAAGGAAATGGCAATCCACTCCAGTATCTTTGCCAAGCAAACCCCAACTAGGGTCATGAAGAAACTGAAATGACTCAACAAAGACTGATATTTTTGTTTCCAGCAATGCTCAGTGAAAGGGCAAAGAAAATTTTGTGGTAAAGCGCATATTTGTCTTTCAACCCAAGGTTCAAGCTACTCTTTGTAGAAAAGTAGGTAAAGAGGCTCAAGAATATCTGTCCACTCTTCAGGTTCTTAGGGGAGAATAATATGCTCCTTAAAAACATGGAAGAAGGGGTTCAACGTAAAGCCAGTCAGAAGGATTTGAAAAGGAATTTGAATCAGAAGATTGGAGGAAGAATATGACACAAATAGGAAAAATCAGAAGAACAACTGAAATCTTAAAGCTAAGTCATGAAGTTTTTTCTTTGGAGAGGATCCATACCCCCTGAAGAGGAAAAAGAAATTTTAATTCAAGGAACCATAATGAGGAAGATCCACAGGTACTTTTATAGGAGCAATTGACCCAATAAGGCTATGGGAAAAGAAACTTGCAATGGTGGTTGGTGGATCTCTTCTGAGGAATACTGAAGTAGTTATTTGTTGACACAACATTAAAAAAAAAACCCACTGCTCTCTTACTAGTGAATATCTAAGATAGGATTTGATTTCAGCTCTTCCTGTCTCCAAGTCCAACAACCTAGTCATGATTTCGCCTAACTGCCTTCCTGATTCAATTATAAAATTGAAGTTCTTATACAAATGAAATTAACTGAGGGAGGGGAGAATCTTTGCAGCAAGTTTCTCTCATTAAAGGTCCAATATCCAAGATGTATAGGGAACCAAATCAAATAAACAAGAACAGAAGCTATTTTCCAATAGATAAATAGTCAATGTATGTTAACTGACAGTTTTCAAATGAAAAAAATACAGGCTATTAACAACCATTTGAGAAAATTATCCAAGTCACTAATAAAGAGACAAATGAAAATTTAAAGCAACTTTGAGGATCTATCTTACACCCATCAGACTGACTAAAGACATAGTTTATCTATATTTTTATCTATATAATTTATCTATAATTTTTTGACAGCTAAGTGGGATGGATGGTAGAGTGTTCTGGGCTGGGAGTCAGTCAACCCTGAGTTCATATTTGCACTCCATTATTTGCTGGGTTACCCTGGGTAAGTCACTTAAACTGCCTGTTTCTTCACCTGTAAAATGAGAATAATAAAAGCACCTAGCTTAAAGGGTTGTTTTGAGGATCAAACGAGGTATCTATAAAGTGCTTAGCGCTGTGCCTGGCACACAGTAGGCATTAGAGAAATCTTATTTCCTTTCCTTCTCACCTAGATTTCAGTAAAGCAACTGACAAAAGTTCTCATCAATCAATCAAAATGGCATTTATCAAACCTTCACCACATGTCAAGTACTGTTACATGTACTTGTACTCGTTATTCTTATGGGAAAGATGGAGAGATGTGGACTAGGTAACAGCCCCGTTTGAAAATTTATAACTAAATGAATAACTTGTTCCAAAGATTCAAATTCTTAATGGTTTGGATCTCACAGTGTCCTGTTCCATTAGAATTTTCCAAAGATTTATGCTTAAGTCTCCACTCTTCTAACAGTGTTGTCAATTGCCTGGTTAAAAGCCTTGCTTGTAAAATATACAAGTGAGTGGTCCAACCAATACGCTACGGTCAGGCTATGACACTAAGCTAAATTTGTTGAGATGAAATTTAATAGAGATAATGATAAAACCCTACACTTAGGCTAAAAAAATTTACACACAAATATTGGTCTTCAAGTGAAGGTTAGAAGACTACTTGTTGAGGATGTTATTGATTCAATTCAACTTCATAAACTTTTATTAAGCAACTACTATAGGTCAGGTACAAAAACAAAAGTGTCTCCTTTCGAGGAGTATACATTCTACTGAGGGAAAAACAACATGTACACACACACACACACACACACATATACACACATCCATACACACACACACAGAATAGATACAAGATAAACACAACATTTTGGAGAGGGTTTTGGAACTAACTAATACCTGGGGGAAATCAGGAAAAGCCAGTCCTGTAAGGAGTGCAGCCTGTTTTTGAAGGAGTCTAGGGATTTTATGAGGGAAAGTGAGGAGAGAGAGCATTTTAGATATTGGGGATCAGGAAGGAGGAAAGAATATCCTGTAGGAGAAGAGCATGGAGCAGGAGCTAGGTCACAGATGGAAGAGCAAGTATCCCAGTTTGTCTAGAGTCTAGAACATGTGATAGAGAGTAATGCCCTATCAATTTATAAACTTAGATTGTTAAGAGCTTAAAATGCAGACAAAGGAGGCAACAGGAGCCACTTAAAGCTTCTTGAACAGGGAAGTGACATGGTCAGAGATATAGTCTAGGAATATTAATTTGACACCTACTTGGTGGGTAGACTAGAGAATGGAGGAGACTCTTGGTCAGGTATGGGTTGGATTAGATGGCATCTACTTTGCTAAGGACCACGACACTATTCCACATGATTTGTAACTTACTCTTCCTATTTGTGTTGTCTCTCCCATGAGACTGTGAGTTTCTCAAGAGCAGGGACTGCTTTTCTTTTCTTTTTGTATCCCTATGGCTTAGCATAGCACTTTGCACATATTTAGAGCTCAATATATTTTTTAAAAATTTATTCAAAATCAAAATATCCCTGAGGTTTCACCTCACATCCAGCAAATTGGCAGAAATGACCAAAAAAGAAGTTAGTTTTGAAGAGGTTGTAGAAAGACACTTAAAAATTGGTCCAATTATTCTGAAAAGCAATTTAAAAGTATGCAAAGAAGATTAAAATGCCCAAACCCTTTGACCCAGAGATTCCATTGCTAGACATATAATACAAAGATGTCGGTATAAAAAGGCCCCAAAATATTTATAGCAGCACTTTTTATAGTAGCAAAGAACTGGAAACAAATTAGATTCTCAACCATGAGGGAATGGCTAAACAAACTGTGGTCCATAAATGCAATGGAATATTAAATAAGTTGTAAGAAATGATGAATATTATGAATATAGAGAAGCCTAGGAAGATGTAGGAATTGATGCAAAGTCAGCAAAAAGCAGGAAAAAAATAAACATGACTATAACAACGTAAATAGAAAGAACACCACCAAATCAATTAAAACTGAATGCTGTGCACTTATAATAATCAAATTTGATCCAAAGAAGATGTGAGAAATCAACTCCTCTTCTCTGCAGAAGAGCAGATTCTGGACATGGAACTCGACAGACAATGTCAGACTTTTCCAGTGTACAGGTTAGTTTGCTAAAGTTCTTTTTTCTTTTCTCTCATTATTTGTTATAAATATTATGTTATAAATATTAAATTTGTCAAGAAAAAATGGAGGAATAACCTGAGAAATGTAAGTGATAAAAAACATATCAATATAAATTTATTTTTTTAAAAGACATTTTCCAAAACCTCTTATCATCATCATCAGGGTTATTTCTGGCCTCATTTCTGTTCTTTGCATAAGACACTCTAATATCCACAGACTCTGGCCATTTTCAATTGCTGTTTTCCATGCCTGGAATACTCTCATTCCTCCTTTCTACCTCGTCTTCTCCGGCTTCAAGTCCAAGTGAAAATCCCATCTTCTACAAGAAACCTTTCCTGATTCACCTTAATGTTATTCCTTCCTTCTATTGATTATCTCCAATTTATCCTGTATAAATCTTGTCTGCACAGTTTTTTCATGTTGTCTCCTTGCTTAGATTATGAACTCTTCTAGAACAAAGACTATCTTCTGCCTTCCTTTGTATCTCCAGTGTTAATCACAGTATCTTGCACAATGTAGGCACTTAACAATGCCTATTGACTGATTTTGGTAACAGACAACAGATATCACCATTATTGTGTATAAAGAATGGGAAAATGGTTCTTAAAGATTCTCTCTAGTAATGCTGTTTAACACAGCACGAAAAACTACTAGTGCTGTAAGATTAGGAAATTAAATCATATAAAAGTGAATTGTTTCAGAACAGAAAGGAATTTGAAGAGCAAAGTAAAAAGCTGTAAGCAATTAAACACAATGGACTAACTAAATGTGGTAGTCATACTGTTTTTAAAGGTATCATCATGTACCTTTGGTTAACAAAGAAACTAGAAAAATATAAGGAGAGACTAATAAAATAAAATCTCTGTAAATTCCGAAGCACTAAAGAAATGCAAATTATTATTTTTCTTATTGTTGAGTCTGTTTTAGTTGTGACCCCATTTTGGGGTTTTCTTAACAAAGATACACTTTATTCATCTGTAAAATGACGCAAATAGTATTAGGCAATTTGTCCAGGGTCACACAAGTAAAGGCCTAAGGAAAGATTTGAACTCATGAAGATGAGTCTTTTTAGGTCTAATGATCTATCCACTATGCCCAACAAATTATTATTACTATTATTTTAAAATGTACTGCTCACTTGGCTAATTCCATACACGTATACACATATATGTATATACCCACACCCACATACATATATAAACTTAAATTTAATATTACTTCAATACATTAAGCTGTTCTGTTCTTTACTTACTGTTTCAAGTACCCCAGGAAGAACTTCGGTTAAATACGTCTGCTCTATCATACTTTTGAGGCAGCATCATAGAATATGTGTAATGAAAACCCAATGAACATTTTCTCCATTATTTTTCTTTTGGTGAGTTACACTTTTGCCACTAGATGGTGCTCATGTAAAGTTCTTTGGTTTTATTTAGCTGTTTTCCCTCAGCCAGGTCTGAGAATCTGGGATTTTGTAATAAGCAGCTGTTTATTACAAGTCAATAAGCTCTGAATATAAGTTTCTAGTACAGAATAAACTGCATTTGTGACAAACTGAGAGATCTTTTTGGCTTGCTTCCTGGGGAAGAATAAAACTTTTAGGGCCTTAGCCAAAAATATAAATTATAGTTTTAAATTAAATAGCAAGAATAAAGAAAAAAAAGCATTTTCAGAGCTATCATCAGGGATGATTGACTTACTTTTGCTTCAGAAACCTTATCTTACACTATTTTAGAAAATTCTTTATTTTCACACATTATTTTACAACGTAAAGATCATGAGTAGATTTAATAGAGAATCCTCAGACCCTGCTTTGATCTCCCCCCCCCAAAACAATGCACTAGTTTCATATGACTGCAGAACTGATGAGCTTCAACCCAGAAATTTTTATACCTTCTACTAGTAATATCAAAAGTTTAATTTCCTAGAAAACGAATAATAGGAAACAACCACGTATAAAGTATTTATCTATAGTAATGAGAAAGGATAATATTGCTGTCAATAAAACTCTGCAATGTTTCTTTCAGCTGCTGCATGTTTGTGAAGACTCAAAGGTCTCAAAAAGAATCAAACCAGAGACAACAGGTCAGGCTAGATAAAATTAAGAATCTCAGGTCAGAACCATGGGGAAAAAAATTCCCTTCTGCCCAAAGCAGTGCTGCTATCACAGCAGCCTTTTAATTTAATACTGAGAGAAAAAAAATTGAGAGTGCTCCCTTTTGTAAGATGGTTTCAAAATTCTTTGGTGGTGGTGCATGTGTGAGAAAAAAAAAGCCTTAAAGTCTGAAAGCACATAAGGCAATGAAATAATTTTAGGACAACTGACTGCCTCCTTCATTCGGTATATAGAAAGTTCCATTTCCAGGAAAAAAATAGTGCCCCTTAATATGGTGATTGCTTGTACACATTTGGAACAACTAAAAATAGCCTTGCAAATAATTTTTTTTAATTGTAATAATTATTAATCTTACTTAAAAAATTTAGTGCTTTTTATGGCCATTAAAATAGCAGTAAAACTGATAGACTTTTACAAGTACACTAAAACTCTATAAGGATTGTTGTGCAAAATAAAGTTTAAGGTTGTATATATTACGATCTTTAAAATTATATACCTGAAAGTATCATGTTAACTAAGAATAATCCAGAATAAATGTGAAGGATGAAAGAAATAAGGATAATAAGTTTGAAGAGTATATAACTTAGTGTCTGGCCAACTGTCCATCTTTAATTTAATCTTTTGTGCTTCTGGGTTTTATTTAACCTACAGGTCTATTGTTTGGTGCAGTCAGGCTGTGGAGCTCATTGGTCTGGCTTCCCAGGGTGACTGCATTGCCCCCAAGCTTGTCTCTTCAAACAATAAACTCCATATAATTATTCAGAGAAGAGGCCGAGCTGCTGTGACATCTGGGTCATGGCCTTTGACACAGTATCTAGGGCTAGCCAGGATCTGCTCTGAGCGAAGTCAAGAGAAAGCTAAAAGAAAAGGGTGGGAAAAGGAAAGCTGACTGAAATACTATTCTTTTAAGTGTCATATATAAGTACAGTAACAAACTCAACAAAATAATCTTTTGTATTACTCAAACTGGGTTGTTTGCATGTTGCATACCTCAAGAAAATGTAAACTGCCTGAGGGCAGGAACCCTTCCTTTTTGGTCTGTATTTTAGCACCTAGAACTTAGTCTTGTGCACAGTAGGCATTTAATGAATTCTTGTGGAGTTGAATTCTAATTGCTTCTCCTTGTCAAATTTCAATGAGTTGGGGGAAGTTTGGTTCTTTCAGTTAGTTTAATTCTATGATACTTTGAGAGGATATTATAACAAAAGTTGCAAATTTTTAAAAAGCTATATTCATAATTCAAATTATACATTTCAGGAATGCTTACTAGCATAAAAATTTATTTGTTTTTAAAAAATATTAACATGCCTTAAAGTCTAAAGCTTAAACAAGAGTATAAACTGAACTTAAGATAATAAAAAAATGGTTTCTATGAATACTAAAAACATTCTTTACCCTCAACTTAAATTTTAAAGATCCAAGACAAGGATGTTTTCTTTTATAAATAGTAATTCTGTGACTTAAGTATTTAATTCCATCAGATTCTAAGATAATATTTAATGCTCATCTTAATATGAATCCACCCCATCAAAAAATTCTCTGTAGGGTGAACATCATTTCTAATGGCTCTTGATTATTAGTCTAAATCTGAAAATAATCACCTAATAAGAATATACATTCTCATAGGAGAATTAAAAAGAAAAATTACTTGTGTAAGGCAATTTGATATTTAGAAGTACTTCCTGTCAATCATCTCAATTTTCAAAATACTGAAAATAATCAAAATGAAAGCACAGTAAAAATAATGTTAAAAAACAAATACCAAAGACCCCAGTAAAATATAGTCACAGTTCCTTAGAACTTTCAAATCACATGGCATTCCATAAATTTTGCATTATTCCCTTTCATTTTCAAATATTTACAGGGACTTAATACTTTTCCCTTCAAAGAACAGCTTTAAAATTACTTTAGAATGCCCAAATGTTCTATGTTTGGGGATGAAATTTTTTATCTGAATTTACTAAACATGATTTCTTTTCTAACCAAATTCCTAAAGACTGATTTGAAAGTGACAGGGGGTCTCTGACAAACACTTTAAAAATCCTTGTATGTTCTTTTCTGGTGGGAGAGCTTTTCTTTTGTTGCTGCCCAGTAGAAGGAACATAGCTCATTGGTCCTGCTTTGTAAGATGAGAACACTGCCGTTAAGTCCACCCTTCACAACACAATCAGTTTAATGGAATTATGCAAAGGAACCTTGAGGGTAAGGGATGAAGGAGAGAAAGTAAACCAAAACCAGCAGCACCTAACTGACAGAATTTATGACAGTTACAACCTAATAATATCTGTAGTGTCCAAGTGTGCGATAATTTATTGAATAGCTTTGCAGCACATTTTTAAAACTGTTGACTAAAAAATTTATATGATTATGCCTAAAAATAATTATTAAAATGTAGACTAAGCTCTGGAGGAATTAATAGTAGGAAGTCAAGGCCTGTAACAGAAATTACACAAATGAATCAGACTTTAAATTATTACAAAGGAAAAAAAAATCTTAACTTTTAAAATTACGTTCATCTTCCCACTAAGAGAGATATTTAACTTAAAAGTATGTGAAAGTGTAATACATTACGTTACTGTATGTTACGTAAACATGTTTAAGTGGCGAACATACATACATTGCCTGTCTGATATATAACATCATCTTACAAACAATATTTTTACAAACTGACAGAGAAGACTTATTCATGGCAACAAAATTTCCCCTGAAGCTATCAAATAAATTTCTTTTCAGGATTAACACTTCTCTGTTGAACTGTTATGGACTCTCCATGCTATTTTGACCCTTTTGTGAAGCAAAATGAAAATACCATCTATCATCTCCTGTAGCACAGTGACTTTGTTGTAGGTTCACGGTTTCATTGCAAAAACATCTGTGGTTTGATGACCTTCATCCCAAATCCCAACCGTCTGCTGTTATAGGCATTCATTCAAGAAGGGAGGGGTAACAGCAGGTAGACTGCATTTTGTCTCAAGTACTAAACAAGTCTAAGTTCATTTGGCTATCAGTTGAATTCATCTTAATAATAAAGTAAGCAGTATTTGTGTTCGGAATATTTATAACACTCTCAAAGCTCAAACACTTGATATATTTGTTTTAAATATTGCTAACTAACAACTTTTTCTACAATAGATAATGCCAGGGAATAAAAAAAAATTCTGATGATCACTTAATTTTGATGTACAGTATAGACCAATGTAAGATAAAAATATATTATTAATTCTATACTACAATAGCCTATTCAAATTATAAATGTCTTCCTTCTATGTAAACCATAAACACATAAATTTCTGGAAGATATTAAAGGCTTATTAAAAATGCTTTAAAACACATCAAAGAAGACCTTAGGAAATGTTAGTATACAAAATGTATAAAGATAAACTGATTAAAAGAATTTCTGATATAAGTAAATTGTTGAAAAGTTAATATTAAAATTAGAGATTGCCTTTAATGTAAATACTTTATTATTGAATAACACTTTAAAATTATTGGAAAAAATAGATACTTTATTGTTAATATGACGATTCAGACTTGGGGAATATTTTCTGTATTTCTACTGTACCTGAAGTCATACTGTTCAATAGTGGGCAGTTAATGACTTTAGGTATTGTTAGAAAAGGGAATGTTCAGAAAACAACTAGTTCTTTACATAATTTGCACAATTACTCTAAAGAACATCCTTGAAAAATTTTAAGAATCATTCTAACCTATTATTAGTATTCCTGTAATCATTTTATTTAAACCATCTGTAATCAGTACAAACCCCTTTGTAGTAAGATTATACCCCCCCCAAATTAAACAATTCAGTAATTTGTATTATGCCAAGTAAAAGCCACTGCTTTTGTACATTTGAATTATATTCTTAACACTAAACATAGCTACAAATGCCTTAAATCAGGTCACTCGTTTTTTGGTAACATTTCAAATATATTCCCCTCCTTAAACAGTTGTATAAGCAAAAAAAAAAAAAATGTTTCAAAGTGTTGATATCCTTTTCTAAAATGTTATTCACTGAAATGACACAGTCAGAAAAAGAGAAACAGTGACAGGATTCCGGTTCCTTGTGAGAATGCTAGAAAGTTGTTGCTCTGCTGATTAACAGTGCAGATGCTGCTTTTTAAAATTTTAGACCACTGGGGTCATAAGTGGCAGAGGGAGCATTGTAGGCTTTTGAAAGTCAAACCCACATAATGTATGGAATTAGCTATGCCACACACAGAGTCAAGAAAATACTATTCTAAAGGAAATGTGAATTTTTTTTTCAAAGTGTAAAGAAAATTAAATTTTCCTGCTATGGAAAATGTTTAGGGAAAAATGGGATAGTTTTCAATAGTGTCCTGAATCCTAGAAATCTCCAAAGACTTGAAATATCCTGTGGGTCAGAACCTAAAGTCACATCTGCCATGACTTTTCTTCTGAGACCACAAAGGTCATTTTATGAAAAGAGTGGGAATGTATGTTATCAACAAACAAAGGAAAACATGCTAAAAATGGTTAAGTCAGACAATCCAGATGGGGAAAGGTGAAAGTTCACAAAAGTATGTTGATTGTTTTCTCCCTAACATCCCTAGATCATTTATCTTAGAATTTATAATTTCTTAAAAAAAAAAAAACCATAAATCCCATGTGTCCCTTCGCCCCTTCCATTTTCCCCTTAATATTACTGAGGTATATATCAGTATTATTCAATAAAAAGTTTACAAGTGGTGCCAAGTTATATCAGAAATTTATACCTAAAAGTAAAACATTTAAGAAATTATCTAACTCAAATTTCCTTATTTTAGAAATTTTGAATCTGAGTTATAATTGAAATAACACAGTCAGAAAAAGAAAAACAGTAATGGGTTTTTGGTTCCTTGTAAGAATGCTAGAAAGCTGTTGCTTTGGACAAAAATATTATATTATTTTTCCACTGCCAAAGTTTGGAATAGAATTCAGTTGCTCTAAATTTCTGGAGATGGAATAGTTCTTTTAGGCTATTAATCTTTATACACCACACCATTCATATAATTACCTAGTAACCTACTGAGTCCAGGTCAATATACCTTCTTAACTTACTAAGAAATATTGTACTAGCTGTACTAATTAGATAAAAATTTATATACATATCCTTATCGAAAATGGGGGTAGGTTTTTAGTCTCACATTCCACAAACTACTGTTCAAAAAGTTTTTAGTTTTTTTGCAATACTATGGGGAGTTAAGGCAGCCAATGCGTCTCTCACAAGTCAGCAGAAGTAAATAAACCAGCTGCTATAATTAAGGAGGGTATAATGTTAATAGCATACTTCAGTTAAGTCAAGAAGCCACAAAAATAGCAGCCTATATAGCACACTTTGTGACTGGGAGTGATATCTTTCAACATTTTGTTCTCTATGCCAGAAAGAAATTAAAAAAAAAAAAAAGAACATAGATGGTTATGCTAGGTGGGAATATGCAAAGAGCTCCATTAACCTGCCTAAATTAGAGAATAAAGTTATGCATTACAGAGTGAATCTGGGTGAAGTGTTGATTGAGTTTTGGTAGAAACATTACCCTCCTATGAATAAGAAGAGTGGATGCTCAGTCCTATTCTGTTAAAATTATAATTAATTATTATATCTGTAATTATTTACAAGATCTTCTGGCACCAAATTTCCTACTAAGGAATAAATACTTTGAGAGATTCATTGACTCCTGTAAGCCACTAGGGTATCCACTACTACACTGGGAAAATATGAATGATTATAGAATACACTACTGGCTAAGCTAATTAATTTTAGGGTATAATCTGGAATTATCCTAGAGTCTTATTACAGTAGCTTTTATAAAATTACCAAAAAAGTTATCAATGATTTTCAGTTGGCCTTTGAAAATAAATGACCATTGAAATGTGCCAAATTTACATGTAGGAGCCACATAGCCGCATTCATCTGAAGGTTTAAAATGACACTCAGGCTCTTGTTCCACATACACCCTGATAAAACACACTAAAACACATGCACATTAGTATGGTGCCCCTTCGATTACGAAGAAGTCCATTATGGTGGTGGCCAACCTACCCGTCAAAATGTAGGCTTAAGATAAGGGATCATTTTCTAAGTGCTGTCTTTGTATATACTTTATTGTTTTTATTCAGTTGTGTCTGACTCTGCATGACCCCATTTGGAGTTTTCTTAGCAAAGATACTGGAGTGGTTTGCCATTTCCTTCTCCATTTTACAGAGGAGGAAACTGAGGCAAACAGGGTGAAGTGACTTGTCCAGGGTCACACAGTAAGTATCTGTGGCCAGATTTGAACTCATCTTGACTCCAAGTCCAGCACTTTATCCACTGAGTCACCTAGCTGCTTAAGCACAGCTTCAGTTACAGCCAAGGGTATTTTGGTTTTGTGTAACTCATAGTTTAGGGACTGCTAAAAACTTGCACCGATCAGATTCAAATTAGGGGGGGAGAGATCCAAAGAAGGTTTGTGTCTCTGTTTGTTACTTTAGTATACTCACAATGTAGCTCGTGGCTAGGTTTCCTTAAATGTGAGCAACAAGTCCCAAGTTACAAGTCCACAAGTTACCAAGTGTGTATCAGGTAAAGGACAGTTTTTATTTCATTCTACATATTACAGAAGACATAAAGGAATCACAAGAGCCTCAAAACAGACACAGGAGAAATAGTGGTCAAATCAGCAGCTCTGATTAGAAGGCCAGATCTCCACACAGGAGTTGGGGCTCCCCAATATTGTCTATGAGGTACCTTCTCTGGCTGAGTACAATCTCGTGTCCACTTTACAACTAGACTACTGCAACACCCTCTTGGGTGGTCCCCCTGCCTCAAGTCTAATCTATCCTCCCACTTAGTAGCTGCCAAAGCACAATCTGACCAGGTGTCTGTCTGTCTGTCTCTCGTACACCCATACACACACCTCAGTAAATAAATAATATCCAGGAGCTTCATAATACCTCCATGAACAAATATTAAATTTCCATTCACAATCTGGCCTTTTCCTACCTTTCTAGTCCTTTTCCCCTCTATGTCCTCTACAATTCAGCAACAATGGCCTTCTTGTGGTTCCTTCTCTTGACTTCATGACTTTTCACAGCCTGAAATGCGAATGCCCTTATTCCTCAACTCTACTTTAAGACTCAGCTTATAGCCCATCTTCTGCAGGAAGCCTTTCCTGGTCCTCCTTTTTGCTAATACTTTCCCGTCTCCCTGAGGTTCTTAAGCTGGAGTCCATGAATTGTAAAAAAAAAATTGATAACTATTTCAATATAATTGTTTTCCTTTGTAATTTGCATTTCATCTTTTAAAAAAGTTAAATGAACAAGTATTAAAAACATTATGCTGAAAAGGAGTCCATAATCTTCACCAGTCTGCCAAAGGGTTCTATAACACACTCAAAACACTAAAATTTCTGATCTTGCATGGCCATAGTTGTTTATATGCTGTCTTCCCTCCTGGATGGGAGTTTCTTGAAAACAGGGACCGGATTTTTTTCCATTTCTTTGTATCCCAGAACTAAGCATTGAGCCTAGTATATAGTAAGTACTTAATAAATGCTGTTGATTAACTGTCCTTATCCAGATAAGCACAATTTCATTCCTTTACCCTTCTCCCTTCCTATTTCCTCAATTTCCTCAAAATTTCCTCAATTTCCTCAAAATTTCCTCAACAGAAATGCTCTGTTGCATTCAAGCCGCACCCTGGCTTGTCTACTTGAAATCTAAGAGTTAGCAATAAATGATGAACAAATATGTAGGTATGCTTTTATAGATCATGGAGACACATATCCTTCTCTAAAAACCGTCCACCTTCGAGTAAGTGTCAGTGGGCATGCCTATACTTCATGAAATATTACCCCTTAGCTACCTCCAAGTTCTACACCTTGTAATATCATAAGGTTGACTGAAGTACTTGTACAATTGACAAGGACTCCCCAGATCAACAACCCCTTACATCTGTTACTTTGATTCTTTACCTTAGATGAAGATAACTATATTTGTATGTGTTTGTATAGATTTAATGTCAGAAATTACATGTTAATAACTAGAAAGAGGAACATGTAGCCAAATCTGGCTATTTCATTTTCTCAAAAATTTGGAAACATTCTATTTTTTAATTTAATTTTTTTCAATTACATGTAAAATTTCTTAACATTCATTTTCTAAAAATTTTGAGTTCTAAATTTTCTCCCACCTTTCCTGTCCCCTCCTCCCTGCCTTCCCCCCCACTGAGAAGGCAAACAAATTGATATGGGTTATACAGGGACATTCTAATTCTTGACTGAGTTTTTCAGTTATGATAAGATCTTTTTGGGGAAAAACAAAGTTATTTGTCATGGTTGAGCAAGCAAACACATTGCTTGAGATCTGATGAAGTAACAATTTAGGAAAGAATCAAACGTAGAAAAAATATATTATAACATACACAGAATACTAAAGCATCTCATATACTTTTCATTTCATGAGCTGAAAAAAATACATATATTCTAAAAGGAAAGGATTATGCCCATCTAATTATTTTTTATTAATCTAATAACAGCTAATTGAAATAGATCTGAAAAATATAAACACAGAATCAGTGTGGATTTGCTTTGAAGAAAAAAGTTTTTAAGGGGGGGAATTCTGTAATAAGGAATGGTAGGACAGAGATAAGATATTTCTTGTTTGCTAAAATTGACAAAATTTACCAAAAAGTAAAAGAAAACCTTATGAAACATCATTTAATAACAAAAAAGAAAGAAAAAGGTTGCTTCTTCCCTTTCAGTCTATATTATACATAAGCTAAACAACTAAAGATATTTTTTAAAGAATCAAAACTTTTAAGAAGTATGCTATCAAAAAGGTGTATTTGCTTAGCATCAAATGCAATATGTCTTTAAACACTGAGGCATCAATTTTCCACGTTAAGGTACTGGCATTACACTGAATAAAAATAAAAATAATTTCCTCAATAACTCTGTAAAACCTAGGAAGATAGGGAGATCCTTTGATTTCTCTGTACCTCCAGCATCTAGCAAGTGATCCTGAACACAGTAAACTTAAATATTTGAGTAACGCTGAAATACTTTTGTTGACTCCACAAAACCACTAAATTTTAGCAAAATTTACATCATCTATTTAGCACCAAATTTAAAATTTATATAAGTTAAAAATGAAATTTAAAAATAAAACTAGGAAAAAAAAACAACTTTAAATGCTAACTAGCTACTCCTACTCAGCAAAAGCTTTCTTCTGCCTATCCTGAGGTCTCTTTCATGTGCTAATGGTGGCATTTTTAAAACTCTTTCCCCTTTGACTTACTAAGACCTCTAAGGACCTCACACATCTAAAGGCTCTTCACATTCAACACAAACTTCCAGAGTGGTCTGGGGGGATGACATGTAGTATGATTAATGGAAAATGTTGATGTAATTTCCCATACCAGGACTTCTCCCTTCTCTAAGGAGATGCTGTTTATAAAGCATGCCTCAAGTATTTCACCTTCCTAATAAATCTTTACAAAATAGGGCATAAAGCATTTAGTTTTAAGTTTTATCACTTCAAATTAAGGAAAAAAATCTATTGAAAGTTTTAATCGAGACAGAAAAACTAAAAAAACGTTAAATTGTAAAAAAAAAGTTGCCTCTTCCTTTGATCAATGAAGAAATGAACCTTATTTGTCTCCATTTTTAAGACTTTCTGTTAGTAAATGAAATAGAGATATAGAAAAAAACCTACATACGAACAAGTTTAATAAAGAATAACTATTAAGCTACAGATACAAAATGCTAACTAGTGGTTAAAATATTTTCTAAAAGATATGTATATAAAAGGGAGGTTAAAATAATATACCTGAAGATATTTATCTACTAAGATATCGGAACTGATCATAAATTCTGTTCTAGTGAGAGATAAACTAAGAAGTGGTAAGAAAGATGAGAAATACCTATCAAATTTTATTTTTAATTCATAGAATTATTTAAACAAAGGAAATTTACTAGTGAAGAAATGTTGCTTAATCAATTAAAATGTTCATATATAATTTGCATATTTTAACCTCCAGAAAAACGAGGTTTTCTTAATATATGCAACAATGAAAGTTTGTTTCTGTTGTCCCCCTGACTGTCAGTTCTTTGATCATCTCAAGAGTTATTTCATGAAATGTTGCTTTGCTTTGCTCAAAAGAAAAACTATAAGGATATTTTAGCTAGGGGCTTGTATTGGAGGTTTTGTGCAGACTTTCCTTAGGTTTTAACTACCTCCAACATTTGATTCAAACTGTCCTTTTTCAAATAGAAAGAAGTTAATTGTCAACACAGCACAATCAGTATTTTCCTTTTCATTTTATGTACTAGTAAAAATGCACTGTCACTTAAAATAATGAAATTTCCTTCTCCTGCTGATTCTTCCTTCCAACACAGGGGGCCTCACTTTATTTAAGGTCCTTTTAAGTTAGGCAAGTGAAGTGAGGTTATATAAGTACTGTAAATCTTTACTCAGTGCCAAAGGTCAAAGGGTTATCTGTGCTCTGCAGTTTTAGGGTAGATAGATTTTCTTTACTCTTTTTAACAAGAAAACAAACTTCAGTATCTGAGTTATAGCAAAAGTTCAAGCTAATTTGAGAACAAAAAACAAAAGTTAAAGCTTTCTGTGGATAAAAATGGTTTTCCCCAGGAAAATGTTAGGTTTGTCGTTTTACAGGAATGAAAAGAGGTTGCAAAACTTATGCCCCCAACATCTCACTCCCCCTCCCCTTTACTGTCTGGCAAGAGTGAATTTATTGCACAGATGCTAAAGTTGTAAAAGCAATTTCAAACCTCCTTAAAGCACAAATGCATGCATTTCAGTCAACTGAAGAGAACTTTATATTTACTTACTCTTTTATCTAAAAAAAAAAAAAGCTGTTGTTCACAAATAAAAACCTGACGATCATAAGCCATATTTTTCATAAAGTTTAGAATGCTTTAGAACATATGAAATGCAATGACTTGATTTTTGTTTAAATACTGGAAGTCTTTAGTTTCAAAAAATGATGAAATGAATGTTTAAAACAAAATTCCTCAAAATTACAAAACAGGAAGATTTTTAAAATGTAAAATGATATACATTAAAATCACAATAATTCTTGGATACTCTAGAAATATATCTGCCTCCAATGGATCTTGAAAACCAGGATGCAACAAAGTGTCAGCTTAATTAGAAGACAGAAGCAAAAAGCAGGTGGGGGAACCTGTCTCCAATATTTACCTTCCTGTATGCGCTATATTGCTATCAGAGTTACATAGGAGCAAGCCTGTTTTTCCATTTATGGGAAGGAGCTATAATGAAAGATATGGTCAAGCAGGATGAGCAGAAGTTATCTCCCTGAAAATGCCCTTTGTGTCACTCATCTTCCTTAATACTGAACTAAATCAACAGCACCTTTGAAGTCAGAGGTCTAGGACCCTAACTCAAATATCTTTAATTCATGATTCAAAGACCGAAATTATATTAACCTAAAATTCTGATAAATGCATTTTGAATGTCAGATTTGAGATTTGGAAGGAGCTGTTAAGAGTTTCATTTGGTCTGGCCCCCTCATCCTTTAGATGAAATACTGAGGTCCAGAGAGATTGTGACTTGCTCCAAGTCACAGCGCTAGGACCCCTACCCTCCCCCGTTCATTCTTGCTCTCTCCAAAATACGAAACTCTCCTCTAGTAGATAACAGTGATGTGACTAATCCATTTCACTGGATTATTTAAGCAGCAGCACACTTAAGGCATGATGTTAAATATTTTCATAAGTTCAAGAATGTAGAACATCTCTAGATATTTTGTGGAGGAATGCAAGTTGATACCTGGCAAGCATGTCCTTTTTGCTGTACTGTGGCAAAACCTCCATCTGACATTGCCTCTGATTCCTTTTCCTTACTGCCTGTTTCACATTCTTCCACTCCATAGGAAACTTTTCTATTTTTAGAAGTCAAGAAATTCAAGTAAAATGATTTTTCCCCCAAATCAAGTAAAATGAATTTTGTCTCAATTTTGGAATGAGAGGACTTGTTTTCAAATCCTGCCCCTGAGACTTTGCAACCTTGGGTAAATCACTTGCCCTCCCTTGGCCTTGGTTTCCTTATTTATAAAATGAGCAGCTGGACTTAATGATCTCTCAGGTGTCTGCAAGTTCTAGTTCTATGATCCTAGGATTCTAAGCCTATAAAATCCCTACAGATCTATGCAGCTCTAGACTAGAAGGTGCTAAAATGAAAGAGTAATGCTTGTAATTATCCTCCAATTTATTTTCTCCCTGAGGACTTTTTCCCCTCTGTACTGCTCCAGGTACATTTTACCTATGCAAACTTTCCAAAAGATACAAAAATTCAGAAGAGTTCACAGAATATTTGATCTAGAAAGGACATTGTAGATTATTTCCCCTCTTATTTTACAGATGAGGATACTGAGACCCAAAGAAATTCAATGAATTGTTTAAGGTCATATAGCACACAGTATGTGGGACTTAAACCCATGTCTTCTAAAACTCTCCACTAACACCAGATTTCTTCATCCAGTGTGGTGATAAAAATACCACCTATCAACCCAGCCCCTTCTTTTTTCCTCCCTTGACAAGGACTGGTTTTCCCTAAAAGGAGATAAATCAGCTCCACTCACGTGGAGTCTGGCCCCCTTTAACATGGTGGATTTCTGCAGGCCAGGTGAATCACCATGTTCTTCACCATATCCTGGCTTGATGACCGGATGTGTTTCCATTTGGTGATGAGGATGGCCAAATCCAAAGGAGCTAAATATCACTCCATCCTTGTTGCATATCCTTGCTGTGTTAGGGTAAACAAAATAAACCTACTTTTGTTAATTGCTGAATGACTTGTGGAGGGCCTCATTCTGTCCCACCATGAAACGAGAGTGCTGTTATTAGAACTCTGTCCAACAAGGAGGTTAATGGAAATAGGTTTCACTTGAATTCTGCTAAATTGACTCAACAAATACTTAACAAACATTTTGTATAATGTACTTAAAGAGGCAATGAGATGGCTCAACAGATACAGCACTGTGTTTGGTGTAAGGAAGACCTGAGTTCAAATCCAGCCTCAGATACTTACTAGCTGTGGGACCCAGGCAAGCCCCTTTGACCCTGTGTGCCTTAGTTTTTTATCCGTAAAATGACCTGGAAAAGGAAACTACAAACATTCCAGTATCTTTGCCAAGACAACCCCAGGGACAGCACAGTCCATGGTCCACAGCCCACAAAGAACTTGGTGTGACTGAACAACATACTCAGGATACAAAGAGAGAGTATGAGACAGGCCCTGCTTCAAGTCCCACACACCATGTGCATTATGACCTTAAACAATTCAGTTAAGTTCTTTTGGCCCGCTTTGGCCCTAAGAAGTTTAGAGCATAACTGGGGAAAAGGGAAGGGATATATAACAATAACTTACGGAAGAACTGGATAAGTACAGTTAGTACTTATAACCATTGTTTATATTAGCACTTTAAGGTTTGCAAAGTACTTTACATGTATTATCTCACTTGGGTCTCACAACAACTTTCTGAGGTTATCCCCAATTTTACAGGTAAGACAACTCAGTCAGAGAGAGGTTAAGTGACTTGCCTAGGGTCACACAGCTATAGAGTCTGAGACAGAATTCAAACCCAGGTCTTTCTGAATCCAGCACTCTATCCACTCTACTTACTTCTTGACTGCCCAGATTTAATATTGTGGGAGATCACATTAAATTCTGTTCAATGAGCATTTAGCAGTCACTATGAGGCACTCTAGTAGGTGCGGGGGATACAGAGAAAAAGTCAACTAGTATCTACCCTTAAGGAACTTAGATTCTACTGGAAGAAAGCAATATATACAGACATGCATATTTTAAAAATAATTTGAGGAGGAAGGACCAGGGAAGACCTTCTGCAGGAGAGAGCAGGTGAGCTATAGTTTGAGGGAAACTAGGGATTCTAAAAAGCAGAGAGGAGGAGGGAGAGAATTCAGGAATGCAGGACAGCAGAGGTGGATGGGACAACACACTTGGGGGAACAGCAGAGAGACTAGTTCAGCTGGAATAATGAAAGGGGAAGAAGCACGAGGTCAAGTCAGGAAAGATAGGCTGGAGGCAGACTGAAAAGGTCTTTAAATAACAAACCAAAATAGGTTGTAATTTTATTCACAAAAACTAGGGAGTCAAAAGGAGAAGAGGGAGGACTGGAAAAAGAAAGACAGACTAGAAGGCTATTCCAATAGTCTCAGCTAGACGGGACATGGGCATCCAGAACAATGGTGGCTACATGAGTGGAGAGAAGGGACTTATGACTTTACTGTGTGAATGACAATGAAGGGGAAAGAATGACACTGAAATTACGAACCTGGGGAACTGGGGAAATGAGTGGGTTCTTGCAAAAAGAAAAAGTTGTGTTTTGGACATATTAAGTTTGATATGCATAAGGTACATAAAATATTAAATGTCTATTAGGCAGTGGGTTATGCAGTACTGGAGCTTAGTAGAGGCTACAAAGGAATATGCAGATTTAGAAGAAATTGGCATGGAAATAACTGAACCTATAAGAATGATGCCTGCTATGGGCCTGGCACTATGCTATATGCTAAGGATACAGGGGCTGAAATAATCTGTATTCCTAATGAGCTTACACTTTAGTGGGAGAGACATTGAGAAAGACAGACAGAGACAGAGACAGAGACAGAGAGATGAGAGAGAGAGAGAGAGAGAGAGAGAGAGAGAGGACAGACTGTGTGTGTGTGTGTGTGTGTGTGTGTGTGTGTGTTTATCATAGATATCTGCTGCATGGATGCACAGAAAAGCAACAAACAGATTTCAACACAGAAAAGTAAAATTAAATCATTTACAGAAAAAAAAATCCAATCTATACTTACAGAATAATGTTTTAACTACAGAAAAGCATAGGAAGCTCAGGCTTAAAAATTAAAATGTTCACCTAAAAAAAGCTAAAACAATTACATTTAGTATCTTGAGCTGCATCAGAGAAGAGAATATTTACAATTTCTGTTCATTGTAAATAGTGGAAATGTCCTTAAAGTCTGAATTGTAATCTCACTATGGTTTGTCGTGAAAATGGCTTAAACACTGTCTGAGAGCCATTTAAAGATAATTAATGGAGGTAAAAATAAAATGCATTATTTTTTTTAAAAATCGATGCTATTTGTTTTAGCTTGTATTCACACTTTGCTAGTCATTTTCCAGGCTACACAGCAGGTGGCTTTCAAAACAACTCCTTTAAAGGGAACACTAACTTTAGTTAAATGAACCCTATTTGGAGGCCTTTCTGAAAGGAAAGAATGAAGGAATGCAATCATAAAGATTCACTGTTGGACAGTGTCTGCTAATAGTAAAAAAACATATTTAAGTGCAGGAAGCACTGAATATAGAGGCAAAAAAAATGTGTGGTATGCACCCAAGGATCTTGCTCTGTGGTAACTGCAAGCAATGATGTTAATGGAATTTTACACAGGTCTCCAAAATAATCAGCTGAAAAACAAATGCAGAGTAATCTAACATAAAAAATTTTCACTGTAAAATAGAGGGTCTTTAAGGTAATAGAATATAATCGAGTCATTACGCTTAATGACTGCTCTATTGAAACTTACTTTCCAAATAACTTGAAATCAAAAGAATTCGGGTAACTTCCACGTAGATTTTAGTTCACTTTAGTTTCACTTAGAGTTAGTTCAGTTTTAAGGAAGAAGCAAACTCACCTGAAGTGAGTCTGCAGAAAGGTGTTAAGATATACACTGGGAACCCAGGCAGCTAAGGTGGTACAGTAAGTAAGTGCACTGGCTCTGGAATCAGGAAGATCCGAGTTCAAATCCAACCTCAAATGCTATTAGCTATGTGACACTAGGCAAGTCATGTAACCTCTCCCTCAGTTTCTTCATCTACAAAATGGGAATAATGATATCACCTACCTCCTAGAGTTGTAGTGAGGCTCAAACGAGATAATACATGTAAAGTGCTTTCCAAACTTTGAAGGTGCTGCATAATTGCTAGCTGTTATCGTTGGGTTTTTATTAATTACTACTGGGCAAAATGTAGAAGCATGTGCTATCCTGGCCATGGAGAGCTTGTTACTGAAGTACCAAAATTAATTTATTCCACAGTCGTTTCAATTATGAGATATTCCCAGGGCTTTGGATGCCCCAAAGAACTCTGGGGAACTAGGTTCCCCTCATGGGAGAGGGATATATGGAGTACAGGTCTTCCTTTTTAAAGAAATATTTGCTACCTGAATTATATGCATTATAAAACTGGCAAATTATTCCCTAAAATGTTCTCAGCTCTTCTCAAAATGATAAGTACTACACTGGGGTTCAGAATACATTTCCTCCAGCGAAAAGAACTTATGTTCTTCCTATATTCACTAATGTTTTTCCTATGGTTAAAAGAAAGGCTAAACAGGATCCTTTGGATACTTTTGTCTTACCAATTGACTAAGTCAAAAAAGCATGCATGAGCTCTACAATATGTGTTAAGTCTTAACTGCCTTTTGGTCGATTCTACCACCTTATAGTAAGACGTGACTTTAGAAATTTGACACAATTTCATGTTTCCATAAAGAGCCTAAAATTCCCTTTAAATATTAAATATAATAAAGGACTGCTAAATAATTAACAAGAAATTTTCAAGATTACGTGATACGTCTGTTAACAAACATTACTAATGATTTAAAGTATTTTGCCCTTTTAACACAAAACAGCCAAAGCTTTTTAAAATAGCAACAATTATAAAGAGTTTATTTCCTCAGTCATTAATCACATATAAGGAACCACTTTACATTATAGGACTTGGAGAATTTCTGCAAGACAAAAAACTATTCTGGATGTTGGAAGTTACACTTATTTATTTTTTCACTGAACAAATTTTTCTTTATTAATGCATACTATTTACTGGCCACTGTGCTAGGGCCCAGAGATAGAGAAAAATAGTTCCTGTTCAAAAGGAGTCTACATTTTATTGCGGGGAAAGAGAACCAGATGTACACAAATAAGTCAGTATAAAACATAAAAAGTTAAGGTGAAATAATAGGGAGTGGGCCATAAATATTAAGGAGGGGGTAAGAAAAGGCTTCATGTGGGAGGTGGAGTGTGAGCTGAGCCTTGAAGCAATTCTGAGAGGCCGAGGTGAGAAGGGAGTCCATTCTAGTCATGAAGTACAGCTTATGCCAAGGAAGGAGATGATATGTAACGTATGGGTAAAAAGACAAGAATATCAATTTGGCTGAAACAGAGTTCTTGAGAAGGGCTTTAAAATTTTTATTTTATCTTCAAAGTAATAAGAAATCACTGAAGTTCCTTGAGTAAAAAGGAGTGTGCAATGATTGTGGGTTTTCCCATAATTCATATATAAAAATCCTCAATATTTTACATTTTTCATGCTTAATAGATTTTTTAAAAAAATACAAAGCTAACAAATTTTAATGACTTTTACGGGTGTTTATTCTGAACTAAGAATATGACATTTGTGTGCTTCTCTCCGGAAAGGTTGTTTTTAGCTTCAACTAGTTTTCTGAATGAGTACCTAATACCTGTCATTTCAGTCCCATTTTGATTAACCATGTTCTAAATTAAAGCTTTCATAAGGCAAGTAATAACATCTAATACTGCCTAATCTAAACACTATGACTATGAGATTTTGGCTCTGAATTCATTAACAGAAATAATTACATTTCTATTGGTTCAGTCGTTTACATCTTCTTTTTTGTTTTAATGACGAGTGGTTCTGAAGGTAGGATATGAACAATATAACTCAGAAGACAGACTCTAGTACTACTCATAAACGTTTCTGTTCAGAAAGTGAAACTAAATATAATGGATATTCTTTCGGAATCTTTTTTTCCTATGAGAATACCTGTGTATGCATGCTTTTTTAAAAGAATAACTTTGGTCCAGGGAATGGATGAACAATCAAATTTAAAAAAAATATTCAATGAAATATAAATATTTACATTCTCACGTTTGTTCCTGATGTTACATCTTCCTTTAGAAAAGATAATGGACAACTCTGTGTCTTATCTTAAATCCACCAAAAATGCAAAATAAAATTTCTTGAAAAAAAGAGCTAAGGGTCCTTACTAGGGACACTGGACAGACGGATCTTGTTTTAGTAAAGGTTGAATTAGATGACCTCTGAGATCTCTTTTAATTCTTTGACTATATGATTCTGGTATGAAAAAAGGTCTCTAGAAGAGATATTTTAAATAGTTCGGGAAGTTTTGCTAAATTCTTTTGTAATACATCACAGCCTTTGCTGTAAACAAAACAAAACAAAAAGGTTATTACAAAAAAGTATTTTTAAAAATTGGAACTATTTTACTCAACTGTCAGCCTAAAGTCGTTCTAGTGGCTTTTGATTAGAACAGTAAGAAAAAAGATGGGAATGAGAGAGGGCTGTCACAAAAGACCTCAAGAAACAAGAGTCAAGTTTTCCTGTAATTCTTTTGAGGTCTGTATTTTCTCTAAGTTTCTTCTAAATAATTCCTTCCCCATATCTACCATCCTATAAGATATTTTTAAAAAATAGTTCTCAAAACTGCATTTACAATCAGCTTGTAAAAATAGACTGTCTGCTGCTTTATCAATTAACTCAAATTTCAAGATTTCAAAGCAATTTCTGAGATACAAAAACAAGGAACAAAAAATACATTAATGAGTTATTTCAATCTAGTGGACCAGAGTTCAGGAATTACATTTTCCTTTAGTTTGTTGTGTGGGGATAGAATATTTTTCAAACATGCAACGTAGGTTAGGTTAAATGTCATGTGTATAATAATAAAACAGATTTTAATGTTCACATATTTACAGGAAACTGAACTGACCCATTATCAAAAAACTAGGACAAAACATACATCTGAAGAACTACATGTTGAACCTCAGTGTACAAAAAAAGTGAAGGCTGTCACATTCTGGTGGCCATGTACCTTTCTAGTTTTGTTTTTTTTTCATACTGTTCCCCTGTATGTTCTAGCCAAACTAGAAAGCCCAGCTATTTTCTGAATGTGAGACCTTCATCTCCGTCCTGCTGCACTGGCAAGTCTCTCATGCCTTAAGTCCATTCCTCCCTCTCTTCTCTCAACTTTTACACATTCATGACTGACCTTCAAAGTTCAGTCAGGCACCATTTCCTTTATGAAGTCTTTCCTTCCTTGGATGTTAATTAGTAATCTTCCTTCTTTAATTTTCCCAGTGTTCCTGATATATACAATCAGCAGAACATACAATCCTTAAGGAAATCAACTGTTTTGTTTTTAGAGACCCAGCACCTTGTTAGCAGTCACTTATAATTAAAAAAAAATCAATGTCTGAAACCTAAAACTATATATGTGTATGTATACACATATAATATATATTTGAAAAATTATCAATATAAACCAAAACAGGAAAAACAGCATATCTCTCATAATTTGTTAAGGACTGAACTATGTTATAATATGTCTTTTTTAAACACTACTTTTCTAAAGATGATAAGGCTAGATAAAAGCCTTGCTGGGGCTGATAACAATTGGTAGGGACCTAAAATCACTTTCACTGATTTTAAAAAAAAGTTGATCCATATTAGGTTTATCATTGACAATTACACGAGTTATTTTATTTGATCCTCACAACAGTTTTATGAGGAAGGCCATATATTAGTAGTACTGTCATCATTTTACAGTTAACTTGTCCAAGGTCACATATGTAGCTACTAAGTAAAACTCACAGAATTTAGATTTGGAAGTGAACTCAGAAGCCATTTAATCAATGAGGAATTCTTCACCTGGGGTCCATGGGCTACCCCCTCTATCCCCCCAAGGAGAGGTGGATAGATTTCAGGGGGTCTGTGAACTTACTTGTATAAGGAAATAATTACATCTTTATCTTCACTAATGTATAACCGAGATTTAATGTTTCCCTCAAGTATGAATGTGAACAAGACATTATTCTGAGAAGGGGTTCATAGGTTTCACCAGATTATTGAAGGGATTTGTAATACAAAAAAGAATCCTGACTACAACCCACCTGGCGAGTTGCTGTCCAGCCTCTGCTCCAAGACCTCCAATGAGGGGGAAGCCAGCTCCAACTGCTTCCCTTTCGGACAGCTGTTAAAAGTTTTCTCTTAACATTAAGCCTAATTGGTTTCTTGGTAACTTTCACCCATTACTACTAGTTATGCCTTCTGGCCTTAAGTAGAATCATCCATGTGACAGTCCATGGCTCCACTAACCCCTCATTATTCTCTTTGCCTAAGCTGACCATCCCTAAGTTTCTTCCATCTATCCTTATGTGATATGGAATCAGGGTCCTTTCACAATCCAACTTTCAATATCCTGAATTATGGCATCCATAATTGAATAGAACGTGCTAGAAATCGAGAAGAAAACAGTGAAATTTTCACCTCCTTATTCCTGGAAAATGCACCTTCTGCAATGCAGCCCAAGACTTCATTATTTTATAATTATTATTTGACTTCCACATCACGCAGCTGACTTCTAAGAGAAGGGGAAGGGAAAAGAACTATTTATAACGCACCTAAAGCACCTACTCTATGCCAGGCACTGTGCAAAACTCTTTTTTTTCTCGTTTCAACAAATATTATCCCATTTAATACTCCCAATCATTCGAGGTAGGTGCTATTATTATGTTCATAATACAGGTGAGGAAATGAAGCAAACTGTGAGGTTATGTACTTTCTGAGGGCACACAGCTGGTAAACGTCCAGGTCACATGTGAACTCAGGTTTTCCTGACGCCGCCTGTTGCCTTTTCTATTGAGTATCCAGTCTACTAAAACTCCCTGGATCTTTCTCAAACTTTCTCAGTCTCCAGCCACTGTCCAGGTGAGCTACCTCTGTAAACATGGGCCCTGCCCTCCTCACCACCACCAACACTGGCCAAATCAGCAAGGTGCCCCAAGGGAAAGACAGGAGGAGCCACATGCCAGGTGGGCCAAACCACCATCACCACCTCCACCACAACTTATTCCTCTGACCAGAATGGCGGTAGTCTAGCACTTTATGCGCAACATCCCTGCAAACAGCACCATCCCCCAGGTAACTGCCAGCCTGACCTTTCCAGAAATGGTCCAAGTAAGCAACTCCTGCTGAGACAATCTAGCAACTGCTTCCCAGACTACTGGCCCTACTTCCAGCCCAGCCCCCACAGCCATCACTTGGAGAAGCAACCCTGTGGAGATATGACCTAGCCATTTCCTCCAGAGCACAGTTACCTACAGCTACCCTAGATCTGGAAAGGAGAGTTTTCATCACTGAAGTGTTTGGAACTAACAAATGGTTCAGCATCAAAAATGAATATAGCAATTTAGCAATGAAAACGACATGAAATAAGCCTTTTTGTTTCAAACTAAGAACCATCGGGCCTTTCCATCAGCCCTGAACCTGAATATTCCTATAAATGTTGTCTTCCCCTAGGAGACGATAAAATCTTTGAAAGCTATGACAATCTTATTTTCCTATTTGTATCTCCAGAGCCTTAGTATATTGCTTTATATATAGAAAAAGCTGCAAATTCTTTTTCATTCATCATTCATATTGTACTTGTAAAGTTGAATTTTTGAAGCCAAGTGTAAAACTTTTTACATTTATCACAACTGAATTTCATCATATTGAGTCAACTTAATGGTCTAGGCTTGCTCTAGGAACTTTTCTGATTCTGAGAGTTATCCAGGATATAGATCTATTCTGTTTGTACTATCTGTTGATTTTGACTGCCTTGAATACACTGATTTAAAAAAAAAAAACAACTTAAAAGTCAGGAAGCCAAGCACAGCTCTCTGGACATAGTACCAGAGATTGTGAAGTGGCAGAGCTGAGATTCAAACCCAGGGCTCTTTCAACTCTGCCACACAGCTGCCCTTGAATAATAGATGCCAAAAACTGCAAATAATTGCACAGCTAGAGAAACAGGTGTTTTGAACAGCTAACCAGATTTCCTCTTTATGTCAAAATTGACCAGAAAACTCTTTCTTGTTTTGATGTTATCCTCAGTATAATGAAAACATCTCATAAGCAAGGCTGGGTCTCATACATCTCTTTATCCCCTGGAAAATATTATAACTGTCTTATACCCAGAAGATGTATAATAAAAATTTCAGGAATGAAAATAATTTGTAAATCTAGACTTTCTTACTGAAAATCTAGAAATGCTTGTATTAATGAAGATGATGGATTATAAGATATTTTATTATCTAAGGTATAAATATGATAGAAAACAAAGGGATATGTTTCAGGACATTGGAGAAGGGGGTTGCTAACACAAAACAGTTATTTTCAGACTACCATTGAAATACTTTGGTCAATCTGAATTTGCACATTTTAAACAGGTATATTTAGGGATTTGCTGCAGACAGTGCAAAATGGCTTACAAAAGAAGATTGTTCAATTTTCAATGTGAACATTAATACTTCAGAAATCAGAAATCAACAAATACTACAAGTTAGAGTTTGATTTATTGTCCAGATTTAAGAAAATGATTGGGAAAATACTAATAATCTAAATTAAACTTAAAGGTGTGTCCTGAGTACACCTTTTTCTTTTTTAAATGACAGAGAGCTGATTGTTTAAAATTTGCCAACACATCCTTGGTAAGATCCCACTTAAAATTCCATTTATTGGATAAGTAAAACCAGTTCCTGTCAAGAATCCTTTGTGATATAGTAAGGGGTCTTATTTTTAATATAATTAAAAACACAGTGAAAGCAAGTACTCAGCATTCAAGGCACAAACAGGATTCCTTTAACCCACTGGCCTCTGCTCACATCATTCTCTGTTAAACAGGAGGCAACTGCCAGATGCTATGACTAAAAATGGTCACAGATGGTCAGTTGTCCAGTTAACACAGCACACTGCTTCCCCCATATCTTCTTAAAATTGTAAGATATATGCTGCAGATGAAAAAAAATAAACCCTGACAATGGTCAAGAGGTCATTTGACCTAGTTAAGACCTCAGGTCAATTCAGCCAAATTTAAATTCTCTCTGAAAATAAATCTAAATTCTTTTCATGCATTAAAAAAATTCTTACATCGCAATTTATAGGAAAGACTAAATCTTTAAATAGGAACAAATATATCCCTATGAATCTTATGATAGGCAGAATTCTACTTCTAACAGTAATAACAATAATACTATAAGAAGACATATCTGTGGTTGTCGTTCAGCCGTTTCAGTTCCGTCCAATTCTTTGTGACCCCACCTGGAGTTATCTTGGCAAAAATATAAGAGTGCTTTGCCATTTCCTTCTCTAGCTCATTTTACAGATGAGGAAACTGAGGCAAACAGGGTTAAGTGACTTGCCCAAGGTCACAGCTAGTGAGTGTCTGGAGTAGCATTTGAACCTGTTATCTTCCTGATGCTAGACCCAGTGCTCTATCAATTGCACCACCTAGCCACCCAAGAAGACTTACATGGTGCTTTAAATTTTACAAAGCATGGTACACATGCATTATCTCATTTGATTTTCATAGCAATTTTATGAGGTGGTCATTCTCATCCCCATTCTACAGATAAGGAAACTGAGATTCAGAGAGTTAAGACACTTAGTTGTGATAACAAAGCTATTACCATGTTGCGGAAATTGGAAGAAGGGAAGTATCTATTCAAACCTGATCCATTCTTCAAAGCCTAATTCAAGATCCGCTTCCATGAAATCATCCATGACACTTAAGAATCACACAAAGAATGTCAGAATTTTGGAGTTGGAAGGGTGACCTCTCCCTCTGACTGGAGGGTGGTGAGAACCTCCTAGAGCCTCCATCTAAGGAGGGTATCCAGACCAGGCATCTCTTCATTTGCCAAATCTCCTCTGGATGCTTTCATCATGCCCCACAAACCTCTTTATCTAGGAAGAAGACGTCAACCCTGGAATTTATAGACTTGCACCTTGGAAGTAGCCTCCACTCTCCCTCTGATTGGAGGGCTTGTCCCAGCCACCTCTTCCTTTTCTACCTGCTCATCCTCCCCTATACCTTTCCACAATGCCAGCCACCTCCAACCCAGGAAGATTATCTTCCCTTTTTTTTCTTTCCACATCCATTCTGGCCTTTTCAGTTCCCCTTTGTAAATTATCTTCTTCATCAGGATGGAAGTGCCTGAAGGATCCCCTTTCTATTTTGCTCGTATTTTTGTCTCCAGAACTTTGTACAGTGCCTGGCATACAATGAAGGCTTAATAAATGCTTGTTGACTACTCAACAAGCATTTATAAAGCATCTTCCATGTTGACAAGCATTATGATAAGTGCTAAGGACAGAAAGAAAGGCAAAAGACAATCCCTGCTTCCAAGGAACTCGTGGTCTCGGTGGAGAGACAACATCATGAACAACTACGAACAAACAAGCTGTGTAAAAGATAAACTGTAGGTAATCTCAGAGGGAAAGCATGAGCATTAAGAGAGAAAGGGAAAGGATTTTTGAAGGTGGGATTTTAACTGAGATTTGAAGGAAGTCAGGGAGGCCAGGTGGTGGAGGTGAGGACATGGGGGTCAAGGGCAACAACAGTGAAAACGCACAGAGGAGGGAGATGAAGTGTCTTAAGCTACAGCAAAGGAAGCCGGTGTCTCTGGATCCTAGAGTTGGTAGAGGGGAATAAAGTAGAAGAGGTCCAGAAAGGTAGGAAGACATCAGCTCAGGAAGGCCTTTCAAAGTCAGACAGAGGCCATGCTACCACATCACACAGTCAGCGTGTACAGAGCACTTCAAACCTTTCAAGTATGATTTGCCCAGGGTCACACAGTAGGAGTCAGAAGCAGGGTTCCAAGTCAGGTCTTTCTGGCCTCAAGTCCAATACTTTGTGTCACTCTGCTCCTCCCAGGAAAGGCATCTCTTTACTTACCACCAGATTGTCTAATCACCTTTAATATAACCCATTAATGGACATCCAGCCTTGGCATGAAGGCCTTCAAGGAGGGGGAACCCACTAACTTCAAACAGAAGCTCATTATATTTTTGGATAATATTAATGAATTTTTCCTGAGATGAAGTTTAAATTTACTTTTTTTATAACTTCTACACATTTCTCTGGGTTCTTTCCACTGGGGACAAATGAAAACAGGTTTACCTGACATTCCTCCAAATACTTAATCATAGCTACCATAAGCTATCTGAATTTTCTCTAGGTTAGAGTATCATTCCTTCAGCCTATCTTATGGCAAATACTCAATGTCCTTCCCCATTTTGATTGCTTTCTAGTTTACCAATGTTTTTCCAAACTACAGCTCAGAAAATTAAATACAGTTCATTCTACAGGGGGTCTGATCACAGCAATGAGACCACTGGTCCATCAGCAGCATTTAATAAGCTGTGTGTGTGTGCCATGCCAGTGCTAAACTCTACGGATATAAAGAAAAGCAGTACTTGCCTTAAAGAAGCTCACATTATAATGGGGGAGACAATATATACACATATCATTTATATAAAATGAGGACACGGTAGCTTTGTGGTATACAAGCAGGGAATAGAGCACCAGGCTTGAAGTCAAGAAGACTCATCTTCCTTAGTTCAAATCTGGCTTCAGATGCTTCCTAGCTACCCTTGGCAATTCACCTAACCCTATCTGCCTCAATTTCCTCATCCATAAAATGAGTCGGAGAAGGAAATGGCAAATCACTCTGGTATCTTTGCCAAGACAACCCCAAATGGAGTCCCAAAGAGTCAGACATGACTGAGAAGGCTGAACAACAACAAGGAGCTGAGGGAGCTGAGGAAAGAAGTCATGAAGAAGGTGATGCCTGAGCTGGGTCGAAAAGGAAATCGAGTGTTGATAGCAACATCTTAATATTTCCCTCAACCTTAATGGAGAGTCTAAGAGGCAGAAGAGAGAGTATTGCAGGCACTGGGGATAGCCAGAAGAAAGGCATGAGATGAGACACAGTACCAGGTGTGCATGAAGGGGAGTAACATGTAAAAGAGTGAAAAAGTGGGAAGGCCAGGCTGTAAAGATGTTTAAATACAAAAAGGCATTTACATTTGATCTCAGAGTAATACAGGGAGACACTGGAGTTTGACATGGGTGACATACTCAGACCTTCACTTCAGTAAAATCACTTTGGCAACCATATGGAAACTGGACTGGGGAGAGGTTTGAGGTCAGGAGACTAAACAGGAGGTTGTTGCAATAGTCCAGGCAAAGGGTGATGAGGACCTGACATAGGGTGGTAGATGTGTGAGGAAAGAAAAGGGGATGTATGCAATATATGTTGTGAAGACAGAAATGGCAAGATTTGGCAGCTGATTGATAGACTGGTCATGTGGGGTGAATGAGAATGAAGAGTCAAGGATGACACTAAGGTTGAAATCCTGGAAAACAGGGAAAAACAAGAACAGGTGGTGTCCTTGACAGTAATATTCCTGGAAATTTTGCTTCTCTTAGTTCAGCCTAAGACTGCAAAGCCCTTTTGGCTGCCATATCATGCTACTGACTGTCATTCAGCTCGCAATCCACTAAAACGCTTAAGTGATTTTCAGACAAACTGTTTTCTATTCATGTATCACTCCCCTATTTTATACCAGGGACAATTTTTTTTTGTTTTGTCTTTATTTGTTTTTGGTTCCAACTGTAAGACAGTGGAAAGAGCATTCGCACTAGTGACATTTGAACTAGGGCTCAAATCCTACCTCTGAGACTTGGGCAAAACACAATTCCTGGACCTGTTTCTTGATTTATAAAACAGAAAGGTTCTGAAGAATTTTCCAGTCCTAAGCCTATGATGTATCCCCACTGAATTTCAGCTTATTAGATTCTATCCAATATCTTAGACTGCTGGAATCTTCTTGGAATAAAACTGACATTCTGGGTGTTGGTTATCCCTTGCAGCTTTGTGTCAAATGCAAATACGAAGAGTATGCCATCTATACCGTTGTTCAAATCACTGATAAAAATGTTAAACAGCTGAAGTTCAACCATAGATCCTGGGGCACTCTATCTTAGACACCTTGACAAGTTGAGATGCAACCATTAATAACAACTCTTTGAGTCTTAACCAGTTCCAAATCCATCTAATTGTACCATAGTCTAGCTTACATCTCTCCATTTCAATATAAGAATAGAACCGAGATAATGCATAAAATACTTTGCAAAGCATAGAGAAATTATATAACATTCTACTACATCCTTAATAACCTCATAGTATGCATGCTATACTCTTTTATTCATTCTCTATATTTTCCCCTGGTTCCACATTCTGTAGATATCTTTTTAAAAAACTAAGTTATATGAAAAATTCTTTGTGCATTCCCTAGAATTTCACTCTTGAAAGTTTTCTTTCCCTCCTTGTCTGTCTACTCCTGTAGAATGTTGGGTCAGTGGGATCCTATAACAGTAATTTAAATGAGAAGAGGGGCAGAGCCAAGATGGCGGAGTAGAAAGACGCACATACACATAGCTCCGAACCCACAACCCATAAAACAGCTACAGGGGAGTAACTCACGGCGAATTCTGCACCCAGAGGCCACGGAATATTGGAGCAAGGGAGATTTCTGTTCCAGAGGGACCTGCAAACCTCTCGCGGGGGGTCCTTCGTGCTGTGGACTGGGCGCCGGGACTGGGAGCTGAGGGCAGCCCTGCAGCGGCCACGGCTCCGAGAGGAAAAGATCCGAGTGGGCTTCGGGGACGGGATCTCCAGCGGCCACGCGGGTCCCTCCACCCACAGAGGGACCTGCAAACCTCTCACAAAAAGTCCGTCGCGCTGCAGACGCGCAGCCCAGCCCAGCCCAGACCTGCTGTGGCCACGGCACCAAGAGAAACAGACCCAAGCAGGCTTCAGGGACAGGATCTCCAGCGGCCGCACAAGTCCCTCCACCCACAGGTGACAGGGGTCGGTGAGAGAGTCTCTTTGGTGGGTCGAGAGGGGAGTGGGGTGCCCCCATGATTCGGGCCCCCCCCGGGAGGTAGAAGCTGAGAGGCAGCTGCAGACAGGGGCTCCCCAAGCTGGCGGGAGCCTGGATCCATTGTGGAAAGTCTGTGCATAAACCCCCTGAGGGAACTGAGCCTGAGAGGCAGCCCTGCCCCTGACCTGACCACCTGAACTTAATTCTCACACTGATTAGCAGCCCTGCCCCCGCCAAAAGCCCTAAGGCTGGAAGCAGCATTTGAATCTCAGACCCCAAACACTGGCTGGGAGGACCAGGAGGCGAGGTGGGTGTGAGGAGAATATTCAGACGTCAAGTCACTGGCTGGAAAAATGCCCAGAAAAGGGAAAAGAAATAAGACTATTGAAGGCTACTTTCTTGGAGAACAGACATTTCCTCCCTTCCTTTCTGATGAGGAAGAACAATGCTTACCATCAGACAAAGACACAGAAATCAAGGCTTCTGTGTCCCAGCCCACCCAATGGGCTCAGGCCATGGAAGAGCTCAAAAGGAATTTTGAAAATCAAGTTAGAGAGGTGGAGGAAAAACTGGGAAGAGAAATGAGAGAGATGAAAGAAAAGCATGAAAAGCAGATCAGCTCTCTGCTAAAGGAGAACCAAAAAAATGTTGAAGAAATTAACACCTTGAAAACTAGCCTAACTCAATTGGCAAAAGAGGTTCAAAAAGCCAATGAGGAGAAGAATGCTTTCAAAAGCAGAATTAGCCAAATGGAAAAGGAGAGTCAAAAGCTCACTGAAGAAAATAGTTCTTTCAAAACTAGAATGGCACAGATGGAGGCTAAGGACTTTGCGAGAAAGTATGATATCACAGAACAAAGAGAGAAGAATGGAAAAATGGAAGATAATGTGAAATATCTCATTGGAAAAACAACTGACCTGGAAAATAGATTCAGGAGAGACAATTTAAAAATTTTGGGACTACCTGAAAGCCATGATCAAAAGAAGAGCCTAGACATCATCTTTCATGAAATTATCAAGGAAAACTGCCCTGAGATTCTAGAACCAGAGGGCAAAATAAATATTCAAGGAATCCACAGAACACCACATGAAAGAGATCCAAAAAGAGAAACTCCTAGGAACATTGTGGCCAAATTCCAGAGTTCCCAGGTCAAGGAGAAAATATTGCAAGCAGCTAGAAAGAAACAATTCAAGTATTGTGGAAATACAATCAGGATAACACAAGATCCAGCAGCCTCTACATTAAGGGATCGAAGGGCATGGAACAGGATATTCCAGAAGTCAAAGGAACTAGGACTAAAACCAAGAATCACCTATCAGTAAAACTGAGCATAATACTTCAGGGGAAAAAAATGGGCATTCAACGAAATAGAGGACTTTCAAGCATTCTTAATGAAAAGACCAGAGCTGAACAGAAAATTTGACTTTCAAACACAAGGCTCAAAAGAAGCATGAAGAGGTAAACAGGGAAGAGAAATCAATCATAAAGGACTTACTAAAGTTGAACTGTTTACATTCCTACATGGAAAGATAATAATTGTAACTCCTGGGACTTCTTTCAGTATTTATGTAGTTGGAGGGATTATATACATATAGACAGAGGACACAGGGTGAGTTGAATAGCAAGGGATGATATCTAAAAATATAAAATTAAGGGGTGAGAGAGGAATATGTTGGGAGGAGAAAGGGAGAAATGGAATGGGGCAAATTATCTCTCATAAAAGAGGCAAGAAAAAACTTTTTCAATGGAGGGGGAAAGGTGAGAGGCGAGAGGGAAAAAGTGAAGCTTACTCTCATCACATCTGGCTTAAGGAGGGAATAACATGCACACTCAATCTGGTATGAAAATTTATCTTACATTACAGGAAAGTAGGAGAGAAGAGGATAAGTAGGGTGTGGGGGGATGATGGAAGGGCAAATGTGAAGAGGGGGCAATTAGAAGTAAACATTTTTGGGGAGGGACAAGGTTAAAAGAGAGAATAGAATAAATGGGGGTGGCAGGATAGAATGGAGGGAAATATAGTTAGTCTTTCACAACATGACTTTTATGGAAGTCTTTTGCATAACTATACATGTATAACCTATACTGAATTTCTTGCCTTCTCAGTGGGGATTGGTGGGGATTGGTGGGGAGGAAGGAAAGCAGAGAAGTTGGAACTCAAAGTTTTAAAAATGAATGTTAAAAAATGTTTCACATGCAATAAGAAATACAGGTAATGAGGTATAGAAATCCCTTTTGCTCTACAAAAAAATAGAGGAGATGGGGATAAGGGAAGGAATGGGCATGACAGAAGGGAGGGCAGATTGGGGGAAGGGGCAATCAGAATGCACGGGGGGAGGGGAAAGATGGGGAGAAAATATGGAACTCAAAATCCAATGAATGTTGAAAAGTAAAAATAAATAAATTTTAAAAAATTTTGATGTTGATTCGAAGTATAATGTAGCTTCCTTTTCTTTCTTGATATTATGAATCTTTATTTTTCCATTGTCTGATAGCATAATTATAACTGCTTTTAAAAGAATTGCCTGATACAAGGTAAATTTTGTTTCAGACAGATTGTATAATCTAGTTACATTTAAAGCTATAATACTTAGGCTTGCATTTTCCTTTACTTATTTCTTTGGTATTTATTTTTACCACCTCTTCATTTAGGTCAGTACTTTGTCCCAGCAATTAGGTCTGCTCATATTATTTTGACTCTAGTGTATTCCCAGAGGCTCTCCCTTTCATCTCCTCCAAATTTACCTGTTCTAAATTGTGGTATATGAATGTAAGGGAATACTATTGTGCTATAAGAAATGATGAACAGGAAGACTTCAGAGAGGCCTGGAGAGACTTATATGAACTGATGCTGAGCCAAAGGAGCAGAACCAGGAGAACTTTGTACACAGCAACAACCTCTGTGTGCAAGGAATTTTTCTGATAGACTTAGTCCTTCCTAAGGAATGCAAGGACCTAAAAATTTCCCAATGAACTTTTGAGGGAAAACACCTTCCACATCCAGAGAAAGAACTATGGAATTGGATCGCAGAATGAAGCAGTCCATTTTCTTTTGTGTTATGTTTTGTTTTGTTGTATGATTTCTCCCTTTCATTTTAATTCTTCTATTCAACATGACAAGGTGAAATTGTATTTAATAGGAATATATTGTATAGAACCTATATAAGATTACAAGCTGTCTTGGGAAGGGAGTGAGGAGGGAGGAGAGGGGACGGAAAAAACCTAAGATATATGGAAGTGATTATAGAACATTGAAAACAAAACAATTCTTAAAAAAAAACCGAATTTACCTGTTCTAATGTTTTTGAATTTACTTAAGTTGTTCATTTCCTTCTTTATGTTTATCAGTTTATCCCCTTTTTTTGTCTGCTCTTTTACTGCACAGATCTAGCAGTCATTCAAAATTCTCCCCCAACCTCTTACTTTAGTAACTATCTTTCATTGTGTCCCTTTCTAAGAAGTATTCCTTTGCTTTTGTCAACCTCATTACTTCTCTTCCTTTCTAATCTATTCTCATTTTTTTTTCTGATTTGTAATTCTGATTTTCTGACTTACTTGTTCCTTCTTTATTTTTTCATTGTCTGTCATAGAAGTAAAGTTTCGGATACACCAGGTCTGCGGTCTCTCTTCTATCCATTTTTCTATGTTAAAATTGAATTCTTGCCCTGTGCTCTCCTTTTTTATCTCCTGTGCCTTGTTCTTAGAAATATCCATTTAAGAGGGGACTAATGGGTTGTGTGGCAGAAGTCATTTTTTGTTTCAAATTGTGAGACCCAGTTCTACTTCCAGTTTTACCAGGATCCATCTCCTTACCTCAGGCCATATTATCTCATCTTTGGTTACATGTTCCCCCTGCAACTCGAGGTGCTAACTTCTTGGGATGTTCTTCAAAAGCGTTGATTGTTTTCAAGTCAATTGATATTTCTACCCCTCATTTGTTTTCACTCACCCCAAATATAATTAACCAGGATTAATCTATTTATTTAATTACAATTAATCACAATTAATCACACTGTGAAGAAATGGAAAGATACAAAGCCAGACGAAAGGTAGAGAGACAAAATGAGTAACTGAAATTTTGAAAAGCTTCCAACAGCCCAAAAACCTGTTTTGATGCAAGCAATAGATTGGTTTAGAGAAAAAATTTTTTTTTCCATTCTTCTCCTGTTTGTTACTACATCTGTTCCTCCCACCTTAAGTGCAATTTTTTTGTTCTAGTTAGCCAGGAAAAAAGAAAGAACCAAGTTATACACTCACCTAAACCACTAATAGTATGAAGAAAGTCACTAGCATCCAAAAGGATCGGTCCATTCTCCTGTTGTCCCTCCTCTTTGTAGTATAACTTGTAACCCTGAACAGCGGCTGTGTCTTCAGATTCTTGCTGCCACCTCACTGTAATAGTGGTGCAATTCAGAGGCTCCAAACGTAACTCTGGAGACTTTGGGGCTAGACATTTAAAAACAAAAACACAACGTAAAAAGTATAAGCATGTAAGAAAAACTTAACATCTTTCAAAGTACTGAGTTTCAGCCTACGTTTACAGAGGCATAGAATCAAGGCCTAAGGACATATGGTAATGTTGCTGCAATTGAGGGGATTTAAATGTTCTTTTCTCAAGGATGGACAGATCTAACAAATAAACAAAAAGGAAAGTATTAAATTTAACAAACTATTGAAAAATCTAGAGCCAAAAAATGAATTTCATCTTCTTGAATGAAACATTGAAGGAAACAAATACTTTTTAGCACTATTCCTGCCCTCCCCCCAAAAAGCAGCCTGATATCTGTTATCAACCAATAGTTGATGATACCACATTTGGAGAGTGATGTTCCCTTCTGGGAACCCCATTTTAGAAATAATAATGATAAGCTAGAGGTATCCAAAAAAGGGCAAGCCAGGATGTTGAAGAGTCTCAAGATCGTGACACATAAAATTAAATTTAAAGAGCTCGAACTATCTAGTCTAAGGAAAATTTAGAAAAGATGAGAATTCCTGTTTTTCAGTAACTAAAGGACTAGCATAGAGAAGACAGACTAAATTTGTCCTGCCTATCCTCACTCAGTAAACAATGACCAGTGCATGGTAGTTACAGAAAGGCTTATTTAGGTTTAGAGGGAAAACACAACAAAACACCCTTTCTTAACAATTAGAGCTCTCCCATAGTGAAAAGAGTTGCCTCAGGAGTAAAAGAAGTTACCTGCCTTCAAGTCTCAGAGGACACTAGAGAACAAGTTCTCTTATCTCAAATGAAAGATAATATCTGTTAAACATTTAGCACAGTGTCTGGCATAAAATAGGCACTTAATAAATGCTTGTTCCCTCCTTCCCTCTAAATCTAATGTTCTTTGTGTCAGACTGGTCAGATTAAAAAAAAAAAAAAACAACCAAAAAACCCAAAACAACTCCAAAACCTCATACAATTAAAAGTCATTAATTTGCAATTGGTGATAATTAATCCTGAAGACCCAAGTTTCTACTACATATGAAGAAAGGATTTCCTATACAAAATAATAGTGTAAACAAGATGTTAAAGGAGTTTTTTTAAAGCAACCCAATGGTTTCTATGCAGAAAGATGCTAATTGTAAGTAGATGTCTTTTCTCTAGCAAATTCCCCCACTGGAAGACTAATGATTTATAAAAGAGTTGGGTCTTTTTGCACTTTGTGTAATAAATTCTTGAACTTTTTTTTTCAAACAAGTCTCTGTCCTCTATAGCTCATTATTTACTATTAGTGTCAGTCTTTAAAAGAAATAAATTTCTGCTTCACCAAGACCCTCCTAAACAATAGCCATTCATTGGACATAATGCTCTGCCACTTGGCTTTTCTGATGCAGTCAAAATTTATAGTTTACAGAGTGACATGTTTCTCAGAATTCCTATATTTTGGAGACCAAACCTAGAATGAAACAGGCAAAGATGTTGTTTTATGTACTTGCTACTACCTAGAAAAAAAATTGATTTTTTGATCTTTTCTATAAGGATAAAAAAGTCAAGCACGCAACAGGAGAAACAGGCTACAAGCTTTGGGGTACTGTAAATGCTAAGAAAAGGAGTTATCATGAAGAGCAAAAATGTGAAAAGAAGGAAGGAAAAAACACTCACCAAAACTTAAAAGAGTGGAGAAATCAAATGAAGAAAGATAATGAAGATGAATAAAAATAAAAGAATGGAATAAAGGGAAAGAAAAGAGAACAAAGTTTTGAAAAACACATCTACTGCTACAAAAATGAATTAATTCTTCTAAATTTTAGAAGTTTGCACTATCAGACAAATGAAGAAAAAATTCAATGAAGCACGAAACAGAAATTTTCTAATTCCAAACATAAAATCATTAGGTCCAAGTATCATAGTAAAAGGAAGCTTCTACTTCAGAAAATGAAATAAAAAAGATTCCACCAGACCTCATAAGGTATTTAAGAAAATTTACCTTTCACACTTGTAGCTTTTGGTGTTCTATGTGAAGTCCATACTGATGCCTCTCCCAAACCTACTCTTGTTGCAGCAGTAATTCTCACCAAGTAGACACTATCAGGTTTCAGGCCCTCTAAGAGATATTCATGAATGGTTCCTGGGAGTTCCAATACTTGGATAGAGCTCTCTGTACTGATTCGAAAGGACACCCGATAAAGTATAACTTGGCCTCGGCGGTATTTGGCTGGGATTGGTAGCCAAGAGATGAGAATGTCTGTAGGGCTTCGACTTGTTAAGCTAATTTCAGGAGGTCTTAAAGGAACTGCAAACATAAGAAAATGGGGCATCAATTTGGAATCAAATGTGTCAGTGAACATTCATTAAATATTCCGTATGCCTACAGGAAAAATATCAGGTTTGTAATACGTCCATAATGAAGAGATATAATTCCTGCTTAGAGGGTTTACTAATAAAGTAATACTTCATCAATACTCCAAAGATTAGTAATTTAATTGGTGTAGGTCCTTTCTGTAACTAAGTAGATTGTAGACTTTTTGGGAATCATAATGACCAGAAGATTCATCAACCTGTGGCCAACTTTTTATGACAAACTTAGCTAAGATGATCTTCAGAAGATAAACCACTGGACCTCAAAATCAGTTCAGACTGGCTGAAGAGGTAGCCTAAAACAAACAGTTTTAAATGTTACAGTGAGAAATCATATTTTAAGTTAGTGACAATTCCTGAGAATAAGAATGATCTGACCTCAAGTCAAACCTAAGCTTAAAGATATTTTTGACATCTCTGTGGAAGAGAGGTTGGAAAGGGGAAGGAACTACCCCTGATAACACAGGCAGGAAGTGATGAGAGCCTGAATTAGGTGGGGTGGTCATTTGAGCAGAGAGAAGGAAGTGTATATAAAAAATGTACAGTTAGAAGGGACTAGACCTGGCAACTAATTGGATGATAACCATGAAAGAAAGGGAAAGATTTGAGGATAACTCTAAGATTACAAACTTGTTTGAAAGAAGAGTAATTCCAGTGGTAAAAGAAAGCTTTATTGTGCACATATTGCATTGGAGATGCCTACGGAATACTGACATCGAGAGAAAAGTGACCAGCAGGTTTTTGGTGCTGCTGCACCACAGTTCAGCAGACAGGAGATTAAGGCTAGATACATAAATGTGTGAGTCATCTGTACAGAAATGATTATTGAAATCATGGAAGCTGATGAGATCGCAAAGAAAGAGAAGAGGAATTAAGACAGAACCTTGGGGAAATAACTAACATTAGGGAGCGGGACACAATTAACAATCTGGCAGAAGAAACAGAGTAAGAGAACCAGAAGAGAAAAGTGTTCCAAAGAAGGGAGGAGAGAATAAATAAAAGGAAGGGTCAGCAGTATCAAATACTGCAGAGGTCAAGAAGGATGGTAGAAAGGCCATCATAAATATCAATTAAGAGTTATTACTATACTAGGTCTGTATCCCAAAAGAGATAAAAAAATAAAAAAGGAAAAAGACCTATATGTGGGGAAATATTTACAGCAGCTTTTTTCTGGGGGTAAAGAATGGGAAGTTGAGGGTATGCCTATCAGAGGAACGGCTGAACAAGAGTACGTTACTATGATGGAATACTACTGTACTATAAGAAACAGTGAGGAGGATGGATGTCCTCAGAAAAACTTAGACAGACTTGCATGAACTGATGCAAAGTGAAATGTACCGTGCACAAAATAACACCAGTCTTATAAGATGATCAGCCATGAATGACTTAGTTATTCTCAGCAATACAACGATCCAAGGTAACTCTGATGAACTTATGGTGAAGAACGCTAACCATTCCCAGAGAAAGAGCTGCTGGTGTCTGAATACAGACTGAAGCATATTTCTTTTACTTTATTTTTCTTCAACTTTTTTGTCTACTCTCTTTCATAACATGATTATTATGAATAGGTCTTGCAGGACTACCCATGTATAACATATATGGAATTGCTTGCCTTCTCAATGGGGAGGGGAGAAAGGGAGAGAATTTGAAACTCAAAGTTTTAAAAACAAACGCTAAAAATTGTTTGGGGAAAATAAAATACTAAATAAAAGTTTAAAAAGAGTTATGGTAGGCTGAATAGTCAGGTGACCAACAAGGTAGAGAAGATATCTTCTTATATCCTCATGACCTATCAAACATCTCCAATGTAGAAATCTTGTGCAAGAGATAAAGCATTTCCTTTGTTTCCATGTTTCCTAAGATAACAGTTAAAATGAGGTAAAACCTGATGAACTAAAAGAAAACAAAGTTAACCCATAACACACTCACTCAGCATCACCCCCTTCCTCACTGGTCACTACTCTATGACAAGGCTGCATGAAGCTGACCCCTGGGCTATCCATCTAATATGACTCTATAAACCTCTTCTCCCTCATGCTGTAGAAAACCAAGCTTGCTCTGGATAGTACTGTAATGTGACAGTGGCAACAGTCTTGCAACAGAGTTCAGCTAGAGCTGAACAGAAGGTCCTGGGGCAGGAAACATGGGTGTTGCTCCACTATGCCTAAAAGACAGAGGGACTGGCATCCAACTGGAGCTAGTAGTAATAGAGTTGTCCTAAAACAGGCTAAGCCAAAATATTTGAAGAACAAAAGTATTGTCTTTACACAAGAAGTAAAAACAAATCAGAATTCAGAAAGAGTGATGGTAACCATGGAGAGAATGATTCAACCCACTGGTAGGATGGGGGTCCAAACTGCAAGATGTTGAGAAGTTAATGGGAGATAAGGAAGTGAAGTGGAGGGAAAGTGGTTTTTTTTAAAGGACTACAAAGGAAAAGAAGTATAGTATAACAGTTTTAAGGGGATGAAATGATTATCAAGGTTTGGTTTTTTTGTTTGTTTTTAAGACAGGGGAGCGGTAAGATGGTTTATAGATACTAGAGAAGAATCCGGTAGACAACAAGAGTCTGAAAATGAGGAGAGGTAGTAAAAGGGACAAGCCTCCAGAAAAGAGAGCAGGCAATAGGCCAGGGTGCAAATAGAGAGGCTTTAGTAAACAGGACTTTCCCAACTTGGTAAAATCTCTGAAGTTTGTGGTCTACTGGTATAGTCTCTGGAAAACCAGGTCACCTTCTTATCATGATAATAACACCAGTTAAAATTATGAGTTAATATGTATGATACAAAAAACAAGGAACAACAAAAGAGGTAAGTTTAGATAGGATTGAGAGTATGATTTAATAAACACTGGGAAATGAGAATAGTCAAGCAGAGTAGAGCAAGCTGATTCAAAGGTAAGTGTAAGAAACCATGTTTGCTCTAAAAGGAAATTAAAAGATTAAAATCTAAAAAGAAAAAGTTCATTAAAGAAAAAAACGCAGTTAAAGGTTTTGGAGAGAATAAAAAAGGAAAAAATAAAAGAACTTCTATGATATTTTTAACTCCTTTCCATCCATGATGGAAAAAAACAAAGGACAAAAGTAGGGGTAGCCATCCAAAAAGAGTGTAAGTATAGATCCAACTATGTATAGATCCATCTAAGTATAGATCCAACAAAGCGACAGAACAGATCAAACAGAAGAATACAGAAAAATATTTGTTCTCTTAAATTCTTAGATGAAGAAATTTCTTTTTTCTCTTGCTTCAAAGACAGTAAAAGAAAGCTATTAGAAAGCAAAGATATTTTTCCATCACCATATAAACTTAGTGAATTTTCCTTTAGGGGTTTATACCATATTAATTTGTTTTTAATTAAATAGTTCACCATGAAAAATATTAGACATCAATACAACCAAAAATATTAGATATGAATTTTGGAGCTATATATCTAGCCCTAACCTCCTTCCTGAGTCTTGTATCACCAGCTGGTAGCTGAACATCTTTCCTCCCAGATCATCTCTGATTTATCTGTACATCTTGTTTGAACATAGCTGTTTTTCATATTCTCTCCTTCACTTAGACTGTGAGTTCCTTGAGAACAGAGACTGGTTTTGGGGTTTTTTTTTTACCTTTCTTTGTATCTCCAGCACTTAGCCAGTACCTGGCACACAGTAGACATCTAACAAATGCTTATTGACTAATTTACTGACCAGAAGCTTCATGTTTCCTCCAGAATCAAATATAAAAACCTGTGTTTGGCTTTAAATCCCTTCATAGTCTGGCCTTTTCCTATCTTTCCAGTTTTCTTATACCTTACTCCCCTTCATATAGTCTTCAGTCTAACACCACTGGCCTTGTTGTTTCTCAGATATGAAACTCCACTGCCTTATTTCATACCTTTTCTTTTTTAAAATTAACTAATCAATTAATTTTTAACTTTCAACATTCACTTCTCCAAGATTTTGAGCTCCAAATTTTCTCCCCATCTCTCCCCTCCCCACCCCAAAACAGCAAGCATTCTGATTATCCCTTCCCCTAATTCGTCCTCCTTTCTATCATACCACCCTCCACCATTCTCTCATCCCCTTTCCTTCTATTATCTTGTAGGGCAAGATAGATTTCTATACCCCATTCCCTGTATGTCTTATTTCCCAGTTGCATGTAAAAACAATTTTTAACATTCGTTTTTAAAACTTTGAGTTCCAAATTCTCTCTATTCCTCCCTCCCCACCCAACCCCTCCAATCCCTTAATGTAGGAAACTGCTAGAGCTCATATTTTTCTGATTGTGTTTCTTCAGTACTTGACTACTTGCAATATTTTCTCCTTGACCTGGGAACTCTGGAATTTGGCTACAATATTCCTAGGAATTTTCCTTTTGGGATCTTTTTAAAGAAGCAATTGGTGGATTCTTTCAATCTCTATTTTACCCTCTGGTTCTACAATATTGTAGATATTTTCCTTGATAATTTCCTGAAAGATGATTATCTAGGCTCTTTTTTTGATCATGGCTTTCAGGTAGCCCAATAATTTTTAAATTGTCTCTTTTGGATCTATTTTCCAGGTCAGTGGTTCTTCCAATGAGATATTTCACATTGTCTTCTATTTTTTCATTTTAATTTCTTGATTTTTCATAAAATCATTAGCCTCCATCTGCTCCATTCTAATTTTTAAGGAATTATTTTCTTCAGTGAGCTTTTGAACCTCCTTTCCCATCTGGCCAGTTCTGCTATTAAGGTATTCTTCTTCTTACTGGCTTTTTGGATGTCTTTTAAACCTCTTGTGGGTCTCCTTTAGTAAGCAGTTGACTTGTTTTTCATTATTTTCTTGCATCACTCTCATTTCTCTTCCCAATTTTTCCCTATTTCTCTTAATTGATTTTCAAAATTCTTTTTGCACACTTCTAGGGCCTGAGACCAATTCATACTTTTCTTAGAGGCTTTGGATATAGGAGCTTTGACTTCATTGTCTTCTGTTTGTGTATTTTGCTCTTCTTTGTCACCAAAGTAAGATTCTATAAGTCTGATTTTTTTCAGTTTTTGCTCATTTCCCTAGCCTATTACTTGACTTTTGAGCTCTGTCAAGGAAGTTCTCTGCTTCTTGTAGGGGTTGGGGGGGTATTCTGTCAGTCACTTGATACCCCCACAATCTGTAGACCCAAAGCTCCAGGAACAGCCACTGCCACTGCTGCTGCTGTGGCTGTCACTGGCTCTTCCACCCCCTCTGCCACCCTGGGGCTCGGGGCAGACTGGTACTCTCTCATACAAATCTGAAGTTTTTTCCACTGACCTTCCAAGTTATTCTTGGTGTTTTGTGTTCAAGAAGTCTGGAAACTGCCACAGCTGCCAGTGATTCAGTCCCCTGAGACCTGCTCAGGCCCTGTCTGTGCCAGCACAGTTCACTCTGGATTGTGCTTTGTTCCTAGCCTAGTGGGACAGACACTTTCAGCCAACCTTCCAGGCTGTCTTGGGCTGGAGATTTGCTTCATAACATCATTCTGTGGGTTCTGCAGCTCCAGAATTTGTTGAGAGTAATTTTTACAGGTATTTGGCAGGGTTTGGGGGAGGGTTCAAGCAAGACCCTGCTTTTACTCCCAAATCCTGGCTCCACTCCCTACTTTATGCCTTTTCAATGGCTGCCCTCTGTGACTGGAATGGTTTTCCCTCCTCGTTTCCCTGACTTCTTTCAAGTTCTACCTCTCAAATCCAACCTTCTAAAGAAGGTTTTTGAATACCCACTTCATTCTAGGTGCCTTTCCTCTGAAATTACCTCCCATTTACACTACATATATCTTGAACATATATCACTGTTTGTATATTGTCTTTCCCATTAAAATGTGAACTCTTTGAGAGCAGAGACCCTATTTTTGTTTGTTTTTTGCCATTCTTCATATCCTTAGTACTTATCAAAATGCCTGGCATAGTCTAAGTACTTAATTAAATCTTGCTGAATTGACCATTGATTTGAGTAGAAGGGACAAAGTGAAATTTTCTTCTGATTTCCTTCAACGGACGCCATATTAGTCTACAGAAATCTTCCCAGGTTTCTCTGAATCTGTCCCATTAGTTATGGCTTATGGTACAATAACATTCCATTTCATTCATATGCCATGATTTGTTTGGTCACTCACCAAATGATGGGTGCCTACTTTGTTTCCAACAAAAGCACTGCTACAAATATTTTTTGTGCATGTGGGTGCTTTCCTATCTTTCTTTGATCTTTTTGAAGTATGTGACTAGGAGTGGTATCAAAAGGTCAAAGAATATGCATGGCTTAATGACTTTGGGGGAGTTCCAAATTGTTTACACAATGGTTGGACCGATTCACAGTTCTGTTGTGTACCTATTTTTTCACAGCCCCTCTAACAATTTGCATTTTCGTTTTTTTGTTATATCTGTTCATCTGATAGGCAGGAAGAAGAACCTGAGAGTTATTTCAATTCACATTTCCTTTAACTATTAGTGGTCCAGAGCACTCTTTCAAATGTGTATAGTTAACTTTCATTACTTCACTTAAAAACTGCCTTGTTCAAATCCTTGGACCATTTATTTATTTGGGAAGTGGCTCTTATTCTTGCATATTTGCATCATTTTCCTAGCTATTGTGGATGTATGATGGTCATTAGAGAAATCTGCTGCAAAGATTTTTCACTGTTTTTCTTCTAATTCTAACTGCATTACTTTTTCCTATAGAAAAGGATATTTCAATAGTAGCTTTGTTTCTCCACAACCTCTTCAGCACAGAATTTCTTTAATTTAATTATATTTCCTTACTGGATGGACATGAGGTGATAACTCATAAGTTATTTTAATTTACATCTCTTTGATTAACATAGCACTTAATTTCTAATCCACAGGCCTGATTATTTTGTTTAAGAAGTAATGTAGACTAAACTTATCACATATGAATAAGAAATCTTCCAAATTTTTCAATATTTTTGACCTATGAAACTGATACTAAGATTCACATAAATAATATGGAACCTGGCAAAACTCCGTAAGTCAAAATAACTTGCCTCAGCATTATGTCAGGTACCTCAGGCCCCTTGTCAGAAAGACTTTATATAAATTTAAGATCACACCATAAAATGCCTAAACCACATTCAGTGTAATCTAAGTCATTTTCTCTTTTCAATGACTCAAGGTATAGCATCATATTTAGAATTTCAACTATATGTCTTAATGCTAAGAAAACAACTACAAGGCAAACTTTTTATTAAATTCTGATTTAATTATTGACATTTTAAGTTATTAAAATTATTTTATATAAAATTTAACATTTAAATTATCTTATAAAGCACTTATTAGCATTGTAACTTAAAACCAGAGCTGATATGAAAGATGAACACAGCTGTGTAATTTTAAAAATATAAAATCATTAATATTTTCCATAATTGAAAACTTAAGTTTAAAGGCTAATGACAAAACTTACGAATTTTAACAAAATACTACATCTCTAGAGTTACTTTCTTACCATCTTCAAGTGTATTCTGAGTCACATGATCAGACATCTGGCTGGCTCCCATTGGCATATATGCCACAATATAAAAAGTATAATTGCTGGCTGGCTCTAAGTCATCAATAATATAATGGGTCGTATCATTTCCAATGACTACCTGATACTCTTCATTATTTAAACCTGAATTAAAGAAACAATAATTAGCATATAAAAATGATATATCTTCAAAATGTAATGAAAATTACTCAGGTCTATCATTGTAATAACCGTATCATTCTAATCTTTAACTCTAAAAAAAAATGCAAACTGGAAATCAGTGATTTCCTGAAAGGAACAATATCTTATCACAAATTACCACAGTTAACAATTTTGGCTGCTTCACATCATCCTGAACACAATCTTGCCTAACTCATATTCAATACTGAGTCAAAACACCGAGTAGACAGTATATAGTAAGCAATACAACACAAAACTCTGTAAAGTCTTATCCTTCAAAGTGATCTTAATTCTATTTACATAACATCATTTTTTTTTAAAAAAACTTAATTGCAAAGGTTTCATATTTGACCACAGAGGGTGTTGATGTGATCATTCTCTTTTAAAACAAACAAGCAAGCAAAAAAGTTATCTAGCAAAAGATCTCATTTTGTTCCTAACAACTCTACTAAATTAGAGTGACAAGAGTTTTTACTTTCTTTTACATTAAAGGCAAAAAGACTGGCACAGAATGTGATTTTTAAAATGTTTTGTCCTATAATGAGTCTCTTTCGAGGGAAAAAAAATTCTCATCAATTCTTATTAAAATATGCATGGCAAGATATAGAGCAGGATTTGTCTTTGTTGGAATTAATTCCTATAGATTGAACCTGTAAAGTGGAACAAGCCTACTGAAAGCTATTATGCTTCTTTAACAATTCACAGCAAATGCATGTCAACTTAATCAAAACTTTCTAAAGGCTGCAGACCCTGCTCTGCACAACCGAATTTATAAACAAAACAGAAGGCAAATTCCGCTATTAAGTTTTCCCACATTTCTGAATTAACTTGATAGCATTTTAATTAGACAAGATTATGGGCATTTCACAACAGACTAGTTAATAGCTTGTTAATTAGGAATCCCATAGTACGATTTCTGACCTGCCAAACAAGGTTCTTGAGTTCAAATTAAAGGGCCTTGTTCTGTGCATGAATAGTCTAGTAGGCCGCATGTGGAGGTTCTAATCAAACAGTTATAATAGAAAACAAGTGCAGTCTTCCACCAAAATCAGTATTCCTTTTGTGCCTTTTCTAAATCGCTAACAAGGGGAATTAACATACTCCAACATGCTCCCTCATCAGACCTTCATTCTTTTTTGCTACCATGACCCCTAATTTAAATGTAAAATACTCCTCTTTAAAATACAAAAAAACACCTGTTAGTTTTTCAGACAATATTATCACAACCCTATTCTTCTAGGATGACTTAAGTTGTTTTCAGTTTATATTTCATAAATGCTGGCTTGATGTGCAATTAAAACTGTGAATGTATTTAACTACTGCACAGTATATGATACCATGAGAGAAATCTCTGGGCTTTTAAAATAGCTTTTCTTTTTGTCCTGTTTGCATTTCTCTGAAAGTAAAATTTAAGGCTAATAAATAGAATTGAACAGAAATTTCAAGACTGATTCAATTTCGAACTTAATTTTAAAAATAGATTCAATAAAAAACTTATCTCACTCAGGTATAACTTCACATAACTTTAAAAAAGCATATGGGAATAAAAAGCATACAAGTATGGAAAATGAGAATGTATATTTTATAACCAATATAAACTGTTAAAGAACTATAGTTACATTAAAACTTACAGTACTATAGTAAGCTCTTCATTAAATAGTAATTAAAAAATTCATATTTCTGTACGGAACCCTTAAGTCCTTTAGCTTAGAATTGTTACCAAATGAAACATACTTTACTCGAGGTCAAGAAATATACATGGTCTGAACATAGTGAAATCCAGAACTTTCCTGTAAGAAAAATTTCAGGGTTTTTTTGGGGGGGAAAAGTATTGCTTATTTTAAATTAAATATAAATCATTTAATTTTGCATAAAGAGTTAAACAGAACATTCAAAAAATAGCATTGCTTGAGTATTCTATGAAAATATGTAAATAATTTATACTGAGAAATAAATCCCTTATAGTTTGCGCAATTTAAAAATAAACTTTTAAATAGTGCTCACCTTCTGCTTTCATATAGTGTACTGAATAAGCAATAACTTTGTCAGAATTGTAGAGTGGCCTCTCCCAAGCCAAAAGGATGGCTGAACTTGACATAGTTTCAGCATGAACATTACATGGCGCACCGGGTCTATCTTCTGACATTACTACAGTCAGTCTGGCTCTGGACAAAATAGATCCTTGGCTATTCTCAGCCATACACTGGTAAATAGCATCATCTTCAGGAATAATCTGGTTAATGACCAATTTGCTGAGGGAAGAAAAAAAATCTATTCAAGTCACATCCATTTCTAAAGAATTTTCCAAAAGTTATATGAAAAATGAGTTTTTAGCTACTATTGATTCTTCTTGCAACAAAACCAAATTGGGAATGATGCAAAATTCATTGCCAATAAATGCCTAAATTAGCTACAAGGGAATATGACATTCAATGTTAACAGAGTCAAATTGACCCTGATTCACATGGGTGATGCAGCATATTTATTCAATCAAATTCTTCACATTCAGTACAAAGTTGCTGACAAGTACTTTTCAAAATCTGGTCTCATCGCTGGTCTTATTGACTACTAAAACAGGAGACAGCAAAGTGGTTCAGTGGAGAGAGTGCTGAGGCTGGTGACTTTGCACAGCCCTCCTTCACTCAAACCAAAGTCAAGTGCAAGTGATGTCATCATTTCTCTGATGACATGGTCTTCTTCGAAAATGAAGGACAAACACAACAGCTGGGCTTAGAGTCAGGAAGACCTAAGTTCAAATCAGACACTCACTAGCTATATGACGCTGGGCAAGTCACTTAACCTCTATCTGCCTTAATCCACTGGAGAAGAAAATGGCAAACTCTTTGCCAAGAAATCCTCACGTTGCTGTTCATTCAGTTGTAACTGACTCTTCATGCCCCTGTGAACCATAGCATGCCAGGCCCTTCTATTATCTATCCACCTTATCCTCTGCTATCCCTTTTTCCTTTTGCCTTCAATCTTCCCCAACATCAGGGTCTTTTCCAATGAGTCCCATCTTCTTATTATGTGACCAAAGTGACCCCATATGGGGAGACGAAGAGTTGAATACACCCGAACAGCTACCATAATGTATAATAGTGTTGAACATATTCAGTATTTCTTTTATAAATTAGTAAAATAGATATAAAATATTTTATTCAGCATAAACTATAGTACTGATAAGTTTATTCACATTAACACGCATATAAAGTTCTCAGCAAATTTTAGAGTTAGGAGGGAAATTGGATATTGAGTCATTTTTCATAACTAAAGAAACTGAAATCAAGAAAGGACAAATGACTTGCCCAAAAGTGGTAGAACTTGGGCTGGAACCCCAGGTCTATTTATTTCTGAGTCCAATGTTGTCTCTACTATACCATTCTGTCTCTTTGATATGTCTGATTAATAAGAGTATGACCTGTGACTACTAGGGGCACATTCCCTTCTTATATCCTCCTTTATCACCTCTCATAAAGGAATACTATGGGAAAATTTGACATTACTGGTGTCACCCTTTCTAACTCCCCTCCCAACTTTTCCTTTCCCCGAGACTGCTTGACTCCTCACAGGGTTTGGATGAAACGAGAGTCAAGAACTTCATTCCTTCTAATGAGACAGAAGATGACCAGGTGTAGCTATCTGCTCTGTCAGTGACTTTCTTTATGCCCTGCAGCTCCTGGACACTCACATCTAATCTACTTACGTCACCTGAAGATCTGGAGGCCATGCCCAACCACCCCACCACAGCACTCTTAGGACTTCTGGGACTTTCCATCTATCCTACAGCTGAATTTTCTTTTATGTGTAGTCTTACTCAATTAAAGTATATGCTCTATGAGGAAGGGGCCTATGACAATTTTTAAAAACTTGTATTTTCAAAACTTAATTCAGTGCATGGCACAGAGTAGAGGCTTAATAAGTATTCTTTTCATCAATTAACAATGCAACTGGACTCTACATGATTTTGATCAATCAAGAACCATTTTTAAAATCCCTATTGTATGCCAGATACTGTATTGTATGCCAGGTGCTGGGGCTATACAGAAATTAAAACAAAATATTATCTGCATTCAAGAAGCTTATATTCTTTCAACAGAAAGAATATCTTGAAAAGGAGGCATACAGAATAAATACAAAGTAAAAACAAAGTAATTTCAGTAGCAGGGAATACACTAGAAGCTGGGAAAAACAAAAAGGGCCTCATGGAAGATGGCACTTTAGCTGAGTCTTGAGTAAAGGCAGAAATTCTAAGAAGAGGAGATGAAGAGGGAAATATATTCTAGGTATTGGGAAGAACCTGTGGAAATATATGTATGTAAGAAAGTTCTCCATAAGGGGTAGCAATATTGGATATATTGTAGAAAGCATGAAGGAGAATAATGGATAATAAACCTGAAAAGTTGAGCTGGATTTAATCTGTGAAAGGTTTTAAATACCAAACAGAGGGCTCTATGTTTTATTCTAGAGGAAAATGGAAACTATTTGTGTTTACTGAGCAGGGGAATGATATGATCAGACATATATTTTGCAAATACCACTTTGGCAGTGTGTGAAGAACGGACAGAAGAGAAGAGAACATGGAAAAAGAGACCAATCAGGGGTTACTAAAACAGTCCAGGAGACAGAGGTTAAGGCACCAAAGAAGAGTGCTATGTCGTGTAAGTGGAGGCAACAGAATGGATTCAAGAGCTACACAGGTGGAAAGTAAAAGACTTGACAACTAAATGGGTATTTATTTGGAGATGAAGAAGGCTGAGGAATTGAGGATGCTTTAAATATTTTCTGCAAAAATACCAAGGAATGCTGGATATTTTCAACCTAAATGTTTTACTTCAAAATCATTTTAAGGAACTTGTATCTCATTTAAACATAAAACACCATTTTTCTTATCTACAGTTATAGGTTTAAAAATTGTGATTATCTCACCTGTTATACATTTTTATTCTTCCATTTGAATGAATCCTTCTTCCATTTTTCAGCCATGACATTTTGGGTGAGGGAATTCCCTCTGCCTGACATACAAAACGAGCAGTGCCGGCTCGAGGTCTTGTTAAACTTTCTGGCCATTCAACAAACGAAGGAGGTGCTACAGGAAAAAGTTGAAAAAAACCACATCAAAATCTAAAATGTTTCTCAGATCTTCCATGGAGGGATTCAAAGAAAGAACAATTACTGATCTTGATTTTCCCCACACCACCTAAGACAGGATTTCTTGCCAAATGATAAGATAGCTTTCCTTCATCCTAAAGACAGTTGTGCATATTTATAAACTGCAGAACCAAGTTCTCATGCCCCCCATCTTCTCCACAGAAATACCTATTTAGATATTTACCTTTTACAGAAACTCCCTAAATAACTATACACATACATGAGCACTAGATATACATGCCTATTATAGGTGTCTTATATATATGTGTGTGTATGTATACACACACGTATACCTATAAACACATACACACATATACACGTATAGGTATGTGAATATATATGGATACACACTCACATATATATGTATAGACTATAGGTATAGGTATGATATAGGCAATTTAATATATAATTACACATACAAGTGTACAGATGTGTGTCTACTTTGACACAATAACTCAAGACAAACTACGACAAATAGGAAGGAGTATGTTTATATTTGTAAAATTAATTGCAAAACTAAACAAGTAGATTGTAAGTTCAATATGAATCAACAGTGTACATAGGAATCATAAAAGTTAATGTGAACTATAAGACTGAAGAAATGCATATATATAGAAAAAGAGAGGTGGCAGACTCAAACGTGGTTAGACTAGAGCATTACATTCAGTTTTTGGTGTCAAAAGAACACTGACAGCTAGCCATGGTGGCACATGCCTGGAATCCTTGCTACTAGGGAAGCCTGAAGCTAGTAGATGGCTCAGGTTAGAGAGTTCTGGACTGCCTAGCGCTGAAGGAGATTGAGAGCCTGCACTGCCTGGCACAAACAGGATAAGCCCTTGGAAGTGGAAGGTGCCACCAGGCTGTCTAATGAGGGGTGAATCACCCCAGGTCAGAAAAATGGAGAAGCTTCTGTGCTGATTAGTACTGGACTAAATCCATGAGAGGCTATCGTACTTTCAGTCTCGGTAAGATGGGGAGACCCAGTCTCGCCAAACAAAAAAAACCAAACCTGACAAACTAATGCAAATTCAAAGGAAAGTGATGAGGTGACTTGTAATTATGCAATGCACAGACCAGATAAAGAAACCAAGTCAGACTAGAGAAAAGATTTAAGTAGGGAAAGTAATACCTATCTTAAAATATTAAAGGCAAATTTTAGAAAACTTAGAAAAAACTTCCTAATTATTAGAGTAGTCCAAAAGAAGAATGGGTTGCTTCAGGTGATGAGTTCTTCATCACTGGACATCTTCAAGAGGGACATATTAGGTAGGATTCATGAGATTAATGTCAAAACGTGTCATACTGGGTCACCTCAAAGACCACTTCCAACGGAGACTTTTGTTAAAATGGTATTTGTTATCATAGAATGTTAGAGCTAGAAAGAACCATGGGCATTATCTAGTTTAAACTTCCCATTTTTTAATATAACAAAACTGAGGTTCAGAAAAGTTCAAGAACTTTCCAAGGTCACCAAGCTATTATAAAATACCGATGTCCTCCTGATTCCTACACCATCATGTTTCTACCAAAACACCACACGTGCCTCCCCATTCAGCATGGATGAAAGGACATGTATTTTGGTAATTGGGGGAAAAGGAGATTAAATGAAAAAAGCAGGCTGGTAGGTCGGGTGAAATGAGTGGTTAAGGCAGTCAGCAAGGAGGACATGGAAAGACAGTGGGATTTTAATGTATCATTCTAATTTCCTATTCATATTCATTCTTAGAGTAAAAAAATCCCTCAAGTAATACATAAAAAATCAGACTATATAACTTAACTGAAGATGAACTGTCAGCCATAAAAAATAAGAAAGCAAAACAGGAAATTTCAATATTTTTTTTGATTGGAAGGAAAAAGCAAACTTACCTAGTACAGTTAGAGTTGCCATGGCAACTGTGAAGTTCCGCGTGCCTGGAGTAGAGGCACGACAAATATATATCCCAGCATGCTGCAGCTTAACGTCAGATATCATGAGATTACCATTTCCAAGTACTCGAGTATTAAATACATCAATGGACTTGTGATCTATTTTTAAAAAAATGATCCAGTTACAAGGATTTAAGATCTGTTCTAATATTATACTACAGAGTAAGCACTAAAATGGTATAAAGCAGAATTGCATATGGCATATCTTCTCTATGTTTTCAAAACAAATATAAAACTTTACAAAGAAAAATCCTACAGGAGAAGTTTTAACCGAATGCACAAAAATGATTTTGGGCAAACCTACCAAGACGGCTCCAAGAAATGATTGGCTTAGGATTTCCAGTAGCCATACATTCCAAAACAACAGTCTGATGCAGAGAAGTTGTTATGTTCTGTGGACCTGCTATAATAATTGGTTTGTGGAAGGACTTGGACTCTTTGGCTTTGAAAATAAAAGTAAATGGATTCAATTAAAATTAAATAACCCATGAAATGCAATATAATATAGCAAAAATTTTAAAAACATGTCTACTTGAAAATTCATCATACAATTCTGATTATACTTTAATTCAATATTGCTACTTCATTTGAGAACCTATAAAGCAAAATGCAAACCAAAACAATATGTTAAGAACCTATAAGCACATAATTAATTTTTATTAAAGATGCTTTTGTAGACAGGTTATACTATTACATACTATTATACTATTATACACAATAGTATATTACACTATAATAAGATATACCATAATAATACTATAACAAGATGATCTGAATGATAATTGGGGCTGCCATTTTAAAATTCAAAACTGATACATTACTGCAAAGAGATCACAATGGTTTACACTTAGCTGGAAATATCTCTTGAAAGACAAAAGCTAAAAAAAATCCCCAAAGAGGATTATTCATCTTGTTACCTGGGATGACAGTTACAGTAGCCTCTATGCTTTTACGTCTATTGGCCATAGTAGTAGCAACGCAACGATAATTCCCAGCATCTGTTTGGGCAACACCGTAGATCTGCAGCACTCCTGATGGGAGAGCTGTTATCCTATCATAAAAGAAAAAGATAATGGAATCATTTGTACTAGCTTTTCCTTCTCCTTTTAGATAAACTTTCTAAGGAGGAATATGTTACTTTTACCTCTTTTCAAAGAAATGTATAAAATACATTTGATGCCTTCAAAACCCAGTTGATTCCATAGTTTTACTTTGAGCCAATATTATTCTCTAAACAGGAAAAGGGATTTTATAATATGCAGCTGTGAAAAGTTTTGTACTGTATTTTCCAAGAATGTGTAAATGAAAATTGAAAATTAACCATAGAGTTTCACAAAGTGAAGCTCAGCTTTCAAGACTGCAGCTAACTGTTGGCTCATACATTATCTGAATAAACTAATTTTAGCCTTCCAGCTACTAATATCCACTCAGAAGGTCTCAAATAAAGAAGAGTTTCCTTGAGCAACCCTGTTCCCACTCCAGAAAAATGTTTTTGACCTAGTCATGTCCCATTAATTAAAGTGTGCTTGGCATGTGTTTGACAAGACACATGCTAAGAGGCCCTGCCCCTCCTACCATACAGGAAAGGTGAGTTGGTATGAAATATAGGCCCATAGAATCTAGCAAGCTTATAACCACAGATGTGATGGGAATACTTTCTGGAAACCTGGACTCGTCTACTTATACAAGCATGGGAATAGACAGGAGGAAAAGATGTCCTTGAGGAGAAAAATTCTGCCACCTCACCCTCAAGCACATAACTAGAGATTAGTTTCAATAATCCCAATTGTCACTTTTAACACATATAGCACAGAGGATTCTAACTACTATGCTAAAGCATGAGGTTCATTCTAATTGCTCAATAAATAAATATATACTTGAATAATCTTCTAGTAACTTTTTTTAAATGTCTTTTTTTTAATGAATACAGTCCCACTGACAAAGAAAAAAGTCTATTTACCTGTCCATAATCAATGGTAAACTTGTTCGATTTAATTCCCAAGTTATAATAGCAGGGGGGTGTGAAGTAATCTTACAGGCAAGCCTTGCGACCCCACCTTCTTGGACCTCAATTGAATCTGGCTGAATTTCAAATGTGGAGATGGCTAAAACACAAAGTTTGAAAAGGTAAAAATGTTAAATAAAAAATAATAAACAACAGGTAATAAAGACTGAAATGTCAAATTTGTACTCTTGCCAAAATAAGCAAAAGCATAAAGATAATTTAAAGGGTAATTCTGCCAAACCTTATTGCAATCTGAACTATCATTTCCTTGGAACTTAAAGACATAAAAGATTTGTGGGACAGGAAATGTTCTAAAATAAGAAAGGGTAGAATATATACATTCATACATTCAAATATATATTACTGGGAAGGAGAAAATTCAATAATGTATGGAGAATTTAGCTTCATTTTCAGAAAAGTGAGATTTACATTCAAAAGTAAGAAAACTTGAATAATACAGAAAGGGGATAGAATTGATACAGAGAGACCAATAAGAAAGCTATTAAAAATCTAGACTAGAAATCAGTAGATCGCTTTCACCTGCGAGGAAAAAGTTTAGGGGACGCATCATGGACAAAGAACCATCTGAGTCAGGCTTTTAAGAAAGCCTTCAATAGAGGGAAATTGGGGAGGGAGTCCACTGCAGGCACGGACATTTTCATGAGCAGAGCCACCAAGATGGGAAAAATAAGAAAGAGAATGAGGAAAGGAATTCAGTTGGGATGGAATAAAAAGTAGCAGGTAAAGGAGAGTAAAAATGAGATTGAACAATTCACTTTATTAAACAACTGCCTTGCAAGGTTCTGTGCTAAGCACTAATGATACTGGAAAGCTATGAGAAGCTGGAAAAGCACGTTGAATCAAACTATGGAGGACCTTACTTGCCAAGACTGAAAGTTTATACTTTCTTTAGATCAAGACTAGAAACTCTTACATTATTTTCCTATTTTGGTGGATTTGTTATTTTCTTTAAATATAAAAGAATTGTTATCTTTTGATTTTACGGTACCTTCATTTCCAAATACACACACACACACACACACATATGTATGTATGTTTCTCCTTCTCCTAACTAGAAAGCCACTGCTTATAATAAATGACAGAAGAGAAAAAAGCATTTCAGAAAAACAACTAACATATCAACTGAGTCTTCCCTTCTTTCCTTTCTTCCTTCCTTTTCTTTCTTCCTTCCCTTCTTTCATCTTCCTTTCTTTCCTTCTTTCCTCCCTCCTTTCCCTAGCACAAAAAAGCTTAAGAATCTCTGATATATCACAACCCCACACATAATAGGAGTTAACAAATATTTAGAAATTTGGGAACACTGAATAACAACTAAGTAATTTTAGATTCTCAGGAGGCAGTTTTCTCACCTGTAAAACAGGGATAACAATTATTGTTTTATCTACTCCAGTGGGGCTCCTGGGAAGATCCAAAGATGACAGATATAGAGTATTTTGTAAATCATAGTGTACAAAATATTTTATGTAAATATATATTTATGTCAGTTATTATTTTGCCCATTAGTTCTCATAAAGCAATCACTTTATTTGTACAATATGCATATAATATATACATAGTAGGTGATCAATAAATATAGGTTGAGTGAACAAGTATATTTCACCTAACATTGTTAACTAGTTTGAAAAAATGTATCATATCATATCATATATATACAGTATGACAGGACATAATTAGTTCCACAAGGACAATGAGACCAATTTAAAATGGCATAAGAGCAACAGAGGCTGGCTCCTCAGAGATCTCATGAAAAACAACAAAAATAAACACTAAAGAAAAGAAACAGCTAGGAAAAAGGGAAGAAAATAATAATCAAGCAAAATAATTAGCAAAGCTCATGAAACACCAACAACTACAACCCGTTTCATACTAAGAAATCTGAGAATCAGTAAGACACAGATGATAACCTACTCAAGTATAAAATACCAGCGCTAACCCCAAAAGAAGTATATAACCTTAAGAGAGTCTAATGAATTAATCTATCAAGAAGGTTAAGTCAGATAAACTATTAATAAACTGCCTTGTAAAGAGGCACCGAGCCCAGGCCAGCTCACAGCAGAATTCTACCAAACTGTCAACAATCAACTCCTATACCATTTAGACTGTCTTAAAACAGAGAACTACCGGTAGGCCACCTAACCCCTTCTAGAAGGTGAAGATAGTTTTGAAACTAAAGAAAGACAAAGGTAAGAGAAGTCTCATTCATGAGTATTGGAATCAATAGTTTCTCATTTAGCATTTACCTCTTAGCTGTGCTTGTGACTTTCTGGACTTCACCATCTTGACTCAGCTGCCTTCTCACCCTGGAATTTCCATTCCAGTTCAGCCCCCTCCAACTGATGCATTCCTTCTTGGGGTGTTCTTTTTCGGGATGAGCCTAGGCTGGCCATGTTCTCATTCCCCTCCCAGCTATGCTTCTGATTCTACAGAATGGGCCACCAAGCCCCAGCATGGGCATCTTTCCCCTCCTCTCCTTTCAGCTCCTTTTTATGCATTATTTCCCCCTATTCAAATATAAGTTCCAGATGGACAGGAATTGTCTTTTGTTTTGTGCTTGTATTCAATTCCCAGGGCTTAGCAGGTACCTGGAGAGTAGTAAGCACTTAATAAATGCTTGTTGCCTGCAGAGAACTTTCCCTACCTAAATGAAACCCAAGGCATAGTAAATTCTAAGGAGTTTCCAGGAGGCAAAGAGTGGCTTGCTCAGAGTCACAGGGCAAATAACTATCCTAATATTGATTTAAGTCCAGGTTTTCTTGGACTTCAAGCCAGCGCAGCATATACTATCCTGCCATGCTGCCTCATCATTATTGATGATGTAAAATAATGAACTCAGCAGTTGGTCAATCACACTGGCAAAGTAGAGGCACTAAATCATAAGTGCAGAACAACAGCTTTAAGAGGCTGCATGGTATAGTGGATAGAATACTAGACTTGCAGTCAGGAACTGAGTTCAAATCCTGCCTCAGCCACTTACTTGGTTGTGTGACCTTGGATGAGTTGGTTAAATTCTCTCAGTTTCCATTTCCCCATTTTTGGGGGACTGAAGATAACAGAATCTACCTTGGAATTGTTGTGAGGGTTAAATGAGATACTTTCAAAACCTTAAAATACTTCTACATGTAAAGTAGTATTACTTAAATTGTCTCTCATAATCAAAGAGAATTTATAAATGGAAGATGAGAGTCATTCAATAACAGGAAACTAATCCAAATAATAAATCATATCAACAAGAGAAAAAATAGAGCATACAATCATTACCATAACATTAAAATACAGAGAAAGTCTTTGATAGGACTTTGGGCAAAAACATAAAATTCACATCAGCCAAATAATGAGTTAAAAAATCCACTGAGAAACTACCGTAAATAACTTCTTCCACAAGAGAACTTTGCAAAAAAGTCATAAAAAAGTTGTAGGCAATTGTAAAGAGGAACATAAAGCAAAGCCAGTACCAGTGAAGGCAAATATCCACTAACCCAGCTAGACAAATGTAGTATTGAAGGTTCTGTCCTCGGGCAGCAAGAACCGAGCATCCCACACCCCAAAGCCACAAAAAAATTTGGGAAGCCTTAGAGTAGTCAGGAAACCCCACAGTGGAGACCTTGGAAGTCAAGGGTAACAGTAGCAACCAGCTTAGCATATGTAGTATGGGGATGTCACAGGGGGCAGTGATAGTGTTCTGCACTTCCAGAGATTGAGGGCAGCCTAACCTTCTGCGATGGAGATCAGTACAGGAACCCAATTTTAAACAAAACATTCAACCATCTCATCCAAAAGTTTAGAAAGAGGTCTAGTAAGGCTCTGATACAAAGTCTCAGTTTGTTGGGGAATTGAGTAAATTTTTAAAAAACTGACTAATATACAAATCATCCCAGATATAGAGATTTCCCTCAAAAGAATGAAAAAATAATAACTCTAACAACTGCAAAATAATACTCGACCCTAAAGCAGATACACAAAGAATGACAGAACCCAACAACCTTTACCTTTCTAACGTAACACAAGTCTCAAAGCCCCCTGGTATGAGTCACCCTCCTCATTGGTGGGGATCAATAACCTGTGCCTAAGCAAGGGCTGGGGTGGGGTTGTGGTCACAGTACAAAGGAAGAGAGCTTCAGTTTCTTTAAGTTTCTGTACTCTCTCCAATCTCATTATCATAACATCATTATCACAACATTAAGACACAGATAATGTCTGGAGCAACTCTTCTAGTCTCTTACAGTCTCTTCAGTCACCTTGGTTGCTTCTGGCTTCCAGTTTCAGGAGAGAAGATGGATGACGCCAACCCTCACTACAGGTTGCTGAAGGGAAAATAAGACTCTGAGGCAAAGGTGACGTTGAGAGGAGTTGGGAGTCTCCACAATATCCCTACCTCCAACCTGATTACACTAGAGACTTTGGGGAATTTTTCCAAGATAGGAGATTCTATTTCTTGATTTATCTGAGTTACCTCACTCCCAGTGGGAGAGCGCCTTCACTCTATATTGTCTGGTATATGTTGTTTGATGTATATTTTCTCTGATTTCTGTTTTAGACAAATGTGTGTGTGCTACTCACCATGTGTGTCCATTGTAGAACTAGTATTTGATGATAAGACAGTCAAGCCTTGGGTGTGAACCTAGGGTCCTGCTTTCCCTACTAATAACAGTGATCAAAAATTTAGCTTTAACCTGAAAACTATATCTTCTAGACTAGTATTTAAGTGAGCAGACAGAAATAATTCCAGCTCTGTAGCCTCTACCTGAGGAAGGCAGGGTAGCCAAGCTTCTGACTTTAACCTTCTGCTGTCTGCCTTGGAGAAGGGGAGGGGTGGAAAAGAGGTTAGAGATGTCTCTTCTGCCTCCCTTCTAGCCATACCATGACACCCTCGGGCTACAAGTGATAGTGAAATCTGCCTAGCAGGAAACCACATGAACCAAGGAATTACAAAGCACAGAACCATAACAGAGAAAAACAAACCTTAGGTCCTTGTCATTGCAAATATCAGACAGTGCAACAGAACTGTGAGGAATTCATAAAACGTGAGGAGACAAAGAATCATGACAAGGAGGGACAAATCTGCAGGCTTTGGTTTTGTTGATACTAGAGAGATGAATTCCCTTTGAGAAACAACCCAGACAGAACCCTTTGCTGGTAGTATGAATAAAATAAACTGCAGTTTTTTAAGAAAGGAAAGAGAGGTCTCATCAAAGGGAGAGTTTCTTGACTACCTCTGGAAAGAGAAGGAATGTTTTTTTTTCTTTAATATTCCCCTCCCCCTCCAAAAGATACCTAGGTCCATCAACGCAGGAGCTGAGACCCAAATGACACAGATTACACAAATGACACATAACAAATGGAATCGTGTATTCATTGAATTAGTTCATCAATATACATATCATGAACAGGCACTGCAGAGGAATGATAAACTACTCCAAAATAAGGGGAAGAGAACATACTAGGCACATTGGGAAAATTGTGCATAAATCTGAACAATCCTAGGCTACTCTATGATACAAGCTATTACAAATTGTAATATATACAAGTTCAGTTATGTCCTACTCTCCATGGCACTATTTGGTGTTTTCCTGAAGAATATACTAGAGTGGTATGCCATTTCTTTCTCCAGCTCATTTTACAGATGAGGAAACTGAGGCAAACAGAGTAAGTGACTTGCCCAGGGTCACAAAGCTAGTGTCTAGGCAGATATCCCTAACTCCAGGTCCAGCACTCTATCTACTATGGCACCAGCCTATATATCCATATAATATTAAAAGACCTAGAAGTCAATAGTGCATTGAGCGAGTCCTCTTTGGAGGGTTTATGGGAGAATTTGTACAAGAATCACACAGAATAAGAAGGTATGTATTGGCTGGGATCAGCACTAGAGTCAGGGGTAACATGCCCACAGTGAGAAAAATCATGAATAAATTAAAATATAAGATCCTTAGGGTGCTAAAAGGGCCCACTTGAAGGTGAGATTCAAAGCAAAAGACAATCTCCTGGTATATGTTTCAGACAAGCTCTGATAGGGATAAGACAGGAATGCTCTTTTACAAATTGCTATGTCTTTGTTTGCTCTGTGAATTACCATTATCTGTAAAAAGGATTACATACCAGTGTACACTGTGGCAGGTTAAGTGCAAACTAGAGACTAGGCAGAACAAAAAAAGAAATTAAAGATGTAGCTGACAAGGGATTTCAAGGCAACCATAAAAAATTGTCTAATTATATCAAGGGCAGGGACTATGTTTTTCCCTTTCTTTTTATCCCCAATGCTTACTTAGCACAGTGTCCTAGCACACAGTAGACACATGTTTGTTGACTGAATGACTGCCTAATTAGGATTCAGCAGGGTAGCTTTCAAATATAAATATGATTTGAAATGCACAGTCAAAGCCAAAGTAAAATAGAAGCATCCAAGGTATGTTTTGTTTCAGTTTTGAGAACACACTCTCTTTCTCTCTCTCAATCATGGAAGATGTTAAGGAGAGTCTCACTTTAAAATGTCATTTGAAATAGGTAAGACACTTCAGGAAACTGATGCCATGGAGACAATTCATGTTTTAATGCCATTTTTATCAAATAATGAAGTGGGTAGATAGATATGGATGGGATCAGCATGGAAGTTCCTATACTCTTATGGTATTTTACCTGGGTGACATTGTTCAGTGTGATTTCATTTCAAAGTAATTCTGACCCCAAACTACAAAGACTAAAAATACTTCATCCTACTTAACATAGGTTTCTTTTCAAAGGCTTACTGATGCTCTTAAAAATTGCTGCAATTTCCCAATATCATCCTCCCCCTAATAGAATCCTCTTTCCTTTAAACAAAACAAGCCAACACACTGACCATGCCTAACGGCACTTACTGAAAGAAAGGAGGTAGGTTTCATCTCAGTCTTCATCATAGCTTTAAGTAAAGATATCCTTGTGTATACAACCCCTAAAGCACAAATGATAAAGAAAAGTTTTTTTTCCTTCTTTACAGCTTCAAAATCTTTGCTACCTAACTTATTCTTACATCTCTCTGATTTTGGTAAAAAATACTAGAAAACTAAGATATGGACTAATTAAGCAAGCAAGATTAAGGCAAAGTTCTCTTGTGAATAATGAAAAAATTAGTCATGTAATCTCAGTCACTGATCATCAGGGCATACATATATGTATATCTTGCTTTCAAAAGTCTTCTAGACAAATGGTCCGTTCTTAGAAAAACAACACAATGTCATAATCTCTCCTTTTGCCTTAGTGTCCACATTCTGTTGAACCCAAGTTTATATGGTAGATACATGCATTATATAAATCAGTTTATTACTCAATGATGACTTCTAAATTAAATTATCTATTAAGTAAATTAAACAAACTAATTAAAGAAATTAAAATTTATGATTGTCAGTCTTTAATGAAGATAAAATGCAAATAGCCCAATGACAAATCCATTTAGGAGGGAGAAAATCAACTTCAGAAAATATATAATTACCCAGTAATTAAACTCAGGTTTTTTTAGTATAGAAAACAAATTCATATTAGTTTTTAAAAATCCAAATTAGTTTTTAAAAATCCAAAGCATATAAAAAAGTATGTAATTATGAAGTGAATTCTTTCATTCAATAAAATAATCTTTAACCTTTTTGTGGCATCTATTTCTTTTATTACTGGTTTAATTCACATGGGACATTTCCCTTTGCTAATAACAATCATCTTTATAACGACAAATTTTATTTCTCACTTCAAAACTAATTTATAAACCAATGTCTGTCATTATCAAATATGTTTTCACGTAAATCAGCAATACTTCCGTCTTCATGCAAATTTCTTTCTCTCACAATGCTGATTTTATTTCTTCTAGTAAAGTGTGACTTTACAAGTATTGCTGTCTTGTGAAACCTGACCTCTTTGTAACTTGCTTCTTTCTCCCCATGGCCAGTGCTAATATAAACCAAGAACTCAAGAAGAAGTCATTAAAGTAGTGCTATTAAGAGGCCAGAGCTCCATAAAGTGGGTAAGAAACAAAGTATCTAGAAACATTCACTGTTGGCAAAAACAACCTTGCAAATGCAATAAACATAAGTGCCTTTTTTATTTAAGACTTCCTCTTTTCCACTTGTCTACTTAATCAATTTGGGTCAAGAATTTATAACAAACACAAGTTGACTAATAATATTAAGATTATTAAATCTTTGCATTTAGTAGTTCATTACTATTTTATTTTAAATATTGTGTAAAAGCTCATATTTACATAACAATAGTTATATGGAAGTTTAAGGTTTGTAAAATGCTTCCTCACAACCCAGTGAGAGATGAGTATTTAATATGAATAATTTAATATATCAAATTTTTAAAAGTTTAAATAAAATATTTAGAGAATAATTTTTGTCTTTTAAATGTAAAATCTATGTTGTCAATAATCACTATAGATTATAGTCACTATATAATAGATTATAATCTACACATATATTTCAGTCACTACATAATAGGTAATGATCACTACAGGTTATTACATGCTGATAAAAGAGCTCAAGAATGGAGATCTGTTCAATATTATTCAAATCACTTAAAGTAACATTCTTACATGCAATGAAAACATGAGAAAAAGCATTACTTTAAAAAAAAGCCTGACATATATATTACCAAAGAGAATGTAGCTAGTAAATCATACTATCATGCTGATGGCATACTTAAAATAAAGGATAGTAACCACAGTTTAAATAAAGTGCTCAGGTTCTACCAAGTAGACCTCCATTTCACCTAGTCCAAGCCATTCCCAGAATGGCAAAGAACAAGGTACGAAGTGGAGTTTGCCAGCAGACAGCCTTCCGGTTCCCAACTCTCAAGGCATCAGTAACTTAAAGTTTTAAATCACCCTCCAGAAATTTTTGGAAAAATTAAAACATTTAGTTCTTCCTGAAAAAGAAACTTCTGTAAAGATGCCAAATGTCAATAACATGATAAATCAATAATAAGCATTACAATAAAATTCATTTTTGTATCAGTCATTCAATCAACACAGTTAACTTCAGGGTTTGATAACCAAAATAGCTTAAGTCTAATTGTAATTTCCTCAACCTGTCAGACTCAATTCACTTTCATACTATGAATTCTGATATCTGGTTATATACATAAGAAAATATTACATGCTTCTGAGAAATATTCATTTCATTGTTTAATTAAAGTATCAGGAAGCAAAAATTGAGCAAGTTGCGACACTGTAACGAAGTATGGTGAAATTTTAATTATATTCTAAAAAGCAGTCCAAATTGTAGAAAATGCTTATATGTTATTAGAAAGGATCAGGAACTAGAATTATATCTAACTGAAGACCTAAAAGAGACCAGTTAATAGCCTGTGTCCCGCAATATTTACACTATCTAATACACAGCATCATTTTTCAAAGAGCTTTATACATCTTGAAGTACAAGATTATACAAGATGCACAAGAACAACCAAAATGTTCCTTTAATAACAATCTCTCAAAACAGCTATCCAAAATATATTAACAATGCTAGTGGTGTAAAATTTATAAGAGGATTCTGAACACATAGTACATGCTCAAAAGATACCTGTTCAGTATGAACTGACCTCTCAATTTAATAATGCAATATATAGGTTACCTTATTTGACTGTAATACAACTTGAAAATGTTATCATATATTCATTTTTCCAAAATGAAATATTAAGAATTTGAAATAATTAGAAACCAAAGGCAAAGAAGGGAACCAATGACTAACCTAAAGGAGTAATTTTAATGAAATAAACATTTTCAAATACTTTCACATCAACCATTAAAGAGTGGATGAATTCTGTTCAATTTTTTACATGAAGTCCAGCTAAATATATTAACTGAGAAGTATATATGCACAACTACACAGAAATGAGAACATTTTCTAACCAGTCAGAACAAACTTCTTGAAAATTATAACTCATCAAAAAGCTTATAATTCCATGAGACATTAAGAAATATTAAAACAAAGTCAAAAACAAATAAAAACAAACAGAACAAGCAAGGTGTCTTATAGCAAAAACAATTGACCTAGAAAATAACTCTAAGATAACTATGTAAATATCACCTGACTATTTGAAAGTCATGCCCAAAGAGAGCCTCAACATCGTATTTCAAGAAATCATAAAAGAAAATTTCTAGAACTCCTGGAACCATAGGTTAAAGTGAAAAAACAAAAGTCACAAATCATTTCCTGAAAGAAACCCTAATGAAAACTCCCAAGAATTTTAGAGTCCAAATCCAGACCTTCTGGGTCAAATAAAAACTATTATAAGCAGCCAGAAAGGAAGAATTCAAATATTGAAGATCCACAGTCAGAAGCACACACAATTATACCAAATATCACTATAAAGAATTTGAGAGGTTGGAATGGAATATTCCAGAAGGCAAAGGAAATGGCTTACAACCAAGAATAATTCACCCAGAAAAACTGAACAAAATCCTATAGGGCAAAATCCTGAAGTTTTAATGAAATAGAAGACTTCCCAATATTCCTGATAAAAAGACCAAAGCTACGCAGAAAATTTGAAATACAGAGACAGGAATCAAGAGAAGCATTTAAAGGTAAACATGAGCAAATAAACAAAAGGTTTCAACCTATGGATAAAATATTTACATCTTAATATGGGGAGCTCATACAAACTATCTCCTCAGAACTCTATCATTAGAGGGCATAGAGGAATTCTAATTAGACAGAGGGCCCATAGGTCAAAGAACAAATCATAGAAACAATCAAGAATTTCACCTAGAATGACAACAATGTGAAAACATGCTAAAATCTGTGGGATGCATACAAAAAAGTTCTTAGGGAAAAATTTATATCTCTAAACATTTTCAATTAATTAAAGAGAGAAAAAGGACAAAAATTAGTTATGCATCTTAAAAAAACTCACAAACAACCTTGGAAAATCAACAAATTTAAAACTTCTGATTGAACACTAAAATGGAAATCCCAAAAATCAAAGAAGAGATTAATAAAATTGAAAGCAACAAAAATTGAATTAATAAATAAAACTAGAAGCTTTTTTGAAGAAAAAAATAAAATAGATGACTCATTAAGCAACATGATTTTTAAAGAGAAAACTAAACTATCAGTTTCAAAAATGAAAAAGATTTATAACCAATGAAGAAGAAAAGAAATTATTAGGAACTATTTCACATAATTATATGCCAATATTTACAAAAATATAAATTGTTGAGATTAACAAGGCAAGAAACAGAAGACAACTCAATCTAAGAAACAGAAATTTAATAAGCCATAAATGAACTCCCAAAGGAAAAATCTACAGGATTAGATGGATTTTCAGATGAATTCTCTAAAATATTAAAGAACTTTTAAACACAATGCTACATAAACTGAAAAAAAATAGGAAAACAAAAGGTCCTATCTAATTTGCTTTATGAACTAAAATGGTCATGATACCCAAAATAGAAATAGTTAAAACAAGAAAGAAAAATATAGACCAATATCTCCAGTAAATATTGTTGCAAATACTTTAAACAGAATTATAACAAGGTGACTATAGTAACCTATTACAAAAATTATTCACTACATTCAGATAAGATTTGTATCAGAAACAGAGGAATAGGTTAATACTAGGAAACCTATATAGAAAATAAAGAACATTAAAAAGAACAAAATAATACGATTATATCAATAGGTACAAGAAAGGCTTCTGACAAGATATAATACTCATTCTTATTTTAAAAAAAACCACACACCAAAAAGCATAGGAATAAACAGATCTTTCCTTAATATGACAAGTAGTTATCTATCCCAAATCAACAGTCAGCATAATCTGTAATGGTGACAATTACAAGAAGATCAGGGATGAGGCAGGATGCCTATTATCACCATTACTATTCAGAATACTACTAAAACTGTGCATATGCTTTGATTCAGCAATACTATTACTTTTATATGCCAAAGAGATCATTAAAAAGGATGCAAATATACAAAAATATTTATAGCAGCTATTTTTGTGGTAGCAAAAAATTGGAAATTGAGGGGACACCCATCAATTGGGGACTGGTTGAACAAGTTGTGGTATATGAATGTAATGGGATACTACTACAGTATAAGAAGGAAGGAAAAATAATCTAAGTTATATGGTAGTGATTGTAGAACACTGAAAATAAAAATAAAAAAAAACCATTGCCTGATGAGCAACTATGACAGACTTACCTTTTCTCAGCAATACAATGGTCTAAGGCAATTTCAAAAGACTCATGATGGAAAATGCTATCCACATTGAGAGAAAAATCTATAGAGTCTGAATGCAGGTCAAAGCATACTATTTTTACTTTTTTTTTTCTTTCTTGTGGTTTTTCTCTTTTGTTCTGATTCTTCTTTCGTAACATGACTAACAGAAAAAGTGAGGCTAGTGATTTTGCACAGCCCTTCCTCATTTAAATCCAATTCACTTGCATGTAATGGTATCACCTCCCTGATGTCACTATCCTCTTCAAGAATGAAGGACAAAGAACAACAATATGGAAATATATTTAATGTGAGTACAAGAATAAGATGCTTACTGTCTTGATGAAGGGGGAGGAAAAAGAGAGGGGGAGAAAAATTTGGAACTCAAGATCTTATAGAAATGCATGTTGAAAAGTATTTTTGTATGTAACTGGAAAAAATAAAATACTATTAAGTGGGGAAGAGGGAACCAAGATGGTAGAATGGAAGGACAGACCTGTAGAAGTTATCCCCCCAGAGTAAAAAATGACTCTAAACAAATTCTAGAGCAGCAGAAGCCAGAAAACGACAGAGTGAAAGAGATTTCCAGCCCAAGGCAGCCTGGAAGGCTGACAGGAAAGGTCTGTTGCGCTGGTTTCAAAGTGGAGCGCAGCACAGTCCAGCTTTGGCCGTGTGGCGCAGCACAGACAAAACCAGAGCAGGCTTCAGGGTGCTTCAATCCACAAATCCCAAGGACAGCTTCAAAGATCAGTGAGAAAGTTCTTTCTCATAGGTGAGAAAGGAGCAGGATCCTCCCCTAGCCCTGGTCCTAGGTGGCGGCAGTATCCATCTTTGGACCCCTAAGTCTAAAGACCCGGGGGGAATTGAGCCATTGATCTGGATCTCAACCCTGAGTGGTATCCCTGGAGTGAGAAGGACTACTGGCTGGAGGAGCTGGTGAAGGTTTTGGAGAAGATCCTGGGCAGAAAAGTTTGTGGTTGCTCCCAGACCAGAGCACAAGCCAGGAGAGGAGTAAGCCTCTCTTCCCTTGATTGTGTGACCTAGGAGGAACTGAGAACTTACAGGTCCCCAGAGAATACCCTCCTCTAACTCAATTGGCAAAAGAGGTCCAAAAAGCCAATGAGGAGAAGAAGGCTTTAAAAAGCAGAATTAGCCAAATGGAAAAGGATGTTCAAAAGCTCACTGAAGAAAATAGTTCTTTCAAAATTAGAATGGAGCAGATGGAAACTAATGACTTTATGAGAAACCAAGAAATTACAAAACTAAAACCAAAAGAATGGCAAAACAGAAGACAATGTGAAATATCTCATTGGAATAACAACTGACCTGGAAAATAGATCTAGGAGAGACAAATTAAAAATTATGAGACTACCTGAAAGCCATGATCAAAAAAAGAGCCTAGACATCATCTTCCATGAAATTATCAAGGAAAACTGCCCTGATAATCTAGAACCAGAGAGTAAAATAAATATTGAAGGAATCCACCAATCACCTCCTGAAAGAGATCCAAAAAGAAAAACTCCTAAGAACATTGTAACCAAATTCCAGAGTTCCCAGGTCAAGGAGAAAATATTGCAAGCACCCAGAAAGAAACAATTTGAGTACTGTGGAAATAAAATTAGGATAACACAGGATCTGGCAGCTTCTACATTAAAGGATCAAAGGGCTTGGAATATGATATTCTAGAAGTCAAAGGAACTAGGACTGAAACCAAGAATCATCTACCCAGCAAAACTGAGTACAATACTTCAGAAGAAAAAGTGGTAATTCAATGAAATAGAGGACTTTCAAGCATTCTTGATGAAAAGACCAGAATGGAAGAGAAAATCTGACTTTCAAACTAAGAATGAAGAGAAGCATGAAAAGGTAAACAGGAAAGAAAAATCATAAGGGACTTGCCAAAGTTGAACTTTTTACATTTCTACATGGAAAGATAATATTTAAAACTCTTGAGACTTTTCTCAGTATTTGCGGAGTTGGAGGGATTATACGCATACAGAGATAGATAGATAGATAGATAGATAGATAGATAGATAGATAGATAGACAGACAGACAGACAGACAGACAGATGGCATAGAGTGAGTTCAAAAGGAAGGAATGATATCTAAAAAAATAAAGAGAGGAATATATGGGAGGAGAAAGGGAGAAATGAAATGAGGCAAATTATCTCTCATAAAAGAGGCAAGAAAAAGCTTTTTCAATGGAAGGGGAAAAGGGGGAAGTAAGAGGCAAAAAGTAAAGCTTACTCTCATCACATTTAGCTTAAGGAAGGAATAACATGCACACTCAATTTGGCATGAAAATATATCTTACACTACAAGAAAGTAAGGAGAGAAGGGGTAAGTGTAGTGAGGGGATGACAGAAAGAAGGGCAAATGGGAGGAGGGAGTAATTAGAAGTAAACACTTTAGGGAGGAATAAGGTCTAAAGAGAAAATAAAATAAATAGGAGGAGGATAAGATGGAGAGAAATATAGTTAATCTTTCACAACATAACTATTATGGAAATCTTTAGCAAAACTACACATATATAGCCTATGCTGAAGTGCTTGCCTTCTCAGTGGGAATAGGTGGGGAGAGAGGAAGGGAGAGAAGTTGGAACTTAAAGTTTAAGGAATGAATGTTGAGAATTGTTTTTGCATGCAACTAGGAAATAAGAAATACAGGTAATGGGGTACAGAAATCTATCTTGGCCTACAAGAAAAGAAAGGAGAAGGGGATAAGGGAAGGGAGGGCTGTGATAGAAGGGAGGGCACATTGGTGGAAGGAGTAATCAGAATGCACGGTGTTTTGGGGTGAGGGGAGGGCAGAGATGGGGAGAAAATTTGGAACTCAAAATCTTGTAGAAATGAATATTGAAAACTAAAAATAAATAAATTTTTAAAAATACTATTAAATGGAAAAAATAAAAAGGAAAACCTTGGAAAAAAGAGAAAATGTGTTATCAGAAAAGGAGGTAAATTAGTAATGGATGAGAGACTACCACTAGATAGCGTGAGTATTACAAGGGTGTCAATTAAATATAAGAAGTATAGTTAACACATATATGGCAAATTGAGTTTTACAAATCATCTTACATCTACTGCCAATCAATCAACAAGAATTAATACGTTCTTAATTTTACCAGCCACTGTGCTGTGTGTTTGGAATACAAAGACAAAAGTTTAAAAGTCCCTGATATCAAGGAGCTCATGTTCTATCAAAGCTTACAATATGTACATAGATAAATACAGAAAATGAGGGAGGAAGAAAGATGGAAGAAGAGAGAAAGTACTCAGCTGAACTCTCTCCTCTTTTCCCTCCAACTTTAAAATAATATCTAAAATGGAATGTTGGAGTGACAGAGCCAACAAAAGATCAGAGTAAGACATTCTTCCAGCCCAAGAAAACATAGATCAGAAAGAAAGATCCATGACATGGGAGAGGAGGCTGGCCTGGAGTACTTGGGGTGTACCCATGGTGCTCCAGGAAAAGGCACCAGTGGTGGGACTAGGTGGTAGTGACAGAAGAAGCAGTGGCTTCAGGGGCTCTCAAGTCAGAAATGTTAAGGGTATCTAGTAACTGGTCAGAAAGACATTACAGAGTACCCTTATATTAGCATTGGATGGAAGACCAAATGATGTTTGGAAACTCCATTGCTTATACCCACTTCTGGGTCATAGTTAAAGGGCACAGAAAGCCTTGAGAGACAGGCCTCAAGGAATCAGCGACCCTGAGGAATATTATAATTTCCAGTCCTGGGTAAGAATAAAATGCATATCAAGAAAGCAGTGACAATACCTCTCCCCAGATCACACCATCTTAGAAACACCCAAAACTTCCAAAACCCCCAGAACTAGTTCTGAAAATAGCAGTGTGAAACAGCCTGAAGTTTGAAACCATACTACTCCCCTCCTCCACACCAGGAACAGAGCCCAACATTAACAAGTTCCAAATCAAGAAATAGGATGGAAAAAGGAGCAAAGAACAACAAAAGAACCTGACCATAAAAAGTTATTATGGTGTCAGGGAAGATCAAGACACAAACTCAGAAGAAATCAAGTCAAAATAGTTATAAATGAATCCTCAAAGAAAATTGTGAATTGCACAGAAACCTAACAAGAATACCTGGAAGATCTCAAAAATGATTTTTAAGATCAAATAAGAGTGGTAGAAGAAAAATTAGGTAAAGAAATGAAAGCAAAGGGAAAAAATTAAGGAATAAACAGCTTGTGAAATAGGCTGTAAAGCAGCTTGTAAAAGAGCTTGTAAAACAGATCTAAACAATTAGAGAAACATTAATTGCCAATGGGTAGGCTGAATCAATTTGATAAAAATGACAATTCTACCTAAGTTAATTTACTTATTTTTAGCACCATACCAATCAAACTACCAAAGAATTATTTTTGTAGAGTTGGAAAAAAACCAGTAATAACATTCATCTGAAAGAACAAAAGGTCAAGGGTATCAAGGGAATCCATTTTTTAAAAATGTTAAGGAAGGTGGACTAGCAGTTCCATATTTCAAACTATGTTACAAAGCAGTAATCATCCAATCTGTTACTGATTAAAAGAGTGATAGATGAATAGAATAGATTAAGAATACAATACACAGTAGTAAATGACCATAGAAACTAGTGTTTGATAAAACCAAAGATCCAAGCTTTGGGCATAAGAAGTCAACATTTGAGAAAAATTTCTGGGAAAGCTGAAAAGCAGTTTGGCAGAAACTATGCACAGACCAACATCTCACACCATACACCAAGAAAACTTAATAAAGGATGATATCATAAATCAGCAGAAAAGTACTTGTTCAATTTATGGAGAAGAGTTTGTAACCAAACCAGAGACAGAATTATAGGAAATAAAATAGATAATTTTGGCTACACGAAATCTAAAAGTTTTTGTACAAATAAAACTAATGCAGCCAAAATTAGAAGGCAAACAGGAAAGGGATATGGGAATTTTTTTTTTAAGTTTTCAACATTCATTTCTACAAAATTTTAAGTTCCAAAATTTCTCCCCATCTCTCTCCTTCCCCCACCCCAAAACACCAAGCATTCTAATTATCCCTATCACCAATCTGCCCTCCCTTCTAACATCCCTCCCTTCCCTTATCCCCATCTTCTCTTTTGCCCTGTAGGGCAAGATAAATTTCTATGCCCCATTACCTGTACTCCTTATTTCCTAATTGTATGCAAGAACAAAACTCAACAGTTGTTTCCAAAACTTTGACTTCCAACTTCTCTTCATCCCTCCCTCCCCATCCATTCCCTTTGGGAAGGCAAGCAATTCAACATAGTCCATATCTGTGTAGTTTTGCAAATGACTTCCATAATAGTCGTGTTGTGTAATACTAACTGTATTTCCCCCATCCTATCCTGCCCCCCATTTCTTCTATTCTCTCTTTTGATCCTGTCCCTCCCCAAGAGTGTTGACTTCAAATTGCTCCCTCCTCCCACTGCCCTCCCTTCCATCATCTCCCCCATACTGCTTATCCCCTTCTCCCCCACTTTCTTCTATTGTAAGATAGGTTTTCATACCAAAATGAGTGTGCATTTTATTCCTTCCTTTAGTTGAATGTAATGAGTAAGCTTCATGTTTTTTCTCTCACCTCCCCTCTTTTTCTCTCCACTGAAAAGTCTTTCACTTGCCTCTTTTATGAGAGATAATTTGCCCCATTCCATTTCTCCCTTTCTCTTCCCAATATATTTCTCTCTCACCACTTAGTTTCATTTTTTAAAGATATGATCCTATCCTATTCAATTCACCCTGTGCTGTGTGTGTGTGTGTGTGTGTGTGTGTGTGTAATAATCCCACCAGATACTGAAAAAAGTTTCAAGAGTTACAAATATTGTCTTTCCATGTAGGAATGTAAATAGTTCAACTTTAGTAAGTCCCTTATGATTTCTCTCTGCTGTTTACCTTTTCATGCTTCTCTTCATTCTTGTGTTTGAAGGTGAAATTTTCTTTTCAGCTCTGGTCTTTTCATCAAGAATGCTTGAAAGTCCTCAATTTTGTTGAAAGACCATTTTTTCCCCTGAAGTATTATAGTCAGTTTTGCTGGGTAGGTGATTCTTGGTTTTAGTCCTAGTTCCTTTGACTTCTGGAATATCCTATTCCATGCCCTTCGATCCCTTAATGTACAAGCTGCTAGATCTTGTGTTATCCTGATTGTTTTTCCACAATACTTGACTTGTTTCTTTCTAGCTATTTGCAATATTTTCTCCTTGACCTGGGAACTCTGGAATTTGGCCACAATGTTTCCAGGAGTTTCTTTTTTTGGATCTCTTTCAGGCAGTGATTGGTGGATTCCTTGAATACTTATTTTGCCCTCTGGTTCTAGACTATCAGAGCAGTTTTCCTTGATAATTTCATGAAAGATGATGTCTAGGTTCTTTTTTTGATCATGGCGTTCAGGTAGTCCCATAATTTTTAAATGGTCTCTCCTGGATCTATTTTCCAGGTCAGTTGCTTTTCCAATGAGATATTTCACATTATCTTCCCTTTAGTCATTCTTTTGGTTTTGTTTTGTGATTTCTTGGTTTCTCATAAAGTCATTAGCCTCCATCTGTTCCATTCTAATTTTTAAAGAACTATTTTCTTCAGTGAGCTTTTGAACCTCCTTTTCCATTTGGCTAATTCTGCTTTTGAAAGCATTCTTCTCCTCATTGGTTTTTTGAACTTCTTTTGCCAATTGAGTTAGCCTACTTTTAAAGGTGTTATTTTCTTCAACATTTTCTTGGGTCTCCTTTAGCAAGGTGTTGACCCGCTTCTCATGATTTTCTTGCATCTCTCTCATCTCTCTTCCAAATTTTTCCTCTACCTCTCTTACCTGATTTTCAAAATCCTTTTTGAGGTCTTCCATGGCCTGAGCCTACTGAATATTTATTTTGGATGTTTGGGATACAGAAGCCTTGACTTTTATGTCTTTCCCTGATGGTAAGTATTGTTCTTCTTCATCTGAAAGGATGGGAGAAGATATCTGTTCACCAATAGAGTACCCTTCTATAGTCTTATTTTTTTTCCCCCTTTTTTGGGCATTTTCCCAACCAGTTCCTTGACTTTTGGGTCCTTTGTTAAGAGTCGGGTATACTCTGGGGATCTGTAAGATCTCAGTTCCTCCAAGGTGGCACAATCAAGCGTGTACACTGCTCTGGGAGTAGGGAGAAATTTTTGTACCCAGAATCTTAGCAGAGATTCCTCTTCACAACCACCTCACCTCCAGTTCTGCCAAACCAGCACTGGGGGCTGAGATTCAGATAAACTGAGGGGCAGGGCCACCATTCAGTGTGAGATAAAAATCAGCTGCTGCAGGGCCTCTACTCAGGGCTGAGGTAAGAATCAGCTGCTCAGTGCCCCCAGGGGTTTTATGATCCAACAATGGATGCAGCCTGCTGTAGGAGTTGCTGTGGGAACTGCTGCCTCCTGCCTGATGTGGCCTCTGTGGCTGCTGCTATGGGCAGGCCCTTCTCCCTTCTCAGCCAGCTGAAAAAACCCTGTCACTAAACTTTGGTGCCTATGGGTTGAGGGATCTAGGAACTGCTACTACTGTGACTGGAGATTCCTCTCCAGGGCCTGCTCATGTCCTCCTCCCAGAGCTGAGCCATGCTGGGCGGCCAAGGCTGGGCTGGGCTCTGCTCTGCATCCTGGTGTGAGAGACGTTTCCTGTCCACCTTTCAGGTCACCCCAGGCTGGAAATCTCCTCCACTCTGTTGTTCTGTGGTTTCTGCTGCTCTAGAATTTGTTGAGAGTCTATCTTTATAGGTATTTTATGGGCTGGAGGAGGAGACCTAGTGTATGTATGTCTTTCTACTCCGCCATCTTGGCTCAGTCCCCAGGTGTGAGAATTTATAGCCAGTTTCTCTGATAAAGGAATCATTTCTCAAATATTTAAGGAACTGAGCCAAATCCCCAGTTGATAAATGGATATAAAAAGGATAAAGAATATGAACAGGCAGTTTTCTGAAGAAGAAATCAAAGCTATCCATAGTCACATAAAAATACTCTAAATCACTATTGATTAGAGAAATGCAAATTAAAACAACTCTGAGATTCCACCTTACAACTATCAGATTAGCTAATATGACAGAAAAGGAAAATGACAAATGCTGGCAGGGATATGGAAATACTGGGACAATGACACACTGCTGTTAGTTGTTAATTAGTCCAATCATTCTGGAGAGCAATTTGGAACTACACCCAAAGGGCTTTATAAGCAATAAGGCAGACTTCAGAAAAACCTAGAAAGACTTACATGAACTGATGCTGAGTGAAGTGAGCAGAACCAGAAGAACACAACACAGAAACAGCAACATTGTGTGACGCCTAAATTTGACAGACTTACCTCTTCTTAGCAATGCAAAGATCTAAGACAACTCCAAAAAACTCATAATGGAAAATGCTGTCCATATTCAGAAAAAAGAACTATGGAGTTTGAAGGTAGATCAAAGCATACTATTTGTACTCTCTCTCTTTTTTGTTTCTTTTTTCTCATGGTTCCTCCCATTGGTTCTAGTTCTTCTTTTACAACATGACTAATGTGAATATATGTTTGATATGAATGTATATGTAGAGTCTATAGACCAGATCATGTTGCATGCCATCTTGGGGCAGGGGAAAGGGAGGAAGAGTGAGAAATTTCAAAACTCAAAATCTTATGGAAGTGAATGTTGAAAACTAAAAATTAATTAATTAAAAAATAAAAACTGCCTGATATCCTTTGATCTACCAAAAGCACCACTACATTCTGAAGAGATGAAAGAAAAGGGGAAAGGACCTATTTGTACAAAAAGATTTATAGTAGCTGTTTACATGCTGGTAAAGAACTGGAAATCAAGAGGATGTCCAGGAAAACTTATATGAACTCATGTAAAGTGAAATAAGAAGAACCAGGAGAACACTGTGCATAGTAACAGCGATATTGTTAAGGATGATCAATAGTGAAAGATTTAGCTACTCTGATCAAGACAATAATTCAAGACAGTTTCAAAGGACAGACAATGAAAAATGTTATCCACCTCCAAAGAGAGAACTGATGAACTCTGAATGTCGATTGGAGCATACTTTTAAAACTTTATTGTTTTACTTTGTTTCCTTTCACATGAAGAATATGGAAATATGTTTTGCATGACTTCACATGTACAATCAATACCAAATTGCTTATCTTCTCAAGGAAGGAGGAAGTACAGGAAGGAGGAAAAGAATTTGGAGTTCAAAATTTTAAAAATATTGTTAAAAATTGGTAACAATATTGTTAAAATATATAATTAGTAAATATTTAACAAAATGAGTAAAATTAATATAGAAAACATATACAAAACAAAGATGAGAATTTTGGGGAAGGAAAGAACTGGGGGGAGGTAGTCGAAAAGGAATCAGGAAAACCTTCTTATAAAAGATGTTTGGGCTGAATCTTGATGTAAAAAAGGGATCCCAAGAGACAAATATGAGGAGCGACTACATTCCAGATACCAGTGAAAGTGCAAAGGAAGGCGTCTCTAGTACATCGGTTAGATCTTCAGCAGGAGAATAAAGGAATACAGCAGGTGCAGAAACAAGATAGAGGACCCAGAAGACATAAAATGAAGCTCTATCCCACAACTCCAACACACATCTAGGAAAACAGAGACTAGATCAAGTTCTGATCAGGGAATCAAAGAAAAAGAATCACAGTGAGTCATTTTTTCAACCAAGGTTGTGAGTACACTAGGGACAGGGTCTGTCCGTGAACTGCCATGCATTCCAGCACAAGGAGAGGCTGTGAACAAGGCAAAAAAAGGTACCAGATCCAACCCAAAGGTACCTGACCTTACGCAGGACGTGGGAATAGTTACCATCTGGCAGTTGTACCATTCACTATCTATTTCCAGGTAACAGATTCAGTGCAGTCTGAGGAGGAGACCTGTGTCTAGAGAATGACATTCCAAGGTAAGGAGCAGTCATGGGCTTTAGATTGTGCATTGAGCAAGGAGTAATTCAGAAGCAAGCAGCGAGCTATGCAGCCCTGATCCCAGGAGTGGAGGTGGGGGTTTCAGTTCCACTCATCACCTCCATCTGAAGCCTACAGTGAAATAATCAGGACAGGAATCCCTGACCAAAGGGAGAACTACAGTTTTGTCACTGAACCTGCAGAGCTTTCTAGCTGGTTACCATTAACTGGGTCTTGCTACTGGAACCCCAACCAGAAGCAAGCCTATAGACGTGCTGCTCAGATGCAGACACAGGTCAGGAACTTGTAGAGTTCTAAGTAGAGCAGTGATCAAACTTTGCCTTGGATCATACCACTTTGGAGGGAGTAGTCAGTTCGTAGGTTCTCAGCCTGAGCTGTCCCAGAGACATCTCAATACTCCAAGAAAGTAGTAGAGTCCAGGACCTAAGAAGGAACAAGCTAAGCCTATACATTCCCTCCAGAAGTGGACAGAGGATGGCTCTAATATAAAGTACTAACTCAAGAAATAGGTTGGAAGAATGAAAAAATAAACAGTACCATCACAAAAAACCATCAGTAACAGGGACACTCAAGACACAATGCTAAAATAATAGAATAGCTTGAAAACATCTATAAGCAAAACTTCAAAGACAAATACAATATCTCTGGTGTTAGTAGAGTTAACTAGAAAGTCTGTGTGTTTGAGATTTCTTTATATCATCTTCACCCTTGGACTAGAAATAACAGAAAAGAGATTATAGTAACTTATTCTATATAATGATCATCATAATTTCTTTTCAAGGATCATTCAAAAGTAGTACAACTAGAATGAGAAATAGAGATTGTAGAAAAAAATCTTTGTTAATAAACATTTTTCTATTAATCACAGCACTTCTAAAATCTATAGAGAATCAACACAAATCTATACAATTAACCACCTGATAAAATGTTCAAAAATAGACAAAAAGAAATGCAAAAGAAAAACATTCTGAGATCGTTTACGTTCATCAAATTGGCAACAATAGAAAAATATGATGTTGGCAGCAATGTGAGAAATTAAGGTGCCTTAATTCACTGTTGGTAGACTGGCCTAACAATTTTGGAAAGCATATGGAATTATAAAACAGAAATTTATGAAAACTGTCCATACTGTTTGATCTAGAAATCTTCCTACTAATTTCATGACCTCCAGAGAGATTATAGACAGAAAATTAAGACCTATCTGTTAAAAAATTAATAGTAGCATTATTCATAATAGTAAAAAGTTAGAAACAAATGACTAACAACTGGGGAGTGGCTCTATGAATCATGGTCTATAGATAATGGAAAAGTATGAGGTAAATAAATCTTTAAAAAGCTATATGAAATAATGCAAATTAAAATTACCAGAACCAGAATAATATCACACTAAAATTGACTAAATAAGAGAGAACATGAATGAGAATGAATGGTAGCACAAAAAGACTTGATAAAGATGTAGATGACTAAAAGAAACTGTACCTTATTCAATGAAATGTATTAATTTCAATATAAATAGCTGCTGAACAAAGTTACTTGCATTGACATTCAATGTTCATCTTTTAATAAAACAAATTAAAAATTATAACAGACAATCTCTCACATGTACCAAGATGGAACTCTACTTGATCCACATCTTAGCCTATGAGATCGAATCCTTTCTACCAATAATTTCAAGGGGATAAGGACAATTACTTGCAATAATATGAAACCAGTCAAGGCCACTGCAAAACAACTACTATGAATAGAAAGGAAACTGTGATAGAGCAAGAGAATAAAAAGTCTGCCTCTGAAGAACACTAGAAGACAATATTTGAAAAAACAAGGGAGATGATGCCCCTGAGAAAATGAAAAGTCCCTGAAATTTGAAATTAAAAAATACACAGAAACTAAAATCCAATCTTTACTCAAGGGTTTCTTAACCAGTGGTCTGTAGATGGATGTCTGGGTGTCTGTACAATTGTTTTAAAAAAATATTTTGACAACTGTTTAAATATCTTATATATTTTATGCAATTAAAACAATCTGAGAAGGGGTTCATAGGTTTCACCTAACTGCCAAAGAGGTCCATGACATATAAAAGGTTATGCAACCCTGTTTTACTAGAAGTTCAAAGAAATTCCATTATAAAATTATCACCAGAATTCCAGATTCAGAAATCAACTAATGTTAACTTCTAATTTAAATATTTCACTAACTATTTCTATAGCTTTCTAAAATCAGACTGGATATGGAACTGTCATACCCTACAGAAAATGTTTAGTTTAAGAGTTAGAGTTAGTCTCCTCACTTTTAAAAATCTCCCCAATTGGGATTTTCTTCTCATATAATCTATCATCCAGACAAGTGTGTGGCCACAGAATACTAATGTTAATGCTTTTATCAAGTAATTCTTCTGAGTCTCTGTGTTGGATCAAAAAAAGGGAGGGGGAGGGAGGAATGCAGGAAATAGTATAGAAAAAAACACCTAAAAATTGCACACACAGTAAACCAGCATTAATAGTTCAAAGTTGTTCAACTTGTGTGGTTCTTATGAATACATGGAGAAAAGAAAAACGTGTTGCTTTGTCTTTGCTAGAACTACTTCCCCTTCAGCAGTCTGCCAAGTGACCGCCTCATACTGCTGCTGCCTAATCCTAGAGATGCTTTTCTTATGCCTTGTCATTCCATCAAGAATTAGTTCTGCTTAATAACCCAACTGTGCAGGAAGAACATTCCATGTAACACTTTGTTCCATTAAGGAAAACAGATTGATCAAGACAATGTCTGAAGAAAGAATAGGACTTCCCAACAAATGCATCACTTTGGTACTATGCCAATTCTAGAGAACCTAAAGTGGGGGGGAAAATGACAAAATCTCAATTGATTTTCCTATTAAAATTATTTTCTTTTCTGGAATTTTGGTTTGAGAAAATGAAAAATATAATCCTAACATAGCAGCTATGACATTAAAGCATATAATGAAACATCCTCTCCTGTGACTGTTATGTGTTTATAAAGTTTATGTCATCCCACCAAAACTATAAATTCTTGTTGATAGTATATATACCATATTTCCCAGGCACACCATCTACACTTAAACACCGGATGGCCAAATATTGTAAAATATACCTAACATGAAAGTCATGCCACAGACCTTGTTATAATGAGATTTTTATAAATCATACAATTCAGAAGTTAGGAATCTACTACATATATAATTCCTAAACTGTCCTCAAGTTATTCTTCTTAAAATAGCTGAGTATGTAAAGGACCAACTTAATAAATCAGTTCTGAATATAAAATATACCAGATTGACTTGTCACAGTACAAATTATCAATAAGCAACAATCATAATGATCAGTACCATAAATGAAAATTCTTTACTAGATACCAGTAAAGACTGCACATTATTACCCTATACAGGATATACCTAACACTAAAGTACAATAAATAAATGAGAGCTTTAGACTAATCTTTCTTTAACCCACTTAGCATTTGGAAAACACAGCCCAATATATATTAAGTACCTGTTGTGTGCAGATCACAGTGCCAGGGGCTGGGGAAGGGGATAAATACAGTTTAGATACAACAGGGCCCTTATTCTCAAAGTCTTTACAGTCTAATAAAGGAGTCTTACAAACAAAGTCCACAGAATGTCTGTCTCCTAAGACCCTATTCCCACTGAAATGTAGTTGGAGATGACCTGATGCAGTGTTTCCCAGGTCCTGAGAGTAGAAGTTATAGCTTTAAAGGCATTCTCCTAGGTATGACCAGCAACTCTTAATTTCTACTACGGTACCTTGTTCTACCACTTTCTGAGTGCTGTAGCCAATAGATGCGCAGGTTCTTTAATGCAGGAAGGACAGGAAGATCTTCCCACCCACTCTGGGCAATATACCTTCTCTAGGGCAGAGAAGACAAAAAAATAGCCACCAAAACTGAAATATTGGCTATTCCATACCTGCCCTGATAAGAGACAAGTACACTCCTTCCCCTCTTCTTTCCTACAGAAGTTAGCTTTCCATCATTTAGACTGGTGCATATATAAATGCTAACCTTAGTATATGTCGTCAGTCAAGGGAAAGACAAAAAGATGAGACTGAAGTATAAACAAAAATAAAGCCACAAAATACTAGAATATTCTCATTATGAAACATCCTTTGGCATGAAAAGCAAGCCAAAGGTGTCAAACATTCAGCTTTGCTGCCGCCTGTAATATCCTAAGTGCTGCTGGAACTAAACTAAAATGTAACTGAGAAATATTTAATCGAAACAAAACAAAACATGTATTACGTTAAAATACTAAATCAATGTGTGGCCATCAGGGATCCTTATGTATGGTTTGGGGGCCTCGTTTCTACTTGATTTTGACACTCACAACACTTTGTGTTCTTCCCCCATTAGACTAATTTCTCCATAAATCTCAATAAGTCTTTTTTCAACTAATCACTTACATGATGATTCTAAATCTGAGCCTCCTATCCTGACCATTCACTCACTTTTTCTCCAGGGTTTCTCTTCCAACTATATGCAGGACTCTTGGATCTTATATCAACACTCCAGACACAACATCTGAAAAACTTAAATCATCTCTTATTCCTAAATTATTACCACTCTCCAATTTTCTCATTATTACCTTCCTCAGTTCACAATTTGAATTATTTTTTAAATCTCCTGAGTCTTTTTGTTGCCTTACATAAAATCTGTCACCAAGTCCTATGAATTTTTTCTCTTTCAAGGGTGGAGAACCTCTGGCCTTAAAGCCACATGAGGCGTTCTAGGATCTTGGGTGTGGCCTTTTGATTGAGTCCAACTTTTACATAACAAATCCTTTTATTAAGAGGATTTGTTCTGTGAAGTCTGGATTCGGTCAAACGGCTGCACTTGAGGATCTAGAGGTCCACATGAGGCCTCAGGGCCACAGGTTCCCCACCCCTGTGTCTTAAATACTTTCAGTCCTTTAAGTTCAAGATCTGATTATATTATGCCTGTTCTACCGCTATACTCTTGGCTACCTGCTTTGCCTCTAACTTTTCCTCCTCTAAAACATCTTCCCTTCCAAAGTAAACAAAGTAGTAATCTTCCACAAACAATGCTCAGTCTCTCCAAAAAGCCTACAACAGTTTCTTATGATCAATCAGTTAAAACTCAACAACAAAACATAAGGGCCTTTGTCCCTCCTTCTGGTCTCTATCTTCTTCTCAACATCTTTGATTGAACAAGTTCTTAATCATATTTCTTATTTTATATTATCTAGGATAAGTACAAAAGAGTAGAAAAACCCTGAAAAAGATGCACTAAAGCCCAAAAGAAGCGAAGATGGAGATGAGCAACAAGCACAAGAAAAAATTTGGGGTTTTTCTTTTCATGTATTTCTTTATATCTGTATTGGGGCAAACAGAAGAGTTTTAAAAGGCTAGAACTGCTGCTTGGAATGGATGGGATAATGATAATGATGATGATGGTGCTGACTAATGATTTATAATGAGGGAATCAAAGAGGATCCTACCTCCAGCAAGAAGAATTTGGTGAAATTTATAGTGATCTGTATATTGTGTTGTTTTTATTTCTGTCCTGGTCAAATGACTTAATTGTAATCCAAATACAAGTTGGTTTTCCTACAATTAGGAGGGAAGACAGAGGATCAGGGTCTTTACTATCCATGCTATCAGGGGTAACTCCTTCAAATAAACAACATCAATGTAAAATAAGGGAAAGGTTCTGAAAAAGCAGAGAGGAACAGACCTGGGTCCCAAGTTTAGAAGACTATGGAACAGAGGAGAAAGGGAAGAATGACTGCTGAGCTTGGGGTACTGTTAAATTTTTATTTTGTTTTGGTCTTTTCTTCTGCGGAGAACAATCTTTGGAGTGGGAAGAAAAACACAAAAATGATTATCAGGGAGTAGAAACCATAGATGAGTGGATGTAACCTAAGATGGCACTTAATTGCTCTTAACAACTTTAAAGTACCAGGCCTAGAGGAAATACATATGGAGGTACTGAAAAACTGGTAAATGAAATGAGTGGACCATTGTCAACGGTCTTTAAAAGACTTTGGAGAATAGAAGTGTTTCCTGGAAGATACAGAACAGGATAAACATCCTCATTTTGAAAAAAGTGAAGCAAGCAGAGTCAGCAAACAGGCCATTGAGTTTGATCATTGTTCCACAAAAAAAAAAAATAGCATAGCTGTATCAACAACTGATAATGAGACTAACATTTTCTGTTGTGACTTCACTTGGAGAACACAGGAATGCTAGAGAAAATCGTGCATACAATTAAATGTCAGTAAAGCATTGACAAAATCTCCCCTACTACCCTTGTAGACCAAATAATTACACAGTTAGGTGTCTTCAGAAGTGATTGAATGACAAGACCAAGAATGTAGTCATTAATAGAGCAATATTAAAGTTTCTTGTGGCATACTCTAGGGATCTCACCAAGACCCTCTGCTGTTCAAAATTTTTATCAGTATCTTGGATGAAACTGTCAAAGGATCACACAAAGCTAAAGGAAAGTTAACAAAATGGTTTACAGAATCAGGATCCAAAATGATCCTGACAGACAAGAACAATAACCTGGATGTAAGAAGAAGGAATTTAAGAGGGATAATTATAAAATTCCATAGATGGGTTAAGAAAAAAGTCAATTTCACATTCACCAAGTAGTTAGACAACAGTTCCTGTCAAAAAGATCTGGGAGCTTTAATGAGTGGCAAAATCAGTATGAGCCAACAATAGGACATGGAAGTAAAAGGAGTCCAGAACAAGGAAAATAATAGTACTGGTTGATTATTCTCTGCTCAGTTAACCTCCAGAAAATATTGTTTACCTAACAGAGAGTGGGGTGAACTTGTGAGACACCATAGAGAAAAGTTGCCAAGTATGAGAAGGCATGGGTGGATTTTGATTGTTGAAGGAAGTTTCCAAATTGAAGAAATACAGATCCATTTGAGGAAGACAAAACTTCCCAAACAATTGAAGGTATCCAAAAGCACAATGTCCCGCTTTGTGAAGTGGTGGGTTTCCCGACGCTGGGAAAGTTGTTTTTTTTTTAAACAAATATAGAATTACCTCAGAGTTACCTTCTAATTCTTCCACCTACTAATGTAAACTCCCAGTTCCAACTAAGCAAACCTATTTATAACACAGGAACACAAAATTACGGAATCATAAAATTTCAGAGCTGGATGAGAACCTGTAAGATCATCTATTCTGATATCCTTATTTTTCCAGTCGGGAAACTGAAAATAAGATAGAACAGCTAGCCAGTGGATGGCTAAAATTTCATCTAGTTCTCTACCACCGCTTCTATTTCTCCTTCCTTCAGCACATGCCATTTTTTGGTTACTGTTACTGTTTGAGTTGTCTTTCCTCCATTCCATGACTGGAATATAATCAGGTATGACCTGAAAGACTTAACTTTATAATACTCAGAATGGAAAATCATTATCAACGGTTTCCCTATCTTTAGGGAAATACTGTTTTCTTTAGAGAGCATGTAATCCTTAATATCTCTCTCTTCTATGATCCCAAATACATGTCTGCTACCAAACTGACATATTCAGGAAGGCTGTAGTCATCTTGACAATGAATACTGAAAATATTGAGAATATTTACATATTTTCCTCTTCCTCAGTCAATCCAGAATTTTACTACATATGATTTCTTTTGTCAGATTTTTTGAGAGTAAGGACTTTTTTGTTCACTGTATCTGTATCCCCAGAGTCTAGTATAGTGTCTCTACATAGTAAGTGCTAAATAAATGCTTTTCTCATTCCCTTAATAAAAGGATTAAATCCCTTAATAAAAGAATTTGCTAAGTTTGGTTCAGCCAAAGGGCCCCACTTGAGGACCTAGTGCCCCACAAATGGCCTCAAGGCTGCAGGTTGCCTACCTCTGCCCCACTAGAATGGAAATGCTTTGAGGAATAGGATTCTTTTATTTTTGCTTTTGTGTGCCCAGCCCTTAGAGTGGGGCCTGGAATATAGGAAGTACTTAAACTTGTGGAATTGAATTCAATTATTCATGGGATACAGTGGAAAGAGTACTGGTTTTACATTCAGAGGATCTTGGTTCAAATCCTACCCCTGACAGTTACTGACAGTTATGACAGTGTGATCTTGGGTAAATGATTTCACCCCTCTGGGTCTCAATTTCTCCATCTTCAAAATGACAGCTGAACTAGATGACCTCTGAAATACATGACCTCTGAAATAGTTTCCAACTCTTAACCTTAAGATCCTGTGGTCTTAACAGACTACTCAAAGACTCCACCAATTACCATTATTCAATGAAAGTTGGCTTTCCCTTTCACGATCTAGTAACTAAGATTCTAGGAGACCCCAAAGAACTATCAATTGAGCAAAAACCATGCATTTCTTTTGATCAAATGGAACCTTCTCTAATTGATTAGCTAATGGAAACAACATGGCTCAAAAATACTAGTCTATTTCCTACAAACTTATCAGATACGTTTAGATGTATTTACTAGATGCTAAAAGATGTTTCACATTTTTCTGGGCTAGTTTCTAGAGTAACTTTTATAAAGGCACTGATGAAGGATTTAAAGGACCAAGCAAGTGTGCTTGAAATGCCTGAAGGTGAACATTCAGGTGCCAGATTTTTTTTTGGTCCCGGTCTCTGAGAATGTAATCATGGAGGCAATCACATAGTTCACCACATTTTCAGTTACATTTCCCTCTCATACAGAGTACTTGCATATGACAAATGCAAGGAGGAAAGTAAATAAATTGTTGATGCTTCTGTAAGAGTAAATGGAGCAAATATCCATCTTCCCTGCACTGTAGAGCACAAAGAATCCAGAAGAAATCTATAATCATTGTTTGGAACTGAGTGGATATTTTTTTTAAAGTTTTTAAAAATAAGTTTAAGGTGGCTCTTTCATTATTGTTGTTAAAATGCCTTCTAATATGGGGGAAAACACTATTTTAATTTAGGATATGAGAAACATCTTACTTGGCAGAGCAGATAGAGGGCCAGGCTCAGAGCCAGAAGGATTTGGTTGAAGTCCAGTCTTAGTCACATATAGCTCTATGATCCTGGGCAAGTCACTTAATTTCTCAGTTTTCTTTCCAACTGAGTTTATTCACCCAGATGTTACCCATAACAATGAAATCACAGGTCCAGCCCCTATCTGCCATATTATATACAAGGACCAAAACTTCAAATTATAATACTTAACCCTTGAGACTATATTCCCAAAACCATTTTTGAAAGAATTTGTAAAATGACTGTAACATCCCAAAGACTGAACCTAAGGGTCATTTTATGGGGCTTATAGAGGTTCCTCAACAAATTATAGACACTGAAGAACAAAGCAACCTATCAAATAAGCATCAATACCACAACACAGTTTGGAAGATCCCATTAAGCAAAAAGCAGCTTATTTTCAGTTCTCAAACGGGATTTATTTCTCCCAGAAATGTACTTATTAACAACAATATATTGAGATGTAATACAACAAGCTATTTATTTAGTATATCTGTAATTTTTGTCACTGTGGCCTCTTCATGGCACCTGAGTTTCAAGTTTTGCCTCTGATAGATAAATGCTGGCTATATGTCCCTGGTCACTTCATCTTTTCTCCATTTTTCTTCAGTCATTTTTCAGTAATATCTAACTCTTTGTGACCATATTTGGGGTTTTCTTGGCAAGGGTACTGGAGTGGTTTGTCATTTCCTTCTCCAGTTCACTTTACAGATGAGGAGACTGAGGCAAAAGGGGTTAAATGTCTTACTTGCCCAGTGTCACACAGTTAGTAAGCATATGAGGCTAGAATTAAGCTCAGAAAGACATGTCTTCGTGACTTCAGGCCAGCACTCTATCCAGTGGGCTCCCTATCTGCCCTTTTGTGCTCTAGGTAATTCTCAATGACTATAACTTGTACAGACCTGATCTGAACTAACGGAGAAAATTTCCTTAACTGTGAGTTACAAAGGAAGCCACAGGTTAAGTCACTATTCCCTTCAGGAATATTGGCATGTATTTTCAAATCAGACAGCAATGGCAATAGAAAAATACACACACGCACAACACACATATCTTGTTTGTCCTTTGTTTTCAAAGAGACCAATGACATCATGGGTGATATCTTGACTTGTGCATGAATTGGATTTGTGAGGCAAAACTGCATTAGTTTCACTCTCTCTTTCAAAGTCATAGAAGTACAGCGGCTAGGCAAGTCAAGATGCCTGCCACTGGTCTGTGACGCAGTGGATGATCTTGGTTTCTTTGTTGTTCTGACCAAGCTCTAAGCGCTCCACAGAACCTGATACTCTACATATATGTGTTACATATATGTTTATAAATTTTGCCTTAATAAGTCAAGTAGATATAAATGCTTTTGGAAGCAATTCCTGTCACTATTGTGACTCTAAAACATCTTTTTCTTTGAGACGTTCTATAGCCCTACAGAGGGGAAGCCTTAGAAGAAAGACTACAAGGCTAAATACATGAAAACATTTTGTTGTTGACACATAGATACAAATGTTTCTTCTATTAAGGTTCACTTGCTGTTAGGACCCACCTACTTAAGAAAGCTAGTCTTTCAAAAATGTTTCCCTGCCTAAAAGGATTTAGCCTTAATGATAGGGAAGTACATACATTGATTATATTTTTAAAAATATATTTTTCTGTAAGAAAAATTATTAAATCGGCCTTGTGAATTAAGTTATTTTGTCTTAAATCTCTATTTGGAGAGTGGTATTCCTTCAATTTTGAACTACTTTACAGAGCTACTGAGTAGCTTACTGAATCCAACCGAGTATGAGAGAATTATTTTCTTTCCTAAAAGGATACATCTGGCTACTTCTCTGCATACTCTCAAAATGAATGCCCTTCCCACCCATTTAAGCCCTTGAATTTGTCAGGTAGGGCCACGGTCCTCTAAATCCTATGCAGCTTTTTCCTTATAGCAGAATTTTGGACCAAAGCCAGTTTGAAATCCATCATAATGCGTTCAATAAGCCAAATCAAAACAATACATAGTTTATAAGAGTGTACTAAAAGAAACTTGTAGCTCATATTTCCTCTACTGTAGAATGACAGAGAGGAAGGTTAACTGGTGGGATCTGCCTTTTTAATGCCTATTATTTCCACTGGAGAGAATTAAATGGAAAGATTCTTTCACAGTTTATAATGAATGAATGCCATGGAAGAGGTATAATAGCTACAGAAATATGACACCTCTGAAAAGACAAGTGAAAAAGAGGGTAAGTCATTTTTCTACCAAAAAAAGCCAGAGGAATGAACAATATTAATATATTAGTCACATTTTTTCTAAATGACCTAAAAAATAACAAAATTTTCAAACATGAAAAACACCTAAATTAACATTTCAGAAGTATTTAAATCTGATATCATTTAAAATTAGTCTGTATTCTACTCAATTTTAAATTGGGAAATTTGTTAGTTCATAAAACAGTACTTCACAGTATTAGTAGAACAGCATCCTACAAACATAACAAAAAATATGGAGGCATAAAACATTCCCCATGTGGGTTTAAAGTGTCTATCATTGGTTAAGGTCCTTTTGTTATAGTAATCCTGAGTTTCTTTAGAAGAAATAATTATTGGTGGTACACAAGTCACAGAATGGTAATTACCTAAGCATATAAGACACACAAACCCTTTCAAGTCACTAAAGCCATGTTTTTCAACCTTTTCCATTCTGACACCTACCCCTCAGATCTGCATCTTTTCTAAGAGATATAGACTGTCATCTAGTTACATACCAGTTACACTGTTGAGAGTTAAGAAAAGAAACCAAAGAAATATGGTTCCTGTCAGTTTTTTTCTCATTTTTTAAAAAGTCAAATATTAAATGAGCCCTGAATTATTTAAAAGAAACCACTAACACACAAATCTTACTCACAAAACATCTAGCTGTATACTGCTTCAATCTCCCATCAACCACCCCTAGGTCGTTGGGTCCTCTCCTGTCACTGTAACTAAGCTACAATGGGCCAAAGGTGCCACCTGGCAGTTAAGGGAACTATTTGACCTGAAGTTTGTTTGTTTTCCTTTCCCTCTCCTTTCTTTCAGAGGATTCATGCACATGTCCACTTTCCCACTTTTCTTCGTCCATCATGACTCATAGCTCAGTTAATTCATGTTAGGCAACATTTCTTAGCCTGTTACAGTCCAGGTAAACTAAACACAGCATTTGCTCTCAATGGACTTTTGTCGTTTTGTGAATCATAATTTCTATCGTGTCCTGATGTACTCTAACCCACCTCACATTTTTAGAATTTTTTCTTTCATTGCTTATGCCCCACATATGGTCCAAAAAGGTCATCCACTCCAAGAAAGGCAGCACAAGTTTTCTTTTATAAAAAACTTAAAGAGGGGCGGAGCCAAGATGGCGGAGTAGAAAGACGCACATACACATAGCTCTGAACCCACAACCCATAGAATGGCTACAGGGAAGTAACTCACGGCGAATTCCGCACCCAGAGGCCACGGAACATTGGAGCGTGGGAGATTTCTGTTCCAGAGAGACCTGCAAACCTCTCGCGGGGGGGTCCTTCGCGCTGCGGACTGGGCGCCAGGACTGGGAGCTGAGTGCAGCCCTGCCGCGGCCGCGGCACCGAGAGGAAAAGATCCGAGCAGGCTTCACAGACAGGATCTCCAGCGGCCACGCGGGTCCCTCCACCCACAGAGGGATCTGCAAACCTCTCGCAAAAGGTCCGTCGCGCTGCAGACACAAAACCCAGCCCAGACCTGCTGCGGCCACAGCTGCGGCACCGAGAGAAACAGATCCGAGCAGGCTTCAGGGACGGGATCTCCAGCGGCCGCACAAGTCCCTCCACCCACAGGTGACAGGGGTGGGTGAGAGAGTCTCTTTGGCGGGTCGAGAGGGGAGTGGGGTGCCCCCATAATTCAGGCCCCCCCCGGGAGGTAGAAGCTGAGAGGCGGCTGCAGACAGGGGCTCCCCAAGCGGGCGGGAGCCTGAATCCATTGCGGAAGGTCTGTGCATAAACCCCCTGAGGGAACTGAGCCTGAGAGGTGGCCCTGCCCCCGACCTCAGCACCAGAACATAATCTCATACTGAATAGCAGCCCTGCCCCCGCCAAAAGCCCTGAGGCTGGAAGCAGCATTTGAATCTCAGACCACAAACACGGGCTGGGAGGATCAGGAGGTGAGGTGGGTGTGAGGAAAATATTCAGAGGTCAAGTCACTGGCTGGGAAAATGCCCAGAAAAGGGAAAAGAAATAAGACTATAGAAGGTTACTTTCTTGGCGAACAGGCATTTCCTCCCTTCCTTTCTGATGAGGAAGAACAATGCTTACCATCAGGCAAAGACACAGAAATCAAGGCTTCTGTGTCCCAGCCCACCCAATGGGCTCAGGCCATGGAAGAGCTCAAAAAGAATTTTGAAAATCAAGTTAGAGAGGTGGAGGAAAAGCTGGGAAGAGAAATGAGAGACATGAAGTCAAAGCATGAACAGCAGATCAGCTCCCTGCTAAGGGAGACCCAAAAAAATGTTGAAGAAATTAACACCTTGAAAACTAGCCTAACTCAATTGGCAAAAGAGGTTCAAAAAGCCAATGAGGAGAAGAATGCTTTCAAAAGCAGAATTAGCCAGATGGAAAAGGAGATTCAAAAGCTCACTGAAGAAAATAGTTCTTTCAAAATTAGAATGGCACAGATGGAGGCTAATGACTTTACGCAAAACCAAGAAATCACAGAACAAAGAGAGAAGAATGGAAAAATGGAAGATAATGTGAAATATCTCATTGGAAAAACAACAGACCTGGAAAATAGATCCAGGAGAGACAATTTAAAAATTATGGGACTACCTGAAAGCCATGATCAAAAGAAGAGCCTAGACATCATCTTTCATGAAATTATCAAGGAAAACTGCCCTGAGATTCTAGAACCAGAGGGCAAAATAAATATTCAAGGAATCCACAGAACACCGCCTGAAAGAGATCCAAAAAGAGAAACTCCTAGGAACATTGTGGCCAAATTCCAGAGTTCCCAGGTCAAGGAGAAAATACTGCAGGCAGCTAGAAAGAAACAATTCAAGTATTGTGGAAATACAATCAGGATAACACAAGATCTAGCAGCCTCTACGTTAAGGGATCGAAGGGCATGGAACAGTATATTCCAGAAGTCAAAGGAACTAGGACTAAAACCAAGAATCACCTACCCAGCAAAACTGACTATAATACTTCAGGGGAAAAAATGGTCTTTCAATGAAATAGAGGATTTTCAAGTATTCTTGATGAAAAGACCAGAGCTGAAAAGAAAATTTGACTTTCAAACACAAGAATGAAGAGAACCATGAAAAGGTGAACAGCAAAGTGAAGTCATAAGGGACTTACTAAAGCTGAACTGTTTACATTCCTACATGGAAAGACAATATTTGTAACTCTTGAAACATTTCAGTATCTGGGTACTGGGTGGGATTACACATGCACACACGCTCACATACATAGAGACAGAGTGCACAGAGTGAATTGAATAGGATGGGATCATATCTTTAAAACAAAATGAAATCAAGCAGTGAGAGAGAAATATATTGGGAAGAGAAAGGGAGAAATTGAATGGGGCAAATTATCTCTCATAAAAGAGGCAATCAAAAGACTCATTAGTGGAGGGATAAAGAGGGGAGGTGAGAGAAAAACATGAAGTCTACTCTCATCACATTCCACTAAAGAAAAGAATAAAGTGCACACTCATTTTGGTAGGAAAACCTATCTCACAATACAGGAAAGTGGGGGTTAAGGGGACAAGCAGGGTGGGGGGGATGATAGAAGGGAGGGCATGAGGAGGAGAGTGCAATTCGAGGTCGACACTCATGGGGAGGGATAGGATCAAAAGAGAATAGAAGTAATGGGGGACAGGATAGGATGGAGGGAAATATAGTTAGTCCTATACAACACAACTATTATGGAAGTCATTTGCAAAACTACACAAATAAGGCCTATATTGAATTGCTTGCCTTCCAAAGGGAAGGGGTGGGGAGGGAGGGAGGAAGAGAAGTTGGAACTCAAAGTGTTAGGATCAACTGTCGAGTAATGTTCTTGCCACTAGGAAATAAGAAAAACAGGTAAAGGGGTATAGAAAGCTATCTGCCCCTACAGGACAAAAGAGAAGATGGAGACAAGGGCAGAGAGGGATGATAGAAGAGAGAGCAGATTGGTCATAGGGGCTATTAGAATGCTTGGTGTTTGGGGGGGGAGGGGACAAAAGGGGAGAAAATTTGTAACCCAAAATTTTGTGAAAATGAATGTTAAAAGTTAAATAAATAAATTTAATAAAAAAAAAAATTAAAAAAAAAAAAAAAACTTAATCTATTAGAAAGTCCCAGGTACACCTTGAAGATTGGCTAGATCTTAAACTCATCTCTAATTAGTCTTGCTAGAGTGCTTAATCCACACTGCACGATTACTGGATGTTATAATTGACTTGTATAGCATTCATGACTTCTGCTGATTCATGTTACTTCAAGCATCTGCCACTACAATCTCACCTCAGCCTGGCTAACTGAGTTTTATCTGGCAACTCCATAACTGCTAATTCAGCACTGGACAGGGAGTCAAGAAAGTCTGCTTTCATATTTAACTCAAAACAATTACTATCTCTATGATTCTAGGTAAGTCAGTTGATCTCTTTGACTCCGTTTCTTTATGTGTAAAACGAGGTGGTTACATTTGATGGCTTCTACGTTCTCTTCCAGCTCTAACTCTATGGACAACCATGCTACCACATATCCCAGAATTGAGGCGCAAGTGTCTAGATGCTGCTGCCTGTGTACTTGCTTTCTTGTTTTTGTTGTTATTTCGTTGTTTTCAGCCATGTTTAACTCTTTGGGACCCATTTGGAGTTTTCTTGGCAAACATACTGGAGTGGTTTGTATTTCCTTCTTCAGCTCATTTTACTGATGAGGAAACTCAAGCCAACAGACTTTAGTGATTAGCCCAGGGTCATACAACTATTAAGTTTTGAACTTGGGAAGATGAGTGTTCCTGACTTCAGGCCTAGCACTCTATCTACTGAGCCACATAACTGCCCTTATTAATTAATTATTAATTTAAAAGTTTTAACGGTAGTATCAACAGTATCAGTAGTACAACAGTATCAAGAAAAGGGCAACCTTAAGCTTTTGTCTTAATGTTTTATTGATGCAGTTTGTCTTTTTCACACCCCAATCTGTTCTCAATAATGCATGCTGCCCACATTTCCAACTTTTACAGAAACAGAAATAGTTAAGCAAAATACTCATCATAGAGATTGACAGAGTATGTAACATTCTGCAATAGAGGAAAGATTTTTTATTTGTCATCTAGAATCTACATTGTTCCTTGCATTTCACCTAAATTCTGCTGTTTATTATTAGTTTCATTTATGTTATCATAGCTTGAGAGGTATGAAAGGCAGTTGGAAAGGCAAGACTGGAGGTGAGTGGAGAGTTTTGGTCAGGATAAGAGGATTTGAGAATCATCAACAAAGATGGTAGCTAAATTCATCAATAATTTCTCTTCTTATTTTAGCTATACTGATTTTCTTCATGCCAAAGGTTTTTAATTTCATATCATTAAATTGATCCATTTTGTCTCTTGTAATTAGATTATCTCTTATCTGGTTGTGAATTCTGCCCTTTCCAATAGTTGAGAATATTATCACCTTTCATAGCCTCCCCTTTTTTTAGAAGTGTGACCTATTATTCATGTATATAAAATAAAATGCCAGTCTAAATTTTCTACTACACTGACTTCAAATTCTCCCCTCATGCATGAAAATGATGGTGTAATTATGTTTAATTTTATTAAATCATTAATATGAACAGAAAGAATAATGGGGGGATTTATATGAATTGGTACAAAGCAAAGTAAGCAGAACCAGGAAAAGAACATACATAATGATTACACAATGTAAATGGAAAGAATAATAAAAAAAAGACCTTCAAACTAAATATTGTGAAATTATAATTATCAAGTTCATTCCTAAAGAAGATGTATAAGATATATTTCCCTCCTTTTCTTTGCAGAAATAAGGCTATGGTCAATAACACTATACAATGTTGGATGCAGTATATGTGTTTTTTAGTTTTACTAAAAAAATTCTTTTCATTCTCTTAAGGGCTGGCTTGAAGTGTGATAACATATATTGGGAATTTAAGGCAATGTAAGAACAAAGAGATCATGTTTTAAAAATCAATTATCAAATATCTGAATGCCTAATGAAAAGCACTACGGAAGATAAGAAATATGATAATCCCTGCCCCAAAAGAATTCACAATCTCAGTGAAGAGATAAAATATGAGTACATGAAAAGTAAACCATTAACATAAGACTATATATGTATATATACATATATATATGCAAAATCAACTACCATTTATGTTTAATGTTTAAAAGTTGTTTTCCTTAGGACAGTCTGAGAGCAACATTACAAGTAGTATGAATCTCATTTCACCGATAAGGAAATCAGTCACAAAACTAATCAGTAAGTGCCTGCAATCAGTAATTAGTAACCAACTAATCAGTAAAGCATTATTCAAAACTGAATCTCTTCACAACAAATCAACATATTCTTTCCATTATATGCCACTGCCTCTAGAAAGTCTATGTTTTAACAGTCTAAATGTCTGAACAGGTCTAAGTCTCAGTAAGTCTTGAGTTTCTAGTATAAATGACCAGGAATGATGAAAACAATAAGCAACTGAGGTCAGTTTTACAAAGCAATATGACAAATGGAAGGATAATAATGGTTATAAACATATTTTCACTTTTCCCTTTGTGTTATATCAAAGCTGTATTTAAATTGCAAAATAAGAAATTTCTGATTTGAATTATTTAAAATATCACTGTAGGTGTAGTACACAGCCGATTGCAATCTAATATTACATTAAACAGAACTAATAAATGATATTTTGGACATAGGGTACAATAATAATGTCGATCAGTATAACGTAGAAGTACTGTTTCTAAAAAAAGACCTTAAAATAATGTTTATTTTATTGTATTATAGTTGGCTGGTAGTACATGTATGATGCCACTTTTCTAGTAACAAGAATATCTGAACAACACGTTCCCCAGTGATGTTGGATAACTGACTCAGCGCTTAATTCTGCTCCATTAAAGTCCCTGGTATGTCCCAAAGTGGGGCTAGATGGTTACATCTTCATAGTGTTTGAAATTCTACCATTGCTGTTAAGTCCTAAATTTTCTGAGATGTCTTTACTAATCTATTTAATTTTGATTATATTGAAGAACCAATATACGATGGACAAGTGAAAAGAAGTAATACTACATAAGCCCTAAACCAATTGTCTTAGAAGAAAAAAATGTGGGGCAGAATAATATCACTTTATATCATTAATGGTCTGATGTATGTAACAATTTATCCTAGCCATGAATTCCCTATACTGATAAAAAAAAAAATACAATTTTCTCAACCAAATGCAAATGGAGCAATGCAAGAAGGCTCTGATCTTTAAATAATTTCTTCAATCAAATAATTGCATCCTTTCCCTTTTAATAAAACAGATGACCCTACACATAACCTTTTCCTCTTCTGACAAGTCTCTGACATAAGAATGCAAACACAGAAGGCTAATGAATTGATCACTAGCTGTGAGACTATGATCAAGACACCAAGAAAAAATGACAAGAAGAATTCATTGGTCATTGATCAGAGAAAGAAAAATGCCATTGGACTAATTAGGGTTCTAGTTTGGTAGTGTTGGGGTCAGTTTTGGGTGTCAACAAAAGGTTTTCCAGAATTGAAACTTTCGTGTCTCTTTTGATCAAATAAGTTACCCTCTGGTCAGTTTGCTTTTTCCAAGCATCACAACAGCTAATCGAAGAGCAATGGATTTCAAATCCTAATTGTTGATCCAATTTTACCATTAAGAGGGCCCAAGTAACAGGGCATGATTTAGTTATTTCAATTATTCTATCTTCAAAATTGGATCAGCTATGGAAACAGTTTGATGGATTACTCTTAAACTAACCTAAAACAATTTGGTACCATCCAACACAGATGTTACTTCAGGTCACTAAAATATTTTTCTTTTTACATAAACTTCATGCAAACCCAACTTATTTTTAAGACTTAAATACAAGCAAAAGGCTGGGACAACTAAAATAAAAATGAACTCACTGCAAAATAACCCCAGTTAATAAAAATCTTTTGCAATAAATATGGAAAAACATTTCTGAGCTAAATAAGGGAGCTTATTTGACCAAGTAAGAAGCATCTTTAAAAATACCCATTTGTTAAAAGAGAGAATAAGTCTAATTTTATACAACATTCTTAAAAACCATTTAGGATTTTGTACACACAATGTACAACTTAGAAATGTCTTATTCACCTAGAAATAAGCATTCAAAATTCAGAGATATTTATACTCTCCTCCTACCCCTGCAAATCAATTTTAATGCAATACTACATGTGATATTTTTAATAACCTGAAATTGGAAGGTTTTGTTCCTAAGCATATTTACATAAAAGTTTCAAGAAGACTTATGCTTTCAGATTCTGTTCATATTAACCTGATTTTCATGTTAGAGAAATTTCTTGTACTTCCACTTCCAACAGAAAAACCTCATTGTATGGAACCAAAGCTTTCAACATCTGTGATCCAATAATTTCATCCAATGTTTTTTACTTGTAGTCTCTCTAGATTAGATAAATAGATAGACATCTATCTTTTTACATCTGTATGTGCCACTCACTGAAAGTAAACGATAATTTTCTTTCCAAACTAGATTTTTAAAAAATAATTTTATTTTTTATCCCCAATTACATGTAAAAACAATTAACAATTGTTTTTCAAAATTTTTATTTCCAAATTTTCTTCTTCCTTCCTTCTCCTCTTCCCTCATGGAAAAGGCAAATAATTTGGTATAGATTATATACGTTTAGTCATGCAAAACATATTTCCATATTAGCCATATTATAAATAAAAAGATAAACCAAACCCTCCCACACATAAAAAAATAAAGTGAAAAATAGTATGCTTTTAATCTGCATTCAGACTCCATTAGACCTTTCTCTAAAGGTAGATAGCATTTTCTATTCTGAGTCCTTTGGATCATTTTATTGCTGAGAAGTTGATTACCATACATTATTGCTGTTAACGTGTACAATGTTCTCCTGCTCATTTCACTTTGCATCAGTTCATGTAAGTCTTCCCAGGTTTTTCTAAAATCATCCTGCTCATCATTTCTTATAGCACAACAATACTTCATTAAAATCATACTATCACAACTTGTTCACCATTTCCCATTTGATAAATATCCTATCAATATCCAATTCTTTGCCACCACAAAAAGAGCTGCTATAAGCATTTTTGTACAAATAGGTCCTTTTTCCTTTTAAAAAAATTCTCTTTGAGATATAGACCTAGAAGTGCTATAGCTGGATGAAAGGGTATGCACCAAAACTGGAAATTTTCAATAAAACAATGATGATAGGACCAACAGAACATTTGGCCCCATCTACATATTTAATCCAACTGATTCACTAAGAAGTACGGACTATGTATGATAACCACACTTTACTGAAAAGAAGACTTCTCAACTGTATGTATCTCTACTTATTCATATCTCTTCAACCAAAAATATATCAGCTAGCTTAGAACTCAAAAAGCATTTTGAAATATCTTCATAAAGTGAAGATGAACCAACTATAAATTTTCAGTGTTTGCAAAACCAACAGGAAGTTCTTAATAATTTTTTCTTTAAAAGAGGAGGTAAATTCCTTTGGTATGGGATTAAAAAAAAACCAAGTCCATTCAAGACTTTTAAAACTCCGGCCATTCAGACTACAAATTCAGGAAAACATTCCAGAGGCTTTAAGATTTCTCTCCAAATCAATAACCTTAAGCAATCAATAAACACTCATTGAGGACTTACTATGTCCCGAGCACAGAAGAAAGTCTAGGAACATTTTTTCATATGACTATAGACAGCTTTAATTTCTTCCTCCGAAAACTCCCTGTTCATATCCTTTGACCATTTATCAACTGAGGAATGACTTGTATTCTTGTAAATTTGACTCAGTTCCCTACATATTTTAGAAATGAGGCTTTTATCACAGACACTATTTGCAAAAATTCTTTCCTAGTTTTCTGCTTCCTTTCTAATCTTGGTTGTGTTGGGTTTGTTTGTGCAAAACCTTTTCAATTTAATGTAATCAAAATTATCCCAAAGGACTCTTGAAGCAAAATGCCATCCACATCCAGAGAAAGAACTATGGATTTGGAATATAGAATGAAGCAAACTATTTTCTCCTGTGTTATGCTTTGTCTTCGTTTGGTTTTTTTCCTTATGATTTCTCCCATTCATTTTAATTCTTCTATGCAACGTGACTAATGTGAAAATGTGTTTAATAAGATGTATGTGTAGAACCCATATAAGATTGCATGCTGTCTCAAGGAGAGAAGGGAGAAGAGGAGAAAATTTAAGACTTATGGAAGTGATTGTTGAAAACTAAAAACAAATAAATAAATGAATTTTTTTTTAAAAGAAAAGAAAGCCTAGGAAAAAAAGGCAACAATAGTCCTTGTCATTAAAAAAACTTAAATTCTAACAGAAGCCCAAACAAAAGGAGACTGAAGAATGGTCAGATAAATAGGAGGAGAACAAGAATAGGATGGTATCCCAAAAATCGAGAAAGAGAACATCAAAGAGAAGACAATGCTTGACAGTGCCAAAGACTACAGAGAACTCAAGAAGCATGAAGACTGAGAAAAGACAATTGGATTTGGCAATTAGGACAATGCTGAAAACTTTGGAGAGAGAGCAGTTTTGATGGAATGAGGTCAGAAGCTGGATTGTAGGAGAGGAAGAAGAAAAGTGGAGGCATTTGTTGGAGATAGTCTCCTGAAGGAGTTTAGCCACCAGGAAGAAATATGGGATGATAATAGGAATAGAAGGATCAAGTAAGGGATTTTTTGAGCGTGGGGGAGACATGAGCATGTATATAGGCTAAGAAGGGAAGAAACCACAGGGAGAAACAGGGAGAAACTGAAGATTAGTTAAATAATGAGGAAGATGGACAGAGAAATCTGTTGGAGAGATGGAATGGGATTCGATTGCTTAGGCAGCTGGAGGAGTTTGCTTTGGCAAGGAGAGACTGAGCAAATAGAATAAAATAATAGTACTACCTAATTTAATTTTAACTTATTCAATGAATACTAATTAATCTATGAAAAGGATTACTTTACCAAGGTAGAAAAAATGTTAATACAGTACCAGATCTCTCAAACTACATTACAAAGCAGTAATTCATAAAATCATGTTACTGGTTAAAAAAAACCAGAAAGGTTTGCCAGTGGAACAGTTTAAGTATATAGCACACAAAAGCCAACTGATCATATAGTCTAGTGTTTAATAAACTCCAATACATTTGACAAAGATGTCTGGGAAAACTTATAAGACAAAAGTTAGGTTTAGACTAAGACCTCAAACCATATGCCAAGAGAAGCACCAAATATCTACATGACTTAGATACAAAGGGATATATATGTACACATACATACATCCATCCATATGTGTGTGCGTGTGTGTGTGTGTGTGTGTGTAAAAAGCCATTTAGAGGAACAAAAAAGAAACTGCTTTGCATATCTATGGATAGAAAAGTTTACAATCAGAGGACAGAGAAGATTATAAATAATTTTGATTACATAACATTAAAAATTGTTGCACAAATAAAATTAAATTAAAATGGAAATTTATCTGGGGGAAATCTTCGAACAAATTTCTCTAATAAAAGTTTAATTTCTAAGACGTATGAGGAATTTATTCAAATTTAAAGTTACATGAGTCATTCCCCAATAGGCAGTTTTCAACAGAAGAAATTTAATATCAACAACCATATAAAAATGCTCTAAATCACTAATAAAAATGCAAATTAAAATAACTCTGAGGTTCTACCTTACATCCATTAGACTGGCAAAATAAACAAACAAAAAAAAGAAAAATGAAAAATGTTACAGGGGTAACAGGAAATCAGCCACAGTAATGTACTGCTGATGAAGCTGCAAACTGGTCCAACCATTCTGGAAAGCAATTTGGAACTCTGCCCACAAAATCACTAACCCGTTGACCCAGAGATATCAATATTAGGCTTACATTACTAAAAGATGAAGGAAAGAAGAAAAGCACCCATACAAAGCTGATATAGTGCAGTATGTATCAGAAAAACATTGGCAGCAGATAGCCTCTGGTAGGAGATAACCTCAGGAAAAACCTGGGTTCAAGTCCCAGCTTGGACACATGCTTGCTGTCAGACCCAGGGAGAATTATTCAACCTCTCAGTGCCCAAGGCAACTCTCGAAGACTGTATACTGCATAACATTAGCCAATCAGGGGAATCACAGCTGACCAAAAACAAACAAATGCCAATGGACATAACCTGTTTATATTGAACTCAGGGTAAATATTTTAATTTTTTCAAAATTTCAAATACAGAGCTACAACTAAAGATACTACTGAAATTTCACATAAAATAGGAGAAAACTGGCACATAAATCATACAATTAGCCATTTCCTATTCAAAACTGCTAATATTTGGTGAAACAAAATGTCAGACTACAGTGAGATGCTATTTATGCAAAATGTTCTAAACTGGAAATAGAGTGGAAAGCTGCTTCTTGTTAATTTATAAAACATTTTTTCCAATCATGCCTCTTTATTGAGAGTACATATAAGAAAAAATACAAAAGGTCATAATGTGCTTTTCTGGGATTTACTATCTGAAAGTTCTTATTCTTCCACAGAAAGAAAGTTATGACCTTTGACATAGTATTATGGTGCCAAGGAAACTGCTCATAAATGTATGTCAGTAACAAAACAAAAATCAATAAATTAATTTAATTCAGTGAACTCTTACGTATTGAGACCCTGTGTTTTAAAGAGTTCAGTGCTCTTCCATTAAAAAATGAATAGTGTAGGTTTCTTGGGGGAAAAAAGCTGTTACCTTTATTTCACATTTTTTAAAAAGATACTTTTGCCATCAAATATGAAATATTAGTTCAGCATTTTATATTGTTTTAAAACTTATGGGAATTATATTATAAAGTCTTTCACTCAATATTGCCATTTAATTTACTTCTTGAAAGCAAACGTATATGTGTATGCATGTGTGTGTGTATATCTATCTATCTATCTATCTACATACATAAATTGAATCAACCTCTTCAAATTTCCCAGAGTAATACTAAATCTTAAAATTCTACAATTTAGTTGAGTTGTTTAATACAATTTTAGGCTTGAGTTGGGAGTACACATCACATCACATCACATTTTAATAATGGGAAAAAAACCAGGATTGCTTGACTGGACTGGGTGGAACCAGGACAGATTACCAGAATTTAGAAATGATCAATGAGAAATGGCTTATGAACTCTCCCTTATGCATGTCCAAAGCCTCCGGTACCTCAGCAGCTTGGCTTTTATACATTCTTATGATCAATAACATTTTCACTTAGCAGTCAAACTTCTATCCTATTAGAACTTAGGTAAGCTAGCTGTTTGATGATAGCGTGCGTTCAAAACTTTTCAATCATTGAAGGAACCGCTCCAATTTGTACTCCACTGGCATAGCCTTTGAGGAGACTAAGCACTTATGATGCCCGTAAGAAGTATTTACTCCTTAAACACAATATAAAACTTACTTCTTAAATCAGCCGCACTTTTGTGAGAATTTGTACCTTGGTTTTTCAAATCCCAGCAAGTCCTTTTATTTTAAACTTAGCTATTTGGGCAACCCAGCAGGTTAAGTGTTATGAGGCATTCTTTCTGTGTGGTAGAAGAAACCCTTTTATTTTTTACTTTGTTATCTTAGGAAGAACCTTAGAATGCTCTCTTCCTTTTGATTTCTTTTTCCTTCTTCTTAGCCTTAGTTCTTCCTCCCTCACAAAGTTCCCTGACCATTTTAATGTGCATAGGTGTCTTTTTCCCTCTAATTTACTCCTTTTATAGCTTTCATTTGGTGAACAATTCAACAAATAAGGCTTGATGACTAATGATTTATTTTTATCTGCCCTCTTTAATTAGACTTTCAATTCCTTGTGGTCAGAATCTTCTCATGGCCTATTTGTACTCTATTGTGCCTAGGACAGAGGTAAGCATATAGGCATTCAATAACTATATATTGGATTTGGAGGAGTGTACTTGATTTGTTTCATGTCATTCTCTAATAAAGATTCTTCATTTTGAGAAAAATGACCTCTAACTTTAAAAAAAAATCTCACTGCACAATAGGATTCTTTATTTAGTTGAGGGAAAATGTATGCTGGAATTAGAAAATGGAATTCTTTAAAAAGAAAGTAAAATATATAAACTATGTATGTTTTTCCTCCAATCAAACGTAAGTAGGAGTTGTTTCATTCATTGTATTTTTATCTTCATGCCTAGCACCTAGCAGGTGCTTAATAAATGCTTGTTAATTGATTATCAGGGAAGATAAAAACAGAAACAAATGTATTGGTAATCTAAAAAAATTCACCCTCCAGCCCTCCTTTACCTATACCAAAAAAAGAGAAATCATTCTCTTCGATTGACTTTTCCATTCCATCACCTTATCTGTGCTTTAGCTTTTTCATAAACAATAAATTTCAATGTGAGAAGTAAAACGTAATGTTTAGAGAGATGGTGTCAGTGTCAGGAAGTCACAGGCTTAAGCTCTGCCTCTGACAGACAGCAGTTGTACGACTATAGGCCAGTTAATCTCCCAGCACTTCCAGGAAACTCTTTAAGATTGTAAAGTATAGATCTTCATCCAACAGAGCGTCTACATCCAGGGTTCACATAAAATCACAAGTCTAGAGAAAAAGCAAACATACACACCAATCCCTTTTTCCCTAAAAGACTTAAATTTTGAAGCATATAAAGTGCTATGTTTATTATCAGAAAGTTCTGGGTTCATATTCTGTCTCTGATATTTACTTTTTCTGTTATCATCTATCATTTAGTTCAGCCCTCATTCTAGACTAGCCAATATTGTCCTCACTGGTTACCAATTCATCCTCCATATTGTTACCAAAATGGTCTTCCCAAATCACTGGTCTGACCATGTTACTCAATAAATGCCACTGACTCTTTTATTGCCTCTAGGATCAAATATAAACTTGTCTGTTTGACAAGCCCTTCACAAACTAGCTCTAGTTTAATTATACATTACTTCTCTTCATACACTCTATAGTTCAGCAAAACTGGGCTTCTTGCTGTGTCTCAAAAATGATGACCATATGAAAGGATAGGCCTTATCACTAATATTTAGAGAAAAATAATTAAGACAACTCTGAGGCTCCATCTCAAACCTATCAGATTGGCAAAGATGACAAAAAGTGTAAAATGACACTTGTTGGAGGAACCTCATGAAAACAAGCACAGAAATTCATTAACAGTTGTTAAAGCTGTGAACTGGTCCAAACAACTGAAAGCTATTGGAAATTAACTGTCAAACCCAAATCACATCCAGATCCTTTGATTCAGCAATACTACTACTAGGTGTATATTCCAAAGAAATTGTTAAAAATGAGGAAAAGGACTCAAATGTACAAAATCATAAAAATCATCCCTTTTGTAGTGACGAAAATTAGAGAAATGCTATTGATTGGAATTGGTTGAACAACAACAAAAAAGTAATGCATTTATTTTTTGGACATGGAAAATGAGTTAATTTGGTTTGCTTCATCATGCATATGTTACAAGGTTGCTCTTCCCCCTTTTCCAGTGGTGGGAAATGGGAAAGCTGATTTTTATTTATTGAAAAAATAAAATTTAATTTTAAAAAAAGGAATGATGAAAGGAACAGATCCAGAGAAACTTTGGAAAACTTCTATGAACTAATACAGAGTAAAGCAAGCAGAACCAGGAGGACAACTTTTAAAAACTTAAAAACTCTGATCAACACAAACTATGATCCCAGAGGACTAATGGTGAAGAACACATCCCATGAATTTACAGAGAGCTGATTAGGGTGGAGGTGCAGAATGAGATGTGTAAGTCTGGATAGATTCAGTGTGTGTATTTCTTTTGCTTTTCTGTACTGACTTGTTACAAAGGAGGGCATTTTGATGGCTGTTTTTTGAAAAGGGTGAAATTGGAAGGCATGGGGCTAATGATAATCAATAATGGCCCAAAAAATAAAATGGAGGGAATCTAAAAGCATATGATAAAAATAAGATTAAAAATCGAATAAATAATGGCTGACTTCTGCCAGACAATTTAAAATAATGAAAACAAAGGGGAAGGGAAGGAATACACATTATTGTAGTCAGAATAAAATTAAAATAAATACAAGTTAGCTATTTATGAAGCTGAACATATGAAACTAAATTTTCAGTCACCCCTCCCCCACCCATTTGAAAAAGTACTCTTTCTTCTATGGTAATTAGCCATTTAAAACCTAAAAATAAGCAACTAATGGTCGCACAAGTGATTAACTATGAATAGTAACATATCTAACTTTGGCTAGGAATAACAGATAAAAACCAGACTCATACATTTAAGCTGTTAGGGGAAGGGGATAGGGAGGGTGGTAGAGAAGAGGAAGGAAATGAGGAAAATGAGTACCCAGGTTCAAACCCCAGATCTTCCACTTAATAAACATGACTTTGTGCAGTTACTTCTCACCTCTCTGGGCTCAGCTTCATCATTTGCAAAATTAAGGGAAAGAGATGTCTCTAAAGTCCCTCCCAGGGTGCCTTAGATTGCCTCCTGTGCTTGTGGTTTGTCCTTCATTCTGGAAGAGGACCATGACACCAGGGAGGTAATGGCATGACTGGCAGTTGATTCTGATTTGAGTGAGGGAGGGCTGTGCAAAGGCACCAGCCTCACTTTTTCCTCCAGAACCATCTGGATCCAGTGGCCAGATATTGATTAGGATGACATGAGATGATGCAAGATACAATGGGAGACCTTGTCCTTTTGAAGCTAAGGTCTTTTTAAGTGCTCACTTTGAGTCACCAGGAGCGACTGAACAAAAATGCAGTAACTAAATGTAAGGGAATATTACCATGAGAAATGACCAAAGACACAATTTCAGAAAATTCTGGGAAGTATGAACTGATACAGAGGAAAGTGAGCAGAGCCAGGCGAACACTTATACAAGGACAACATCACTATCAAGAGAAACAACTTTGAAAGGTTTAAGATTCTGATCAAACTCTGAACAATGACCCGCCATGTCTCTAGAACAGTGTTGTTAATTTCAAAAAGAAACAGTAATTATAAAGATTCCTGCATACCACCACATAATTACTTAGAAAACCACACGTTTATATATTTCTTTGTAATTACATACCAACACATCAAAATCAGATAGGTACTACATTTTAATTTAGCTCAGGCATTACTTGGGAGGAGTGCCCCATGTTTGACACATCTGCTCTAGAGGACCCATGAGGGGGAATAGGTGATGGATTCAAAGTGCAGATACATACATACACATGTATGTGTACATACACACACATCTTCCAGTGGTGGAAGACAGCTGGGAGGGAGAGAAAATAGATTTTTGTTCACTGAAAAAATTTAATTAAAAAACTGATGAAACATTTAAAGAAACAGTCTATTACCTTCAAAGCTACAAGCATCTTCACTTCAGGAAATAAGGAGAGTTAAATGGATCCTACCAAAGGAAGAATGAATCACAGGTACTAGTGAATTAATTGGAAAGATTACTGTTAGGATTTGCCTAACAATTTATTATTTATAGTAAACACTACAAGTGTATATGGTCTGTTTCTATCTCTGTGGTAAAACAAATTATTTTTTAGAATACCCAGAAGCACTGGTTTCATTAACAACTATACTGGAGTTCAAAAACGAAAAAATAATAATGAAAAAGCTTATACTTTCCTGGGGATACAAATACAAAAGCAAAGACAGTTCTTTCCCTCAAAGGCCATTCATTCTAATAAGGGAAATGACCCCCCAATAGAGGAGTAAGTGGGCATGGAGAAATTCTGGTTTGGAAAGTTATGGGAATGGTAAATGAGACTGTGCAGTAGCAGACTGATACCTCCCATCCAGGAGTAGAACTGATTTGATTATAGAGCCAGACTATAGGGAATGGAAAGGGGAAAGAGTACACTCTGAGGATTGCAAGGAGATTGGTGGTGCTATGGATGTAATAGCTAGGCAGCAGGAAGTGAAGTAAAACACAGAGACACTTCCCAGAAAAGAGGTCCAGGAGGTATCTACAAGTGCCAAGCTATTAGATACACTCACTTCATGATGGCAGAACCATAGTATCCTAGAGGAAGTAGAAAACCTCTTTCCCCAAGAATTCAGGATATCTATCATTGTTCCAACATTTTAGAATGAAACAAATTTCTTTAGTAGTTTTAGAGACTAAGCTAAATGGCGCAAAGAAAGTTTTAAACTAAAGCTGAGCACCAATTATTATCTATCTTTTCTTGAATCTACAAATGCTTAAACCATTAACAACACAAATACATAGAAAGTTAAAACCTATCTGAAGTTAAAAAGATAAACATTTTAAACTCACAACACCTGTGTCAATGATAAGGATTTTAAAGGCTTATCAAAAGTGCATCGGAGGACCTGAGGTTCTAAATGTGTGTGTGTGTGTGTGTGTGTGTGTATGTGTGTATCTATAAAAGTCAGAGTACTGCTTAGCACTCACTAAATTTCTTCTACATAATGGATCCTTTATCTTGTGCAACATGTGTTTCAAACAGACATCAATTTGGCTTAAGTACCAGAGATGTTTATGTGAATAATTCAGCACAAATATTTTTACTGAACTCCTATCTATTCTCCTCTCCTCTCATTTACTGAAGTACGAATACTGAGTTTTGACCATGATTAAAAACAAGAGAACTTGCCCCCATTGTCTTGGAAGGAATAAATAGCCTTAAGATTATATAAAATACCCAGGACACTTTCAAGTCTCAATGAACTTTACATCCACTTTCTAAAAAAAATTTTTTTTCTGAATTTAACAAACATCATATAAAGTATGCATTTCCATATAGCTGGTAAAACAGAAAAGGGGTATTGTACCTGAAACTCCAAATCTTTATTTGCATAAGCTTATTAACAATAAATAGCTGAGACTGACATGCCTTTTTCAGGAAGTCTTCATTTTAAGCAGTCTTTAGGACCTCCTTAAAGATTTAAATGAATAATTGTTGCTGTTTTATGCACAATAAAATGCCTGAGCTGACACTGTTGATTACTTTTCATATAAATGGTGATAACTAACTTAGAATGAAAGTAATTAATCCCAATTAAGCTTCTGGGCCTTTGAATTTAAAAAAAATGCAAAAGATATTTCTACAAATATAGGTCCTATTTCTTCACTGAAACACCCTCCAGTTTAAATCCTGCTTAAATAATTTGTATTTTGCTATTTTTTTTAACGGCTCTACATTACATCAATAAACCCAGCTTTAAATTCAGAAGTAACAACAAATCCTGAGGCAAACAACTGCTGGAAATAACAGTCCTCTATTTTGAATAATCAGATCTGATTGACTAAAGGAGACCATACCAAATACTGCTATAAGAAGTTAGGAAAAAGAAAATAGAGGCACTATAACATAGTAAGTACAAGGGTTCCTAACCTTTTTTTTCCTCAACATAGACCCCTCTGCAGTCTAATGAAACCTGTGGCCCTCTTTTCAGAATAATATTTTTAAACATATGAGGTTGAATGCATAGGATTTACAAAGGAAATCAATTATACTGAAATAGGCATCAAAACACAATTTTTCGAAAAGTTCCCAAACCCCAGTTTAATAACTCCATAGCTAGAAGACTGAACTTAGGAGTCAGACCTACATTTAAAATCTACTTACTAACCATGTGACTGAAGGCAAGTCATTCACTCTCTCTGAGCCTTGGCAGTTTTGTCATTTGTAAAATGCAGATAAAAATAATGGCAAGAAGCTGAAAAGTGTGCTGGGACAATAAAAGAAGGTAATGTCTTCAAGGCACTTTGCAAACCTTAAAATACTACGTAAATCTCATCTAGTATTAAAATGAACACTTTCTATAGGTGACAAGGCAATGATAATCTCCTTCTGCAGTAGTCCCTGCTAGTAAGGCGGGGGAAGGGACAGAGATACTGGGAGTAAGAAAAACTTTGGCAGGCATTGTGGGAGACAATTCGATTCCTGCAGGGGAAAACTGATACTCTCTAGTGAACTACAAAAAGAATGAGTAGAACAATTACCCTGAATTTATCCGGGTCCAGATAAACCTTTTAAGCAGACATCCTGTAAAAGCCAAGTGTCACTTCAAAATGAAAGAGGAAAACGAGGAGCAAGAGTGGACTAACACATTGATTTAGCAATTTATAGTTTGAAAAGAAAATAATTTCTTCAAAAAGATGGATTTTCTTCAAATTCTATAAAGTGTCAAGCCTTAAAAAGCCAGAGTTCACGGCTTTTTTCCTTTTAAATATCACACACCTTGTCACAGTCCTGTTTTTAAAACCAAATACTTTTACTCTCCTTTTCCACTGATAAATACCACATTTCTTGTTATTCAGTCATTTTAGTCAGGTCTGACTCTTCATGACCCCATTTGGGGTTATCTTGGCAAAGATACTAGAGTGGTTTGCCATTTCATTCTCCAGCACATTTTACAGATGAGGAAACTGAGGTAAATAGTTAAGTGACTTGCCAAGGGTCATACAGCCAGTAAGTGTTTGAGGCTGTATTTCAACTCAAGTCTTCCTAACTCCAAGTCTAGCACTCTATTAAATACCACAAACACATTTACAAATACAGTGTATCTGCTTAAAGGAAGGTGCAAGCAGACACAAGAAGAATTTTGCAATCTATAGCATCTACAGACCTAAGAATCTCTCACAATTTTAACAATACAACAAAACCTTGTCTATTTTGGTGTAAGAAACTTCTCTCTTAAAACTTCTAAAATGTAGTATAAATAATCTATATTGGACTTAGAGTCAGGAAAGACCTGATTTTAAATATTACCTCTGACATTAGCTATATATCCTGAATTTCCTCATCTGTAAAATGGGTATAGAAATATCTTTGTACTCACTAATAACTTTCAAATTACAAAATGTAGAGTTCTTAGATGACCACAAACACTACATAAATGGTAGTTATTATTGTTTAACTCACAAAACATTTCAGTTTGCACTTATTTTCTTTCTCAATTTTCTAGTTTCAAAGCACATTTGAAAATCAATTTCCCATCCTGTTTTGTTGCAATTTATAATTTTCAATTAGTTTCCATCTTATTCCCATATTTCCAACAGACTTTTAAAAAGTCATCGCTAAAAATTGGCTTTATACTTCTCCATGCTGATTAGTGCAGCACCCACAAAATGTTTTATTTATTATTTTAAAAACCTTATTATAAGTATATGGTCACTAGAAAATGATCAAATTTCATCTCACCTTAAAAAAATCGGAATTAAAATGAAAAATTCTATATCCTTTTAAAGTATGAATGTCTACCCAATGCTTAAGTTTTTTTTAAGTGTTTTAAACAATACCAACAAATTTAACACACTCACTCCTCACTCCCCTTGCTACAAGAAGGCAGCTACCAACACAGAATCACAAAACATTATTTTCTGCCCAAGTGAATATAACCTTAAAAAAAGAAAAAAAAAACTAAGAAGAGCAAGCCTGCTTTGTGTCCTTTCTCCCTCAAACACAGGACTTCAATTTCCACCTTTTATGGAAAGGAAATAAACAATTAGCTGCCTAACCAATCACTACCTTACAGCTAGTTACAGACTATAGGACACAGTCTCTCCCTCTTTTCCTCTCTCTCTCTCTGTCTCTCTCATCCTTCATTTTTTCCTAATCTCCCTTATTTCAACCCAACTTTATTCAAAAGTTACTTTTTTTCCTTTGCTCTCACTTTTACAAAGAACATAATTTTATTTATTTCACTAATGAAACTGCAAAGATATAATCTAGCAGATGTTTCCCTACCATATTTAGGAAATCTAGGAGAAATTAAAAGTTAAACCCACACTTACATATGATACAGTCTTAGTACTCGAAAACAAATATCATATTGCCTGAAACATCAGTATTGATTTAGCTTTATAATAAACCATTTAATCCTTGCCTCATTTCTTTAACATTTTACTCCACATGTTGGCTCACAAAGAGCACTGCTGGAAAAGGAAAGCCCTCCCACAACTTTCCCTTCCCCCCTTCTGTTTTAGTTACATGAAAATATAAAACTATTATCAAAGAAAAGTTGTAGAGCTTTGTTTTTTTTTTAATTTAGCTAAATGTTACTTTAACCCTATAGTTTCCTCTAAAGAGGTGATCCATTAGAAAATCTAAGTTGGCCAAATTCTTTTGTGCATGGATGAACAACAGGAAAGCAAAGCCTTGGGGCCTTGGGGAGGAACCTTGTCCCGAAAGACCAGCTCTGATGTGCTCATGAGATAAGGCTCCATAGTGACACTTAAGGAAAGGCCTGTTCACATTTGAATTTCTGCATTCCACAAGAACAATTCATGGCAATCACTAACTTTGCAGAAGAGCTACATGAAAGCTTTGGCCAATGAATGAGGGTCATCTGCTCTTTATCACAAGGGTAAACCTCATCCTGGCCAGTTTCTAACCTTTTAACCCTGTGAATTCCTAATTTACACATGAATAATGGAATTCTTGCCTAGAGTGCAACTTTCAGCTTCCAGTTCCTAAGTTTAGAAACCAAGACCTGATCTCCTTGTATATTTAAAACCTTAAACTACTGCATAGATTAAAGTTTTAGGTTTCCAAATGCTGCACTCTTACACTTCTGAGGCAAAAGATAAGCCTTCTGGTGAAAGCTTTGACCAAGCAAAGAAAAAGCACATACTTGAATCCTGCTGCTATCAGTGACTACAGTAGAATTTGCTTTTTTTCTCAAAGAAAGAATGCCCACTTTATGCCTATTCTCTCCCTGTTTAATATGTATAACTTCTTTATCCAGGCAAGATAAAGTCATTAGGGTCCACAGCAACTGATATTGCTTCTAAATAGGATACCAAGACAACTCTGTTCATTCAAAATGGCAAGTTCAAAATAATATCCTAATTTTTATGACAATTTCACACGTCACACATGTCACATCTTAAATTTATAATCTTGTATAAATTTGTCAGATAATTTAGCTACTAGAATTAAGTAGCTTCAAAATTGAAATGGTGATACATTTTTAATATTCAAGAATGACATTCAATATTTTTAAAAAGCACTGATTTCGTTTTATCTTAGGTAACAAGAGTTTATGCTTAAAGACAAAATAGTACTCTCCATAACTTCCACTAGAATTTCTTAAAATACTTACAACTTAAAATAGCCATAATGCAATGTCTTCAAAAAATATTTAATTAGATTGATAATTTCTGAGTTTTCTAAAGATACTTAAGAATAGTAGTATGATAAACTACAAAATTTCCTATTTTGGAAACAATTCACATTTACACAACCCAGGAAGGTTATCATTATTCCCATCTGACAAGAGAAAATTGAAGTTCCCAAAAGGATGCTCCACCCACAGTCATATAGCAATTAAGTATCTTAAGTTAAATTCGAACCCAGGTGTAATACTCTTTCCACTACACAAGGCTGACTCTCTAACATTTGCAGCAGAAATCACATGCTGTAATTTTGTTACACTTCTTACGCAGCCCTCCAGATTAGAAATATCCATCACCAGTGAAATTTCAACTTCGTCTCAAAGACCATCACAATTCCACAAGACTTTTATGAAAGTTCTTTGAATCTGTCATCATGTTTGTGTAATCTGAAAATGCTTCAATGACATAAAAACTTGCATCAGAAAAAAAAAGGATTACTTTTTCTTGCAAGAAATTAAAGAAAGGTTCCACAACTCCCTCAAATTTAAAAAGTCACGGCCTTAGACACTAGGAACTATAGTGGTGATTTCATTGATAAAGGGAAATGGATTAAGAAACTCCCCCTACTAATACAGGTCTGACCTCTGTGATTTATATTCTTAGGGAGTTGACCACAGGACTGCCTGACTCTTAAGTCACGCTGACTCTTAATAGAACCTAAGAATTAGAGCAGCCAAGTGGTTCACTGGATAGAGCACTGGACCTGGAGTTAGGAGGGCTCAGCTTACTGAATTCAAATGTGGCATCAGACACTTACTAGCTGTGTGACTCTGAGCAAGTCACTTAACCCTGCTTGCTTCAGCTCCTCCTCTGTAAAATGAGCTGGAGAAGGAAATGACAAACCATTCCAGTGTCTCTGCCAAGGAAGCCACAAATGGAATCAAAAAGAGTCAGGCATGACTGAACAACAAAGCATTAAGACACTATCCTGAAAATGACAGAGCGTTTGAGGTCAGGAAAACCTACATTTGAATCCTACCACTGACATTTAACAGCTGTATGATCCTGGGAACAAGTCACTTAACTTCTCCGGCCTCAGTTTCCTTATTTCATAAGCTCTATAAAATGAAGATAATAAATAGTAGTTATCCATACGGGCTTGTGTGAGGATCAAATGGGATACTATATGTAAAGCACTCCACAAACCATTTAAGTGCTATATAAACGTGAGTTACTATTAGTTAAAAAAAACCAACTAGCGGACCAGGATCACCAAATAATTAGAGAAAAAAATGTATTAAGCAGAAATCCTCCGACTCTATTTTCTATTCTATTTTCATTCCTTTTTATAGGATACAGAATTAGAAAACTGAATTTTTGAGAAATAAAATGCAATCTTTAAATTAATACTCAATTTATAACTGCTTTATTAAAGCTAGGAAGAGGCCATATATTTCATTGACTGGAAGTCTTAGATAAGAAAACCCCCTCTACCAATGCAAACTATCATCCTTTCTATCATTCATAATCTTAAATAGGGGTTCTTAAATTGGGGTTGGTGAGTTTGTTTTTTTAAAAAATATTTTTAATATCTATATTCAATATAATTGCTTTCCTTTATAATACTATGTAGTTTATTTTATGCATTTAGAAGCATCATTAATCTGAGAACAGATTTATAGATTTCACCAGACAGCCAAAGATGTCCAAGGCAGAAACAAAAGTTAAGAATATAAGTCTTAGAGAATTGCCTAAACTCTATGCAATTGTTCTAGGGCCTAGGCCCTGGAGAACGAGAGGTTAAGTGACTTTTCCAGGGTCATGAAGGCAGTATGTATTAGAGGCCATACCTGAAACCAAATCTCCCTGGCTTCTCTACTAAAATGCTGCCTCTCTGAATGTACTATATAATTATATATGAACTTCTCTACAGATGTATTCTATAACTACACAAGGTATAACAATGGAACTTTATAATAGCTACAATTATAGCCATTAGTTTACCAAATTCCAACTTCAGAGAACTAGAATTAGATATGTTCATGGAAAATTCATGTCATTAGGAACATACTTCTGCCACTGATATTACAAGAATTCAATTTTCTTATGCAGGTACACTGCCTTTTAAATGACCAAACGAAGTTACAAAGACTGCATGCTTACTATCCTTTTAAGAAAATATGAGGACTTTTAAAAGTTCTGAATTATATACGCTGTTATAAAGGAATGCTGACTTGCTTACAGATAAATAGATATAACTTCGAAACTTGAATACTCAGATCTGGAAAGGCCTTAGTGAGTTTTTTAAGGAATCTCAGGTCCAAGTTTTAGCGTGTGTCTCTACATACTCACCGTTAGCAAATAAAACACAAGTCTAAATTTATAAATGATGGATATGATACAATTAAGAAAAAGGAAATTTAGAATGCAAACATAATGACAATTTTTAAAAAGTGAGTCAATTTGGCTTCTGCCCATTTGATGTAATATAATATAATTATAATCTCTTTCCCTCTCAGCAGGAAAATAACAATGTTACTGATCCTCTCTTTAGAATAAGGAGCAACATGGGTGATCCATAGGCAGACATCACAGAAAATAACTGAGGCATCGAAAAGATGAATGGGGCAAAATGCAAAGATTTTTCACTTTAAACATCACCTACAAAAGCAGAAGTATAAGAGATAGCTGTTACACTTGTGAATAGAAGAACGTAATCATCAATTTCTAACTAAAGAGTTTCCAGATTTACTTCTGTCAAGCTGACCAAGCTCCCCAACTACTTGAAAACATTCTGACAGCTAGAAGCACTATAAAGCTGATACCAAATAAATTTTACATATTTTAGTCTCCAGATACAGAATAAAGTTGAAATTTTCATTTACGTTTGGTTAGCAATTTCTTTTTGTCTTCAAAACCATCATGAAAAAGGACAAGTTGTTATTGGCAGGATTTTATCCCATCCATACATGCAAAACAAGGTGATGATAAAACAGACTTACTTGCTAACGTCAGATGAGCTTTTTGGCTCAAAATGGCCCCATATTTGTTCAGAGCCAAACATTGGTAAAATCCTTCATCAGATGGTTCTTCTTCTTTGCCTTCTACCTCACTGATGTATAGAGAGCCATTAGATAAAGCATGGATCCGTTTATTTTCAGAAACTTTGGCTCCGTTTTTTAGCCATGTGATCTTAATAGGAAGTTCTCCATGTGCCTGGCAATCCAAAACCACTGGGTCCTTTCTTGTGACAGTTACATCCTGTGGCTCTTTTATAAAGAACAATTCACTAAAGCACTGTACTTCTGAAAGGAAAAACAGGGAGGCATACCAAGAATTATAGGTATAAAATCGATTATCACATTTTTGAGACTACAAAGAACATAAGGTAAAGTTATGTTAAACACATCATGTTTTGACTTTGTCGACTTTGTCATGGTCAGATCCACAGATCCACCAATATTTTGCACGATGAAATGGTTGATGAATCTACTTAAAGAATTAGCAAAAGATAATTAAGTCAGGTTGTTGTTTTTTTCATATTCTGCTCTTATTCATTAACTTAGGCAAAATGGTAATAACTTCAGTTCTCACTAAAACAATCCTATTCTGTCTTTTGCATGCATCAGGAAAACCACTGAGCACAAGCTGTTTGCTACTTTTACAAGCTTGTCAAAAAAGATCTTGAACAGGGTAAGTCGTAAAAGTCTAATTTTACAAGAAATCATTAGCAAAATCCCAACTCTGTGAACAAGCAAGTTTATTTCCTCACCCCTTGAAGTGTTTTGGAACCCTCTCTGCACTTATTCCTTTGGAAAGAAATTTTATCTTTTGTAACAAATATTAGTCCTTTTCTATCAACAACTTCCAATCTTCTGCAAAGAAGACAAATTTCTGAGTCCAGCCTAGGATGAACAATGGACTTTCAAATTAGATAACTTTTGTTTCTATCAAGCCAGTAAGGCATAGAATTAGAAAACCTTTATTTCAACTTTTTCAAATTGATAAGGTTTTTTTTTTAAAGTGTAACTAATTGGTCCTTACAAGTTAATGGGTATAGGAGATTGCTTGATCAACCAATAAACACTTTATCAAATGAGGAAAGATTTTATCCTAAAAATATAAAACCATGGTCCTTCTCCATTTCCTCCCTCCCCATCAGAATTAAGAGTCTGATACCCAAGTAACTTGCTATAACCTCCTTTATCTAACTAACCCTTCAGGGTTCCTTGGTAGGGAATAGTTTTAAGTTAAGACATCTGGAATTTAAAAAAAAAAAACAAAAAAACTTTTTTTTTTTTTTTTTTACTCCAATCCCTGCAATGTGCTACATGTCTTGGACCCATGGTCACATTGGCAGGAACTCCTCACTATTGATTTCTTAGTTTCTCATCAATACCTTAAATGCAACTCAGGATCGCAAGCAAAGGAGCCCTACTTCATTTAATGTATTCCAACTACATCTTTATGAGTCCTAATAACGCCGTGCTTTGCAGACGACTCCGGAAGGCTTTTATTTTGTTCCCGATCATAATCTGACTTTTCCAATATTGCACTCTGAAAATAAACAAATTAACTACACTGATCCCCCCCGCCCCTGTCCCCATCCCTGGAAGCTTACAACACAGAAGCAAGCAGAGAAACATCCCTCAGCCAAGTTAAAGCTCCCAGAACACACATCAGTCTCTTAATACACTATTCCTTCCAAACACCTGAGGAATGAAAGTGGTTTAGACAAGCTACAAAGGTCCGAAACGGCAGCTGGCACTGCACCCCCTCTGCCCATCCTCACGCCCAGCGAAAACTGGCAAGAAGCAAAGCCCATCTCTGCTGCGCCCACCTCCTCCTCAGTGCCCGGGGTGGCGAAGGTGGCAGAGGAAAGTGGGGTTCTAGATGTGCCTCCTCCTCAGTGCCCGGGGTGGCGAAGGTGGCAGAGGAAAGTGGGGTTCTAGATGTGCCTCCTCCTCAGTGCCCGGGGTGGCGAAGGTGGCAGAGGAAAGTGGGGTTCTAGATGTGCCTCCTCCTCAGTGCCCGGGGTGGCGAAGGTGGCAGAGGAAAGTGGGGTTCTAGATGTGCCTCCTCCTCAGTGCCCGGGGTGGCGAAGGTGGCAGAGGAAAGTGGGGTTCTAGATGTGCCTCCTCCTCAGTGCCCGGGGTGGCGAAGGTGGCAGAGAAAAATGGGGTTCTAGATGTGCCTCCACCTCTCCCTCTCGGGTTCCGGGAGGCCCCCAGGTCCACGCGGTGCCGAGCCTCGCGGGGCGCCCCCTAGACGACACCACGGCCACCGGGAAACAATATAAATAAAGCCACGTGCGGCCGTGGCCGCAGCTCCGGCGAGGGGAGTCCGGCGGGCTGGCCCGGGAGGCGGGGAGAGGGGCCGGAGTCCGGACAATGGACGAAGGAAGGCATGGCAGGGGTGCGAGTGGACAGTGGCCACCGCAGCGCGGTCGCCGAGTCGGCGGCAGGAGGCTTCCCCGCCTTCACACGGGGCAACCTCGATAACTTCTGCACCCCTCGCCTTCCCAGGACTCCGGACCTCCGGGGCGGTGCTGGCTGGGGGTCACCCAGCCTGACTCCCCAACACACACAGACCCCTCTCCTCCAGCCTCACGGGCGCCCCCTCCTCAAAACCCCGCATCCTTCCCTGCATCCCCTCCCGAAAATGAGGCACCCACCTGGGCCGGAGATGAGGAGGAGCAGGACGCCCCAGAGCAGCATCTCCGGTGGCCGCAGCCCGGCCGGAGGTCTAGGAGAAGGCGCCATTCAGAGGGGCTACCCCAGCATGTTCCCCTCAGGCTTCCCCTGGCTGGCTCGGGGCTCCCCAGCCTGCCCCAGCCTCCCCGTTCCGCCTCGAGGGCCGGGGGCGGCGTGGGGACAAAGCAGCCCGGGCTCCCTGCGGCGGCTCCAGGCAGCGCAGAGCGGGGCCGGGCAGAGCGGGGCCGGGCAGAGCGGGGCCGGGCTGAGCGGGGCCGGGCTGAGCGGGGCCGGGCAGAGCGGCGCCGGGCTGAGCGGGGCCGGACTGCGGCGGAGCCCGGGCTGGGGCTGCGCTCCTGGGCCGGGTGGCCGGGCCCCAGCGCACCGACCCACGTTCTAAAGGAGGAGCGAAGTCGGAGCCCGGCTAGGGGCGGGCTATGAAAGCGGCGGCGCCAGGGCGGAGGCGGGATGGACCAGAGCTGCTTCCCTCCCTCCCGGTGTCCACCGCTAGCCTCGGACTACTTTGTGCATCTGGCCCCTGGTGACCGGCAGGCCGGAGGGCCGGCCGGGCGGAAGGAGACGCTGGAAGGAGCGGAGGGGCGGCCAAATGGGGGGAGGGGAGGGTCGCGGCATGGGGCTGGGGGTGGTCTCGGCTGGACAATGCACCTGGGGGTCAGGCGGCCGGGCGAGGTGTCTCTGCCCCACGGCCCGCCCCCTCCGCTTCTGCCGCGGCTCTCTCCGAGGGGGTGGGGACAGTGGTAGAAAAGGAGGAAGGGGCCCCCTCTCTGGCCAGCTTGCGCTGGAGGTCGGAAAGGGGGCGGAGGGGCTCGGGGGAGGGAGGCACGGTGATGAAAGATGTGGTGAGGCCGGAGACGACTTCTCTCCCTCCTCCCCAGCCCATCCCTCTGGTCCTTCCCCCTCCTCCTTCCCCTCGCCCGCAGCCTGGGGCCGGTGGAGGGAAATCTGAGGAGGAATGGGAAAGAGTGACCGCTCTCCCCTTCAGGGATTGGTCAGCAATGCGGGACTCATCTTCGGGTGTCCAGCCCCCCAGGCCAGATGTGGGAGAACCCCTCACTTTCCAGAGGATGGTTTTGCTGCTTAGGGGGGTAGTGAGTTAGTCGAGTTCTCTTAAAGTCTGTGAAATACTTTCACACAAACACGGGTATTGTCTATAAAATTTTAGGTTTGCTGAGGAGCTTTGCAGATTCCCCAAAGCTTGCCCCGGAATCCACCTTACTGTCCCAGAGGAAAGGATGAAAATTCAGTTCAATTCCACAGTCACTTATTAAGTGTCCATTATGTGGCAGGCACCGTGCTAGGTGATGAGAACATACAGATAAAGGCTAAGCAAATATTGGGGACCTACAGTTAACAGTTAACTTTTCCATGAGTATAATCTTCAACGACTGTCTGTGTAAGGCCATAAGAAAGAAATGGCATTTACCGAGTTTCTTTTATTGTAGTCAAATTGCAAAGTCTTAACCTAAAAAAAAACCAAACTGTGGTGAATTATGGGTGACACTGGCATAAGGCCTCAAGGGTTACCCACCTTTAAAGAATTCTGGAGACAGAAATTGAACATTTGTCACAGTAGCTCCAAATAGCAAAGCCATAGCATACTCAAAAAATGTCCTTATGTGGAGAAAAAATCAAGCCAGCCTCAGTAAATGTTAATAGAGAATTGTCAGTACTGTCTTTTCCATATCTTAGTTACCAAACAAAAATAGTGTAATATAATAACATCTAATCTGATAGATGCATGGAAGAAGTTTGCGATTCCTTTTAAATCATATCCATTACATATCCTTGCAAGGGGGAGATTACTTTTATTTGTAATGTGTGTGCACAGGCATTGTGTAGGGGCACCTCTCAGTAGGGAGACACTGCTTGGAAACTTAACAATGTTAAGCAATCTTTTATGCTACTTTAATTTTAGATTCAGACAAAACAATTTTATTCTTTTCCAGATAACCAAAATTTTGCTTTTACTTCAGCTGGATTTTAGTTATTGCTAGGCATCTCAGTGTAAAGTGCAAATATTAGCACTATAGATGTTAAAAAAATAAACAGTTGCAAAAACGATTTAAACTCTAATAACTAAAATGCATAAGAAATAATGTTAGGTTTTATTCTGATTGCAGTTGAATTCCACATTTTTCATTGTGTGACTTCCCACCCCCCCATCCCCTTTCACTTGACCTTAAGTGCTCATATCTCCTGGATAAGAATTGCTAATAAGATGCTTTTATGTTCCCTTTCTTGAATAAATCAGAAGAATAAAGCCTGGGGGAGGGGAGAACCAAAAGAAGAGGGAAGAACATTTTTTTTCACTGCCACTTTGCTTAGCTGTTTCTTCAAGGTTTCAATTAATCACAGAAGTCTTAGATTCTTAAAGGGTGGGCTATGGGTAAGAGGAATCAATCTATTAAATATGTCTATATGGTATAACTGAAGTATTTCTGGTTTTAAAAAACAAATATAGCAGCTTTTTTATTCATATCCAAATAAGTATGATCCCTTTTCAAAACAGTAACCCTTGGAAGGTTATTATACATATATTTCAGTGAAGCTACCGTTACTTAAAATATTTTTGGAATCTTTCAGAATTGCTTTGCATGTACATGTTTTAGAATTTCTTCAATAATGGTCAATCTTTTTCCTTTGAGGAGTGGATTTGATTTTTAGAAAGAGCTGGAAAGAATTTGGAGCCAACTCTAATGAATTAGTTGGTGGTCAATCTGGGTGGTATTGGGATGGTTAACATTTATTAAGCACCTACTATATGCCAGAAACTACAAAGTGCTAGGGGCAAAAGACAGACCCTGGCCTCAAGGAACTTACAGTCTAATGGAAAGAACAACCACCACCAAAACTGAATGCTAATTATACTGACCACAAAGTTTGTACCTGGAAAAAAAGGAATATATGTATACATATACATATATATATACATACATACATATATATACACATACATTTATATGTGTATATATATTATATATGTATGTGTGTGTGTAAATATGTGTATATTATATATGTGTATATATATACATATACATGTACACACACGCACACACATAGACACACATCCCTTTCTTTGCAAAGATAGGAAACTATGGATGCAAAATATTGCCTGTTATTGTCAGACTTGATTGATGTGTTGCTTTTACTGAGCTACTCTTTTTAAATTTTTATTTGTTGTTCTCACAAGAGATGGTTACTTAGAGAATTAAAGGAGACAAACATTTTCAGGTATAAATGTAATGTTAAAAATTAATAAAACAAGAAGACCCATTTTTAAACAAAGAAGGGACAGAAGCAATTACAAAAGATAAAATATATAACTGATTACACGAAACTTAGAAAACTTCTGCAAAAACAAAATGCATCTAGGATAAGAAGGGAAGTGGTTCCTATCAGATTGACTAATATGACAGAAAAGGAAAATTTAAAGTGTTGGAAGGGATGCAGGAAAATTGGGACACTAATGCACAGCTGATGGAGTTGTGAACTGATCCAACCATTCTGGAGAGCAATTTCAAACTATGCCCAAAGGGTAGTCAAACTTATACCCTTTGATCTAGCAATACCACTGCTAGAAGGGGCAACTAGGTGGTGCAGTGGATAGAGTACCAGTGCAGGAATCAGGAGGACCTGAGTTCAAATGTCACCTCAGACACTTGACACTCGCTAGCTGTGTGACCTTGGGCAAGTCACTTAATCCCAATTGCCTCATCCTGGGTCATCTCCAGTCATCCTGATGAATATCTGGTCACTGGATTCAGATGGCTCTGGAGGAGAAGTGAGGCTGGTGACCTGCACAGTCCTCCCTCACTCAAAACAAAGTCAAGTGCAAGTCATGTCATTATTTCTCTGATGGCATGGTCTTCTTCTTCAGCGAAGGATGAACACACCACTACTAAGTCTGTATCTCAAAGAGATCGTTAAAAAGGGACAAAGACCTACATGTACAAAAAAATTTGTAGCAGCCCTTTTTGTATTGGCAAAGAATTGGAAACTAAGGGATGCCCTTCAACTGGGGAATGGTTGATTAAGTAAGAAAAGACGAGCAGGCACATCTCAGAAAAACTTGGAAAGGCTCACACAAAGTGATGCAAAATGAAGTGAGCAAACCATATTGTACATAATGATAGCAACATTATACAATGATCAACTATGATTGACTTAGCTCTATTTAGTAATACAGTGATCGAAGATAATTGTAAAAGAATCATGATTGAAAATTCTGTCCACATCCAAAGAAAGAACTGATGGAATCTGAATGCAGATCAAAGCAGATTATTGGGGGGAAATTATGGAAATGTAAGAAAATAAATGAGATCAATAAAACTTATTTAAAAACAAAAAGGATCATTTTATTTTTTTAATCAACAAAACATTTTTTAAAAAAGTATAACTGACTATAAAGGAATGATATTCATTTCCTTGATTTGTAACCTGTCTCTGACAGCAGTTCCAAGGAAATAAAGAATGTTTTGTATGATGATAAAATCATTGAAATAACTACGTATCCTTCCAGAGTACTATGAAAAACACTATTCATTTTGGATACAAGTTCCTTCCTAATTGTACTTTCTAACATACTAAACTTTTATATTCAGAAAAAAAAATGTTTCTAATATGGAAAGAGTAGGACAGACAGAAGGAAGAGAGAATTGAAGCCAAAGACAGATAAAGAGGCCATGTGACCACTTAGAATAGATGAAGTCTTTAAAACTAAATGACATATTCTGGGATAGTGAAGGAACTTTCTGATATGATCATCTTTGAGGCATCAAGGAGAAACTGGAAGGGTGCCAGAAGATTAGAAATGGACCAATGTTTCAGATTTTCAAGAAGGGGTAAAAAGTGATTTCTGAAAACTACTCACAAGTGGACTTGATGTCAATCCATGGCAAATCATACAACAAAGTATTAAATAGATAACATAGAGTTCTTAGAAAGGAAGCACTAAGAATTAGCATGGTTTTTCCAAGAACAAATTAGACCAAAACCTCATTTCCCTTTTGCATCATTATTGAGATAACAAGTCAAAAGCATTTTCTTCAAGGGCAGAAACTGTTTGGCTTTTTGACTTTATAACCCCAGCAACTAGCACCGTGTACCATGCTTTGCCAATGGCAATCGCTTTATAAATATTTGTTGAATAGTGTATTTTTTTCCAGAAGAAAATTGGCAAAGTTTCCTATGACATTCCATTGACACAATGAAGAAATATGATTGATACATCTTTCATGTCATTGTCCCTGATCCTGATTTCTTCAACTTTTTTTTTTTTATCAAGGATTTCAATGACATAAGAGGCTAGATGACCACCTGTTCAGGATATAGCAGAAAAGATTTCTGCATTGGATTGGAGGTTGGCCTGTCTGACCTTTAGGCTAGCTTCAAAGGATTATTCAATTTTAAAATTACTTATCTGGGAGAAAAAGTTAATATATTGGAGTACATAGGATTCAAAAAGACTTCAGAAGGCTAAAGTGATGGGTCAAAACTAACAAGACAAAATTTAATAGTGATAAATGTTAAGGCCTGCATTTAGGTTCAAAAAATCAATGTGCAAGTTCAGGATGGAGGAAAATCTGCCTTAACGGTAATTCATATAAAAAAGAATTAGGGGTTTCAGTTCACTGAAAGTTCAATATAAGTCAATACTATAATATGCCTGCCAATAAAAGCTAATGCAATCTTCACTGCATTAAGAGAAGCCTGGTATCTGGGATAAAATAATCAGAAGTCTCACTATGCCATGATTGTGAAAGATCTGGATCCTAAGTCATGTAAGAATCAATAGAATGAGTGAGGGAAATTTTGCCTAGAAAAAAAGACTTAGAAGGGGAGAAGAAAAGGAGATGGAGGATTGTCAATGTTCAAAAAGTGGAATTATTCTGTGTAATTCCAACCAACAGAATTCTTGTTAATGAATGCTATTTCTACTCCCAGAGCATTTCTTGCATTTGTTCCCTTATCTCTCCTCACAAGGCCACTTCCCTAGCTCAAGTCTTGGCTTTCTTTCTAATTGTTCCCTCAGCCTCAGATCTCTCAATTCTCCAATCTGTATACTCTGTACAGCTCCCAAAGTGCTATTACTACAGTGTTAGCCTGGCCCCATCACTCCATTAATCAGTTAAAACCCAATGGCTTCACCTGCCCTGTATGATAAAATATAAATTCCTCTCTTTTTCAGTTAAGGCCTTTCACAACCTGGCCCTAACTTATGTTTCCTCATTTATTACTCCCTTTCCCTTGCTCTAAAGTCCGGAAAAAAAGGTATTTTTACTGTTATTCTCCTAAAACATCCATCTCCCATCTCCTTGTCACTGCATAGGCTGTTACCTCCTCACTTCACTTCAGAAAATTCTATACTTCCTTCAAGTCTCAACTCAAGCACCATATTCTATAGGATCTCATTCCTGATCCTTGATCCCTGCTAGTGCTCCCCTCCCTAATTACCTTACAGTTATTTCGCATATATTTATTCCATATATACTCTTCCCATTACACACAAACACACACGCACACACACACAATGTCTCACCCAATAAAATAAGCACTTTGAAAATAGGGATATTTATCATTTTTGGCTCTGTATCCCTAGCATCTAACACAGTGCCTAATTTATAGGGCATAAGAATAGGGATTGTTCCTGTGATTTCTTTGATGTAAGTCACTTCCATGTGATGAAATTCCCTCCACCAATGCAGGTCAGTGCCTTTCTTATAACTTATACTTTTAGTTGTCTAGACAGTGAGAAGGTGACTTGCCAAGGGTCACAGCCAGTATATGTCAGAAGAAGTACTTGAATTTTCTAGTTTTGAAGCTACCTCTCTAACTGCTACTCCATGCTTTCCTATTAAGCACATAGTATATACTTAATAGTACTTAATAAATGACTCTTGATTGGGTGTAAGTACCATATTACTAATCAATTGCAAAGGAAAAGAGTCATAAAGGATTCAGCAGAAAAATGTATCATTGGGAAAGGTATGATGACCATGAGCTAGAGAAAGAAATAGTTGATAGATAGTCATGCATTCTATTGGCATCCAGATGGTGTCAAGAAATCTAAGGAAGGTGCCTAGCACATTGAGTGGACAACCTATGGAAATTTTATAGGACAATATGAGCAAATATTAAATAGGATGAAATGTCATGATTACTTTAGATCTGCACCAGTAGATGGAGTAACCAATGAGAGCACTGATCTATCAAAATATCAAAGAGCTGGGGAGGAAGAAACGCAAATGATAGTAAGTTGAGGTGAAAGAAGCTAGCCCACAATGTATTGTGCCAGATGTTGTACAAATTGAACTGGTGAACTATGATTTTAATTTGATGTGAAGATACCTAATTTTATTTGTGAAAAGTTTAAGGAGATTACAAAATTCTTATGTTTTTAATATGATTCTTTAAACTTTGCATCATCGTCATACAATTCCTGGACTCTCCCTTGGGAATAAAGAACAGAAGAAGATGAGAAATATACAGAAATTTGTAGCCATTAAAGGCGCTACCTTTTTACTAGGTAGAGGCAATGTTATATGGTGGAAAGAGTACTAGATTTGGTATAAGAAGAGAACTGGATTCACATTATTCCTCTGATACTATTTGTGTGACCATAGACAACTTATTCAACCTCTCTGGGCATAAAATGGATATGCATAAAATGGGCATAATTATATTTGCACTATTTCTTTCACAAATCTTTGAGGAAATCAATTTGCTAACCTTAAAGCATTTTATAAATATGTATGACTGTACAATTGTTCAAAAACTGCAGATACTGGTTTTTCATTAAATTTATTAAGGAAGGACAGTGGTTACCTTATATTGAAACATAACTGTACACCAAAAATCGTGACATAACAAGGCTATTTTCTTGTCTGCCATTTCTAAAGACAGTATAAATTCAAGAAACAAATAATGGCAGTGTTTTAATTTAATCATTAAATTCTGAGATAATTAACACTGTGTTGTAACAGGGTAGGACACATTTTGTTTCTCACATGCATTAAAGTATTTAACAAAAAATCATTAACATTCTTCTATATGTATATTCATTAACAATTGGAGACATTTGGGACATTTTAAGCTTTGCTTTAAAATTTTCCTTATGCTTGATGCCAAACTGGTAATCATATTCCCATTCATACCAGGGGCCTCATTTCCTAGTAACTAACTGAAACAGTACGATGTATACTTGCCTTCAGTTCAAAGACCTCACACTGGTGAAGGAGTGTTAATTTCTTCAAAGGCTTCACAGTTGGCCTCTTCACAGCAGCTCAGATTGCAGTGATTCCTTTTCCACGTCCTGGAGCTTCTGTCCACTTTATCATACTAAATGTAGGGACAGTGGGAGTGGCTTATTTCTCTTCTTTTTCTGCTTCATCTCTCTCTCCTTCTTCTTGCTTTGTGTTCTATTCTACTTGTTAATATTTTAATGTAAGTTAAAGAGATGTCTCTGGAAAGCTCATTTTTTATATTATTTGTAAGGTATTTTCTTTAGTTAGAATGTTTATCTTTTATTTCACTGAAGATGGTTAGCATTTTTACTTCAAAAGATAATTTGAAGGAGTCCAATACATGATTGAGTTAATTAAGAAAAATAAAAGTTGTTCATTGGGCATACTGCCCCCTTAACCTCTGTGGAAAGGTTCTGTTCACTTCAAGTTAAATGTGGGAATTGGACAAAGCATAAAAGTAATCTCAGAAGTACTTTTATAGTCAGTTTGATTTCTCTAAGGATCATATTTGATCCAGGGCTATCCTGGAGGTTTAGGTTCATTCAGGTTCAGCCCTAACATGTCTGGGACTATTCTGGTCCCATCGTAGGGTAAATACAAATATTTGAGTTGCCCTACAATTGACCCATTCTCCCCAGGGTACATCAGGTCTTCTAGGCTGTTCATACCTGAGCAAACCCTGAGTTCACTTCCCCCCATGCACACATAATTCAACAAGAATATGTTAAATCAATCAACAAGTATTTGCTGAGTTCCCACTATGTGTTTTGCCCCTTTTAAAGTGCTGTGGGTTTATCAGAGACATATGAAAAGGGATCTTTGCACTAAAGCAGTTTATAGTCTAGTTGGGAAGACATGACTAATAGTAAGCAAAAGTACAGTAAATAATATAGCAAATACATAGCCAGCCCTCAGCTTATAAGCAAGTTATGTTCCAAAAGTCCATTTGTAAGTAATTTATTTGATATTTAGATTGCTTTTTCCATAAAACAACTTTGCAAAAATTGTTTACTTTTCCAGAATAACCCACAAAAACTACTTAACTCAGGAATCTGATCTTCATTCTACCTGATTCTAAACAACTAAATGAACAATTTTTAGGACTTTTATAAGTTGATGAAGAACGAAATGAGCACAACCAGGAGGACAACACTGTAAAAACAATTTTGAAAGCTGTATAAATTATGATCAATATTATGCCCACTTATAATTCTAAAGGACTAATGATTAAACATGTTATCCATTACAGAAAAATGATTGATTTAGGGTACAGAGAGATAGATAGATAGACAGCTAGATAGAGAAAGAAATATAGATAGATAAAGAGATAGGTAGATTGAGAGCCATTGAGTTTTTGCTTGATTATGCATATTTGTTCCAAGAAATATGGTTTTCTTTTCTCTTTTCTCAAAAAGAAAATAAATTCTTGTTAATTTTTTTAAAAAATGAAGTGGGGAGCTATAGATACAAAATGTTGCAATCACTGTCAAATGAAGCCACTATATTACTAGTCTTACTTAGCTATTTTCCTTTGTTATGAGACTTCTCCTGAAGTGGGAGTAATCGATAAATGTTTGCAAAATAAAAACAAAACACATAAATGAATGTTTGTTTAAAGGAGGAAATATGGAGAAAAGGGACCTTATCTAGTATAATATCCCTGCGCATAAGCCCAGGATAGCTAGAGGTCTTCCTCATCTTCAGTATAGCTATAAGGCATCACCACTAACTCTACAAACCTCAACCCATTAGCCATGCTACCCAGGACTATGTCATTCTACTTGCCATTCTACTACCCATGGTCTGGTCCTGGGGCCCTCTTTTTCAGCATCCTCCCAGTTCCTACAATCAAGGACACCAGCAACAGCAGTAGCAAAATCAGCCTCAGAACATCACCATGCTCTCAAATATGTGTCTGTTTTCTGACTGTACAGAGAATTCTCCTGTAGTATTTATCTTCACATAACTGAGTATTCACATCTCATCTAGGGGACTACCCCTATAAATAGATGCTCAATTGTATGGTATTCATTCAAATTTGACAAGTATTTATCAGCATAAACTACAAATGCTAATACAGTTTTAGAGAAGGGGAAGATAAGTGAGGAGTAATCTGTGAATGCTTCACAGAGAATCTTGGACTTGAACTCCTCCTAAGAACATGTAGAATTTGTATTAAAGGATAGAAAATGAGAGCACATCCCATGGGGAATGTTCCATATTAGAGGAATATGTTTGAATGCAAGGATGAGAACCTGATAAGCTAGGCAGTATAGGGGATAATAAAGGAACATATGGCATAGTTCCTGACCTTAAGGAATTGATAATACAATGGAGAAAATAAGACTGAAGCATACAAAATTATTAGAGCACAATATAAGGAAGAACATCAAATTGTTCAATATAATAGGACAATGAAAAAGGAGAATGGGAGGATATGGGAGATAAGGATAAGGAAATGGGAGAGATAGAACATGGTACTGAAATGAATGCTGGTCAGATTCTAATTAGGGTTTGCCACCTCTGTGGCATAGAAAAAAAGGTAGCCCAGTCAAAATGGTATCTTTTATTTCTCAGGTGAAAATAATAAAGTAGTTAATAAGAAACAATGTTTACAACCTCATCTATTTGCTACTACGCAGAATGTGAAATATTAATAAATACAATATCAATTTCACTCAGACTGGGCACACTTGTCCTCATGACAGATATTCAGAAAAATATATACCTCTATTAAAATGGTGAATTTGCATGGAAATATAGCGAAGATCATTTGAATTAAGAGAAAAGGAAAGATATAGACAGGATGGCATAGTGGAGAATTAGACTGAATGGTCTGTAATATCCTTTCTAAATCTAAATACTCTGATCCTAGAATGATATTGTCATGGGAAGATATTATAGACTGTCTAGCCCAATTGGAGATATAATTGATTCCTTGTTAAAACGAATTATACTATATGCATTTAAGCAAACTATAGCAATGAGAGGAAACTTTGACCATCCTGATACCTATTGGAAGTTTCATTCTGATGGTGAGAAAAAAAAATCTGAGAATTTTTTGGCTTATAAGACTTTATCAGAAGATGGAGTAAGTTAGAAGGGCAAATTCTATTCTCTACTTAATTATAACTAAGTAAGAAACATTATTTAGTGATGTGATAGTGATAGGAAGTGTGTAGAAAAGTTATTCTGTCATCCTGAAGTTCATAGATGGACAAACAACTTATAATTTAGAAAAGTTGGTTTTTTACAGTTCAGAAAATACAAAGACCCCATGGTTAGAAACTTCAAGCCCATATGGTTTCCTTTAAAAAAATACATTTTATTAGTGCCTTTTGTTTTTACTTCACAGTCATTTCCACACACCCTGAATGAATGCTCCCTGGTGACAAAGAAAAACAATTAGTCAAAAACACCTGACAAAATGACTGTATCTGACAATGACAATATATTGTCCTACTAGTCTCCAACCTCTCTGAGAGGAGGTATGTTTGCTTCTTTGTTCTCTGAGACCTACACTGGTTTTTCAGTTACTGAGAATTTAACTTCCTCTTAGAGATCTTTTCATTTTCATTGCTGTAGTCATTATGTATATTGTTCTCCTGGTTTTGCTGATTTCATTCATAAGCCCTGTAACTTTTACTGACAGTAATATGAATATTAAATGCATATAGTATGGTTTTCTCAGCAGACCTCTAATTGATGTATACCCACTGTTTCCAGTTATGACTTCTTTTCAGAGGATGAAAATGGAAATTAAAAAAATTATTTCTGAATATATCATTTTAAATAATCTTTATGAGAAAGAAAAGGAGAAAGTATCTGCCATGAATTGGAAATTGAGGGAATGCCCCTCAGTTGGGGTATAAATGAACAAGTTGTAATATATGAATATAATGGAATACTGTTGTGCTATAAGAAATGATGAGCATGCAGATTTCAAAAAAACCTGGAAAGACTTGCATGAACTGATGCTGAGAGAAGTGAGCAGGACCAGAAGAACGTTGTATACTGTAACAGCAACACTGTGGGATGATCAACAATGATTGACTTAGCTTTTCTCAGTAATACAATGATCCGAGACAGTTTCAAAAGACCATGATTGAAAGTGTCATCCACATCCAGAGAAAGAACTTTGGGGTCCGAATGCTGATAAAAGCATACTATTTTCACTTTTTTGGTGGCTTTCACCTTTTTCTTTCTTTCACAACATGACTAATATGGAAATATGTTTATATGATTGCACATGTATAACCTATATCACATTGCTTGCCATCTTGGGGAGGGGGAAGGTAAGGAAGGGAGGAAAAAAATGTGAAACTCAAAATCTTATAAAAATGAATGTTGAAAAACCATCTTCACATGCAATTGGAAAAAAAATTGGTAAATAAAAAGAGAGCAAATGAAACTGGTACATAGAGCTGTATTGAAAGAAAGGAAGATTGCACTTTAACTTGAAAGAAGTGCCCCTGTGTTATCTATCGTGTTTATTCTTAGTTTTGTTGCTATATAATTTATTTTTTATTAGTTTTTTAATTAACAGAAGTTTTTTCCCCTTTCCCTTCGACCTTTTCCCTCATCTGAAAGGAAAATTAAGGAAAAACAAATCACCTGCAACAAATATGCATAGTCAAGCAAAACAAATTCCTGCAACAAATATGCATAGTCAAGCAAAACAAATTCCTGCAACAAATATGCATAGTCAAGCAAAACAAATTCTCTCATTGTTTGCTTAGAAGTATTTCTCTCATTCTGCACCGTGAATTCATTAGCTCTCTTCTTGGGCCTTTGGAATCGTAAATAGTCTTTGTGTTGATCATCATTCTTGTAGCTTTTAAGGTTGTCTTTTTAGTATGGTTGTCATTGTATGCATTTGTCTTCTGGTTCTGCTCATTTCCTTCACCATCAGTTTGTAAATGTCATCAAAATTGTTCATTTTTATATTTTCATGTTATAATATGAGTTGTTCTTATGGTTCTAATCATTTTACTTTCCATCAGTTCATTTAAGTCTTCCACTGGAAATCTTCTATTCCTTATTTATTAAAGGACAATAGTATTCCATCACATCCATATACCACAATTCCTTCAGCCTCTCCCCAATTGATGGGTCTCCCCTTAGTTTTCCATTTTCTGCTGCTACAAAGAGAGATACTATAAATATTTTTGTACATAAACAACATTTTTCTCTTGCTTTGATATCTTTGGGGTATAGGTCTAACAGTGGTTTATCTGGGTCAAAGAATATACACTGTTTGTAACGGTTTTGTGGATGATTTCAAATTGCTTTCCAAAATGGTTATACACATTTGCAGGTCCATCAATGTACCTATTTTCTTGCAGCACTGACAACATTGGTCATCTTTGCCAATATGATGGGTGTGAGGTGGAACTTCACAATTGTTTAATTTGTATTTCTCTAATTAATAGTGATTTGAAGAATTTTTTTTATATGGCTATAGATAATCTTGGTTTCTTCTCTTGAAAACTGCACGTTCATTTCCTTAGATCACTTATCAATTAGTAATTGATTCTTATTTTTGTAGATTTGAATCAGTTCCTTATGTGTATTGGAAATGAGAATTTTAGCAGAGAAACTTGCAACAAAGATTTCCTCTAGTTAATTGTTTTCCTTTAAAGCTTAGCTTTGTGCAAAAAAAATTAATTGTACATAATCAAAATTATCCATTTTTTCTTCTGCGATCCTCTTTATCCCTTGTTCGGGTATGACCTTTTCTTCCATCCATAGATCTGATAAGCAATTTTTTCTATTTTTCTCTAATTTGCTTCTATCAGGCAATAAATATTTAGTTAAGTGCCTACTGTGTGCCAGCACCGTGATAAAAGGTAGGTATACAAAGAACGACAAGAGACAGTTCCTGCTCTTAAGGAGTGGACAATAAAATGGGGGAAAAAACATGCAAACAACCATGTACAAAGCAAGCTATATACAGAACAATCTGCAAATAATCAGCAGACAGAAGGAACTAGAAATAAGGGGGAATGCTTGTGATATGATCTTTGACATCTAGGTCATATTTACATTTGGAGTGTATCTTAGTATATGGTGTGAGGTCCTGATTTAAATATAATTTCTTCCATTCTACTACCCAATTTTCCCAGCAATCAAACATTAGGTTACTAGATCTATTCACTTCTATCTGTTGTGTATGTAATTTGTTCAAATGATTCCTCTTTTTTTAAAATCATTATTAAGTTGTTTTGAGAAATATTGTTCTATAGTGTCACTTGAGATTTACTGCTAGCACCTTTCTTCCTTATTTTTCTCATTTTTTCCCCTGAGATTCTTGAACTTTCTAACCTCCGTATGAATTTTGTTACTATTTTCTCATTTTTAAAAGAAATTCTTTGTTAGCTTGATTGGTATAACATTGAGTAAGTATATTAATTTAGGCAATATTATTTTATTATGCTGAATCATTCTGCTCATGAGCAATTAACATCTTTCCAATTATTTAGATCTGTCTTTATTCCTATAAATAGAGGTGCATAGCTGTATAGTTCTTGTGTATAGGCAGACTGTAGGTAGATTCTCATGTATTTAATATACTTTGTAATTATTTTAAATGGATTTTTTATTTATTTCTATTGGTTTTTTTGGGGGGAGAGTATTATACAGAAATGTTCTTTCCATTTACTGCTTTGCTGATTCCAACTGCTATCATGAGTAAATTTCAAATGTTTGTATGTGGGGGGAGTGGATATACACACACATATACACATATATATATATGACATGAAAATAACTTTATAGGTAAATATTATACATAAACATATATTAAATATACACATTTTCAAAGCTTAAAACTACACTAAGACTTTTAGGACACCTTGAATATGTATGCATGAATGTCTCCTAATCTTTCTCTTATATTCTAGTCAGAAGTCTTCTCCAGTTGTCTGCTGAACATCTCTTTAAGAACATCTTACTTCTTCTCCAATTGATAAATGGTCAAAGGATATGAACAGGCAGTTTTCAGAGGAACAAATTAAAGCTATCTGTAGTCATATGAAAAAATGCTCTAAATCACTATTGATTAGAGAGATGCAAGTCAAAACAACTCTGAGGTACCATATCACACTTATCAGATTGGCTAACATGACAAAACAGGAAGATGATAAATGTTGGAGGAGATGTGGAAGAGTTGGAAGACTAAATCATAGTTGGTGGAGCTGTGAGCTGATGCAACCATTCTGGAGAGCAGTTTGGAACTATGTCCAAAGGGCTACAAAAGTGTGCATACTGTATAAATTGGAGCCCTCTAGTAAAATGTAATCTTGTGAGGCAGAGAATATTTTGTCTTTGTCTTTTTTTTTTTTAATTTATTTATTTATTTAACTTTTAACATTCACTTTCACAGAATTTTGGGTTCCAAATTTTCTCCCCCTTTGTCCCCTTCCCCGACCCCATAACACCGAGCATTTCAATTGCCCCCATCACCAATCTGCTCTCTCCTCTATTATCTCTCTCTGCCCTTGTCTCCATCCTCTTCTCTGTCCTGTAGGGCCAAATAACTTTCTATACCCCTTTACCTGTGTTTCTTATTTCCTAGGGGCAAGAGCAGTACTTGACAGTTGTTCCTAAAACTTTGAGTTCCAACTTCTTTTCCTCCTTCCCTCCCCACCCCCTCCCTTTGGAAGGCAAGCAATTCAATATAGGCCAAATCTGTGTAGTTTTGCAAATGACTTCCATAATAGTCGTGTTGTAAAAGACTAACTATATTTCCCTCCATCCTATGCTGCTCCCAATTACTTCTATTCTCTTTTTTGATCCTGGCCCTCCCCATGGGTATCGACCTCAAATTGTTCCCTCCTCCCCATGCCCTCCCTTCCATCGTCCCCCCAACCCTGTTTATCCCCTTATCCCCCACTTTCCTGTATTGTAAGATAGGTTTTCATACCAAAATGAGTGTGCATTTTATTCCTTCCTTTAGTGAAATGTGATGAGAGTAAACTTCATGTTTTTCTCTCACCTCCCTTCTTTTTCCCTAAACTAAAAAAGTCTTTCGCTTGCCTCTTTTATGAGAGATAATTTGCCCCATTCCATTTCTCCCTTTCTCCTCCCATATATTTCTCTCTCACTGCTTGATTTCATTTTTTTTAAGATATGATCTCATCCTCTTCAATTCACTCTGTGTATTCTGTCTCTATGTGTGTGTGCATGTACGTGTGCATGAGTGTGTGTGTAATCCCACCCAGTACCCAGATACTGAATAGTTTCAAGAGTTACAAATATTGTCTTTCCATGTGGGAATGTAAACAGTTCAACTTTTATAAGTCCCTTATGACTTCTCTTTGCTGTTTACCTTTTCATGCTTCTCTTCATTCTTGTGTTTGAAAGTCAAATTTTCTTTTCAGCTCTGGTCTTTTCATCAAGAATGCTTGAAAGTCCTCTATTTCATTGAAAGACCAATTTTTCCCCTGAAGTATTATACTCAGTTTTGCTGGGTAGGTGATTCTTGGTTTTAATCCTAGTTCCTTTGACTGCTGGAATATCCTATTCCAAGCCCTTCGATCCCTTAATGTAGAAGCTGCTAGATCTTGTGTTATCCTGATTGTATTTCCACAATACTTGAATTGTTTCTTTCTAGCTGCTTGCAATATTTTCTCCTTGACCTGGGAACTCTGGAATTTGGCCACAATGTTCCTAGGAGTTTCTCTTTTTGGATCTCTTTCAGGAGGTGATTGGTGGATTCCTTGAATATTTATTTTGCCCCCTGATTCTAGAATCTCAGGGCAGTTTTCCTTGATAATTTCATGAAAGATGATGTCTAGGCTCTTTTTTTTGATCAAGGCTTTCAGGTAGTCCCATAATTTTTAAATTGTCTCTCCTGGGTCTATTTTCCAGGTCAGTTGTTTTTCCAATGAGATATTTCACATTATCTTCCATTTTTCCATTCTTTTGGTTTTGTTTTGCGATTTCTTGGTTTCTCATAAAGTCATTAGCCTCCATCTGTTCCATTTTAATTTTGAAAGAACTATTTTCTTCAGTGAGCTTTTGAATCTCCTTTTCCATTTGGCTAATTCTGCTTTTGAAAGTATTCTTCTCCTCATTGGCTTTTTGAACCTCTTTTGCCAATTGAGTTAGCCTATTTTTCAGGGTGTTATTTTCTTCAGCATTTTTTTGGGTTTCCTTTAGCAGGGTGCTGACCTGCTGTTCATGCTTTGCTTGCATGTCTCTCATTGCTCTTCCCAGTTTTTCCTCCACCTCTCTAACTTGATTTTCAAAATCCTTTTTGAGCTCTTCCATAGTCTGAGCCCATTGAGTCGGCTGGGATACAGAAGCCTTGACTTCTGTGTCTTTCCCTGATGGTGAGCATTGTTCTTCCTCATCAGAAAGGAAGGGAGGAAATGCCTGTTCACCAAGAAAGTAACTTTCTATAGTCTTATTTTTTTTCCCTTTTCTGGGCATTTTCCCAGCCAGTGACTTGCCTTCTGAATATTCACTTCACACCCACTTCGCCTCCAGATCCTTCTAGCCAGCACTTAGGGTCTGAGATTCAAATGCTGCTTCCCAGCCTCAGGGCTTTTGGCGGGGGCAGGGCTGCTATTCAGTGTGAGATCAAGTTCAGGTGCTCAGGTGGGGGCAGGGCTGCCTCCTGTTCCCTCAGGGGGTTTATGCAGAGACCTTCAACAATGGATCCAGGCTCCTGCCTGCTTGGGGAGCCCCCGTCTGTTCCTGCCTCTGCTGCTGCCTCCCGAGGGGGCCTGAGTTATGGGGGCACCCCACTCCCTTCTCGACCTGCCAAAGAGACCCTCTCACCAACCCTTGTCACCTGTGGGTGGAGGGACCCATGTGGCTGCTGGAGATTCTGTCCCTGAAGCCTGCTTGGATACGCTCCTCTCGGGGCTGGGCGGCCAACACAGGGCTGGGCTGTGCTTCGGGTCCGCAGCTCAAAGAACCTTTTGCTAGAGGTTTTCAGGCTCTCTGGAACAGAAATCTCAACCGCTCCGTGGTTCTGTGGCTTCTGCTGCTCCAGAATTTATTGGCAGTTCTTTTTTACAGATATTTTATGGGCTGTGGGTTCAGAGCTAGCGTATGTGTGTGTTTCTACTCCGCCATCTTGGCTCCGCCCCCCTGTCTTTGTCTTTCTAATCCCTGATGCCTAATACAGAGCTTTGAAAATAGTAGTTGTGCAATAAACATTTGTTGAATTTAAATGTATAAATGGATTAATTAATTTATTAAGTGGTTATTATGTTTAAATAATTATACTAAACACTGTACATACAAATAGAAAATCTTTACTCTCAACCTTAAAAAAAAAAGATTAGAGGGGAACACTGCAAACTGTTTTTAATAATTATTTCCAACTTTTTACTATACTTTCCTTGTCCTTTGACTCTGCATAATTCTTCTTTGGGTGAAGAGCTAAAAGGGATCTCAGAAGCCATCTAATTCCACTTCCTCATTTTGCAAATGAGGAAGCAGAAGCCCGGGGAGGTTAGGTGATTGTCCAGGTTTAAAGAGGTAGGGTTTGAACTCAGGTTCTCTCAGTCTAGAGGCATTATATAGTAGTAATCCTCAAAATGGCACCCCTTGTTGAAAAGATGAAATATATACATTTACATTACTTTGAATGCAAAAAAAATCAACAAAAGCAAGCAATGAATTCTTCTTTCTATGTTTCATTAGGAAAAGGTAGCTTATATTGATTTGATTATATGTTGGTCCTTATAGTGATTGGAATAAACTGATATTATAAACTAGCCCTCAGACATCCAGTCAGCATTGATTAAACCCCTTTGATGTGCAGGCTTTAGGCACAGATACAAATATGAAATTAGAAACAGCCCTTAAGAAATCTACATGATATTGGAATAACAATGTAGTATGCAGGAATAAGTGCAAAATTTATATAATTTCCCTTGATGATCCTGAACTTTTCTATCCCCTATTGCATCATAGTTAGAGAACACACCTCCAAATCAGGAAGACCTTGGTTCAACCACCAGTTGACATAAACTGGCTGTGTAATTCTGGGGAAGGCACTCAACCTTCAAGTGTGCTGGGGCAAGTGACTAAGATCAAGATGCTGAAGAGTTTCAGTTCTGCATGAGTAGAGGGAGGTCACTACAATTCCCTACGCAATAGGTCTGGACAACCCTAAAACATTTAATCAACTGCAAACACTACTAGAATAGATGGTAAAATGGTGGATGGAGCATTGGGTCTGAAGTCAAGAAGAACTGAGTTCAGATGTGATCTCAGACATAGCTGTATAACTCAGGGCAAGTCACTTAACATCTGTTTGCCTCAGTTTTCTCAACTGTAAATGGGGATAATAATAGCACCTACCTCTCAGAGTTGTTGTAAGGATCAAATAAGGCAAAATTTGTAAAAAGCACATAGACACTCTACGTAAATGCTTTTCTTGCTCTCTTCCCCCTCAACTGGTAATAGTCTGTTGTTTTTATTTCCCTTTATTCTGATGCAGTAGTGATAGTTTATTCAGAGGAGAACATGCACCAATAATAAAAACTCTAGGTGATAATGTGAATATTATAGAAAGAAACAATGAAATGAATAATTAGAAAGTTGAAATAGGAAATGCAAAGATGTAACTGAGAAAGGGGAAGATCAGTAAAGCACAAACAGCTGTACAGATTGTGAAGACACCTAGGCTAAAGTCTTATGAGATGGGAGAGTAAAATGAGAAGACCAACAGGTCTGACCTCAGGGATCTACAGGGCCCCAAGTTGCTTGAAGAAAGATTAAGCAATGACTTCTCTCTTTCTACCTCCCCTCTGCCTCATGATGGGAAGAGGCTTTTTTTTTTTTTTTTTAAGTAACAGATTGTTTCTTCAGTCTCCAATTTTGCTGCCAAAATAAATCTGATTTAGGAGACACACTGACCTAAGTCAATTAATTCCTGGTGTTACATTTAAGGACAGCCTTGATGTCTTTTTTTGTTATCATGTCAGTGTCCAAAGGATTTCAACAAATCCAGTAAGAACATTATTAAAGCTAAATCTTTTGCACCATAAAATTTTTTCTTCAGAATGATTTTTGTGAAACCAGTAGAAATGCCTTTTTAAGAATGTGGGTACAGAATAATGTGTTTCTAACTACAGACATTACATTTGGGTGAATTGTAAAATACTGTACATTACATTTTTTTTTTTTTACGGTTTAGATGTAGTCATTCTCAGGGTGGTACAGTTGAAAAAGTCCTGGTTTTGGAATCTGGGGACATATAAGTTCACATCTTGCCTTTAACATTACTAAACCTGGAACCTTGAGCAAGACACTCTTCTCTGAGCCTCAGTTTCTCTAGCAGTAAAAGGAGGGGATTGGATGAGGCAATCTCTAAGACACCTTCCAGTTTGGATCTGATGAAAGATCGTTTTCTAGATTTTTTATAAACTATAGGTGAACTTGACCTGCAGGTGCACATTAGCAATCTAGAGTCTCGTAAGGTCCCATTTTCTCTTCCTTCCTAAAGAAAAAGTACAATGGACTTATGGGAAAGGAATAAAAAATTATGCTGTGTCCTTTTTCCTCGCTAGAATACTTTCAGAAGAAAAGATCCAAGGCCATGTACTCTGTGTGTGTGTGTGTGTGTGTGTGTTTATGTGTGTGACAACTTCAACTCCTCCATGGAACTAAAGGGAAAGACAATACTATTGTATCCATTTTGTAGAAGAGAAAACTGAGGTTCAGAGATACTGGTTGAATCACTCGAGATTATATGGCTAGAAGTGCTGAGTGGTGGACCTTTATTCCAACCCAGTTCTTCCCATTTCAAATCTAGTGCTACCTCTCTGTTCCAGGAATTACGCCATCTCCCATTTCCCCTTATTTCTTTTTTGGGGCCAGAGCTGTGATTTTGTTGGCATGAGGAACTATGAGGAACTCATAGTGAGCAAACTCCTTTTCCCCCACACAGACTGACTCATGCTCTGAAATAAAAAGTATTAGAGAGTTGCCTGTGGCACGGAGAGGTAGTGACTTGCCCAGGGTCTCACACAGCCTGTGTTGGAAATGGTATTTGCAGGTGAATACTGGAGAGTTAGGGCAATTTATTACTTATTCTACCATCTTGGTACTGTACTACAACTAGGAGAGGTGATTGTTAAATTTTTAATCTGAGCAATTAGACATTGAAAACCAGCAAATATTTTAAACCAGGACTTGATTTATTGTTTTGTTGGTTGTCTAGCGCTTAAAAAAGTCGTGAAGAAGATATAAATGATTCAGATTAAACTTTTAAAATGTGAGTAGAATACATTTTCCTCCCCAGATAGCCATCTGGCTGTTAAACATTTACCAGGACTTCTAGGAGCCAAGATGGCAGAGTAAGTAGTAAATTGCCCTAACTCTCTCATATTCACCTGCAAATAACCATAAAATAGCACCTCAAGCATATCTTGGAACAACAGAACCAGCAAAAATATTGGGTGATATTAAATTTCAGCCCAAGAAACTTGGAAGATTGGCAGGAAAGGTCTGTCTCACTTGAGTAAAAGGGAAAGCAGTGCAGAACAAGAAGCACCCCAACAAGCCAGCAGGAAACCCCACCTCAGCAAACCAGTGGGAGATCCTGAGCCCCAGGGCAGTGGAGCAGGCAACCACTAACACCAGGACCTCCCTTCCCTCCCCAACACTGGCTTTAGCATAGACCTGGGCAAAAAGGCAGCCTCCAGCAGCCAGACCACCACATGTTTCAGTGTAGTCCTCAGGAAATGCAGAAACACTCTGAGTGGGATAGGTTTAGTGAAGACTTCTCAGATTGTAATTCTTCTCCCAGGGGTGAGGTAAGACTGAGACCTATTACAGTGGAGGGAAAAATGGGAGAGTGGGCGATGGGCATCACCTGAACCTTACTCTCTTTAGTATTGGCTCAGAGAGGAAATAATATACACAATCAGTTGAATATCTCTTCTACACACTCTTTCTGGGTCTGTCTTCTTCTTTTTCCTTATTTATAACACTTTATTTCCCACATATGTGCTTTTGTACAGACTATCTCCCATGCCAGGAATGCACTTCTGACTCACCTTCATCTATATCTCAGAATTCCTAATTTCCTCAGAGTTTCCTTTCCTGGACCCTAGATGCTAATGAGTTCCCCACCATAATCACCTGGAATCATCATCACTGTCATCACCACCACCACCATCATTATTGTCATCATCAGAAATTCATTAAGCACTTATTATGTTCTAGACACTGTGCCAAGCACTGGAGATACAAAGAAATGCAAACACATGGTTCCTTTTCATATTCTAATGGTGGAGGAGTTGCATGGAAAATCCTTCATTTGGGCTTTCACCCTGATTTGAGGCAAAGCTCAGGACACTGAGAATTAAAGGGCATTTATTATAAGTAAGTCGAGGCAGTGATAATGTTTAATATAAAATTTTGGAATAATCTCTTTGTTCTCTCTGAAGCAAACTCAGAGGGTGCCTCTTCCTATGTCAGCAAAAGCCAGCCAAGGCCGACTCTACACTCCTTAAGGAGACCCTTAACCTAAGACACTATATCTTGAATAACGAGACTTTCCTTTGAATCTTATTATCTATAGACATGTACTATGTTATGGCATATTAATGGAAAAGAAAATATAGACATCTTAGGTCGTAATTTCTATTGAACATTGTTCACCCTTTCCTATGTCAATTATCTGTTTAGGGGAGGAAGCCTGCCACTTACTAGTGGTGGGGTTTCTTTCCTTATCACCGAGACATATTCTTACCCAGCCTGAAATCCCAAGGCCTGACTAACATTGCTTTGTTAATCGTCCTGTCTTACTGAATTTATGATTTGCTTAATTAGGAGAGTTTCTTTCTCATGGCAAAATGTACTTAAGACAGATGATTTCTGTACTAGGTAGTCAGAGTCACCTCTGACTCCATAGTGCTATGTAACTGTTTTCTTTATGGGGAATTGATCAATTAATTAATTAAATCATAAAATGTATGCATTTAGCCTGTTGCCTTTTCTTCAATGAAGTTTTCAGGTCAACAGCAGCAACACGTTGAAATGGTGACCTCAGCTAAAGATTAGTGATGACTTCAAGGTGGCGTGAGCTTTTATAGGTAACTTTAAGACAATTCAGACAGGTCAACATAAGCAAAAGGTTGAGCCCTCGCATCTCAGTTCCTCCCCAAAGTAGCAACAATGGGTCAGTTTGTGCCAGGGTTTGAAAAGGTCACATTGGGGTGGGGTGATATGACTAGTGACCAATATCAGGGTACTAGGTGATACTTCCCCCAATACTGATTGACAATCAGGGCTGGGGACAATGGGTCACTGAATAGCTTTCAATAGAGGTAACTTGCAAATAACTAAGCAGATAAAATATACATACGGTGTAACTGAGAAGAAATCTCAGGTGTCACTAGGCAATCGTGGGCATGTGTGGAGAAGGGGGAGGGGGATAACACCAGGAAAAGCCTTTTGTGGAAAGCAAAATTTGAGTTGAGTCTCAAAGGAAGTTAGGCAGAAGTGAGAAAGAAGAGCATTACACGGAAGGGCAATACATTTTGTACCGTCCTTGTTTTCTTCTCTAGTTAGACTATAAACTTTTTCAGGAACTGTTTTGCCTTTTCTCTTGATATCTGGGGCATAGTAGGTACTTAATAAAAGCTTGCTCAATTGATAGGGGACTTTTGTGGTCCCACTTAGGTGCAGCCATTATATATCTGACCCACAAAAGAGTTGAAATAGCTTTTGACAAGGGACTTTCAAAAGAGATGAAGTCACAAGAAAGCAGCACAGACATGACAGCAGCAGCTTTGCAAGGAAGCTGTTAGTGACAGTTTCTGAGGCACAGAAATGTTCCAGCTGGTAAGCATTCTGAGGAATTTGAATTGTCCAAGTCACCCATGTTCTTTGTTCCCCAATGGCCTATAAAACTGCAGGCAAATGTGCCTCCTGAGTGTATGAGAAATATAAAAAAAAATTTTAACCTAGAAATTCTATTGAAGCAAATGTCTTCGAATCGAGTACATGTAAATTCTTGTTTAGTCTTTAGAAGACATCTTAAGGGATTCGTAAACTTTTTGTTTGAAAAAAAAAGTCACCCAAAAGCATGATTCAAATCTATATTTGAGGTAGGCCAAGTCTGCGATAACCCATAATATATAAGGAATACCATGCCAGGAGATGTGGAGGAATTCAATAGAACTATACGAGATAGTCTTCTAAGAGATGAAGAATTCAAAGCCAGTCATTTTGAGGGATTTTCAGGCATAATTTTGGACATACTCAGTTTTTGTCTTACATAGTGATGATGTTAGAACCAAAACCTTAAGTAAAATATGGCTGTACCGTAGACTCATTTTGTGAAATAAGGGACAGTGATGGTGGGCAAAAAATATTACCCCAAGGTTTATTTCTTGAGGGAGAAAAAGAAAAATCAGTTTCTATACAGTACAAGAACAGAAACCAAACTGAAGCAAGGCATTGTCTTCTAGTGATTTATATGTTAAAAACATTTCCTTCCTCTGTGAAAAAATGTTAACAACCTGGTTACAGCTTTATTAGAAAGAGGGTTTTAATTTCACTTATTTAGTAATCCAAGAAATTGCTTCTGATAACTGACATTTCTTAGAACAATGCATATCAATTTAAAGGAATGTCTCCAATGAAGAAGTCAAAAGGTTCCAGAAACTCCTCAGCTGGCAAAGAATCTCTTTGTCAAGTAAAGAGATTTGGCAGTCAAGGACAACAGAGATTAGAATGCAAACTCATTTATAAAATATTATAGAAAAGGACAATAGAAAATAATAAGTAATATGACCTTATAAAAGAGTGAAAATGAGCCTAGGAAAAGCTTGTCATGAGAATTATGTGCACTAGATTATTCTAAGAACTCTTACAAATAAAGCCATAAAAACAAGAGGTAGACATGCAATGGATACTATTAACCAAGAATTTTATAGGGATTTATTCTCATCAATGACAATAATAGGTGACATTTACAAAGCACTTTGAGATTTACAAAGCAGTTCACACACATTTTTGCACTTGTATCTCACAACAACCCAATAAGGAATATACCATTCCATATGCAAACATTTTAGTTATTGAAAGACATCTTGAATGCTTCCCTTTCATCTTCTCTTTTCTAAACAAAACACTCCAGTTATTTCAACCAATCTTTAAATGATATGAATTCAAGGTCCTTTATCCTCAAGGTTTCCCTCCTTTGAATATGCACTAGCTTATTAAAGGTTCTCCATGGACTAAAGGTCCTACAAATGAACCAATACTCCAGATGGGGTCTGACAAAGTGTGAGTACAAAGGTACTCCTCCTTACAAAGTATCACCTTCTTAATTCCTGAAAGCTGTACCTTTGTTAATGCAGCCCTAAATCACAGTAGATTTTCAATCTACTATATTACATTACTGACTCATAGTGAATTTGTAATCTATTACAACCTCCAGATCTTTTTCACATCTCCCTCATCTAGTACTTGTAAACTTGATTTGTGTAAATCAATTGTAGGACTTTTACATTTATTCCTATTGAATTTAATCTTAATAGCTTTACCATTCTAGAAAATAAAGATTTTTTTATTGTGACTGTCATCAAGTGCATTAACTATTCTTGCCAGCTTTTTATAATCTGCAAATTTGATAAGCATACCATCTATGCCTTTACCACATTCAGTGATAAAAATGTTAAATAGAATATGACACACATCCCTGGGGTACTCCAATGGAGATTTCTTGTCAAGCTGACATCAAATTATGAATGACTTTCATTAGGTCATGCTACTGGACCAGGTCTGATTCTGCCTAACTATATTATTATCCTGCCCACATTTAGAGAAAGTGGATGGTTGGTAAAAGCCACTCAGGTTTGGGGTTTCACAGAGATATGGTTAGGGATTAAGGGAATCAGGGGTGAAGGACAATATAGAATTAAACTGGTTACAGATTGTTATGGTGCTATAAGAAATAATGAGCATGATGAATACAGAAGCATACAAAGATTTATGAAAACTGATACAAACTAAAACAAGGGCCAGGAAAACAATATACATGACTTTAACAATGTTAGCAGAAAAAAAAAACCAGCAACCCCAAAGCAATCATAAGAAACAACCCCAAAGAGATATGAGAAGATGCTGCTCCCTCAATATTTCTTCTTAAGGTGCTGGAATTTACAGGTGCGGAACACTGCATAGAACATCAGATTTTTTTAGCATGCTTGATCATTTTGGCTGACATTTTTCTCTTCATCTTTTCCATTTATTTAAAAAAAATGTTATAGGAGCTGTCTTGGAGAAGAGAGGTACAGGGGGAATTTAATGTATAAATAAAAGTCATGATAAAAATCTACTTTTAAATTTAAAATAAAAATAATTAAAATAGTCAAGAATGTGAAGAGAAGAAACTAAGGAAAAAGCAGTGGGTGATGAACTGAGTGACTGGCAGTCAAGGTATGGACAAAGAACAGATTTAAGTAGGGAAAGATGGAAGGATAAAAGTTTGTGATCCAATAAAGGAAATTCAGAGACTTGGGGCACTTGGACATATATTCTCTGATTCTAAATTCAATATTTTCCAAGGTACTATTTAATAGTGACATACATTTATGCTTAATGTACTATAAAAATGTGTTTGTGTATTTAAAAATATATGTATTCTTCATTTTAGTCAAATTTGTCAGGTACCATTTATTGGATGTACCAGTAACATATTGGGGAGAGGTATTGACTGGCAAAGTTCTCCCTGCTAGATAAAAGATTTACCCCATTCCCCACTGCAAGCAGTTTCCAACTCACATTTTATGGTAATTATGAAACAAAAAAAAATGAAATTCCACCGAAATGGTAAAACAAAAATATATGATTTCAGTTAGGATTTTTAGAATTAGTAGACAAAGAAATTAACGTCACTGTCTGCACACTTTTTTAGAGAAGATGCCTTTCCCAAACTAATGGCTCCCTAAGGACTTACTCTTTGGTTAATGGTAAACAAAAGAGGATCCTTTCTACATTTGGTTAACAAAAAAAGACATTTTCTCTCTTCACCATAAATCCCCTCTAATGATTTACCCTGGCATTCTGTCTTCTTTTGGGGGAGTTAAGTACACTTCCTATTTTGATTAAGTGTTATATTCTGGGGAAACTTCATTCAAGGGAGTCCAAGGAGTTCAGGCCTCAGCAATATAGAATCTTCACACAACGTAGAGATCAGTGATACATATTTACACGTGAGTGACGGAAGATGTGTCATAACAGAAATGTCTATAGAACATATACTACTTGAAGGCAGCGGCTGTGCCATTTTTGACTTGGTATCCCAAGTACCTAGTACAGTGTCTCTCGTCACTGAGTAAGCACTTAATACATGCTCTTTAATTAATAATGAAGGCATAAGCAAACTCCTGTGGGAGCAGAGAGCAGGGAATGGAGAAATGAGAGAACTAACAAAGGATTCTTAGAATACACCACATTTTAGTAAGACCTTGAAGGATAGGTAGGCTTTCAACAGATAGACTGGTGGAGTTGGACAGTCCAGTTACACAAACACCAGAAACAAAGATGGGAGGCAGGAAAATGTCAAATGACTATGGGAAAGCTACAAGTGGTCTAATTCTATGGAGTGTAAGGTATAGGAAAATCGAGATTCCAAATTTTGTTATATCAAATTGTGATATATCAAAAACATAGTCTAATTCTACAGAAATTTATAACCGATTTTGGAGAGAGCCAACAAGTTATCAGGTGTGCATATTGTCTAATGATAGCTTTAGTGCTAAGCTGGCATTTCATTACCAAATAAATATTTCTCAATGCAGTTGTTTTGGTTGCTATTCTGTTTGACCACCTGATTTTGGCTCAGTACAAATTGACACCGAGAAACAGCACAGTGCAGTGGAGAGAGAGAGCACACTTTTGACTTTGGAACACATGGGCTCAAGTTCTCTTTCTGGCACTTGGACTGTGGGAATGTGAGCAAGTCTCTTAGTTTAGAATCCCCCCCAAGCAATGCTCTAAGTGCCAGAGTTGTACCAATCTTCATGAGTAAGGGGAGTTTCTACTATTTAGGAAGCATCATCTCCTGTCCAAAAAGAAAATTAGCATTGTCTCTATCTTCAAAAATGGAATTATTCTCCCTCATAATCATAGGACCTCAGGTTTTGAAAGGACCTTTCTTGGCCACCTCCTGTGGAGTATGATTTCCGTACTTCAATGTCCCTGAAAAGTGTTTCTTCAGCTTGCATTGAAGACAGCAAGTGATGGAAGAATTCCCTGTCTCTCTAGTTCTCTGTAACTACAGTTCTTAATTCTTCCTTCTGGAGTCAAATAAAACAAAATCTGTCTTTCATGGGAAAGCCCATCAAATATTTGAAGATAATGATCGTGCTCCTACCAAGCCTCCCATTCCATAAACAATATAGTTTGATGGAAAATTTATGAGAGTTGGAAATAGAGGAAACAGCTCTATTATGGAATACCAACTTGAACTTAGGTAAGCTATGTAACCTCTCTACTACTTTCTGACTCTGTAATCATATGAACCATTTCCTTTAAGGCATCCTGCTATGGTGCATTTTCAAGTCCTCTCACCATCAGCACAGCAAGAAAGATGGCCTTGGAAACAGGACTCTAGGTTTACATTTGGACTCTGACACAAGCAAGTCATTTAACCTCTCTGAGTCTCATTCCCCATCTGAAAAGTCGTAATAGTATTTGTATTATCTACCCCTGTGCGGTCATTGTGAGAAAAATGTTTTATAATCCCTAAAGAGGTTATACATAAATCCTTTGGATTTATTCTAACTCCTAAGTATCCTTCCTTAAAAAGTACCTGCCACATCGGAACCCAATATTCCAGATGTGGTCTGACTGAAGGAGAGCGCCTTGATACATTCTTGCTGTACACATTATATTTTTTTCAATGTTATCATATTATGCGGTTCAATTAAATTCAATTCTACAAACTTTCATGAACCATGTGCTAGAGATATTGGATAAAAAGATAGAAATGAAACATTCCCTGCCCTCAAGGAGTTTACCTTCTATTGAGGGAAACAACATGGACATGTGCAAAACATAAACAAAAATTTGTGCAAAAGGCAGAGCCAAGATGATGGAGGAGAAAGACACACATATGCAGGCTCTCCCCACACAGCCCATAAAATACCTGTAGAGAGGGACTCTCAACAAATTTTGAAGCAGCACAAGTGGAGAACAACAGAGTGGAGGAGATTTCCAACACAGGGTGACCTGAAAGATACACAGGAAACGTCGGTTGCACTGGATGCGGAGCAGAGCCCAGCCCAGCCTTGGCCACCCAGTGTGGCTCAGCTCTGGGAGGAGGACACCTCGGGGGTGGAATCTTCAGTTGCAGTAACAGCAGCCGTTCGCAGATCCCTCAACCCACAGGTGCCAAAGGTCAGTGACAGGGTTTTTTCAGCTGGCCTAGAAGACAGAAGGGCCTTCCCATAGCTCCAGGCTCAGGCAGCAGCCACAGAGGCCACATTGAGCAGTTAGCAGCAGTTCTTACAGCAGCCCCTACAGCAGCCCGCATCCATTGTTGGAGAGTAAAAACTCTGGGGGCACTGAGGAGCTGATTATTACCTCAGCCTTGTGTATAGGCCCTGAGGGAGCTGACCTTTATCTCACACTGAATGGCGGCCCTGCCCACACAGTTTATCTGAAAATCAGTCCCCAGTGCTGACTTGCTGGAACTGGAGGCCAGGTGGCTGTGGAGAGGAAACTGCTAAGATTCTGGACACAAAAATTTCTTTCTGCTCCCAGACCAGTGTACTCACTTAATTGTGCCACCTTGGAGGAACTGAGATCTTGCAGATTCCCAGAGTATACCCTACTTTTGACAAAGGACCCAAAAGTCAAGGAACTGATTGGGAAAATGCCCAAAAAAGGGAAAAAAATAGGACTATAGAAGGTTACTTTCTTGGTGAACAGATATCTTCTCCCATCCTTTCTGATGATGAAGAACAATGCTTACCATCAGGGAAAGACATAAAAGTCAAGGCTTCTGTATCCCAAACATCCAAAATAAATATTCAATTATCTCAGGCCATGGAAGAGCTCAAAAAGGATTTTGAAAATCAAGTAAGAGAGGTGGAGGAAAAACTGGGAAGAGAAATGAGAGAGATGCAAGAAAAGCATGAAAAGTGGGTCAATATCTTGCTAAAGGAGACCCAAAAAAATGTTGAAGAAAATAACACTTTTAAAAAACAGGTTAACTCAATTGGCAAAAGAGGTTCAAAAACCCAATGAGGAGAAGAATGCTTTCAAAAGCAGAATTAGCCAAATGGAAAAGGAGGTTCAAAAGCTCACTGAAGAAAATAGTTCTTTCAAAATTAGAATGGAACAGATGGAGGCTAATGATTTTATGAGAAACCAAGAAATCACAAAACAAAACCAAAAGAATGAAAAAAGGGAAGATAATGTGAAATATCTCATTGGAAAAACAACTGACCTGGAAAACAGATCCAGGAGGGACAATTTAAAAATTATGGGACTAGGGGGGCGGAGCCAAGATGGTGGAGTAGAAAGACGCACATACACATAAGCTCGGAACCCACAACCCACAGAACGGCTACAGGGGACCAACTCACGGTGAATTCTGCACCCAGAGGCCATGGAATATTGGAGCGAGGGAGATTTCTGTTCCGGAGAGACCTGCAAACCTCTTGTGGGGGGTCCTTCGCGCTGCGGACTGGGCGCCGGGACTGGGAACTGAGTGCAGCCCTGCAGCGGCTGCGACACCGTGAGGAAAAGATCCGAGCAGGCTACGGGGACGGGATCTCCAGCGGCCACGCGGGTCCCTCCACCCACAGAGGGACCTGCAAACCTCTCGCAAAAGTTCCGTCATGCTGCAGACGCGGAGCCCAGCCCAGACCTGCGGAGGCCGCGGCTCCGAGAGGTACAGATCCGAGCAGGCTTCAGGAACGGGATCTCCATTGGCCACACAAGTCCCTCCGCCCACAGGTGACGGGGGTTGGTGAGAGACTCTCTTTGGCGGGTCGAGAGGGGAGTGGGGTGCCCCCATGGCTCGGGCCCCCCCGGGAGATAGAAGCTGAGAGGCAGTTGTAGACAGGGGCTCCCCAAGCGAATGGGAGCCTGGATCCATTGTGGAAGGTCTGTACATAAACCCCCTGAGGGAACTGAGCCTGAGAGGCAGCCCTGCCCCTGACCTGACCACCTGAACTTAATTCTCACACTGAATAGCAGCCCTGCCCCCGCCAAAAGCCCTAAGGCGGGAAGCAGCATTTGAATCTCAGTCCCCAAACGCTGGCTGGGAGGACCAGGAGGCGAGGTGGGTGTGAGGAGAATATTCAGAGGTCAAGTCACTGGCTGGGGAGAATGCCCAGAAAAGGGAAAAGAAATAAAACTATTGATGGCTACTTTCTTGGAGAACAGACATTTCCTCCCTTCCTTTCTGATGAGGAAGAACAATGCTTACCATCAGACAAAGACACAGAAATCAAGGCTTCTGTGTCCCAGCCCACCCAATGGGCTCAGGCCATGGAAGAGCTCAAAAAGAATTTTGAAAATCAAGTTAGAGAGGTGGAGGAAAAACTGGGAAGAGAAATGAGAGGGATGAAAGAGAAGCATGAAAAGCAGATCAGCTCCCTGCTAAAGGAGAACCAAAAAAATGTTGAAGAAATTAACACCTTGAAAACTAGCCTAACTCAATTGGCAAAAGAGGTTCAAAAAGCCAATGAGGAGAAGAATGCCTTCAAAAGCAGAATTAGCCAAATGGAAAAGGAGATTCAAAAGCTCACTGAAGAAAATAGTTCTTTCAAAACTAGAATGGCACAGATGGACGCTAAGGACTTTGTGAGAAAGACAGATATCACAGAACATAGCGAGAAGATTGGAAAAATGGAAGATAATGTGAAATATCTTATTGGAAAAACAACTGACCTGGAAAATAGATTCAGGAGAGACAATGTAAAAATTCTGGGACTACCTGAAAACCATGATCAAAAGAAGAGCCTAGACATCATCTTCCATGAAATTATCAAGGAAAACTGCCCTGAGATTCTAGAACCAGAGGGCAAAATAAATATTCAAGGAATCCACAGAACACCGCATGAAAGAGATCCAAAAAGAGAAACTCCTAGGACCATTGTGGCCAAATTCCAGAATTCCCAGGTGAAAGAGAAAATATTGCAAGCAGCTAGAAAGAAACAATTCAAGTATTGTGGAAATACAATCAGGATAACACAAGATCTAGCAGCTTCTACATTAAGGGATCGAAGGGCATGGAATAGGATATTCCAGAAGTCAAAGGAACTAGGACTAAAACCAAGAATCACCTACCCAGCAAAACTGAGTATAATACTTCAGGACAAAAAGTGGTCTTTCAATGAAATAGAGGATTTTCAAATTCTCTTGATGAAAAGACCAGAGCTGAAAAGAAAATTTGACTTTCTAACACAAGAATGAAGAGAACCATGAAAAGGTGAACAGCAAAGAGAAGTCATAAGGGACTTACTAAAGTTGAACTGTTTACATTCCTACATAGAAAGACAATATTTGTAACTCTTGAAACATTTCAGTATCTGGGTACTGGGTGGGATTACACACACACACACATGCACACACGCACACATACATAGAGACAGAGTGCACAGAGTGAATTGAAGAGGATGGGATCATATCTTAAAAAAAAAATGAAATCAAGCAGTGAGAGAGAAATATTGGGAGGAGAAAGGGAGAAATGGAATGGGGCAAATTATCTCTCATAAAAGAGGTAAGCAAAAGACTTATTAGTGGAGGGATAAAGAGGGGAGCCGAGAGAAAAACATGAGGTCTACTCTCATCACATTCCACTAAAGGAAAGAACAAAATGCACACTCATTTTGATAGGAAAACCTATCTCACAATACAGGAGAGTGGGGGACAAGGGCACAAGCAGGGTGGGGGGGAGGATAGAGGGGAGGGCATGGGGAGGAGATTGCAATCCGAGGTCGACACTCATGGGGAGGGAAAGGATCATAAGAGAATAGAAGTAATGGGGGACAGGATAGGATGGAGGGAAATATAGTTAGTCCTATACAACACAACTAGTATGGAAATCATTTGCAAAACTACACAGATTTGGCCTATATTGAATTGCTTGTCCTCCAAAGGGAAGGGGTGGAGAGGGAGGGAGCTAAAGAAGTTGGAACTCAAAGTGTTAGGATCAACTGTAATGTTCTTACCACTAGGAAATAAGAAATACAGGTAAAGGGGTAAAGAAAGCTATCTGGCCCTACAGGACAAAAGAGAAGACGGAGACAAGAGCAGAGAGGGAGGATAGAAGAGAGAGCAGATTGGTCACAGGGGAAATTAGAATGCTTGGGTTTGGGGGGGGAGGGGAGAAAAGGGGAGAAAATTTGTAACCCCAAATTTTGTGAAAATAAATGTTAAAAGTTAAATAAAAAAAAAATAAAAATTAAAAAAAAAATTATGGGACTACCTGAAAGCCTTGATCAAATAAAAGAGCCTAGACATCATCTTTCATGAAATTATCAAGGAAAACTGCCCTGATATTCTAGAATCAGGGGGCAAAATAAATATTCAAGGAATCCACCAATCACCTCCTGAAAGAGATCCAAAAAGAGAAACTCCTAGGAACATTGTGGCCAAATTCCAGAGTTCCCAGGTCAAGGAGAAAATATTGCAAGCAGCTAGAAAGAAACAATTCAAGTATTGTGGAAATACAATCAGGATAACAGAAGATCTAGCAGCTTCTACATTAAGGGATCGAAGGGCTTGGAATAGGATATTCCAGCAGTCAAAGGAACTAGGATTAAAACCAAGAATCACCTACCCAGCAAAACTGAGTATAATACTTCAGGGGAAAAAATGGTCTTTCAATGAAATCTAGGACTTCCAAGCATTCTTGATGAAAAGACCAGAGCTGAAAAAAAAATTTGAGTTTCAAACACAAGAATGAAGAGAAGCATGAAAAGGTAAACAGCAAAGAGAAGTCATAAGGGACTTACTAAAATTGAACTATTTACATTCCTACATGGAAAGACAATATTTGTAACTCTTGAAGTTTCCAGTATCTGGGTAGTTGGTGGGATTTTACACACACACACACACACACACACACACACACACACACCACAGGGTGAATTGAATAGGATGGGATCATATTTTAAAAAAATGAAATTAAGTGGTGAGAGAGAAATATATTGGGAGGAGAAAGGGAGAAAGGGAATGGGGCAAATTATCTCTCATAAAAGAGGCAAGTAAAAGACTTTTCAGTGGAGGGGAAAAGGGGGGAGGTGAGAGAAAAAACACGAAGCTTACTCTCATCACATTTAACTAAAGGAAGGAATAAAATGCACACTCATTTTGGTATGAAAACCTGTCTTACAATACAGGAAAGTGGGGGAGAAGGTGATAAGCAGGGTGGGGGGGATGATGGAAGGGAGGGCAGTGGGAGGAAGGAGCAATTAGAAGTCAACACTCTTGGGCAGGGATAGGATCAAAAGAGAGAATAGAAGAAATGGGGGGAAGGATAGGATGGAGGGAAATATAGTTAGTCTTACACAACACAACTATTATGGAAGTCATTTGCAAAACTACACAGATATGGCCTATATTGAATTGCTTGCCTTCCCAGTGGGGATGTGTCAGGCCTAGAGGCCTAAGGGCTACCAGAGTCTTACCTTACCTATCGCAGGTCTTTGGCTGGCCAAACCGGATAAACATATGAGAGAAGAGACTTTCCAGAGTTGAACAAGGGTTAGGCTTTACTCAGGGTCTTGGTTACATGTGCAGGGGGAATTCTTCCTGAGAAGAGAGGAATCTCCCAAGGAGGCAAAGATCTTACAGTACGAGAATGGAAGCGGGAGAGAGAGAGGGAAGAGAGAAGAGAGGAGAGAGGGAAGAGGGGCCTTCTGTCCTCTAAGGGCCCCTCAGCGCTAAGAGCCCTTCAGGCTTTCCTGACCCTGCTTAAGCTCTCCCTCCGCATAGTTTGCACGTGAATACCGGGCGTGCTCTCAGCCTTTTGTTAGTCAACAACAGGTGTGCTCAGACCCTGGGCCAATCTCGAGGGCGGGATGCTCTCCCCAGCATGTATCCCACGGAGAAGAGGCGGAGATGCACGAGATAGCCCATGTCTCACTCCTCAATTCCCAGTTGTTCCCTGGGGGGCCTCATGAGAACTCTAAGGTTTAGAAGTCCTCACTTTTACCTGCCCGAGACTGTCCACATGGAACTGAGCTTACACCCCCAACAGGGATGGGTGGGGAGGGAGGGAGGAAGAAAAGTTGGAACTCAAAGTTTTAGGAACAACTGTTGAGTATTATTCTTGCAACTAGGAAATAAGCAATGCAGTAAAGGGGTATAGAAAGTTATCTTGCCCTACAGGACAAAAGAGAAGATGAGGATAAGGGAAGGGAAGGATGTTAGAAGGGAGGGCAGATTGGTGATAGGGGCAATTAGAATGCTTGGTGTTTTGGGGTGGGGGGAGGGGAGAACTGGGGAGAAAATTTGGAACCCAAAATTTTGTGGAAATGAATGTTGAAAACTTAAATAAATAAATTTAAATTTAAAAAAATTTATGCAAGATACAGGGATAAGGATCGGCCTTGCTATTTTACCAGAAGAGGAAATCATCTCTACCAATACAGATCAGGACTTTTCTGCAGCTTATAGCCTGAGAGAGTTGCTTCAAGCACTGAGAGGTTATGTCTTGTCCAGGGTCACACAGCCAATATTTGTCTGAACCCAGATCTTCCTGGCTTCAAGGGTGTCTCTCTATCAATTACACCCCTGCAAATATAAGGTAATTTTTTTTATTGGTGGCGGTAGCTGGAGTGAATGAGGAATGGCTGTTGGTAGAAGGTGATACTCAGTTAAGCTTTGAAGGGAACAGCCAGAGGTGGAGTCTACAATTCAGGCACAGATTCATATAGAAGAGTACCGTGGAGTACATGCAGCACCATGCATGACAAACAGCAAGAAGGAGAATTTGACTGGAGGGTAGAATATGTGAAAAGGAATAAGAATTGTTATTCTCCTTGGTAGAAAAAAGATTAAATTGAGTTGTTCTGTCTTCTGTCATCCGTTATCATCATCTCATCCAACTTGAGCAATGTTCCTCTCCTTTGATTTTCTTGCTGTTTTCAACATAGCTTTAAAAAAAAAAGCATTTTTGTAATCCTTAGCTTTCGTGGCAATTCTCAGCTCATTCTGGGTTTTAGCATTTCTGGAATTTTTTCTTGCAGAATTGTGCCACTCTTTGGTACTAATCCTCAGATATCTGCTCTTGTTTCCATTTTCAGTACGTCGTTTAAATATTTATTGGTATTAGCCAAGTTCTCTATACATCTAAATCTGTCTCTTTAGACAGTGCCAGCCCCTATTCTTCTCCATCAGAATAATTTATGATGTCAGGTTTTTGTTCTTGAAAGCACTTAATTATTCTTCCTGAACTGACTTCCCGTAAAGAATTTTATTCAATGAGATCCTAGCTATCTTTCTCTGTATTTGTTTTTCGAAAACCACTCTTCCAAAATCTTGGACTCGTGCTCAGCTTTTCTTTGCTTACTTTTGTACATACTCTAAGAAAAATTTTGCAACAAAGAAGATAGTGCCTCAGAGATGGAACCAAGAAAACCACGTAGTGGGGAAAAAAAGCACTGTCTTTAGAATCAGAAGATCTGGGTTCGAATTCCACCTCTCTGACATTTGCTACATGTATGACCTTGGTCAAATCACTTCATCTTCCTTGGCCTCAGTTTCATCGTCAACGAAATGAGGGGTTTGGACTAGATGGCCTTTGAGGTCCCTTCCAGGTTCCAATCTACGATCTTAAGAAGATACAGGACATGAGTTCAAATCATCTCTCTGACACTTACCAGCTGTGTGACCCTGGGCAAGTCACAATCCCTTTCTTCATCTTTAAAATGGACACTAATGCCATTAGTATCTACCTCACAGGGTTAGTGTGAATATTAAACTAAATGAAAATATTTTCCAACCTCTAAAAATTACATGAACATTAGTTATTAATGCACTGTAGTTACTTTCTCCCCAAATTACTGTCATTTCTAAATCAGTACCTGCTGCATTTTCTGTTTGTTTTCTGTTTGACTCTTAAACTAATTGCTGTGGGGAGCACCTGGTGAGGAAGCTCTCGCTTGGACTGTTGTGCAACTTACAGTCTTAGAGAGTTACCTAAGGCCCTAAGGGGTTAAGTGACCTGGCCAAGGTTCCACAGTTACTATGGGCCAAGTCTGAAAGACAACCCTTCCTGGTTCAAAGGAAGGCTCCCTATCCCTGGAGCTGCCTCTTTGTCATCATTTTTAACTTGGCACTTGGTCACTCTTTGTTGGTCAGAATCAGGTGTAGAGTAGTAGCTCCCTTGTCAAGTCTTCCACCTTTTTCAGAATCAAATTATTATCCAAACATTTACCATCTGCTCTGCTTTTATCAGAGATTTGGCTAGCAGATGTCCATGTCATCAAAGTCCACCTTCAATACTGCCTTGTTGCTCTGAGACAGTTTTGTAATCTCTGAAGTTATCTTTGAAGACAGCAATACTCTCTGATACACTTAACAGCACAGTTCTTATTTATGGCCAAAAGAATCCCTGTGGTGTTTGGATGCATTTCCTTTCAAACACAGAACATGCCACTTACGGTATAAGCAGGATTACAGTTTTGGTCTTAAAATCTAAACAGAAGATTGGCTAATGCTGACTGCACCTTCCAAATGCATACTTCCTTTCCACCTCTCTCTCTTCTCTCTGTCTCTCTCTCTTTTTCTCTCTGTCTCTGTCTCTATCTCCTTCCCACTCCTTCTCCAAACTTTCTCCTTCTCTCTGTTCCTCCCTCTCTCCTTCTCTCTCTCCCTTCACCTCCATTTCTTCCCCTACTTCTGTCTTTCTCTTCCCCTCCCCTTTTCTCCTGTCTCCCTTTCCTCTCTCTCTCTCTCACTACTTCTCTCTCTCTGTCTCTATCTCTTCCTCTTCCTCTCTCTTTCCTTCCCCTTTCCCTCTCCCCTACTCTCTCTCTCTCTCTCTCTCTCTCTCTCTCTCTCTCTCTCTCTCTCTCTCTCTCTCTCTCTCTCTCTCTCCAATGCTTTTCTTTCAATCAGGGCACCAAGGCACTTTTTAACTCTGAAAACTCACACTTTCATCTTCTTTTCCTGTATTTTCAAGTCTGACTAGGTTGTGAGAGAAGAAGTCACTGAATCTTTCCCAAGGTGATTTGGGGGTGAGACACCAAATGAAAGCACTTTGATCTTGTGGCAGTGCCTATACCACATCTGGTTTCCCTCCACCCAAGTCAGTGCCCTGGTATACACTTCTTTGATTTCTAGTGTACTTCCAGAGCCAAAATAAAAACACAAATGATACTACTGTTTGTTCTAATTTTATAGATCTTAAAATCTTTAAGATCAGAATGAAGTGTCAAAGCTCCTTCTTTATCCAATTTTAATTAGTTGGATGCTAGAAAAAATACAAGAATAACAATTTGCAAGAAAAATTAACAACGATATGATTTTCCTGAAAAATAGGGTAAACTAGAGGTTGGGGCCAGGAGGACGTGGGTTTGAAGGCCAGGCTGTTGCATAGACTCAGACAAATTTAACAAGTATCCATGCCCACAGTGATTTTTTTTTTAAATTCTCTCAGCTCTCTCCAAAACAGCTTCTTCTTTGATCAAAGTTTCTTCTGAAGAGCTAGTTAAAAGATGGACCAGGTTTCCTGCCTCTCTTGACCCATTTTATCTCATTTAGACATAATGCTGGTTAGGCAAAGGCCACTTGGCCCAAAACCCCATCCCTTTTAAATTTATCTCAGACTCCTCTGCCTGTGGAATGCGCTCACTACAATACACTGTTGTCACTGAGAGAGTGATTGCTTCTCAAGAGTGTGAAGATAAACAGATTCTCCTGTCTGCAAAGCTTGTTCTCAGAACCACATCTCTACCTCATGTTCTGGGAAATTCAGTCTGGACATCTCCTTTCTTTAAAAATAACAGTCAAAAATAAAATGTGGTGAGTTCTGCAAAATCTGTCCTGGCAGTCAGATAGAAGTCTAAGGAATCAATCTATGGGGAGAAAGAATCAGGCTTTGTCACTAAGAAAAGTACAGAGTGGACTGAGTCAAAATAGGTGGGCAAACAGACTTGAGAAAGGCACTGACAAAGAGGTGTTCTTTGTATTGTGAACGTCTGGAGGTGGGGTGGGGAACCTTAGCAACAGTTGTGAGAATCTCATCTCAGGGCTACAGGACAGTAGGAGGTTGGGTTTCCCTCTTCCATTCAACCTACAAAAGCCCTTCTAAAAGTCTCCCACACTTGCACAATGGCCTCTGACTTCAATGTTGAATAGATAAATTACAGGCACATTGTTAGTCTAGTGTCAGAATCCACCTCCAACCACTGCTTCCTTCATTTCTTTCCTCATCAGGTACAGACATTTACCCCACTGGAACTTCTCATAGGGGACCTTTCTGGACGTCTAGTTAGTAACACTTTCTCTTTGAAATGACTATCTTTAGGCTTTGCATGTATTGGCTTAGGAGTTGAATTCCCTCAGTTTGATATAAACTGTTTGAGGGCAGACAGTTTCATTTTGTCTTTGTATTCCCAGGACTTATTACAATGCCCTGCACAAAGGAAGCACTTAATAAATGGTTGTTGAATTTACACCTAGCTACGCATCCAATTCCCCTTTGGTTAAAAGGTAGCACCTCAAAGTGCCAGTGGCATTTTCCCTCTCTGTTTCCTAACAGAGCCATGTTTTTATTTTTATTTTTTTAAATGAGGCCCCTCAGGAATCCAGTGCCTGAGAGAAACTCAGGTTTTTGTGGGAAAGAAATCAAGAAAGCTCAGGGGAAGCTAGCAGCAAGTTGGTTTCCCTTTAAACTATGTGTTTCCTCTTCAAATACTTACTTCTCAGTTCCTTGTATTTTTTCCTGGAAATGATAAGGGGCAGTGCTGTCAGGACAGTGACATTTGGGGTACTAGCATGATTTGCAAGCAGGGATTTAGCTTTTCAAAGTGAAAGCCCTACATAAATCTAAGAAACAAACTCTCCCTTAATGGATACAGCCATGTAAATCTCACATCTGCTGATAGAGCTAATGCATGAAAGCACAGCTCTTGGGTTATACAGCTTTTTAAAATCAATAACCTCAGTATAATAATAGCTGACATTTATATAGTATGTTTTATACCTTATTTCATTTGAATCTACTAACAGTCCTGTGAGGCAAGTGCCACAGGTATTATTATGCCCATTTTAAAGATGAGGAACCTGAATAAATGAAAATTATTTTTGAAATGCTTATTATATGTCAGGAGATATGCTAAATTGTGGGTACCTTCAAAGAGCTTACATGCTAATAGGGAGAAATAATACATATAAAGGGATGGTTTGGTCTGGAGAAATCCCAGGAATGATAAGTAGAGCCCAAACTGACATGTCCTTTCCAGAAGTTGTGGTTGCATTGTTTTTATTACTGTTCCCAGAGTTAGAGATGGAAAATAAGAGAGAGGGAGGACAGACCTATTTGGTGGCAGGGCAGATATGAAGCATGGCATGGCTGAGGTTGGCTAGATATAATGATACAGTGCACAGAACCTTGGGCTTAGAGTTAGGAAGACGAGTTCAGATTTTGAGGGTGATAATACACCTGTATTTCAAAAATAAAGTCTGGTTCTAGATAACTTAATAACTGATGTTGGAGAGAGCTACCAAGTTATTAGGTGGTTATTGATTGATTGACTGACAAGTAGCCCTGACTATTAAGGAAGGGAGAAGAGTTTCACTTGACTAGGTAGTCCCTTCAAAGAAGGAAACTCTTTGCTTTTGTTTAGTCATTTTTTAAAGTCATTTTATCTGAGTCTTTGTGACCCCATTTGGGGTTTTCTTGGCAAAGATACTAGAGTAGTTTGCCATTTCCTCCTCTAGCTCATTTTACAGATGAGAAAACTGAAGCAAACAGGGTGAAGTGACTTACCCTGAGTCACACGGCTAGTAAGTGTCTGAGGTCACATTTGAACTCAAGTCTTCCTGACTCCAGATCTGGCGTGCTGTCTACCGTACCACCCAGCTGCCCTACTGATAACTGGACTATTAGCATTTTTAAAAATTTATTTTCATTTATGAAATAACATATCCTATTTAGGTACCTAATGATTACCTGGAATTCCACCTCTAAATGCTAATAGTCAAAGAATTATTAAACTGCTTATAGCATTTGACTATCAGCATTTTGAGGTGGAATTGCAGGATGCTGAAATTTCAGTGATAAAGTTCAAATAGGCATAAGTGCTGGGATCACGGGATTTTAGTATGGCAAGGGTCCTTTTCTAGTCCAACACCACAATTTTACAGATGAGTAAACTGGGAAGTACATTGCCCAAGGTCACACAGCTAGGATTCAAATTCAACTCCTCTGACTATGAATCCATAGTAGCCTAGAGATATAAGGATCGTGTCTTGAGTATATTAATAAATTCTTGGTAGCTGAAAACTAGCAGCTCTAATAGAAATGGTTAGAAGGAGGATAAGGGGGAGCTTTAAGGCTATATGGCAAGGCATCCTTCTCTAAATACCCTGGCAGTTCTGATGGACATGCCCAACTAATTTAATGATACAAATGGAATATGAAAAGAGTAGGTTAACTCAGAACTAGTAGTGAGACATTCAGATAGGGAGTCAAACCTCTGAACCTTTGAATCTGAGCACCAGCTACCTATGAAGGGCGCCTTAGGTAGGTGACACCAGGGATACCATGGCCTGTTCTTCAAGTCTAGAGCACTGTTTGTGTCATTTGATCAGGTATTGTCAATGATCTTGGAATTAGAATAGGAGAAGAGTACCTAAGGGACATCAGGAGAGAGGGAGAGGACTAAGAGTTCAGGGTAGACTGTAGACCTCATTCTCCCAGGGTCCTCTGAATACCTGAGCCCAGGTTTTTAATGTGCAGTCACTTGGCACAATAGTACAGGCAGCACCATCTACCCCTTGATTTAGGACTTAGACAATGAACCTCCCTTAATTCAGTCTCAGGGAGAGGAACCAAGATCCACTCTACAATTCTACCATGACAGTAGAAGATAAATTCTAGGACCTTCAGTATTTAGGTGCAGGGGTGGGGAACCTTTGGCCTCAAGGCCACATGTGGGCCTGTAGGTCCTCTAGTGTAACCCCTTGACTGGAATTTTGAGGCCACATGTGGCCCTGGGACCTCTCCCTCATCTCTAAAATTCTATGATTCTGTGATCCTACAATGGAATTGATCAATTGTCTCAGTTTAGCAGCTGAATATTTTTCAGACTGAAAAATGTACTTGTCATGCTTATTTTAGATGTTTGAAGATTTTTTTTTTTGTACAGTTGCAGGAGGGTTTTGATTTTGCGTTTGCAATCCAAATATATCTTTCCTTTTTATACTCAGAACACAGAAAATCAAATTAGATTAAGATAATAATTATCAGGTAGCTTGTAAGAGCAAAGCCATTTTACCCTTACAATAAGTCTCTAGTATAGTGGAATATACACATGTGTGTACATACACTTATGTAATACAGAATTGTTGCTTTGTTAGGCAAGCACTTATATACTATAATATAATTTTCAATAAATAATTTTTGGTCCTCCTTCTCCTCTATCTCTACAGCATTTAACACTTGATCATCCTATCTTCTGAACACTTTCTCCTGGTTTTTTCCTTTATCCACTCCTCTGTCTCTTTCAACGGTTCCTCATCCTCTTCTCAAACCTTTGGCAGTATCATTCACTCCCCACAGCCTCAATTCACCTCTATATGGATTAGTCCCAAAAGTCTGTTGATCTGTTTTTAGTTTCCCTGTTCCTCCTTGGAACCTCAGACCTATAATTCCAACTGCCTACAGATAAAGAGGTGATTGAATATGCAGAGAAATCCATCCTATATACCAGAGCCAGATTAATCTATTTTTATGAAACTTTGAGTCTGTCTCTCCTCTGCTCAGATTTCTTTCATGGCTCCCCAATGTCTACAAAATAAATTTCCTCCTCCATGGGAGTGAGAAATATTCAAGGCCTTCCAGAATCTGGAAGAATCTCTTTTTCTATCCTGCCTTATCTCTTCTCACTCTTCTCTTTGAACCCTCAGGTCCTAAAAAACTACTCATTCTTCCGGAACACCCATGTACATTCCTGCCTCTTCAAGTTTGCTCAGATCTTCTCTTTACCAGGAATGCCTTTCAGTTTATCTAAATCTTTCCCTTCTTTGAAAGTCAAACTCAAATCCTACTTTCCCCATGAAACCACTTTAGCCTACAGTGATCTATCTTTTCCTACTCTAAATACTTACAGCAAAAGAACAACTAACTCTCTTGTCACTTATCTGCCAGGAACTCATTTTGTAAGTTATCTTTTTATATTACAGGGATTACAAATCTCTCTCTCCCTCTGGGGCACAGATGAGATGGTGTTTGTTATCTCCATATTCTTTACTAGCTATTTCACAAAGCAGCCCCACGTAATTAGTATATTCCATTCTGTTCTCCTGTAAGGGAATTAAAAACAATTAGTGAGAGTGTAGGGCATTCTTTGTGGAGTTTTGCAGCCTGTGGGAAAGTGATGATGAGGCTGAAGGAGAGAGATTACTGATGTGTGAAGTCAGAGGCTATGTGTAAAAGAAAGCACAAGAAGAGCAGAGATGGGTAGGTGGGCAGGAGGAAGAGAAAATCACCAAAAAAAGAAAAAAGAAAAGAATAATGGAAGTGTGTTCTTTTAAGCAATAAATATATCTGTGAAAGTTCTTACCATGTCGGCAAAGAACTTAAGAAAAATGGCAGAATAGACTTCCAGGTCACACAGGCAAAAAGATGGGAACTAGACATTTTCTCTGATCCTCCTGTCTTCTCAAACCTCTCTAAAATAGAAATTATATGTAATAAATAAAATAATTTTGTATCTCTACTGCCTAAGACACTAAAAACCCATATGAAGCTGTAAAACTAGCAGGAGAGAAGGCTAATTCCTAATCTCCAAAATACTTACTCAGCACTCCTTTCCCCACTAATCACAAAGTTCTTCTGGCTGGGCTATACAAACCCAACCCATAGGTTTCCAACAGAACTGATAGAATGATAGCAATCTTCAAAGGCCAGGTCAGAGAACTGAGGAATAGAACTGGGGCAGAAGGACATCATGTGCTATTCCACCATGTCTCTGGCAAAGGGACTGGCAGCTACCTGGAATGAGTTTTGTTCTTCTAGAAGCCAATGCCAAGATCAAGGCTGGTGAAACATGAATGCCCATAAAAGAAGGAGGTCCACTTCTTGGGGCAATTGTCATCTAAGGCAAAGTAGACAGAAATCAAGTAGTAAGGGGAAATATAAGGGGGGGAACCTTGAAATTATCCAAGATCTCAGGAGGAAGAAAACTCAGTTAAAGACTGATAGGCTAATAAACCAACAGTAAAGATATTAAGGGAATATGGCTTCTGGTTCAGCTAAATGAGTCCAGACATCTTTGAATAAATATTATAAGACATAGGAAAATGAATCAATACCTTCTAAGGCAGAAGACCCTGTGGATTCTCAAGAAGAGAGCATGAACCCACAGTGAGATGTTCCTGAATGGTTTAAAAGAGAAATAAGAATTGTGGAAGCAGAATTTATGGCCTGCAGAGCAGAAATAATTGGTAGAATAGAAAAACTTGAATCCACAGTGGCAAATCTCCCCAAAGAAACAAAGGAGAATAACTGATTAAAAATAAAAAATCCACAGAAGTGAAGGACAATCTGGAAGAAAACAAAAAAGAAATATTAAAAGAATTGATCTAGAAGACAATATAGATATTTTGTATCTCAAAAAAAATATGAGGTCAAAAAATCTGAACACCATAATGCAAATTATCATACAAGAAGCCTGTCCAGGACTTCTGAACACAGAAGTTCAATAGAAAGAATCCACAGATCACCTCTAGAAAAAGAAAAAGAAAACCCAAAACCTTATGCTCTAAACTCCAAGATGCATAGTGTTTAAATTTAGCAATTCAATGACAAACAACAAATTCTGAAAGTAACCATAAGAAACAATCTTCATATAAAGAAAATGAAATTCAAACAACACAATACTATTCAGTATTCACACTCAACCAAAAGAAGAAATGGAATAATATGCTCTGAAGAGCAAAGGAGTTCAAGGTGTAACCCAAAGTAACATACTCCGCAAACCTGAGCCTGATCATCCATGAAAAAGAAAAGCTGTTTAACTAAAAAAAGAGATATTTGAAGCATTCAAATAAAGAAAACCAGCTCCAAACAAATAATTTGCTTTGGAAACATTCCAGACAAGAAAAAAGTAACAGAAGGTAAACAAATATAGCAACCAAGGAAGATACAGATAATAAAATGAATTACCCTAGACAAAGACATGAAAAAACCTTTAAAATATATCTGTAGGTTTAAGAACAACGACAAAATAGCAAAAATGGGACCATTAAGAGATTTCTTTCCTTATGTCCTTACACACATAAGGAGACAAACCCCTCCTATAGGCAAATCAGTATTTTTTTTTGTGGGACTAAACTACAGAATGGGAGGAAATATAAAAAGGGAGTGGCGTGAAAAAGGAAAGAGGTGATGCATTCTAATCAAGCCAAAGATTAAAAATAAGGGGAAAATAACTCCGTTAGTCTCTCTCTTTTTCTCTGTCTCTCAAATAAAGGACCTATAGGAGAATGGGTAAAGAGGCAAAGGAAGGAAAGGAGAAATTCTAGTTTCTGTGGTAAGAGGAGGTCCCACTGAAGAAGACTGCCATGGGAAGAAGAGAAATATTCCATAAATAGATATAGGGATTCTACTCTGTAGAGCTTTACTGATTAGAGAGACCACTCATTCTCCCATAAGAGAAGGAAAGTAAGATTTTCCAGGGACAACTAACCCTTATGCATCCAGAGCGATTTCATGGCAAATGAGAACAAAAATGATCACAGGGAGGACATAGGATAGTAATGAATCACAAATATTTAAGCATCTAAATTCTTAAAGGAAAAATTAACTGAATTATAAGAACCTATAGAGAGTAGAACAACTGTGACAAGAGATCTTCATATTCTTTCTGTTTTGAACAAATTTAGCAGAAAGATAAACAAAAGGGAAATCATAGAATTGAATACATTGCTGGCAAAAGTAGAACTAAAAGACTTCTGGTGTTTTTTAAATGAGACCACTAAAGAATATGCATATTCCTCAGCACCATATGAAACTTTTACAAAAATTGATCCCTTATTAGGACAATATTTTGCCATATTAAGAACATAAAAAAGTGGAGAACAGGAATCCAGCTGGGGTGGTTGAGAAATTGCTAAAACTGTTTCATGAAACAGGAGCTTTGAGGTGCTGCAGGTAGGGCTGGCAATTGGACAAGCAACATCTGTAGGCAAATAGAGCTATAGTCAGGGTATATTGGAGTTAGCAGTTTTCAAGAGTAGATTATTAAATTTTCAGTGAATCATCTATCCCTCAGAAATTGGTAGTTACTACAAATCAAGGATTGATTTATTATTTTGTTAATTGTCGCAACTTAAGAAAGTGTTAATAATACTGATTAAGCCTAAAAGTGTATGTATACATATTAAAAAAAATTCTGGATAGCCTGATTGTTAAATATTTATTGATGTACCCTGTATTACTCTATAAACATTTCTTGAGTTTAGCGGGAATGCAGTAGAGAGTTCAGGAAATGAAATTATTATCAGAATGGAGGCTTAATAATAATGAGTCTAACAACAGTAACACCTGGCTTTTATATAATGTTTTAAAATTTACAAAATGCTTTATATCAAATTATCAAACACAAACAAACCTATAGTCCAGGCTGGGACTGAATCAGATTAAGATATACTCAGGAAACATTTTTACAAAATAAATAAAAACATAATAAAATATAGGTAGGTAGGTAGCACAGTGGATAGAGTGTGGGAGCTACAGTCAGGAAGACTCATCATCCTGAGTTCAAATCTGGCCTCAGACACTTGCTGTGTGACCCTGAGAAAATCACTTAACCCTGTTTGCCTCAGTTTTCTCATTTGTAAAATGAGCTAGAAAAGGAAATGGCAAACCACTCCAGTATCTTTGCTAATAAAACCCCAGATAGGGTCCCAAAGAATCAGAAATGACTGAAAATGACTAAAGAAAAACAACATAATGAAACATAGATAATGTTAATTTGTTTTTTTCTAAGTCAATATGTGGTCTGCAGGGGTCCTTATATATAGTTTGGGGGCTGATTTCTTTTTGAGTTTGATACCACTGCTTTACGTCTATTATCTCATCTGAGCCTCGCTATAATCCTGGCTTACAGAGCGGTGGAATACAAGGATGGCATTAGTGAGTAGTAAGGAGAGCAGTGACAATGGAAACAAAGATGTTGAAGGAACAGGACATGGAGGGAAACACTGATATAAAATAATCAAATCCCACAACCCCTAGCTGGATCCCTATACAATATTCAGTTCATGGGCATCTCCTCAATATCCAATTCTTTGTCACCACAAAAAGAGCTGCAGAATATATATTTTTTATAACAATTTGTCAGATGGTTTAAAAAATACAGTTTCTAAAAGCACAAAAAATATTAAAATAGAAGAAACCAGCTTTAAGAGAGACGAAGGACTTCTTACTCTAGTAGAATGTAAGCCCTATCATAGCAGGGATTGGTTTTGTTGTTTTTTTTCTTTGTATCCCCAGTACTGAGCCCAGTTCCTTAAATCTACCATGCCTTTGTATTCATGGATTTGGAGCTTAGAGTTAGCTTAGAAATCATCAAATCCAAACTCCTCATTTTAGTAAGGGGTAGAGTTCGAATTTGAACTCAGGCACTATGATTCCGAGGTTAGTCATCTTTTCTTTCCACTATGTTGCCTGTCATAAAAGCTTGTTGGACTGAATTGGATTGTGAATAGGATGAATGGGATATGTGAAAACTAGACAGCTGCCAACCTATGCACACAATGGAATAAAAGATTCATATAAGGCTGTTCAGTTGCAGACCTAAAAATACATTGTGAAATATTTCATATTTAAGCTATGTTGGTAACAAAGATGTGGAAAATAATCTAGGTACAAATTGACTTGAGCAGGTATGTCCACAAACTGAAAAGCTGGGGTTGGAAGGATGGGAAGACAATCAAACTATGAAAAGATAACTAACATTTTAAGTTCAAAGGAAGCTAAGGATGATCTGAGTTCAAGTCCTGTCTCTGATACACACTGGCTATGACCTTGGGCAAGTCAACTCTCCAAGACTATAAATGACAGTCAATGATGATGTGCTTTGCTAGAGGGGGTTTTCTCAGCAGGAATTTCTGGAACCAAAGAAGTAATAGGACCTGTTTAAAAATTTCAAAATCAACAAACCATCAATGTTTGACCCCACAAGTACATTTGAGTACACTGTCACTGCTGTGAAAAAATTCACTCCTCAATAATAGGTTAAATTCTAGGCATAAATTTCAGGTCCTCAATATAATAATAATGGGTAACATAGCTTGGTGGTGCCATAGATAAAGCACTGGACTGGGAGTCAGGAAGACTCAAGTTCAAATCCATCCTCAAACACTTCTTAGATGTGTGACTCTGGGCAAGTGGCTTAACCGTGTTTGCCTGAATTTTCTCAGCTATAAAATGAGCTGGAGAAGAAAATGACAAACTATTCCAGTATCCTTGCCAATAAAGCCCCAAATGGGGTCATAAAGTGTCTGAAAGGACTAAAAAACCAACACAATACTAAATGCTAGGCACTGTGCTAAATGCTTCACAAATGTCATCTCATTTAATCCCTACAACCACCTAGGGAGGTAAGTGCTATTATTATCCCCATATTACAGTTGAGGAAACTGAGGCAAACAGAGGTTAAGTCACTTGCCTAAGGTCATATAGCTTGTAAATTTCTTAGACCATATTTGAACTCAGATTTTCCAGACTCCAGGTTCAGTATCCTATCCAGTGGGCCACCAATGGGTTTCTCACTCGTTAGGAATCTTCCTGTCATCAGACCTGGGCAAGTGCCCCAGGTGCCCTTTTTTTTCTGTTCTAGGTCAACTTACAAACAGAACTACCAAGTCACACGCAAGTGACAATTTTGGGTTGCTGCAAAAAATTCAGGTATTTTGGATCATTGAGACACAACCCTCTCAGCATAGTGTGGTTTTGATGGTTTAGCATTTCAAGCTTATTTGTTATTTCTCTGGTGCTTTTGACAATGTGTTACTCCTCACAAGGGCCTGTTAAGAAGGGTTTTATCCCACTTGACAGATGTGGAAAATGTTTGAAAGCAAGAAAGGAACACATATGCATGTCTGCAGTCATCCAGTTTGTAGAGCTCGGACAAAGTGCTGTTTTGTTTTTCGTCTTTGAAAAGTCAAAATGAAGATGCCACCTTTCCAAAAGAAAGAGGCCTTGGTACGACTTAACTTTCCAGCTACTGTCAGTCAGGAGAGTGGAAACCATTTGGAATCTTCTTCTGCAGATGCCTCTGGGGGAATTACCTAAATTTAAAATGCCTTGTGGAATTCCCTAGTGCAACTCTTTTTATTAGCAGTGTGTCAAGAAATGATAGAACGGACTTTAGTTTCGTGCTCTTTAGACTAGTGGAAAGCCAAGAGTAAAGAGAGGCTATTTCCATTTTTAACCACTGATGAAACCATTTCTAAGGCACTCATTCACTTACCCACACACCACCTGCTCCCTCCTACGACCATAGAGGGAGACCAGAGCAGGGAGGGAATGTTCTTGGACATGCGTTCCTCCTATCTTTCTCATCCAAGACGGGAAAAGTGATACTTCAGTAAAGTTTATAAACATGTGCTGGAAAAAAACCCCAGAAAACATTTGCATAGTCTTTTGGTCCAATTCTACTCTTTGTCCTCTTAGAATTTGCTGTTTCCTTTTCTCCAAAGGTGAATTTTAAAATATACAGATTTAGCAGACAGTTAGATTGGTTCTTTAGTTTATTAAAATGATACCAAGATAGGATCTTCTCCTTGGGTAAAGGACCTAAGTGAAGTGCTTTGGCTAATAATAATGAAAAATTATTTTGCTGAACAAGTTCTATTCCACAAAGGATGAGATGTGACTATGTGAGAGGTGATCTCTCAAGCAACCAAACTAATCAGATTATCCTGAACTGCCTTGACAGATGCACCACAGGGAAAATCCTATTGTGACTTCAACCCAGTGCTCAAGGAAGAATAGTCTTTCTCATAGAAAAGGAATCCTAGTAGAAAATCTGAAACAACTTTTCCCCTTTCAGAATAGATCCCCCTTAAATATTCTTCTGTGGCTGGTGGAAAGTTGAAAGTTTTGACAACCTAACATTCAAAAGGTCAGTAATCAATCCTCAGGGGTAATTTGATTCAACTCCTTAGTATTTTCCAGGCTTCCAGTTAAATGAATGTTGAGTGTCACGTGTGTGTGTGTGTGTATGTGTATGAAAGTGAGAAGGAGAGTAGTGGGGAGAACCTACGTGTTTTCTACCATTTTCTGAAAATTAAATTTGTTTATTTCCCCTTGGAGAAAAGAGGAAAGAATAACAAATTTTAACCAAATATTCTATATTTAATTTGATTCAACAAGTGCCTAGTCTGTACAAGTCACTCTTACTAGTGGTGGGTCTGGAAATACAGACATAAAAATATGAAACAGTCCCTGTTTTCAAGGAGTTTGCAGTCAATTAGACTGTAACTATATACTTTATTGGAAACATTCTTTTGGATAGCTCTAAGAATGGTTTTTTTGAAATGAAAACTTGAAAAAAGTCGCTTGGGTTTCATATACAAGACTTCAGAACAGCTTCTATACCAAAGGAGAATTTTCCCTCCACCATTATTCCTCTGATAGAGTAGATAAAACAATGGCTCTGGGGTCTGAGGACGTGAGTTCAAATCTTGATTCGGTCACTTTTGACAGTATATAACATTAGGCAATTAACCTCTGGAGGTCTCAGTTTCCTTATCTGTAAGATGAGGCAATGAGATTAGATGACCTTTAAGGTTCTTTTCCAGTTATAAATCTAAGAGGATCCTGTGACTGGCCCAAGGTGAAATCAGAAAAGCTCAATCTTTAGTTAGCTTTCACTACTTGCACTGGCCCAGACTTCTTTAACCTAAGAAGACGACAGGCATTTTTAAAGAGAAAAGAGCCACATTTTCAGGGCTTCTGCAAGTTTAGCCTCCCCAAACCAGCAGAAAACCCAAGAAATTGTGTATGCAATTCTCCATGTAGCAATTAGGCAATTACAAGCACAATTGGCCATTTGTGCCTTTTAAATGGGATGCAAATGGTTGATTGTGGTGCAGTTCAGCAGCACATGCTCCTTTGTATCCGAAGTTTTGCCCCCACGCAGAAGAGGAAGACTTACAGTTTGAAACTCTAGCCTCTAGCCTGACGAGCATTTATCATCCTGCCCCGCCACACCTCTCTTCCAAAGGTCCCTCGTGGAGAGAAGTTTCTAATCTAAGAAACTAGATTTTGATACAGGAAACTCCATACCAAAAAAGGTGACCTCGGTATTGTCTTTCAAAGCCTGCAATTTAAAAAAAAAAAAAAGAAGAAGAAGGTTGAGTTGTTCTTAAGTAGTCATTAGCACCTGGGCCAATTTTCAGATTGTTGCTGGGATCTTAAAAGCATGATGCTAACAAATGGCCAGTCTGAGCTTACTTGAATACATCAACCAGGGAAGTGCTGCCACCTTCTGGTAGAACTTACCTAGAGACAAAGACTTCTAAAACATTCATAAGCCAGGCTGTGGGGTAATTAGCCTTGAGGGCAAACCCAAGAGAATAGGCCTACACCAGGGCAAACCCGAAAAGCAAATCTTGTGGTACTGGGTAAAATAGAGAGAGGTTACAAGGAAAGACAACTAGATTAGCATCAAAGGACTTGATTGAGAATCTCAGTGCTACTATTTACCCGTGAGCCCTTCAGCAAGTCACTTCATTAATTGGTGCCTCAGTTTCCTCATGTGTAAAATGAGGGGGTTGAACTAAATGAACTCTGAATTCTATTATCCTATGATTCCAGGGAAAGCAAAGGGGTTCTACGGTTCCAAGGCAGTCTGCACTAGTCAGCTAATAACCTTACATTTCTTATTGAATTATGTGCATTATGAGTAAGAAGGGATACACAAGAAACAAAGTGTGGGCCAATGGATGAAATGGGATTTGGAGTCAGATAATCCTGCTTCAAATCCCAGACTTTGCCACTTACTACCTTTATGATATCAAAAAAGTTACTTCTTCTCTCTGAATTTCAGTTTCCTAAATCTTGAGGGATTGGATCAGAGAGCTTCTAAGATTATCATCCAGTTCTGAATCCTCTGATCTTGCCTTCAGGGCACTCATAGGTGTTTAAGTCGGTTTTTTTTTCCCTTTATGCTAAGTCAGGAGAGAAATTGTTCCTTTTAGACTGAAGCCACAGGGGTTGGTGACCTTTACCTCTAGGTTCATTGGTTCTGGGGTTACTTGTTTCTTCAGTAGAGGGGCTCACATCCTAAAAGAAGAGACAAGGATATGGATATTTATAGAATAACTATAAAGGTAATAGATGTTTCTAGCTTCATGCTGGAGAGGTAGAGATAATGCTAGTTGCCCATCCCACTACCCAGGCCATAGACCACATGGTGGCCACTTCCAGGTGGCTGCTAGTACAGGGGCACTAAACAAACTTGAGCTTGAGTCATGGATTGAGTCATGGATTATGGCTGCCTATTTTACATTGTGTTTCTTGAAGTACTGAATGGTTGTCCAAATGTCCAGTCACGGAAATAACCTTGTAAGGTCAAGAGATTATCCTAGGTCAATCTTTAGGAGCTGTCTGGTAGTTAGGGGAGCTAAAGAAGACTATCTCTGGAAAGTCCTGCCCTGGCTTGACAGAAGAAAAGGACCAGGGGTTGTTTGGACAGCACAGAGCCAAGGTGAAAGATAATAATGCTTGTTTAGCAATGATACAATTCAGTGCTCCAGACCTTTGGGATCATCAGTAATCTTATTATTGGATATGGGGCTTCTCCCCATTAGATATGAAAGTATCCTGCTCATCATTTCCATCACAATAATATATCACAAATTGTTCAACCATTTCCCAGTTAATGGGCATCTCCTCAAATTTGCTATCACAAAAAGGCTGTTATAAATATTGTTTGTTAAAATAGATTTTTTTGTTAAAAAAATATCTTTGGGTTATAGACCTAGTAGTGGTGTTGATGGATCAAAGAGTGTCCATAGATTTATAGTTCTTTTGGCACAGCTCCAAATGATTTTCCAAAATGGTGGGATCAGCTCACAACTCCATCAGCAATGCATTAGTGTCTCAATTTTCTTACATCCCCTTTAACATTTATCCTTTTTCTTTTCTGTCATATTAACAAATCTGATAGGTGCAAGGTTGGTACCTCAGAGTTGTTTCAGTTTGTGTTTCTCTAATCAATAGTGATTTAGACCATTTTTTCATATGACTATAGGTAGCTTTCATTTCTCTATCCAAAAAATACTGTTCGTATCCTTTGACCATTAGTCAACTGAGGAATGACTTGTATTCTTTCTTTTTAGTATTTTTTCAATTGCATGTAATAACAATTTTGACATTAGTTTTTTAAATATTTGAATCATGTGCAGTCATGCAAAATTCTATATTAAAAATGTTGTAAAAAAAACCACACAAACAAACCCATAAAAACATAAAAAAAAATAGTATGCTTTGATCTGTATTCAAACTCCATCGGTTCTTTCTCCAGAGGTGGAGAGCATTTTTCATCCTAAGTCCTTTGGAATTGAATGACTGAAATTTTTAATAATTTGTCTCAGTTCTCTATATACTTGAGAAATGACACCTTTATCAGAGAAACTTGCTGTAAAATTTCCCCCCAGTTTTCTGCTTCCCTTCTGTTCTCAGCTGCTCTATGTTGTAGGACTCTAGGTTTTTAATCCACTCTGCTATTTACTTCTATTTTATGGATGAATTCATCCCACTCACACTCACAGTGATAGTTTACTATGTATTTCCCTCCTTTTTCCCCCTTTTATCCTTCTCTCTCTCTGGTTACCCTGTCCCTTTTCTAAAATGCTTTGCCCTCCATCTTCCTTCCCTTCTATCATTTCTCTCTTTTCTTATCCCCATTCCCTCCTACTTCCCTGCAGAATAAAATAGATTTCTATACCCAACTGAGTGTGTATGTTATTTCTCCTTGAGCCAATTACAATGGACGTAAGGTTCAAGGATTGCCTACCAACCCTCCCCACATCTTCCCCTCCCCTGTAAGTGTTCTTTCATGTGAGATGATTTACCCAGTTCTACCTCTCTCTTTCTCCTTTTGCCAACGTATCCCTCAATCTTATCCCTTCATTTATTATTCTGGCTATCATCCCATCATAGTCAGCTCACACATATGCCATCCGTCTCTGCATACTCCTTCTAACTGCTACAATAATGATAAAGTTCTTAGAAGTTACAAGTATTATTTTGCCATGTAGGAACATAAATAGTTTAACCTTATTGAATCCCTTATGATTTCTCTTCCTGTTTACTTTGTATGTTTCTGTTGAGTCTTGTATTTGAAAAGTCAAATTTTTTATTCATTTTTCTATTCATCAGTAATGTTTGAAAGTCCTCCATTGCATTAAATATCCATTTTTTTCCCCTCTGAAGGGTAGGTTCATTCTTGGTTGTAATCCTATCTTCTTTGCCTTCCAGAGTATCATATTCTAAGTCCTGTGATGCTTTAATGTAGAAGTTGCTTAATCCCGTATGATCCTGACTGTATCTCCATGATATTTAAATTGTTTCTTTCTGGCTTCTTTGCAATATTTTCTTTTTGCCCTGGAAGTCTGGAATTTGGCTATAATATTCCTGGGAGTTTTCATTTTGGGATCTCTTTCAGGAGGTTATTGGTAGATTCTTTCAACTTCTATTTTATCCCCTGGTTCTAGGATATCAGGGAAGTTTTCCTTGATAATTCCTTGAAAAAATGATGTCTAGACTCTTTTGGGGGGGATCATGACTTTAAGGTAGTCCAATAATTCTTAAATTATCTCTCCTTGATATATTTTTCAAGTCAATTGTTTTTCCAGTGAGATAATTCACATTTTCTTTTATTTGTTCATTCCTTTGATTTTATTTTGTTCATGTTTCATGGAGTCATTAGCTGTTCCACTTGACCAGTTCTAATTTTTAAGGAATTACTTTCTTCAATGAGCTTTTGTGCTACCTTTTCCATTTGGTCAATCTTAATTTTTAGGGAATTCTTTTCCTTAGTGAATTTTTGTACATATTTTTCCATTAGGGTAATTCTTCTTTTTAAGGATTACTTCTCTTCAGTGTATTCATTGCCTTTTTATTTTTATTTCTTTACCATTTCATCTATTTTGTTTTTTGAGGTGTTATTTTCTTCAGTATATTTTTTATGCCTCCTTTACCACTGACATTTTTTCATGAATTTATTGTATCACTCTCATTTATTTTCCCAATTTTTTCTCTACCTCATTTATTTGATTTTTAAAATTCTTTTCAAGTTCTTCCAGGAATTATTGGGGAGGGGTTGGAGGAGAACTGAGACCAATTCACATTTGTCTTTGAGGCTTTGGATGTAGCTTTCTCATTGTCTTCTGAGTCTTCCCTGTCTCTATAGTAAATTTCCATGGTCGGGTTCTTCTTTTGTTGTTTGCTCATTTCCCCAGCCTATTTTTTGACTTTTAACTTCTTGTTAAAGTTGGGCTCTGTTCCCACGGTGGAGGGGCACTGTCTCAAACTTTGGGTTTTTTGTGCTACTATTTTCAGAATTATTTCTGGGGGCTTATAAGTTTTCAGTTCTTCCAAAGTGATATAGCATAAGAAAAGTGTGGTCATGTTCTCCTTGCCTGTGCTATGGTCTGTATCCACAAGCGTTCTTTTCTGCTTTGGAACTATGGCCAGGGTCCCTGTTCCTATTGATGCTCCTTCTCTCCCTGGGACTTCAACCCAGAATTGCATATGGAAAATGGAACAAAGTCTTGCTCCCAGTGCCAGCAAAGAGTCCTCTTGTAATCTCCTTCTGATCACTTGTCTGACACCCTTATCATTCCATGAACTGAGAGCTCTGCAGTTGACTCAGTTGCTCTCAGGGCCTGCTGCTGGCTTGCCAGGGCTAGGCCTGTGTTGGACTACACTTTACTCCCACCCCAGTGAGACAGACTTTTCCTGTCAAACTTCTAAGTTGTCTTGGGCTGGAAAATTGTTTCCCTAACCTGTCATTTGTTCCACTACACCAGAATTTGTTGTGAGGCATTATTTTAATGTTGATTGGAGGGGAATTTTGGAGAGCTCAGGAGAATCACTGACTTTACTCTGACATCTTGGTTCTTCCTTACAATATGACTTCTGGATTCATCCTCCTTCAGATAATGTGTGTTGGATCCTGCAGATAACTCTCAAAGTTTACTCCTTGATGCTCTGAGCACCAATGCTGCACTGACTGCAAAACCCAAACTTTGAAATGTCAAAGATCCAAAACCCTTTCACAGGGCCACAATAGCCTTAGAGGGGAGAAGACCCCAAGGACTTTCATTGCTCTCACTTGACTCTATAAGCAAGGAAGTTAATAAGATCTCCCAAGAAAACATATCAAGAAAATGAGATGAAGAGACTAAGCCAAAGCTGACCCATTGTGGGGGGGAAGGGAATATTTCCTCTCATTCTGGCTATGTAATGATAACATAAAGGACCCTGGCATACACAGGAGGGCCTGCTGTACAGGTTCTTAGACCTGCTTTTCTAAAAGGAAAGCAACTTTTGAGTGGTCAACAATCTACTTTAATCAAGCACATATATCATTCACTTAGTTCTGGGGAAAAAGTCAGCACCTTGAACTTCAGAGAAAATACAGAGAAATAAAGATAAACAGACAGGGCTTTCAATGTCTGACCATAAACAGTACATACATCACAGAGCAACAGACAGATCCAACTGTCCAACCATTACATACATACAAATACATAGTTATCAGTTAGTAGCATCAATATCTAGGTTTTCAAAGCTGGAGGGGGCCTCATTAGCAGCTGCCCAGATTTTCATCTGGCCAACAAACACATCCAATGAGTAAGCTCCAAATCATTACCTCAGAATATATATACACTCTTCAGAGCTAGAGGGCATCACAAGCCTTGAGAACCAGTGCCACATTAGAAATTAGAAATTTAATTAAAAGGTATGAGTCTTCCTATAAAACAAATCCCCCCGAATCAAACTTCCCTTAATGGGCAGACCCATTAATGTGTGGGAAGATCTTTAACTCTCTAATTAACATTACAGCAATCAATGTGGTGTGGGGGTGGGGTCTTCCCAACCATGTAGTTAGTAGATCAGAAACAGTTACAGAATGCCTCTGCATACTCCTCAGCCTCCCCACATGGGGAATTTGTATGACTCAAGCAAATTGCCATACTTTGCCCATGTGCCAGATCATTACAGTGCAGTGGAAGACAGTAGCACTTCTCTCACCTATGTAAATGAAGGGTTTGTCCCAGATCACTTAGACAAGTCTCTTCCAACTGCAGCATTTTAGGATTCTATAGGGACAAGAATTGGAGCCCACTGAGTTTATATTGGTTTTATTTTTTAAAGAAAATTTCAAAGGAATTATAGAATAAAGTGAATGTAATATAAACTGATCTAAAATAGAGAACCTGGAAGACATTCTTTGAGAATGACTTAAGAGCTGAAAAAAAAAATGTGGATTTGTTTTGTCTGAATGTATGTATTTGTCCGACACTGCTGGGCTAGAGGGTGGAGGAAGGCGTGGTGGCATTCCCACGGAGAAATCCTAGTGGGAGCCTCAGGACTCAAGATGGGTTGGAACAAGATTTGGGATTTTTTCTATTATATAATTTGACAAGTGTGAACATAAAAAGAACACTTCCGTCTATTACATGCAGATTATATTTTTTAGTATATGATAAGTTCAATACGTTGCTTTCAAAGCTACCCTGCTTATCTGTTTTCCCTTCTGAACTTGATTTCATTCTGCCCTGTGTATTTTTTTAAATGTATCAATCACTCTCTTTTCTTTCTTTCTTTTTTTTTAACAGTATCCCTTGCCAGGGCAGCTAGGTGGTGTAGTATATAGAGCACTAGGCCAGGAGTCCAGGAGGGCTTCAAATCAGGCCTCAGCCTCAGACACTGGCTGTGTGACCCTGGGCAAGTCACTGAACTTTGACTGCCTTACAAACAAACAAAAAACCCCAAACCAAACAAAAACCCAGTATCCCTTACCTAGTTCCCCTCTCCTTTCTAAATACAACAAATGAAAAACAACAACAAATAACCAGAAAATCTCAATTAAATAATGCATTTTTTTAAAAGAAGGGTCAGGTTAGAAAGTTCAAAGTTAGATTGCAAGTAGGGGCAAAGTTGAGGGGACACCAGTGTAGGTGGTGAGGGAAGCAGTTACTCAGCAAACTAAAGTGGGTGACCTTGGATTCCAACAAGAAAGGAACTTCCTTTTACTTCCAAAGACCCAAAAAGACAAAACAAAAGGGCAGGTACCTTGAAATCATTCCTATCTACGGACTAGTCAGAAGAACTTAAAGGTCAGATCACTGGGAGGACCTGGAAAGGATTAATGCCTTACACTAGTGTGTAAGGAGACTGATCATGGGAGTTACCTCATTTATATATTATCAATTGTTTGTATCTTAGAATGTAATTTTCATGCTGTAGGAAAGCTTAATTATGCACATAACTCAGTCATATGTGCTGGACCAAAATGGATAGGAGAGAGGAAGTAAAATGGAAAGTCTGGTCTCCAGAGAAATCTCCTCTGGAAATCTATTATGGGGTGAACCCATTTTTAGGAGTTATATTGGGGCTTCCTTCATTATTTCTATGCTTTTCTCTGTACATTTATCTATATAAGAGTGGAAAAGAATCAGCAAAGATGCTTTTAATTTTTTTGTGTGTCATGGACCTTTCATAGACTGGCTAAACCTATGGACCCATCTCAGGATATATATATATTTTTTTAATTCATAATTGAAGGAAACGCTAAGTTTCAGTCAAAGGTTAATGAAAATAAATGTCCCCATTCAAGTTTACAGACCCCTAAGTCCAAGGATCCCAGGTCAAACTGCATGATTTAGGATTTAAAAATTGGTGAACTCCAAACCCCCAGAGCTGTTTGATAATTATGAGGCAAATAATCATTACTTGGTGTCTTTTCACTGGCTGTCCCCCATTCCTGGAATGCTTTCCCTCCTCATGTTGGTCTTCTGGCTACCCTGGCTTCCTTCACACAGCTCAAATCTCACCTTTTGTAAGAGGCCTCTCTCCATTCCTTATACCCCCTTACATTTTGCTAGTGACCTTCCTATGAGATTTTCTCCTAGTTGCTCTGTGTATGTCCTATGTGGACCTAATTGTTTGCGTGTCGTCTCCAGGGCTGTATTTTTGCCTTTCTTTGTATTCTTGGTGCGTAACACAATACACACCTATTAAACGCTTAATACATGTTTGCTGACTGACTGATTAGCCTTCAGAGATTGAACCAAGGGAGGATATTTAGAATAATCACCATAAACTAGGGTGAGTTCAGAGACTTAGGGATCCAAACCCTTTACTAAGAAAATGAGTTCAAAGTAAAGATTAAGACTAAGGGTATAAACTAGCCAGGATGACCCTGTTCCTTGCTCTGAAGAGCCTGGCACCTCTCTTGCTTCAGAGATGAAAGGTGGTGGTGGTGGTGGTATTAGTAGCAGTAGGAAGTTTCTGTTGATTCTGTTTTTCCTAAAAGAGGAGGAGAAATTCTAAGTATAGCCTTTAAATAAGAAAGTCTGGCAGTACATGCTCTTCCCTGTAGAGCCAGGAGCTCTCCAGCACCTCCCCCTGGTAAGAACACTGCAATGGTTAACTCCTACTCATATCGTCACTCAGTGCCCCCACTTACCACTGTAAGACTGGAGGTTGCGGATTTGCATTGGGGGAGGTATTTTCCTTACCAGGAATTCCCTCCATCAGGGAAATCACAGCTGCAACCACTCCCACCCCACCCCTGCCAGACTGGTTAACTTCTGTAATCACAAAAAGTAGAAAAAAAAAACCAGACAAGGAAAGGTTGAATAGAAAACGCCTCAAATCCAATTCCAAACCATCTTAGGTCAGGGGGCTCTCACGAATCTTTCTCTGTGGGCATTTTCTCTCTTTACCTCCGCTGGCTATGGCAGCATGGGGATGATTATGAAAACAAAGAGACTGTTTAAAATGTTTTGTAACCACTCCTTAGTCAGCAAGGAAACAAGGTGGCCTTTTCAATATCCTAAAAAAAATGTGATTCAGCTGCTCCTCTGGCTTCAAAGGGAGTAATCTTGAGGGAAGCATGGCTGAAAACAAGCATTTCAAAAGATTCTGTCATCACCTACTAGGATTTAGAAGGCCAAGGTTTCTTCCCCACAATCTTCTACTTTGTTTCCTAGAAAACAAGCGAGTTCCTGCCTTTACTGACTCAGTCTGCTAAACTTCCTTGGGTTAGCATTGGGGTTTAGTGCAGGATTATTTATCTAGATAGAAGTTTCTTAGAGATCGTTTCCATTATTTGGCAGATAAGAAAAACACCAAGACTGAAATGATGTACCTTGCTTAGAACGCAGGTTTTCTAAGCCCCAGACCAATAATGGTTCATTGCTACCAGCTTCCTTCAGGTGGCAATTACATGAGAAAGCTTTGTTAAGGGCTCTTAGAAGAGGCCCTGCAAACCCCTCTCATACATTCAATACACCCCAGCCTGCAAAAAACTGAACAAAAAATCCTGAGTCAATACTAACATGCTCACTGTATTGTTACATGGTAGGATCTGGAGACTGGTACAGGAGAATTCAGAGGTAAATTCAAAATTCAGTCCATGAACAAACTTTGGGCCCTTGGTTCTCTGGATGAGCTCATGACCGTCTGGGAGGGGAACACCAAGCCTAGGACATGAAAGGCAGGCACTGTCCTGTCTCTATGAGAACAGGTCCGAAGTCACTGAGAGGATTCAGATTTTCTGTTACTCTTTCCTTTGTCCTCTCAACCAATTATAGTATTCAGAAATCCCGAACTCTAAATCTGAGAGAGGAGGTCACAGATAATACCTTGCTTCCCCGACAAGCACCACCCTGGAGCCCTTCCAAAAGTAACGTTCAGTTTTGTCTGACTCTTCATGACCCCATTTAGGGCATTCTTGGTGAAGATATTGGAGTGGCTTGCCATTTCCTTCTCTAGATTATTTTACAGATGAGGAAACTGAGGCAAACCAGTTAAGTGACTTTCTCAGGGTCACACAGTTAGTGAGTGTCAGAGGCTAAGATTTGAACTCACAGAGAGGAATCTTCTTGACTCCATACCTGGCTCTCTATCCACTGCGCCACCTACCTGCCCAAGAGTAAAGGAACATACTAACCTCTTTCTAAGTTGTGCATCTCAATTAGTATTGGTGGAGGAAATTTCCACATAGGAAGAAGTTTCTACATGAATGAAATCACAAGCTTAGATAAAAATGTGAAAAATACTTCCCATTATTCCCAACCAAAAAAGGTTGATAATGCCTACTCAATGTGACAAGTTTTGTTTTTTAATTTACTGGAAATCTGGAATAAAAAAGGCAATTCTGCAAATCAGAATCTTGGGCCATGACACAATCACTAACTTATTGTGTCCTTGGTCAAGTCATGTCTCTGGGTCTCAGTTTCCTCATCTGTAAAATGTGGGGTTTTGACTAGATGGCTTCTGAGGCCCTTTCACTTTTCAATCTATAATCCTATGGAAGTGATTTTTAGCATTATATAGCTGTGTGGGAATGTAGAAATAATATAGTCCAACTCCCTCATTTTACAGAGGAGGAAGCTGAGACCTAGAGAGTGGAAGGGACTTGTCCAAGGTTACTCAGGGAAGTAAACAGCAGTGCTGAACAGACTGGGGTCTGTGAAGAACAAAGGCTTCCATGCACAATGCAAAGGGTTAGGAAAGGGATGATTGCAGAGAAGAGGGGAGACATCAGCTTTGTTAAGTTGTCAGTTCTTAGTGTTTGAGGAGGAATGAGAACAATGTCTGACAACAGAGGGGAAAATGAGCAAGAAAAAAAATTTGCAGAGGGAATTTGGATGGAGCAATCATACTTACATAGCTGGAAGTTCCTTCCTGAGTTGGTAACTGTAGTTCCCCGGTAGGCTCCCTGTGGTACATGCAGGCAAAACCCTTTAACACACTCCCCCAAAAGGCTGGACTGATTTCATCAAATGAGGGGAGGTCTCCTCGCCAGCAGGCCATGCAGGGTTTGGAGGAAGGAAGGGCAGATGGGAGAACCTGGACGTGGGCACTAGGGAGTCAAGTCTTGGGGCTTGCTAGTGGGGAAAAAAGGTAGTGTCACAGATTAGACACAATCAGAACTGAATCTCTTGAAGAATCCCTTGGATAGAAGACCAGTGTAAAGTATTACATTTTTTCAAAAATAATCCTTTAACAGGAACCCACTATATATGGGTGTTTTGACGGGATAAAAATTCTAACCTCAAGAGAATCATTCTCTAAAGGACGGAATGATAAATACATAAACAACTATGACAAAATGGAGAATGTGATAAAGGAGGAGAGAGTCAGGCAAAATGCTGTGATGAATTTTAAGAGGAAGAGAATACCTTTTTCTTGGGACAAGGGAGTGGGGAGTAGGAAAGGCTTTTATGGAGGTGGGTGATTTTAGGAGGGGTCGTTAATTACTAGTGAAGGCATGAGTGTCCATCTGCAACAGTCACATTGCCTTGCACATTAACATTAGTGGGAGTCAAGGTGAACCAACCCTTCCACATTAGCATTTAAGCAGTCACCACAGGGATATCCCTGGTAGGGAGAAAGGCAGTCAGGCAGGGAGAGTGACTCAATCTGTTATGGAGAGAGGGATCACCTAGAGTGCATATTTCTAGGTCTAGTATGGGGTGGAGGGGAAGGGTGATTCTGCTGAGACTAAAATGTTCAAATGCCCTTTTTGGTGCTGCTGGGTATTGGGAATATGTCACTTTGGGACAACTCATAGGAGCATAGTTCTAACGTTGGAAGGGACCCCAGAGATCATTGCCCTATGTCACCCAGTTAGTAAGCCGCTTCCTGAACGCCTACAAACACACCCTTATCACTTTCATCTTCCAAAAACTCATATAATTCACCTATCCTCATTAGCTATCGTCCCCTATCTTTTCTCCTTTTTGTGGTTAAACTCCAGCTTCTCATACCTACCTTTCCTTCAAAAACCTGGGCTCCCTACAAATACTGCATGGCCTAAAGAGAGAACCAACCCCTTAGTTGATGACAGATATAATCTAGAGAAGCTTATCTGTAATCAATGTCTCAATTTCCTTTCCTTTCATTGTTTCCTTAACTCTGCAGTCTGGTTGTTGGCTTCATTCAAGTACAACTGCTCTCTACAAAGCTGTCAGTTATCTCAATTGCCAAATCTTATGGCCTTTTCTCAGACTTCATCTTTCTTGATCTCTGTGGTTTTTTGTTTGTTTTTGGAGGCAATCAGGGTTAAGTGACTTCCCAGGATCACACAGCTAGTAAGTGCCTGAGGATAGATTTGAACTCAGGTCCTCCTGCTTTCAGGGCTGATTGTTCTACCCACCATGCCACCTAGCTGCCCCCTTCTTTGTAGCTTTTGACACTATCAATTGCCCTCATCTCCTTGATGCTCTTTTCTCTACATTTTTGTGACACTTCTCCTGCTTCTCTTCCTACCTGTATGACTGCTCCTTCTCAGGATCTATATCTTTCTCTGTCTTCATCCGTCATACCCATGAACAATGGATGTCCCATAGAGCTCTGTCCTAGACCCTCTTCTTTCCATATATTATTCAGCTTGATGGTCTCACCAACTCTTCTTTACTCGACTGTCCTTTCTATGCAGATAATTCTCAAATTTGTTTGACCTAATTTTTCTCCCGATTCTAGTCTTTTGCCTGCAACTGCATACTGGACATGCTAAGCTGGATATCTCAAACTGGATGATTCACCACATTCAAACCTGAATTCTCTTATCCCCAGCCTAAACCCTCTTTTCTTCCTAATTTCCCTATGTCAAGAATACTACCATCCTCCAAAAGCTCAAAACCCAAGTATCACCTTCATCTCTTTCACTCACCTTCCCATATCCAACCTGTTGCCAAGTCCCGTTGACTTTTACTTTCATAACATCTTTCATATGTGCCCCTTTCTCTCCTCTGACACTGCCACTATTATGAGTCAGGCCCTCATCACCTCATACCTAAATTATTGCAAAAAAACTACCACTTGGTTTCAGCACAGCCTCATATTTCTCCTCCAGTCCATCCTCCACTAACTCATCAAATTTTTCTTCCTAAAGTGCAGTTCTGACCATGTCACCTCCTCCTTCAATAAACTCTAGTGGCTCTCTCTCACCTCCAGAATCAAACAGAAAATCCCAATTGGCTTTTAAAACTTTCATTAAACTGACCCCTTCCTTCTTCGGTCTTCTTAGACCTTCCTCCCCTGCATATACTTTATCCAGTAACACTGACCTCTTTGCATGTCACATTCTGTCTCTTAACTCTGGGCATTCTCACTGGCTATTCCCAATGACTGGAATTCTCTCCCTCCTCTTTTCCACCTGCTGGCTTCCTTCAAGTCTCAGTTAAAACCCCGTACAAAGATTTTCCCAGTCCTCCTGACTCTTAATGCCTTTTTCTTCTTCCTAAATTTACCCTGTATGGATTTTAGCTAGTGTTTAATGGGAATTGTTGACCAAAAGTTCAATTTTATTGAATATAAAAATATTTCTAAAATGACATTTAAAAGAAAAAGGACTTTGAAGGGCAAGTAGTCAGTCATTCTTTGGTTTTACCTATTAGCTAATATCTTTATAGAAGAATAAAAGGAATCCCACACTGAGTTAGATCAATATATTCCATGCAGCTCTCCCATTTAGTAATTCATTCTCAGGCACATGAGTCACTGCTTTCTGAGTGAGCAACTTGCCTCCCTCAACCCTAGACCACATTCAACCCTCTAATTTTATTAAGTTGTGAACAAATGACTGTACCATATATGGAATTAATGAAGTACAAAGAAGGTGAATTCAACTGAGGAGTCAGAAGACTTGAGACAGGAGCCTTAGGCTTTCACAGGGACCTGTGGCACCTTGTCAAAACCAAGTAGGAGTTTACATCTTCAGGAGCTAGAGTGCATTTGAGTACTTCATGGCTGAGCTAAGATGACTAACCAATTGAAGACTTTGTCAGTGATATTCCTCAACTGTATACCGATGGTAAGCCTAAAACACCTCACATAGTAATCAAGTTTAATTGTGCAGCAAAACAGTCTGAAAGCAGAACCACAGCAAAAACCAGGAGTAGGGAAAAAGAGAAGAAAACCCCATTCGGGGAAAGACAATGACATCTGGGGTCAAATTCCATTTCTGCTACTTACTTACTGTGTGATCTTAGGGAAGTTGCTTTATCTCTCTGTTTAGCAGTGTCCTCATCTATAAAATGAAGGCGTGGGATTAGGTGGCTTCTCAATTCCCTTCCAGTTCTAAATCTACGATCCGATGACTTTTGGAAAAGTCTCATTCTCCATTCTCCATTTTACCCTAGAAGTGTAGCCCTGAAGAATTCATCTAGCCTGTGGCTAGACTGTTGTGGTCTCATTCATCATGATTTCTTGGATTAATAAGTTTGTGTAAAGAAACCCTTCATTTTATTTGCCCTACAGCCGTCTCTTTCAAGTATTCATGGCTATTTATCCATCCAACTTCTAAACTGGAAGAGACCTCATAAAACATTTAATCCAAGCTCCTCCTTTTATACATGAGGACAACGAGGCGCAAAAGGTGAAATTATTTGCCCAGCACAGCATGGATTAAAGTAGGAAGAACAGAAAATTTAGCATTGCTCTTTAATTTTGATAGAAGCACAAATGTTCACATAAGGCTTCTATTGCTCATATGTTTTAGGATCATAAATCTAAAAGTGTGTGGAACCTCAGAGGACATTCAGTCCAAATCTTCTCATTTTATAAATGAGGGAACTGAGACCCAAGGAGGCAAAGTGATTTGCACAAGGAAAGAGAGATAACCCCAGGTTCTCTGACTACAAAGGCTATACTTTGTCCATTGTACCATATTACGTCCTGCTTCCATTTTCAGAAAAAATATTGTGGAATGATTGACATTTATAAAGCACTCAAATCCCCACCCCCCACTTAACAGTGTTTTGTTTTTTTCCATTACATGTAAAGATAGTTTTTACCATTCTTTTTAACAGGATTTTGAGTTTCAAAATTTCCTTCCTTCTTCCCTCTCCTCACTCCCCAAGCAATCTGATAGAGGTTGCAATCATCTGCAGTGTGCAATCATGTTAAACACAGCCCTTTAAAATTCACAAAGCACATTCTGTGCTTCTCCTACAGGCCTTATTAGAGCCTCACAACATCTCTGTGAGGTAGGTATAATTATGCCCATTTTATAGCTGAAGAAATTGATCTCAGAGTTTAAGGGACTTGCCCAGGATTACTCAGCTAGTAAGTATCAGTGGTAGGAACTGAACCCAGGCTTTCCTGACTCCAGATCTAGCACTCGTACTGGCTACATCATGCTGCCTCAGAAAACAGCACAATGCGAAATAGTAGTGGCAACATTATGTGAGAAAGAGAATCAAAATTCAGGCTTAGCATTTTTGAAAACTTAAGAAAATTTTTTGGGTCCTGACCCATGTTGTTTCTTTTTTAATCTAGGTTTGTTTTTTTTTTTAAATCTCAGAATGGAAATTCCTTTCACTGATACAGATTCACAACTCATGTCTAATTTAGAGTCTTATCGACTTGCCTGGGGCCCTGAGAAGTTAAATCAAACAGCTAGTATGGATAGGAGACAAGAGCTGAATCCAAATCTTCCTGAGTCTCAGGCTATCCATGACCCTAGATGCCTCTCTAAATGCAACACATTCAGTAAATAAAAAGTAAACTTGTGACAGGTGAAATAAAAATAGTAATAGCATTATTTCCAGAAGAAGCACCAATTTCTGAAATCCTGTATTTAAAGATGATAAAATTTATGTGTCTTAGATTTGTACGGTCCCTACTTGTATGGACGGTGTGATTTCATTTGTTTTCACTTTTATCATGTCAATATGAAGAAAATGCATATTTTTAAAAAATTCCATATCAGTGAACACTATCAGGTAGAGGAAGATGAAACAAAGATACCTCCTGAATTATGCTTTGAAGAAAGCTAGGGGTTTTTCTCTAAGTTTTCTGCTAGTGCTAGATTCAACATCTCATGTCAAGGGTTGAACAAACCCAGTAGGCAACTGAACATTTGCCTCATGACAATTAATACAATTGTTGCAAATAGAGGCATTTTAATCATTCCCCTTGGATTTTCTGTTCCAATTATCTGACATTTTCCAGGAAAGATTCTTAGAATCTGTCCATTTTGTCCTCCCAGACTATCTGCATCCTTAGCTGGCAGGCAACCAATGTGCTGTGGTTCAAGGCAGAGAAAACACTCATTCTAGTGTTCTCTTGTCTCACCTGGTAAGACATTTACATAAACTCTAGTATTTTCATAAACAGTACATTAAAAATATCTTTTGATATCTTTTGGTTTTGGATCATAAAAGTTTTCCACTCTATCCCTTTGCCTTTCCTCTCCCAAAGAGCCATCCCATATAACAAATAATTTAAAATAAAAAAAAGAGGAAGGGGGGGAACAGCAAAATTGATACATTTAAAAAATCTTGACAATACAGATGTCTTAAGTGCAAATAACTTAAAAGTTGCACTAAAACTTTTGGAATGCCATCGATATAAAAGGTACCACAGCTACAGACATACTTTCGCAAAGGAGTGGGAGAATCACATTTTCTCATACATATCTCTTCTTTGGGACCAAACTTAATTTTGTATAATTTTATAGCATTGATCTTAAATTGTTTTGTTTATGTTTGTTGTTTTCTTTTACACTGCCATACTCACTGAATTCATGAAACTATCTTAATAAAGTCGGAACAACTTTTTGACTTTGTTGCTTGACTAATCATCACAGGGAGACAGTTTCACTCATTTCTTGTTGCAAAATATTTAGAGTTTTTTTACAGTGTTTTAGGACTTTCATTAAATTATATTTCTTCCAAAGAAAAATTTAAATTTATACAGTTTTATGACAAATGGGACAATGGAGATAATACTGTTCAGCAATATAGTCAATATTGATATTAAGTAAAGCATTAAACAGAGAGATATACACTCACCTAATCATACCAGTGCCATGGAAGTTCTGATTGGCTGTTGATGTTCAGTCATTTCAGTCATGTCTGACTCTTTGTGACCCAATTTGGAGTTTTCTTGGCAAAAATACTGGAGGGTTTGTCACTTCCTTCTCCAGCTCATTTTACAGAGGAGGAGACTGAGGCAAACAGGGTTTAGTGACACAGTGGTCACACAGCTAATAAGTATCTGAAGCTGGATTTGAACTCAGAAAGATGAATCTATGCATTGTGCCACCTCGCTGCCCAAGTTCTGATTAAAGTCAGACAAAACTATTCTCTTTTGATGAAGAATTTCTCCAAATGCTCCTGTCCGAAGATGTATTATTAACTGTACTGAATGTATTGAGTCCCAGAATACCATATAGCCTACTCAGTGTAACACACACCGGTACAAAAAGAAATTGGTCACATGGCATTATCACTTGAAAAGGCATGTGGTGCAGGGGAGGTTGAGGCTGCTGGATCTCTTGAGCTCTTGAACTCTGGACTACAGTAAGGTAAAGTAGATTGAGTTTCTGCACCAGTATTGGTGACTCCTCAAAAGCAGAGAGATGACAACCAGATTGCCTAAGGAGAGGTGAACTGGTCTTGGTCAGAAAAACTGAGCTAAATAGTATTGGGAATGGGGTTATTGCTACACTTCAGCCTGGGGGAGATAAGCAATAGCAGTCTGAAAATAAATCAAAGTGTATAAAAAATGCATATTTCCTGACTTGAAGTTGAATGAGCAGCCCATTGAGTTAGTCTGTTGACACACATTTCTTGGACCAGCACTAAGGACAAAAGAATGGGTGTGTTCGTCACTCAGTGGTAGAAGATGCAGGAACACTGAATTTAGAAAATTCCTTATGCTTTCAATGATTCTAAATTGTTCACTGCCACAAAAGCTCATCTCTTTACCACTGGTAAGTCTCCTGTGCTACCATTTGCTGCAAGTCATGGAGATTTTGGAAGAATCTTGGAAGACTCTAAGAAAATCAAAGTAAGCCAAAGGGTCATGAAAAGAAGTCTACAGCATATTACCATCAATTACTTGTACAGAAAAAGTAGCTTAACTTTCCAAACTTTAATCATGTCCCTTTTTAACATTTTCAGGCTGATGAATCATTTTTTTGTCCTCCTACTGAAACCACGATCCATGAAAGCTTTGAGCAATAGTTATTCATGTAAGACTATACAGAAATATATATATTTTTAAATACCTGTCAATTAAGAATACTGACATTTGATCTTTTTAAAGATTTTTTTGGGTTTTTTGCACAATAACAGTGACAGATGGTCCAGATTAGTGGGCAAACAATTGGGAGGCAATGGGGAGAATGATGAAAATGACATTTGACAAAAATCATGCTGGTAAATGGGAAAGGAATAAGTGGATCTGGGGTAGGCTGGAGTTGGGAGGTTGGGAGGCTATTACAGCATATGAGTAACACTGAGGTGGTTTTTGCATACCTTCCTCCCTTCTAGGGAGGTTAGTAGGAAAGCCCAGTGTCCCATAGATACCCACAAATAACATTTCTCAGAAAGAGATGCCTCAAAAGTCCTATAGGGCTCTTTCTGCTCAGAGGCAGGGGCTTTTTATGGATGGTGGTAATGATGAAGGGGTAAAGAGGGAAATGAACCTTTGTAGCATCTTCCTTATGTTGGTGTTAAGGGATCATCAGCTGTTGGCACAGTGGAAGAAAAATTCATTGCTTCTATAGTGAATGTTTTCTCCATCCCTTGACTTCTGCCAGCCTAAGCAGAATCCTAACTCTCTTTGAGAACAGATTAGAGAGGGGCAGAGCCAAGATGGCGGAGTAGACAGACGCACATACGCTAGCTCCGATCCCACAGCCCATAAAATATCTGTAAAAAAAGATTCTGGAGCAACAAATTCTGGAGCAGCAGAAGCCACAGAACAACAGAGTGGATGAGATTTCTGTTCCAGAGAGCCTGAAAACCTCTTGCAAAAGGTCCGTCGCGCTGCAGACCAGAGCCGAGCCTTGGACGTGTGTCGCCGAGAGGAGCAGATCTGAGCGGGCTTCAGGGACAGAATCTCCAGCGGCCACGCGGGTCCCTCCACCCACAGGTGGCGAGCGTCGGTGAGAGGGTCTCTTTGGTGGGTTGAGGGGGGAGTGGGGTGTCCCCATAACTCAGGCCCCCTCGGGAGGCAGCAGCGGAGGCGGGAGCAGACCAGGGCTCCCCAAGCAGGCAGAAGCCTGGATCCATTGTTGAAGGTCTCCACATAAACCCCCTGAGGGAACTGAGCCCAGGAGGCAGCCCTGCCCCAACCTGAGCAGCTGAACTTAATCTCACACTGAATAGCAGCCCTGCCCCCGCCAAAAGCCCTGAGGCTGGGGAGCAGCATTTGAATCTCAGACCCCAAGCACTGGCTGGGAGGATCTGGAGGCGAAGTGGGTGTGAAGAGAATATTCAGAAGTCAAGTCATTGGCTGGGAAAATGCCCAGAAAAGGGAAAAGAAATAAGACTATAGAAGGTTACTTTCTTGGTGAACAGGCATTTCCTCCCTTCCTTTCTGATGAGGAAGAACAATGCTTACCATCAGGGATAGACACAGAAGTCAAGGCTTCTGTATCCCAGCCCACTCAATGGGCTCAGGCCATGGAAGAGCTCAAAAAGGAATTTGAAAATCAAATTAGAGAGGTGGAGGAAAAGCTGGGAAGAGAAATGAGAGACATGCAGAGAGCAAATTAGAGAAGATGTAATGAGTAAGTCCTTTGACTTGTTTCATGGAATAGTATCAAGTGAGATAATGGACTCACATTATTGTGTTAATCCAGCCATGCATATCACAGATTATGAAGAAGTGTGATTAACAGAAATGGAGAGGGCAGGTCAGGCTTTTGGGGGAAAATAGGCTGTTTTACATGTGAAATTTGTTTTGATTCTCACAAGTTCCCTGTGAAGTGGGTGTTATTGTTACTCCAGTTTTATAGTTGGAGAAACTGAGGTTGACAGCAGTTAAGTAACCTTGCCCAGGGCCACATAGAAAGAAGTGTACAAGGCTGAATTTGAATTCATTTCTTCCAGACTTCAGGCCCAGGGCTCTATGAACTTAGTTGCTTCTAATTAAGAAACCTGAGGACTGAGAAGACTCACTTTGGCAATTAAGAAATCATTGTTTACTATGGAGAGAGCAGCATCAGTGTGATGCAACTGGAAGCCAGATTTCAAAGGGTTGAGGAGGGAGTGGAGAGGAAAGGATGTGCAGGCAGTGAGTATAGGTAGCTTTTTCAAGTAATCTGGTGGAGAAAGGGTGAAGAGACGCAGGATGAATGTAGAGTCTATCAAAGGCTTTTTAAGGACAGGGGAATGTTGTACATTTGAAGTAAAAGAGAAGGAAAGAATTGATAGGGAAAGGTAGGAGACAGAGAGAGGGAAGGTGATTGAAAGTGCAATCTGTTGGACAAATAAGAATGGAGGGGATCCAACATGGACATAGAAAGGCTGGCCTTGGCAAAAAGAAGGATCTTTGCTTTATCAGAAACTTTATCAGGAAAAGGAACTGGAAATGATATCAAGGGTTTTGAGATTAGTAGGAGGAGCTCACATCAAATATTCTCAATTTAAAAAAAAATTTCTTACTACAGTTAGAGGCAAAGTCCTTTGAGGTGTGGGAAGATTTGAGAAAAAAACAAAAGCTTAGACGAGTTGGCCTCTGTGGGGAATGAGATAAAGAATCAATTAGGGAGGAATACCAGCACTTGCTGTGTGCAGCCAGGGCCCCCAGAGATTGGATAACATGAACCTGTAATGGAACCAGTTAGCAGAGTGTGAAATCATCTCTACTTGTATTTAGCAGCTTGTGAGGAGGAACAGAGGAGGCAGAAGGTGGGAATAATCCAAGGCTAAAGTTTGGAAAAGAATTAAATGTTGATAGGAGCAGAAAACAGAGCATAGTATTATGCTAAAATGGCTCTTGGGTTGAGATTGGAGGGGGAGGAAAGTTATGCCAGAACAGGGATAATAACGGCCTGAGAAAGCACCAAGGGGTAGAAGGAACGAGATTTCCATGAAGGCAAAGACCAGATTTGGGAACGATTAGGAATAGGTAACAGAAGGCCAGATAGAATAAGCAAGTTTCTAATTAGGTGAAATACTTGTGGGTAACGGAATTTTTTTCCCTTAGTACTTTTTTTTCTTTTTAATACAATGGATGTCTCTTTGTAATAGACTAAGTGCAAGTTTGCATACTATTTCAACTAATATTTATGAGAACTTTATTTGCAGAGTTCTGGGACATTTACAAAACAAGAAATAAGTAAATGAAGAAATGGAAAACAAAATTTTGTTCCAAAGATTGATTTCAGTGCTTAGGTTTAGGCAACAATTAAAACCTTCCCAAGTAGCTAATTATGACACCACCACCAGAATTATTTATATGATGGTTCTCTAGGAGAGAGAAGGGTACTTTGGGATATCTATGATGATATGAAGAACAAAAGATATCATTTTTAAAACGTATGCTATGGAGACAAACTTTTTACCTTGTGTGGCTAAAAAGACTGTATTTGGGTACTGTGCTGTCTTCTCCCTCTCATCTCTGCTTCTAACTCTCCAAACTCTGCTGCCTTTTCAATCTGGAACTCCTCTACCTCCACCCCCCATTCCAGATGCTTTCTCCTGTTGGTGAGTGCCTCCTCCATTCCCCCTCCCTGCCATGGTTCTGATTCTCTGGACCTTGACATTCTCCCTCCTCTCCCATTTTCAGTCTCCTTTTTGGTACTGCCTTCCTGTGTTAAAATGTAAGCTCTTGGAGAGTAGGGAACATCTTTTCCTTTCTTTTTTTTTGGCCTGGTGTTAGGAAGAAAGGAAATGGTTCCATAACATAAAACTTAAAATTTGGCCTTTTTTAAAAAAATCCTTTTCCTTGGACTGGTTAGTGACAGACTTAGCTGTTGTCCAACCAGTTCTACATTCTTAGATCACTTTCAGTGTTGTGAAATGTGTATTCCACTGCCTAAAAGTATCTCCATGGCCACAATGGTCTGGAAAACAGACAGAGGAAGGAGACCAGTTTCCACGTTACTGGCAGAGTAAGTGGAGAATATGGGAAAAGAGGTGGAGTGAAAGGAAAACAGGGATTTGGAAATTACTTTGTTGACTCCCAGTAGAATATAAAGTGTTTTACACATAGTTGGGATTTGATAGATGTTAGACTTAAGAAAACTGATTAGTCATATCAGTCCCCTTTGGTGGAATAATCTGTGCATGTAGACCTAATCATGAAAATTATCACTAACTTTGTGGTCACTAAACCATTCAGCAGAGTAGAAGATGCTATCTTGGGAAATTAAACCCTGTACTTCAAGTTGTCTTATATAAGCAAAATAATTTTAATGCAAGCAAGACTGGGTGCTTCTGTTCCCAACAAAAACTATCTTTGTAACCTGTAGTCTAGAATTGAAACCCTGGGTTTACTATGAGCTCAATTTTGAAATCTCGGCAATTATGCTTTATTAAACTTGACTGTTTTCAGGATTTTCCTTGGGAATGTCAATACTTGACTCATTTCTAGATCTTTACACAAAAGCTAAAGGTTTCCTATACACTTGAGCTAGTGAGCCTCTGAATATAGGACAAACTTTATTTTCGCCTGACAAAACATACAAAATACTAAAGGACTGGCACCCCAAAACACAAATGGTCAAGACAACCCTCTTTCTTCGTGGGGTGCCTCACCTCCTCAGATACTTCTATAATACTCCAGACTTATAGTTCTACTGTAGGGTTGGAGCTATGCCTGCAAGAAAACATTCAGTATTGCTCGAGAGTCTGAATGCACTTTCCCCTAGATGTGGCTCCCCAGCAGTTTTTTTTTTCTGGATAGTTTACTGAAGGCTCAGAACTGTGGTATTTGGATCTGCAGTCTGGTTATCACCCTCTTTTTAGAATACTGAAATTACTCAAAAAGATTTAGAATTCACACTTGGTATGTTCCCACATAATGATTCCCCATCCTGTCTTGTTTTTGCTGTGGAACTTAGTTTCCAAATTCTTAAAATGAAAGTGGAGTTCCTTAATGTGATAGGCACACTAGAAAAGATTACCTCCAACTCTATGGCCATTTAGGGGTTCTTACATATATGGCCATAGAGTCGGAGGTATTCTTTTCTGGATACCTTGGCGGGATAGTTGGCCCTGGTCCTTGGAAGAAGCTCAGGAACCAGGTGGTGTGATGACTAACATGACCCCTTTTTACTCCTCATTCTTCTTGACTGCAGTAATTTTAACTGTTGACCACCCTCTTCCAGATACTCTCCTCTCTAGGTTTTGTGATACTGTTCTCTTCTGATTCTCCTACCTATTGGACTGCTCCTTCTAAGTCTCCTTTGCTTGATTTTCATCTAGGTTGCATTCATTAAGTGTAGGTGTCTCCCAAGACTGTCCTGGGCCCTGCTCTCTTTTCCCTTTATGCTCTTTTGCTTGGTGAGCTTCATCAGCTCCCATGTATTCAGTTATCATCTCTATGCAGATGATTATCAGATTCAACTTAGGACATTTCAGACGGTATGTCCCATAGACACCTCAAACTCAACATACCCCAAAAAGAACTTAGTATCTTCCCAAATCCTCTCTCCTGAGCTTCCCTATTAATGCTGAGGGTACTACCATCTTCCCAGTCATACATGCTCCCAGTATTGTTATCCTCCTTAATTCCTCACTTACACTCACCCCACATATCCAATCTGTTGTCATGTCTTATCATTTCTAACTTTATAGCTCTACTATAGAGAAGGGACACCCTTCTCCACCAACACAGTCAACACTTTATTGCAGCACTTCATCACTTCATACCAGCAGGCTGATTGGCCTCCCTGCCTCAAGTCTTTTCTCACTTTCCATCCTCCATTCAGCTGCCAAAAGGATATTCCTACAGGACAAGTCTGACCATGTCAGCTCCCTGCCCTCCTCCCCCTACTCAGTAAACTCCAGTAACTCCCTGTTATGTCAAGGATCAAATGTAAAATTCTGTTTGCCTCTAACAAGCCATGTACCCTGGCTCTGCGCTCTCTTTCCAGTCTTCTTACCCCTTACTTCTCTATGTGGACTCTGATTCAGGGATACTGGACTCCTAGCTGTTCTTCACATACAAAATGTGAAAGTTCCTCATCCACACTGTATCTCCCAACTCAGTGTCTTTTCCTCAGCTGCCCTCCAGGCTTGCTTGTTGTATTTCCCCTCCTCTCCTCAGCCTCTTGGTTTCCCTGGAGACTTAGCTCAAATCTTACCTACTGTAATAGGCCTTTCCTAGCTCTTCCCTCACTCTTGCTAGGACCTTCTCTCTGAAATGAGAGAATCTCCCAATTTCACGGTCTCTCTAAGTGTACATCACTGCTTTCATGCTTCTTCCCTATCAGACTGTGAGCTTTCAGAGTGCAGGGATCATGTTTTCACCTTTCTTTGCATCCCTTGTGCTCAGCATAGTGCCCGACGCATAGTAAGCACTTAAAATGCTGCTGCTGCGGCATTGCCTCATGATTCAGAGGAAAGCATTTGGAATATTGTTTGGAACAATGGAGGATTACAGAAGGACAAGATCAGACAAAAGTCAAATAGGATGAGAAGCCAGTACCCATAAAGTTGAGATCCAAGGCCCGTTTAAGTGCATATAATATTTTTAATAATGCTATTACAAGAGTATAATAGTATCCACTTTCAATATTTAAAGGCATATAAGGCAGCTAGGTGGTACAATAGATAAGAGCGATGGACTTGGAGTCAGAAGACATGTTAAAATTTAACCTTATTAGTTATAAGACCCTGGGCAAGTCACTTAGCCTTCTGCCTCAGTTTCCTCATCTGTAAAATGCATCTGATAACAGCACCTACTTCACAGAGTTATTGTGAGGATAAAAAGAGCGGGTATTTATAATGCGCTTTGTAACCCTTAAAGCATAATATAAATGCTAAATTATCAGTATTATTAATAAAGATAATATAATTTTCATTTCAAACTGATGGCCTGCTATCATGTCAACTTTTGTTACATAACATATTTATAAGTTGCGGAATACCTTTGTTTATCTAAGTCTATGCATTCATGGTAGCATAAATGGGTGAAATCATTAGAACTTTTCTTAATAGTTTGGTTTACATCTTGACTATATTACATCTTGATAATTTCACATGTTGCAAGATTTCTTTGATCATTTTAAATGGTATAAATTCTTCATTAAAAACAAATTATGGTTTATTAGAATAAATCTTTATTTCTCACAGTGGGATTGAAAAAACTGTTACTATTTTATGCCACAAGTTCTGCTATACCAATTGACAGAGCTTTGCATATCCCAAGTTAAAAAAACAGTTTCATGTCAAATATCATGGAATAAAAGTGGCAGTTATTATGTTTATTTTGATAATATTCACATGAACTGTCATTATGACAGTAGCCCAATATACAAGGAGTACTTACATTTGTAGTAATAAAGATTTGGAAAACCTTTACAGAGAAAACAGAGAAATACAGGAAAATATGGGATAACATTATGTGCTTTAAATTCTTGGAAAAAAACGTGTAAAGATGATCCAGTTCACCTAACATCAGAAAGATACACATGCTCGAATTTTTCTTTTAGCGTTGATGGGTTACAAACAATCTACAATTCTTACTGATTAAATAATATGTACCTTTAAGATGGTTACCCATACTGGTTGACAGTTGTGGAGGAGAGTTGTTTGCAGGGAGTTAATTGCTTTTTAAGTATTGCAAACCTGCCACTGCAACCTCATTGACACCATGTTCTAACAAATTAAGTTGTAGAAATTTTTAAATAAAAATCAGTTGGATAAATAAACTTTCTTTTTTTCATTATGTTCATTATTTGTTTCATTATTTCTTCATTATGACAGCCATAATTTTACCAAACTTACACTTAAACTATGATCACAAATGCAGGTAGAATGTAATTTTAATGAAAATAATAACATTCAGGTCCTTACAATGAAGTTATAGCCCATACCAATAATGCTTTGCTGATGTGTATGAAATTGATTGATCAATTCTAGACTACATGTGTCCATAACATCCTGCAACCAATTTATTTAATGAAATACTTTTCTTTTGGTGTTCTAGTACTGAGTGTACTGGAGTGTGCTCTTTACCATGGTTTGGTAAAGAGCCCTTGATTCCTGACCTGAATGGGGGACAGGGGAGGGAGATGGCAGGGGTGGGGAAGGGGAAGAAGCAGGCTATAAAACAATAGTGTTGGTTAGTGCAGGGGAAGCATCTTCACTTCTGTGAATGACTTTAATGACTGAGAGGACAAGGTAGTCTCAAAATTGGTGCTGTTTTTACAGTATGTTTGCCACTCTCAAAGTTTTGAACATTTCTTGTATGAACTGAGTAGTGTACTACAATTTTACCATCCTACTGGTCCCCTTAGACCAACAGCAACAAGCACTTTTCAATGCAGACCTCAGTGTAAAGCATCCCTCAAAATGAACATAACATTTTGAAAAATATATTTGATATGCTTGTGTTCACTCAAATATAGCTTTGAAATTAGGAACAGATTACAGGCAAAACTCTACTTCCATTGAGAATGTAAATATTCTCTGTGATCCCACAGCACCAAGTTCCTTGCACACAAAAGATGATAAAAAACATTCTGGATAATTAAATGAGTAAGTTCATAATGTCTCTTCAGGTTCATCAAAATAAAATACTACTTATAAAAATGTTTTGTTTATACTAAAATATCAGCATATTTTGATAGGTTCTTAAAAAGCATAAGAAATTAAAACAAATTATACATTCTTGACTATGGCTTTGGTTACGTAGTATTTTAACAAATATTTGGTTTGTACACTAAAGCAAAGAAACAAGAAATATAAAAATGCAATGATAGAAACTAGCTTAATCTGTAAACATAAGAAACTCTGTAAACGCATATTTACTATATTACTGTGCAAGACTACAAGATTGAATAGTGAAATAATGAACAGTGAAACAAATTTCACTTAGTTTTCCAGGGAATACATAGAAAACGCTGCTTTGTTAAGCTTTCCTTGGATGTTCAGAAAAGCGGGTTTTCAGGTTCTTTATGATTGGCAATTATAAAATGAAAAAATCTTGTTTTTACTATTCAAATGAACTGTAGGACAAAAAATTTAGTATTTTTCATTCAATGCAGTTGTGAATCTTAACTTTACATGTTAACTTATAAAAATACTACGTGTAATAGAATGTTCCCGAAAGTTACAAAGAGAAGTCTGAAAGAGCTTTTAAGTGAATAAGTAAAAAGTTTACAAGCCCACTGGGTAACTACAAAACACAGGTAATGCTTTCTGAAGTTTTCCAAGTAGGCTGAGTAGTGAGGTGCTATAGGCAAGGCCTCTTCAATAATGATAAATAGCTGGAGGCAGCCCTGGGTATATTGCAAAAACAAAAACCCTTAATATTTAAGTTTTCAACTTTTTTTTTCTGTTTTCCTTCGTAAATGCATCGATTCTTTACACTCGACACTCTACATAATTGTTTTCACAGTTACAATTTCAGTAGTCTAAGAACTGCCTGAAGAATACGGCAAAAGAGGTAATTGTTGGGAGGGACGAACTATTTTAGGCACAGAGGATTTAAGTCCTGTAATCACAACTCAAAAGATAGACCTGAAGATATGAATAAAGACATTCATACAAGAATACTGTGTGTGATATTACTGTAAAAGTCAGTTAATTTTCACTGTCAAATTGTTTCAGTATTGATGTCTTCTCCTAGTTTTACATCCTTTATTCAATATTTATGGAGTCAACAGCCAAGTGTGAAGTAGTTCCCTGGAGAACTTTAAGTCAGGATTTCACTTGTGAAACTGCAGCAGTAAAGCAATATAAGATATTGGTATTTATATTCTAATCAACCCCATCAAATCCCTGAGTATTTTCAATTGCTATTTGAAGTTTATCCCGTAAGTCTTCAAATGATTCATATGGAGGCAAATCCAAACGGTTAAAGCTGAAAGAAGAGGCAACAACAAACATATGTTAGATCAGAAGTTAAAACGAGAAAGCTATATTTCTATCCAGTGTAGAGGCTGTGTTCCAGCGATAGACTTTATTGGTCAGAAATATCTGTCATTACCAGAAACAGAAGGGCACTTTATGACATGGATTTCTTCCCAGCTGCAACTTGGTGGGATACTTCTTCCTCCTGTCCTGGTAAGAGACTCTAAGCCTCCAAGGTTCTCTACCCAAAGCTCTACAATGGGGGTGGGGTGCCCTGTTCCTATCTTGTCCCAATTAGCCTTTACACAGGGGCAAAGAAGCGATATGTGCAGTGGCCTACCTAAGACAATGGTGTCAATCTTAAATAGAAAGGGGAGCCACTAGTCCATACAGAAGGATGCCTGCAGGGTGCATACTGACAGTTTGAAAATACAATATTTTCTATGTTTTATTGAATTTTTATTTATTTTATTAAGTATTTCCCATTTATGTTTTGATTTTATTTGGGCCACACTAGGTGGGGTTCAGGGTTTGACGCTTCTGGCCTAGATGACCGGGTCACCTGAGTCCTGAAATATGGACCTACCCCATAGATGGGCATGGGCCCTGGCTCACTTTCAAGAGGCTTGTATATGAGACACCACCACTGATCTCTTCATTGGCCACACTCAGCAGTTACCTAAGACCGAGGAGACTAAAATGTCTGTCAAGTATGGCCAAAAGTAGTTTTGTTTCTGAGGGATTTGTTAAACAAAATGCCACTCTAATAAGACATTTACCAGGTATGTGCTCTTGGTAGTTTTTCAGGGGTACCCCATTGTTCCACTGTAAAAAACTGTGGTCCATTTGAACCTATAAGGAAGAATAATTTTTGGTTTCATTCATTTTATACAAGAATCTTTCTTTATAAAACATGCAACTAATTTTGCATTTTACAAGAAGTTCGAGCATGCTTTTTTGCAAAAACACAGGTGGTAAAGCTTGATGTGGTAAAACTTGGAGAGAGCAGTGAGTGAACCATGCTGAGTGACCTGGCATAACTAGATATATCACCTTATTCCAAAGGTAAGAATGGGGATGTGGGGAAAGTACAACTGCCTTTCTTGCCACTTAAAACAATGTCTTGACAGTCTTGTAAGAGCTGATAGTCTTCTGAAACTGGAAAACTGCCCTTCTTAGGGCAGTGGCCACCCTAATCTATTCCGATCTGGTCCTAGGTTTGACTTTTTCACTCTTGTGGAGGTAGCTCCAATAGTCAGATGCTGTGTGTGCTATTCCAACATATTCCTCTTGTCATTTCCACGATCTTGACCTCTGAGGATCACCAACTTACATCCACTTATGGTTTCCAGCTTTCTGGAGGCCTGGAAATGATTGGACTAGGCATTGCCTCTTTCACGGTTATTCAACAAACATTCGCTGTTTTAAAGCAACTTTTACTTAACTTTTAAAATACAGGGGATTTCTGGACAGATGCCAGGGATGACAGAGCAGGAGGACAGAAGGAGTATCCAGGTTTCTGGAGTAATGAGAACTGTCTTGTAGCTTCTGAACTGCTTAGTGAGAAACTGACTGTAGCCTTGAATTGTGGAAAAGAAAACTCTACAGAGGTTTTCTAGATAATTCTACAATATCTAGGACCCAGAGAAGTCCAATGCTTTAGAAAAACTGGAAGGTTGTGAGGAAGATACTACATGAAGTCAACAAGCATCTGGTTATTATCAGGTTCACACCAACAATACACACCTCATTTCCCTGACAACTCTTACTAAACTTTGCTTATGACATAAACTGGAAGTCTTCCTTTCTGGTTTGGGAAAGATGGTATCCTTTTAAAAATGCTTAGAGGTACAAATACTGAACATAAGAACAGTATTAAATTGCATTCCACAGAAGATGTAAGTAAGCAAATCAATGACAGGAAGAAATAGCAGCTGCAGTGGGGAACCCCAACTTACAAGAAATTGTTGAAGTGTGTCACTAAGCCTTAAATTAGCAGCTATTCCTAAAGTCTGTGAACTGTAATCATTCGATACTTATGTTTAGAATCTGCTTTTTCTTTTTGGGGGGCGTTTGTTATCAATGACCAATTTCCTTATCTTCTCTTTCTTATTCTGAGTAGTCACTATCTAGTGACTGAAGCAGCTGCTTCCCTGCAAGCTTTGTACAAATATAAACTGAGCCTAAATAAGGATCCTAGGCTTCCTGGGAGAAGGGGAAAGGAGACAATAATTTCACCACACAGCATTTCTGTGACTGAATGAAACCTGTCCTGTCCATATCTAGTCATAACTGCTAGCCCTGGGACAAACTGTAATTCTTTTGTTTGCCATTACTGAGTGGGTGGGTTCTAATCTTAGCTAGTTTTTATTTATTTTTTTGTAAAGATATTTGTTTCTTCCTTTCATCTGTTAATGTAACCACATGTCACAGTTGCACTTCTTCCAAGGAAACGAATGAGCAGTGTGGGCAAACCGTAACTGTTCCCAGACAGGACGTAGCAAAGCCATCGCTTTCCTCTTTCTCACAGAAACAAATCTCCAGTTTTGTACTACACATTCGAGGTTAGCCAACTACATCTGTTTTTGTATGGACCACAAGCCAGCAACAGCTTTTACATTTTAAAATTATTTTAAATTAAATTTAAACATTTTAAATTTAAACATAAAGACCATTCTTAGTTCTTAGCCATACAAAAACAGGTGGTTGGTCAGTTAGTCCTCAAGCTGTAGTTTGCCAGACTTTGATAGTAATCAATGGGAAAATAGGTTTTGACTGTAAAATTTCATATTCTGGAGCTACCTCTTCAATAATATGTCTACTTCAAACTTCCAGGGATACCGTGAACTTTCTCTTTAAAATTGTGTTGTATTCTTTTTGTAACAGAATTTATAATGAGAATTTAAAGGATAGTAAATGACTTATGGAATTTCAATGTTTTCAGGATTTTTCTCATTTTCATTACTAAGAAGTACACACAGAAATGTATTTTGGCTTACCCCAGATGTCTTTCGTAAATTACACCAGGAAAAATAAATATTTTGTTTTATAAGATAAGCGTGTGCACTTAACATTGCAAACTTGAAACTTAAAACCAATCACTGAAAAAGTCCATATATTTTAGATAATGCCTTTTCTTTTTAATAGTTTTATTTATTTTTAGATTTTGACATTCATTTTCACAAAATTTTGAGTTCCAATTTTTCTCCCCATCTCTCCCCTCCCCCACCCCATAATACTTTGCATTCTGATTACCCCTTCCCTCACTGTGCCCTCCCTTCTATCACACCCCACCCTTCCCTTATCCCCATCTTCTCTCTTTTCTTGTAGGGCAAGATAAATTTCTATACCCCATTACCTGTATTTCTTATTTCCCAGTTATATGCAACAACAATTTCCAACATTCGTTTCTAGTACTTTGAATTCCAATTTCTGTCCCTCCATCTCTCCCCACCCATCCCCATTGAAAAGGCAAGCAATTCAATACAGGCTACTGTCCCATTCCATTTCTCCCTTTCTCCTCTCAATATTTTCCTCTCTCACCCCTTAATTTTATTTTTTTATGGACATCATCTCTTCTGATTCAACTCAACCTGTACTGTGTGTGTGTGTGCGTTTGTATAATCCCTCCACCTACCCAAATACTGAGAAAAGTCTCAAGAGTTACAAATATTATCTTTCCATGTAGGAATGTAAACAGTTCAGCTTTAGAAAGTCCTTTATGGTTTCTCTTTCCTGTTTATCTTTTCATGCTTCTCTTGATTCTTGTGTTTGAAAGTCAAAATTTCTATTCAGTTCTGTTCTTTTCATCAAGAATGCTTGAAAGTTCTCTATATCACTGAATGACCATTTTTTCCCTTGAAGTATTGTACTTGATAATTCCTTTTCTTATCACTGATATCACTTAATTTATGTTTTCTTATTTGATGAATGGAAAACTCTTACCATGTAGTTCAGCAAATCCATTCATGGGTACACGTGATGTGCCAGTAACAAACTGAAGCAATCTTATTCTTTTCTCTGAATCCATCATTAAAACAGCCTGAACAGGATTAAGAAAAACAACCTTGTTTTATGAACACTTGAAAGATATCACAGGATTTCAAAGCAAATTGCCAGTAAGTTGCTATAGTCACTTTTCCCATGTGCATGTATAGGTTTCTTATATTTGCACATTATGCTAGTTGGGGTTGACTGCCTGGATTTCTTTTTTTTTCTTAATTAAATACTTGTCTCCAATATGTTCAAGTTCAATTCTTAGAAGTTAGGTTATAGTGTGATAAGGCTGAAAAAAAAAAACTTCTTACAAATTTGTCTTCCTTCATGTAACAGCTCTCCTGAATACAACACAAACTTGGGTTCCTTGTGAAAAGAAGGAAATGGATGATGTGGGACAAAGAGCATCAGAGTAGGGATGAATCCAATGATTTGGCTCTAGTCTCAGCTTGGCTGCTTAATAACTTCAACCTTACTGAACCTAATTGACCCTCGGTTTCTCTATCTGTAAACTGGAGATAACAATGTCTGTCTTGCCCAATAGGGCTAGGAAGAGGGTTAAATGTACGTGAAGGTGTTCTGAAAACTATACAGTAATATATAAATGTGAGGTGTTGTTATTATTGTTCTTTTACTAGTAAAATATTTAAGCAAACAATTGAATATATAAATATTGGCCTCTTACCATCAAATTTTCCTCTTTCTTTATAAATTTTTATGAAAAAAAACTTAATTATCTGAAAGAATTTTCTCCCTGATAACACCCATTTTGGTTCTAGGCCACAGAGAGGAGGTAGGGCCAAGCTGAGGGGAAAGAATTAAGATTATGAAGGCTGAGGTCTGGAATATTCCTTTCTGCATCCGCAAACAGAAAGATAAATGTTTTAGTTAGTACTTCTCAGCACATATGAAATGGACTCTTCACTGATCACCATTATAGTAGATATATTCCACATTATCTTACAAAAATCACACATTTTACTTGCCTTCCAGAACCACTGGATGACCTGATGACTGACGTTGTAGCCATTTTTGTATTTTGTGTGTTCCCTCCAGTCATTCACATCCACATCTCCCAGTCCACACATAAGTAACTATATAAATAAGAAATGTTAAACTATAAATCAAGATTAAAATAAGATGTGTGGAATTTCTACTTAAATGAAAAGATAACATTTTACCTCGAGTTCATTTTCATCAAAAATCTTGATGAGATCTTGTGGTATAAGTTCAAAAAAACCCTTGCAAATAGAAGACATTTAAAATTAAGTTACACAAATAAGGGAGAGAGGTAACTGCAAAAAGCTTTTTCATAAATTTAATTATTATAGCTGAGAGAAATGGTTAACTGGAAAAAAAGGTCTTTACATAAAATAATTCTAACAAGAGTTTAACAATCTAAGATATGTATGAAAAACAGAAATAAATAAAACCAAAAGTGATTCCTGAACAATTAAGTATAAAAAACAGTTCTCAAAAGAAGAACTGCAAACTCATAATAATCCCAGGAGAGAATGCTCCGAATCACTAAAAATAAGAGGATATGCACATCAAAGTAACTCTAAAGTTTCACCTCAGGCCATGCAAACTGTCAAAAGATGACAAAAGATGGGAATTAATCAGTACTGAAAGGCTTGGAGAGCGGCCACCAGTGCAGTGCTGGCAGAACCGTGAACTGATGTAACCCGTCTGGAAAGCGATTTGGAAGTATGCAGATAAAATGACTAAAATGTTCACACCCTCTGACTACAGGTCACTCCTAGGTATATGCTCCAAAGAGGTCACTGACAAAAACAAAAAAGATTCCATATACGCCAAAATATTTTTAGTGGCGCATTTTATGTAGCAAAGAACTGGAAATAAAGTATGTGTTCATCATTTGGAGAACTGTTCAACTGTGGTACAGAACCATAAGGTAATATTAATGTACTGTAAGAAATAACAATGTAAGGAACATAGAGAAGTATGGAAATATATAAACTAATGTGAGAGATGCCACCCCATATTCTGTAAGTTGCAATAATATAACAAATGGTTAACATACAGACATTATCTTTAAAAACTATAAGCCTATTAGTCTACTGTCCTCTGCACATTTCCCTCTAAACTAAAAAATTAATTTCACATACATTAAAAAAATTAAGACGTGTTACTTGATTCTTGTGGATGTGATCAGTTACTATATGCATATCTGACATTTTAGAAGAGCAGGTGAAGATAAAATGAGTACCTCTTTGAAAGCAGACATCTGCTTCTGGATTCGGTTTACAAATCGCCATTGTATGACAAGACTAAACAGAAGTGCAAAATGTCAATGTTTTAAAATGAAAAGTCAATGAATACAGTAGAGAATGGCAAGCACAGATACAAGAAGAAAATGAACAATTATCTCAGTAGGCTGTAAATTATTATGAGTACATAATACTATTGTTAAAAAGCTATACTATACTAGGACGTTTAGTAAGAAAATTATAGCACGAAAAAATCAGGAAATAATCCTTTTGCTAGAAATCATGGGATCTTTTAAGAAATGAGAATAACCTTAAAAGTCATCTAATCCAACTTCCTGCCCAATGGAAGGATCCTCTCAAGTGCATCGATGATAAATGACCAAGCCTCTGTTTGAATATCTGAACAGCTCACTGTAGTATATCTAATAGCTCACTGCTTCACGAGAATGCTATTTTTTGGAGTTAGTTCTAATAGTTTAACTCAAATGAATAGGCATTTGTTAAGAACCTATTACATATATACACACACCCACACACCTGCATACATATATACACACACATATATGTATATATACATATAGAGGATCTTGCACTGGAGATACATGATAAGAGTCCCTGTCATCAAAAGGCTTGCAATCGACTAAGGAATATAACATTTATACAAACAAAAACGGAAGATTCGAGGAGGCAGAGAAGATATCAGAGAGAGCTTCCTGTAGGAAGCAGGTGGTGCCTGGGCTAAGCCTAGAAGAATGCCGGATAAAGGTTCTAAGGAAAGCGAAGTCACAATATCAGGTTTGGAGAATGGGAAACTGGGAAAATTCAGCTGAAATTGTGTGAAAATTAATGTGAAAAAAGTCTAAGGAGGTAGTCAAAATAATTATAAAGGTCTTCCTTTGACTGAACCAAAATTTGCCTCTCTATAAGTCCTACCCATTTTCCTACTTCTAAATCTCAGGATTTTTGCTATTGTTGTTCAGTTACTTTTCAGTTGTCTCCAACTCTCTGTGACCCCATCTGGGGTTTTCTTGGCAAAGATACTGGAGTGGTTTGCCATTTCCTTCTCCAATTCATTTTATAGATGAGGAAACTGAGGCAAACAGGCTTAAGTAAATCATTCAGGGTCACATAGCTACTAAGTGTCTGAGGCCAAATGTGAACTCAAAAAGAGGTGTCTTCTTGACTCTAGACCAAGTACTCCATCCACTGTACCCCCTAGCTGCCCTTAACTCTGAATTACGCTGACTAAATCTAACTGATCTTCTCTGTGACAGCTTTTCACACATTTTAAGACAGCTGTCACCACACCATGACCTCCCTCTCTTGATTCCCTTACAACTCCTCTATGACTTTCTTTTTATTAACCATTTTCTCAATAAATCCTCCCGTGACTCTCTTTACAGATCCTTCACTTCCTCTCCCTCCTCTGGACATGCTCCAGTCTGTTAATATTCCTTTCAAAATGTGGTGCCCTAAAGTGACTATGTCAGAAGGTCAGACTAGTACAGACTATAGTGCTATTATGCACTATGCTAGGCAACGCTCAGGTTAGAATACTATGTCTCTACATGTTGTGAAAAAACTGGAGAGGATCCAAAGTAGAATAACTAAAATAATTCAGAAACTGTGGAGAAAGATTAAAAGAACTGACTAACAAGTCTAGAGAAAGGAAGGTTAGGGGTGATTGATAACTTATTTTTAAGTAGCATATGAAGAATTATTACAAAGTTACCTAGCAGATATACCTCATGTGAACAAAGGGTTACATAAGAAGAAATCCAATGGGAGAAAACTTTTTACAGTGGACCTAAGTAAACGTTATAGCAACTCCTCCCAAAGACTGGGCTATCCTTATCCCTGAAGACCTCTGCAAACAGAATGGGTCTGACCAGGGGTGCTAGTGAAGCCCCTAGGGCCTTTCTCACGATAAAATTTTTAAATGTACAAAACAAAATATACAATTATATTGAAATAGTTATCAAAATATTAAAAGTTCCAAATTCATGGACCCCCTGCAATTTATTGGTTTATGGACTCAGGTTAAGAACCAGTGGAGATAGAGGGATGACCTTGAGTCCTTCGGAGCCAGCTCTCATATCCTCAAACTTCCCAGGGAGATTTTGCCAGAGAAGGAAGTTAACAGTTATGATCATAAAAAAGAGAAATAGGACAATCCAAAAAAATTAATTATATAGTTAGTTGAAGCTATTCCATGGAGAGCTTCATTCAAACTTAAAAGCACTGAGGAAAGTCAGAAAGTTTATCATTACAACAAATCACTGATGCATAAAAACAGCACAGAAACTGTTAGGGATAAGCAGAATCCTATCCACCAGTATCAGGAACTAGAAATAGAGGTTTCATTTTTCTAGTTTGGGTATTTAAAAAGAAGGATATAATTTGTAATAGTAAAATACTTACTGAATATATTCTTTTTTGTTTTTATTGGTGACAACTATTTCAGATCCACCATTTTTTAACTCATGTTGATGGGTCTAAAAATAAACACAGTATATCTAAATATATTTAATTTTGTGAGAAAAGATCACAAAATACGCATTTTAAGCTACATTAAAGTGCTTTAAATTAATTTTTAAAATTCGAAGCCAAAGAAATTTAAGATGTTAGGTTAAAGAACTTAGGTAACAAAGTATCTCGTCCATTCTTTTAGAAAGCTTTTTTTTCCCACCTAAGGATATCATCAAATAAAGGGGAAGGACAGAGTGCAGAACACAGAAATTCATAATATGTGTTATCTTTCACTCTCTATATATTTATTTTACAATTTGCATTGTTTCATTTAATTAGTATTTACAAACCTGTCCAAAGAGTTCTTCATCAACTGTAAACCTCAGGTCCAGTTCTGCCGGATCATTCTCAAGAATCCATCTTAGTGAATTGTAATATTCACTGTCCTTAAAGATAAACAATTGGATATTTAAAAGTTATATATTTAAGTTATATATTTAAGAAAGCTTACCTGAAATAATACTGCAGAAGACTACTGGAATCCACATGTAGATGTATATACCTATATCAATGCACATACATACTTATAAATTTGGGTGTCAAGTAGAAGATGAGGATTCACTATTTTTCTACTTTTTGAACATAAAGAGTCAAGGATCTACAAAGGGTAACAGTAGGCATGTATATAAGCTGAAGATGATTAAAACTTAAAACATCTTATTAAAGAAGTCTTCAAGAGCGAAATCCATGGTGGCAGTGGTAATTAGGGCTTTCAGAAATGGCAAGACAGCATTATGAACTTCATTAGCCAGTTATTGGGATAAATAGCACTGGATATGTGCTACTAGTTCTAAAAAGTTTTCCTATATATAGTAGCTATTATAAAAATTCAGGTGCTGCTTAAGGATTTCTGGCCTGTCCTAAGCCAAATAAATACCACAACTAAAAATAAAATTTTTTTTCAGCCTCACAAATCACCATATGATCTTCTACTTTTGGCGAACTTTTTTCATTTTATATATAATATGAAAGTAACAAAAATGTACTTCATTATGTATGTAAATATATCCCAAGACCTTTGTAGTCAAACACCCACACACCCACACCCACACATACACACATACATTTTTTCCTCTTAAATGGTTGGTTAGCTAACCTGGTTTCAATTATATTAAGGACATGAATTTTATTCTTACTTTTTTTTCTAGTTATGCCTCCAGTCTCTCACCTCTTCAATCAATCATTCTTTCATCTATCAAACTAACAATATACAGTTCTGGTTCATGGTATTCCCTTGTTCAAAAACATTGAGGGGTTACCTATTGTTCTTTGGACAAAATACAAACTCTTAACTTATTAATCAAGGTTCTTTACTATCTGGAATAAATTATGGTTACTGGGAAAATTCAGATTTCTGTGGGTCTTAATGATTTCAACTGGTTTATGATTTTATTTTAGCTGCACAAATTCTAACCTTTTCCACCTTACTTTACACTGCTCTCCTTTAACTAACTGTACTTTTTAGTCAAACTTGACTGTTAGCCATTCCTTGACTTTGTCTTTCACTTTCCCAACTCAGTGCATCTGTGTAGGTTACTTCCCACATTTTTGGAATGCACGTTCTTCACACCTATTTGATGACCTGGACCTTTTCCAAGACCCAGGTCAAGTGCCGTTTAGAAAGGCTTTCTTGATCCATTCCATCCCCACTCTGGTCTCACCCTGTGAAATTTCCCCTCAAATTTTCTTATATGATTGTCTGACTCTCCCAAGGTCTTGGTAACATTCTGCTTTAGGTCATGCTTATCTGTGTGTCTGTAATACCCCTCTTTTCAGAGGGCAATCTCCTTGAGGGCCAGAAATTGTACTGTTTCTCCCCTTCACAGTCCCAGTGCCTCACAATATGCATTGTACATAGTAAGGTCTTCACAACAATTTGTTGAACTGAATTTAAGGACTACAACCTAATTTTCTATCTTAAAAGATGTATACTATTCATAATAAGAAATATGTTAACAGATATATTTGGAACTTTAAACTCTAGCAACTCCAACTCCCTAAAAACCAAGAACCCTAGTATTCTTCATAATGTTCCATCTCAAATTAATAATTATTTCGAAACTACTGTTGCTAAATCACAAATAATAAAAATAACTAAAACAGACTTACCACAGATTCCATATCATGAAGCGTTATTGGCTTATGCAACATCATTTTGTAAAATGGACGAATGAAAAAACCTTTCAAATAAGAGATTTAAAATAATTACTAAAATGGAAAGAATGACACATTTTCTCAATATTTGAGCGTTATCAATTACTAACCATCTAAAAGTTTGCCATGATAGACTGCCATTCCAGCTACACGGCCTATAAATTTGAAGTAGGAGAGGTGGTCTTCATTACATAATCCAGAATTTGGATTTATCTGTAAGGTGTAGTTATCCCTGTAAAGAAAATAATATTTTAAGTACTCTTCTTTTTTTTAAAAAAAGTTAAAGCTACAATGATAAATAATACTTGAAGTTTTTTATAGCAATTTTTATCTCTATTAGAATCACAGTTAGGTTTAGAAAATCTTTTTTTTTAAGAGTAGACCACTTCAAAAATTATTTTTGTTGCATATTTCTTCTGTCCTGCTCTACCAAGATACATTCTTTCCTTAGATCAAAAAGGATGAGACTTTCATGCAGAATGAAATTATCAGCAGCCCTACTTAAGAAATAATGGTGAAATGTTTTTAACAGTACATGTAATCAATAAGTTTTCAACCTTAGAGATTCAAATCATTATTCCTTAAAAGACAGTGGTAATTGGTGATTGTGTATGTGTACTTTCCAGTAAATTTGTGAGAATATTATTAATCTGGAAATATATATTTTTTCTCTAAGGTATGTAATAGTGATTTTTATTCTGTTCATTTATTATAATGGGACTTACGCAGCAGAATATTCAAATAACCCATAATAAGGGTTAAACATTTCTTTTGATATTAGGAAGAACCATTCTCTGGCCACTCCTCCATAATCTAATCCTTTTTCGCCATCAAACTCGATCCATAGCCTAGCTTTGAGGAAGTCTGCTCTCTTCACAGCTATGACTCTTCTGTAAGAATCTTCAAGAAGTGAATCGCGGCGAAGCTTCATTTCAAATCGATTTGGAATGTCATTCTGAAAATCCAGAAAAGAGAGCAATTTTAGCTTAAATGTGAAAATAGCTTAAATTTTTAGTTTAAATTAATGTGAAAATAAAATTGCTACCTATGGAATTTATGGAATTTTATAACAGTTTAGGGTTGTCTTCTATCCTCTGCATAAGTAATATTGCTAATGTCAATGTTAAGTTAACCAGACAGGAAGACAGTGTCAGTAACAACACTCGTTTGTTAAGAGCTATGTCCAGCTCTTCATGACCCCATTTGGAGTTTTCTTGGCAGAGATATTGCAGTGCTGTGCCATTTCCTTCTCCAGCCCATTTTACAGAAGAGGAAACAGAGGCAAATAGGGTTAAACCACTTGCCCAGGGGTACACAGCTGTCTGAGTCTTCCTGACTCCAGGCCTGGCACTCTAGCTACTGTGCGCCTCAGACTTTATATAAATCTATAGATTACTGTTCCTTAAATGTGATGATGAAGCTACTGATGGTGAGAACTATATAGCATTTACACTCAGGAATGTAGTTAAAAAAACAGATGAGTAACAAACAGTCCTTTAAATATCATGGACATAGATCTCTCTAGTTATTCTATGTCGACTCATTGTTTTTGACTCTGCCTTTTAAACACTTCGTTAAATGGAGGCTTCAACCCAAATGAATTATTCATTCTTAGCTGCACACAATGTTGGTCTGTCTGTTATTTTCCAGTAGTTCATATGGAGAATCAGAGAATTAGAAAGGGGAGAGACTTTAGGTCATCTAATCCAACCACTAAAAACATAAGGGATTAACCAGTACCTTCTTAAACAATTGTAGTGATAGAGAACTTACTATCTTGCCAAGAAGCTCACTTTTGGACATCTTTTATTGTTATTAAACTCCTCCTTGCACTGAACTAAAACATGACTACCCATTGTTCTTTGTTCTGCCAGAGACCAAGAGGAAGGAATTTAAAGGGAAAAAGGAAAAAACACCAAGAAAAATCTACTCTATGTGATAATCCTTCATATAATTTGAAGACTGATCATTTTCCTTTCCAATCTTCTTTCTCAGGGCAAATATTCCCAATTCATCAACCAATATTTAAATCACATGGTTTTCTCTCCTCGCCATCCTGCTGTTCTTCTCTGGACATGCTACAAGTTGTCATAATTATTTATTATATACTCAGTATTGTAAAAAGAACTCTGGAGGATTAAAAAAATATAATACAAGTTTTCAGTTCTCAAAGTGCTTACAATCTAGTTGGAAGAAAGAAAGGAATGATAAAAGCATGATAAAACTACAGAACAATATGTAACAGTAAGTAGTTGAGTGCTAAACTGGGTCAATCAGACATTAAAAACTCTGATTTCACAGAACAGAGAGATTACTTTGGGTAGGAGTGGCCAGGAAACGCTATAGAGACAGTTCTTAAAATGGACACTGAAGGATGGGTCGGATTTGGATTGTTGGAACCAAAGAGCTCACTCTATGCAGGAAAATTAGCATTAATGAAGTACAAAGTAGGGAACAAACATGAGTGTAAAAGAAAATGAGAGGATCAAAGTGATTAGAGCTGAGGTCATAAAACAGGTAGCGGTAAGAAGAAGGCTGGATAGGTAAAGTGGGTCTAGATTTAGGAGGACCTCAGATTCTCAGATGGGTTTAGACTTGTTCAGATCCACAAAGGGGAGGTCTATGCTTTGCTCTTTCTTTTTAAATATTCTCTTGATGTCTTTTATTTTTAAATTAATCATTTTGCAGACAGACTCCTTCCCTGTGAGTTCATAAACTTGATCAAAATATTATTTTAGAAAGACAGTCTGAAACCAGTATTCAAGAATAGTTCAAGATAGTTTAGAGATGGGTAAACATGGAGGTCAGTAAAAGTAGTGCTGTAATAATAGGTATATAAGGTAATGAGGGCCTTATCAGGATGTTGGCAGTAGGAAGGAAGAATAAAGAGAAAATCTGAAAGTAATTTTGCAAGAAAAAATGTTATAAAAGAAAATGGTCCTGGTGAGTTTAGTGATATAAAGGAGAGAGAAGTCAAATTTTGCTATGAAGTTTCAATTCTGGGTGAAAAGGAGAATAGCAGTATCACATCATTGTCATTTAACAGGGAATCTGGCAAGGGAAGCTGGGTTTCTGTTGTTTTTGGAGAGGGAGTAGAGAGGAACAGTTGGGAGGGGAAGATAATGAATTAAATTACAGCCAATTGAGCTTGAGGGGACATTTTACAAGCTGAGGCAGCCACTTGGAAATAAAAAGAGCTAACATTTATATAGTACTGTACCAGTATTATCAAATTTGAAACGATTTCAAATAGAGGACTAAAGTATAGGTGAGAAGTCAGTCAGAGGTAAGAGATTTGGGAATCTTCAGAAGAATCGAAGTCATAAAAGCAGAAGAGTTATTTCAGGGAATGAATTTAGAGGAAAAAGGAATTTAAAGGGAAAAAGGAAAAAACACCAAGAAAAATCTTGAAAGATGTGTGTAGTTAAAAGAAGGAAGAGAGGCAAGGAAAGGAGAGAGAGGAGAAATAGACATAATTCATGGCAATATGCAACTAATATGCTGAAAAAATTTAGAGGAGGCTCCAAGACCGGTGGCAGGACTTTGATTTTGTACACCTATTTCAGTGGCAAAGGGGACTCTGTTATTATAAAAGAAGTCAGAAAGGCTGTATCATCAAATATGTTTAATTCCTTCTCACCCCACTTTTCTCCTTCTGAGGAGAAGCATAGTGTAATGGACAGAATAGCAGACTCAGAATCTGGACACCGCTGGTCCATGTCCATAGATACAACCTCTATAAACTTCAACTTAGTTATCTGGGAATGAAGATGCAGTACTTTTCTCACTCCAAAAATCTATTGTCAGCTATATCTGTCCAATGAGAGGTAGGCAGCACGGCATAGTGGCTAGAGGGGTGGCCATGGAGTCAAGTTCTGGGTTCCAGTAACACCTCACAAAATAGGTGACATAAGGCAAGTCACTTAACCTCTCAGTGCAAACATTTGGTTCTAGTATTATAAACTGCAGGAAAAGGGTCAATCTGTATTGGTGGAGGGATAGTTAACTTTTCTGGAAATTCTCTGTACCAATGGAAGCACAGATTCAGCCTTTTCCCCTATCCTTTATTAGACCTATATTGTTTGCTTGAGTAATTCTCTCCCCATAGCAGGGTGAAGCATTCTTCTCCTAGTACCTCTTGGCCAAAGCCTGTGGACACTTCTTACCTGTCTTACTTGACAAGTTGCCTCTCACTTCTGCCTCACCTTACTATGCTTTTGGAGTTATGTGGTGGAAAGAGCCATGAAACAAGAGGATCCTGAATCTTGGCTCCAACTCTTGCTATGTTTTGAAGAAATCACCTAACTTTTTTGTTAAAGTTTCAGTTTCTTCATCTCTAGTAGAGGATAATATCCACACTACCTACTTCATAGAGTTGTTATGAGGAAAGTAAATTGTAAAATGCAAAGTGTTATGTAATGTGAATTATTAGAATTCTAGTAGTCAGGCTTTCTCTACTCTTTCCTGAATTTCTAACTCTTTCTTTGCTTACCACAAAACTTCAGAAAATTAAAGTTCTCTATAGTTTTACAAAAATTTAAATTAAAATTTTACACGAATATATTTGAAGGCTTCCTAGCAATATTCTGTTTTACTTTTTTTTTTTCCAAAGAAAGATCTGCCCTGTCTCCCTCCAAATCTCTGCCCTCTCCCCCAGACCTTAAGAAAGTAAGAACAATGAAACCTTGGTTACAAACATTTAAAGTCAAGCAAAATAAATTCACACATTGCCTAACACCAGTTTGAATGTGAATATGCCCTATGCAACTTTCTAGGAGATATCAATATTGGGAAAAAATGCGATCAAAACCATGCCACCTCATGAAAAGATGATCATTCTCACGAGGCCAAATTTACCATATAAATAAGAACAACATGACAAAAATATTACAAACAGAGAAAATGCAAATATTTTCCCCTGCCATTTTTACAATATAATAGCTTAGAACGGTAATGGTAAGGTATTTTAAGTATACCGGACACTAGGTGGCACAGTGTGGATGCAGGCAATAGATTTTTATCTTTTACAGTTTTGAAATGCTACTTTTCATAAAATATTTGAGTTCATCTCCACCTCATTATGCGGATGGGGAAATGGAGAGAGAACTGAACATATTTCTGGATGTGGCCAACGTGGAAATTTGTTTTGCTTAACTAGGTATATTTTGTTTTTCCTTCTTTACTCTCGCAGTTTTTAAGGGGGTACAGCAGAGGAGATGGGAAGGAAAATTTAAAAAAAGGAAGAAGTTGGAACAAATGAAATAAGCACAGTCATCTTTAAGCTATCTGAATCTGGTCAGGGTCAATCTTTTTTTATATTATCATGACTACTTCTCTACCAATCTATTCACATGATTCCTCTGATCAGGTCTTAACAGTTTAACAACACATAAAAAATGGAAAAGTTCTATTGAGTCAGCTAAAACCTCTTTAAGCCTGAAAATTATAATTCAAATAATTCACCTGCTGTAATTGGGGGGGGGGGGTTGAAAATAGCAAAAATGTCCACAAAGAATCTGTGAAGTTGGAATAATTTTTTGTTTTTAGTTTTTGTCATTCTCGTTTTGTGAGCTGACCTCTTTCTAGCCTCCCAGGTATTCAGTAACATCCACCATGTCTCTCTGCGAAGTCTTGTCTGAGTTCGCTCTCCCCAATAGTGCCTAACGTTCCAAATTTGTTTCCCTTCACTTTTTAAGTTCAGAACTTAAACGTACACACACACACACACACACACACACACACACACACACACACACACACAATTTTGACACGCAGATAACTCAAAAGAGGATTGTAAATAAAACCAGGAATTTCCACTTCATACCTCTAGTTATTCTTAGAAAGTATATAATAAATTTCACATTACTTTCAAAACTGTCCTGCTTATTTGTGCTTCCTTCTGAACGTCCTCCTTCTGCACATTTAAAAAACTGTTTCAATGGCCTTTTTGGGGTACACTATTGCTAAACTCCCTTCTTCCCCTCCCATCTTCCACTCAATTAAAAACCAAGAGAAAGGAGGAGAAAACATTGTAACCAATAAGCATAGTCAAGCAAAACGCATCACACTGTAGTCATGTCCCAAAACACAGAGGTCTCTTTCTGCCCACTGACTTCATCTCTTTTGAGAGGTCAGTAACATGCTTCATCCATAGGTCCTCTGGAATCGGGCTGGTCACTAAATTGGTCAGAATTAAGTCTTTCAAAGATGTTTTTCTTTGCACTGCTGTCTGTGTATAAATTGGTGTCCTGCTTCTGCCCCCCTTCACTTCATACTCTCCAGTTTCCTCTGGAATTATCTATTTCTTTTTTTTCTTGATGAAGCTTTCTAGCTCTTTATTTTTTTAAATTTTATTTTAGACTCAAACACCCAAAGATAAATACAGAGTAGAGAAAAGAATCAAAACCAAATCCTAAACAAAGAAAAAAAGTATGTCGTGCACAGCAGAACATAAGGTTCAAATTGTGTAACAATAAATTTTTATTTCAAGAAAGCCTGTATGATACATGATACTTTTGCTGAAAATTGTCCATCTTTTCTTTACTTCCTTGTGAGTTCTTCTGTTCTCTGCTGTGCACTTTTTGACTTTGTTCTTTTTCCCCTTCCCCACCTCCAGAAGGCTACAATAAAGTTTAGATATGTTTCTCTGTAGCTACAGATATATACATACACAGACATATTTACATACATATACAGACATATATTTTCCCAAACATATTCTACTCCTGATCTGTTTTTTATGTTTGAGCATCTCCCTCCTGCCTCCTCTACTTAAATTCTACCCACCATTCCCACAAATCTAAACACCCTTTTATATCTCCCCTTTTACCTATTCCTCCCCGTCCCTTCTAAAGATCCTTCTCTTGTCCTCTCCCCCGCTTCCTATGCCCCTACTGTTTTATTTCTTCTGAATTTAGAAGACTTTTATGCTCTTCTAAGTATGTGTGTGTGTGTGTGTGTGTGTGTGTGTATAGTTCCCTCTTAAAACCATTCCTGAAGAAAGGAGGTTACCAGAACTACCAGCCCTCTTCCCCTATCTAATTCTACTGTATCAATTCTTCCTCTTGCACCTCATTTGTATAAAACAATTACTCTTCTTAGGTGTTTCTAAATGGTCTTACTTTTTAAATTCATTTCCTACTCAGGTTTTCCCCAATCTTATTCATGACCTACCCAATTATTAATAAGAATCTTAGAATATATTTTACATACATATATGTATATATATAAATATATATGTAGTAAAAAGTAAACAGCAAACAGTCTGTCCTTATGATTATAATCAGTCTTTGGTATGTATCTTAGATTTCTCTTTGTTCTTGTATGTCAAATCTCCTATTAAATTCAGGATTTTTTTAAAACAAAGTCTTGAAAGTCTGAGAGTTTATCAGATGTCCATTTTTTTCTCATTCAGGGTAATACTTCACCTTGCAGGGTATGATATTTTCAGCTGGAGCTCCAGTTCCTTTGCTCTTCTATGTATTATATTTCAAGACCTGTGGTCTTTTAATGTCTCTGCTGCTGGGTCTTGTGTGAGTCTAATTGTGGCACCACCATATGTAAATTGTTTTTATCTTGATGCTTTTAATACTTGAGCTGGGGATTTCGGAACTTGACTATGATATTCTTATGAGCTTTCCTCATAGTATCTCTTCGGTGGTGATCAATGGATTTTTTTCTATTTCTACTTTTCCCCCTTGTTTTAATGCTTCAGGATAATTTTCTTTAATTATTTCTTGTATTATTGTATCAAGATTCTTTTTTTGATCATAACTTTCAGTTAGTACAATTATGTTTATATCTCCTCTTCTTATATTTCCAAATCTGCTATTTTTCTGATAAGATTTTTTCATTATTCATATTTTACTTAATCATTTCTTGGTCTCTTATAATTTCCCTGGCTTTACTTTGCCCAATTCTAATTTTCAAGGTGTCATTTTCTTTCTGAAGATTCTGGATTTCCTTTTCTAATTGGCTGACTTTCCCTTTCATAAGCTTGTTTTTCTTGAATTATTCTTATTCTTATTTTTTTTTTTTAGTTTTCTCATCATCTCTGTCATTTGGTCTTTAAACTCTTTTTAAAGATATTCTAAGAATTCCTTTTTGGGCAAGTGACCATTTGACGTTACTCTTTACTTCAGTAGCCTCCTCTGGAGATGAATCCTGGTCATCTCTACTTGCATAACAGCTTTCTGTGGTTGGATCCTTGCTCCTTTGCCTGTGCATTTTCTGTGGTAAGAGCTTCATTTTTGTAATCACCTCTAGTCCTGGGGTATGGAAATGGTGCCTCTTGACCCAGATCTTCAGCTCTTCCCTCCCATCTCCAGTCTCCTGTAAGTGCCCACAGTCAGGCTTTCTGTTCCACTGCCTCAGCACTTACTGGGAGTGTGCTGGATTCTTCTGCCTCCCCTTTGCCCCCCTTCACAGCACAGCTAGGTCTGGTTCCTTACCAGCACAGGTTCTCTCAATCTTCTAGGGCTTAAATGTCCAACTCTCCTCACTATCCTGGGGGTCAAAGTTCCAGTGGCTAGGGCCAAGGCAACTTCTCATACCAACTAACTCCAGGGCTTGCTGCTTATTTAAGGAGCTTGCCCATTTTTTTCTGATATTCTCAAATTGTCCCAGAAAGACTCCGTGGTGCCCCAACTTTTATTTATCTTCACCCACATTTTGTTAGCCCTAAAGTGCTATTTTAACCTTTTTGTGGGGGAAAATCTTCAGAGCTTGGACTTTTCTGACCTACTCCACCATCTTCCCAGAATCCTCTCCTCCAAATTATCTATTTCTTATGGCACAATAATATTCCATTGTGTTCGCATACCATAATTTGTTCAGCTACTCCCCAAATGATGGATACTCACATTCTAGTACATTTCTTTTTTCCTTTCAATACTTTCTTCAGGATTATGCAGGTGGTTTTGCTTGAAACTATATGCTTTCCAATGTTACTGTTGCTCTTCTACATCTTTTGAGTTTGATGTATTTTTGCCCCAAACCATGAGTACTTTCAAACCTCATTTGTCTTGTTCTGAAGAGTAAAGCTTTTTTGATGTCTGCTCACTTCACTCCTTCCCTCTATGTATTTATACTCTTCTTACAACCCAAATTATGAAAAAGAACAATTTCCTCTACTTTCTTCCTCCTTTCTACAACAGTTCATTCCTTTTATCCTTCCTTCTCTTTCTGGTCTTAAACCCTAAGAACAAAACCAATCCATCCCAGGTCCCCTTTTACTTATTTAATTACTGCAATACTCCCTGAAAACATTAAGGCTCTGAAGACATACTTATTCCCCACCTCCCCCAATAAAAATTATTGCCACATTTTCTATCTATCACCACATTGGAAGGATAGTGCTCCTTCCAACTGCTAAAACAAATTTACTTTTCCAAGTTTCTCTTGACTTCTGTATTTGCATTTCAAAGCCCCTAGTCATCAGAAAAGTTTCAAAGTCTACACTGAAGGTCAGTTCTGCATGGTAACTTAGTTGTAAGCCTATGTCTTTTAACTCCTGTAATATTTATTCCAAGATATCTTGTTGTTTTTAGCAGAAGCTGCCAGTTTTATGTGATCTAGGTTATGGTTCCTTGGTAATTCAATTGCTTTTTTGTGGCTCCCTGTAATAATTTTTCTTTGATGTAAGAGCTCTGGATTTTGGCTATGACATGCTTGGGGCTTTTCTCTTTGTGGTTTCTTTCAGAAGGTAATGGGTGGATTCTATCTTCATTTTGTCCTCTGATTCTATGAGATTGGAACAATTTCCATTTATGACTTCTGGAAATACAGTGTGTAGGCTTTTTTAAAAATCATGGTTTTCAGGGAGTCTAATCAATATCTTAATTTTTCTCTCCTTGATTTGTTGTTTTTGATAAAAAAGATCTTTCATTTTCTTCTGTTTTTTCAATGTTTTGATTTTGTTCTAATGTAACTTGTAATCTCATGGAATCACTGATTTCTGTTTGGTCTATTGTAGTTTTCAAGGACTCCATTACTTGAGTCAGGTCTACCACTTTCTCTTCTAAGCTGTTTTCCTTGCAATTCTTTCCTCAAGAGCTTTCATTTTACTTTTTTATCACTTGCTTCATTTCTTCTAGGTTTGTATTCCTCATGGAACATTCATTTTTCCTTTGAGTTATTGATTAGAATTCTTATGGAATCAGCAGAACCTTCTTTTTGGAGATCCCTAAATCTACAATCATATTTATTTCGGTCAGCGTTCTCTTTAATTTGTTCAAATCTCCAACATTAAGTCCTGAATTGGGGCTTCATGCCGAGACCAGACTCCATCCTTTGCTGTGTTTTTGGACTGAGTGGCTAACTCTGCTTGGTCTTGCCCTGTGGCACCTGTGTGGGTGAAATGAACTTCACCTCATAGGATTAAGCCCCCATGGATCTTGAGATTAAGAATGCTGAAATCTTCAGGATGCTCCATGGCATCCCAGCACGGAGAGCTGGGGGATGGGGCAGATCTGACAGCACTAGAATGACTTACAGATTGATACTGCTCCCCCTGAGCTTTCAACTTCTTCACTCTGGGAATTTTTGATCTCTCAGGTATTTTGCAGCGGGTGGGAAGACTGTATTCTTGCTGCCTTAGAAGAACCGTGAAGGCTACAAGTATCCCTGACCTGTTGTGCTAGGAGGCTGTGGCCTTATTTGTCTTTTCTGGCTCTAGTTTTTCCTGTAGTACCTTTTCATATTACCCTGAGGTTCTGGCTGAAGAATTTCTCACTAGATTTCTTGATCATTATTTGTTCTGGTTTCAATTTCAAGTTTTGCTGGAGTAGATATAGGACATAAGGGAGCTGTGCTGTCTGATCTGGGCTCAGGTGGCCATCTTGGTCAGATGTCCCTTCCTTTTCATGAAAATGTGCCTATCCCGTGTCTTATTTATATTGCCAAATAGACCCCTGCTTGCCAGTGTTAGATTTAAGAGTCAGGAAGACCTGGGCTCATATCCCACTTCTTAACATACTGATAAATGAACTTAGACATGAACAAGTCACTTACATTCAGTCTCATTTGCAAAATGGGGAAAAAATACCTATAAAACCAAATGAGATCATGTATACAAATGTAAATCACCATGTAAATTTTACAAAACTATGAGTTATTATAAGCTAATCTAGGCCACTATGCTAATGATTAATAATGACATAATTCTATCCAAAAGCATTTCATTTTTAATAAGGGATACTCTGAAATATAGTGATTTACCTTGAGCAAACAGTTTGAGATCTAGTTTTCTACTAACAGTGGAAAGTTCTGGCACTGTTTAGTAAGAAAGTTGGAAATTTTTTGTTCCTTTCAAATCATACCAAGAGAACAACTATCTATTCCACTTAGAGGTTAAGACAACTATCTTCTATAACAATATTTCACTGTACATGAAAAGCCTATTACTGGACAAGTGACAACAGAGTATTTTAAAATGTAGTCTATCTGCTGCTGTTCAGTTAGGCTACAATTAATCATTAATTATTAATTAATTAATTAAAATTAATAATTAACAATTAATAATTAATTAACATACAAAATGGAACACAATTTAAGATTAAAAACATGCTAAATCAAATATAATAAATGTACCAGCATGTAATTCATGGAGAAAATAGGACTTCACATGGCCCTTTTAAGATGAATTTTTAAAAAGAAAGGGAATGAATTCATCCCATTTAATTATTTGTTAAATCTATTTGTGGGGTGTAGGGTGTGTTCAGGGAGGACCAGTATCTTTGGTGTGATGGCTGCTGAGCCCTTTGTGGGGCTCTTTCCACTTCTGGTGTCCACCTGTTCTGCCTAACTCTCACCTGTGGCTCCAAGAAGCTGCAGCATGTGCAGCGGACACACCCCCATAAACCATTTTGGCAGACAGGCCAAACCAGGTTGAGGATAACCAAGGGTTCTCGAACCCATTGGTGAGTTTGGTGGGTGTCTACCCCAAGCATGTGAAGACTTCATCTGGTGCAATGGGTGGATGAGAACAATTTGTTCCAACGGCCATGAAGGCAGATGAAGCAGGCGATGTGGAGCGCTCAGAGCTTGGTTAGACACGAAGATGTCAAGGTCATCCACTGCATCTTGAGCCATGGCCAGCAGTCTTGACTCTGTCCTGCCACTCGACTATGATGACTCTTGGAGGACAGAGTGAGGCTGATGACTTCATGCAACTCTGCCTCACTTAAATCCAATTTACTCACGAATCAAAAGATATCATCCATACTGTTTCACTATTATGCCTCAAAGTCCTGTGGCGACAGGCAAGTGATGAAGCAGCAGGTGCAGATACACTGGGAGGTGTAGTCATAACCCTTCACACAGGTGGCCCAGGCCACAGGGTCATTTCTCACTGGAAGCCGCAGTGGGACTCAGCAGCCCCCTTGGTGTCTGAGCAGCCTTTTAAGGATCATACTGCTCCCCTCCTGGTGTGAGGAAGGGGGCTAGAAAAGGTGCCCTAAACATTGCCTGCTTACCCAACCCTGGCCTGATTACCATGGCAGGCAGGAAATCCCACTATACAGTCGAAACACAAAAAAATGTACGAAAACATCTGCAAAGATGATTCCACTCACCATTGGCACATGGAATGTGCGCACGCTAATAGTTTCCTCAGGTTGAAGTCAATCCCTCCTTACCTGAACTTCCAACTGAAGAAGAGGTTTTGAGGGACATTAGGCTCCTTTCATGTGGCAAATTACCTGGCGCTGATTCTATTACAGCTGAGATTTACAAGGTAGGGGGTCATAACTCATACAAAAGCTGAATGAAATTTTCCAGGTTATATGGCAAGAGGAGGTTATCCCCCAGGAGTTCAAGGATGCCTCCATTATCCATCTCTATAAGGGTTAAGGGAATAGACTGTCCTGCGACAATCACAGGGGGATATCTCTCTTACTCATTGCTGGCAAAATTCTTGCTAGAGTCCTCCTTAATAGTCCTCCTCCACCTGGAAGATGGGCATATACCTGAGAGCCAGTGTGGCTTCAGAAAGGGCCAAGGAACAGTCGATATGGTGCTTGCTGCCCAACAACTACAGGAGAAATGCCAGGAGTAGAACACAACATTTGTAGATCTGACCAAGGCCTTTGACATTGTTAGTCTTGAGGGCTTATGGAAAATTATGTCAAAATTTGGTTGCCTGGAGAAGTTCATCAATATTGTCAATTTCATGATGGCATGTTTGCCTGGCTTCTGGATAATGGACAAAGCTCTCATGCCTTCCCAGTCACCAATGGAGTGAAACAGGGATGTGTGCTTCCTCCCATGCTTTTTAGCATGATGTTTTCAGCCATGTTGACAAATGCTTTCAATGAGGATGAACACGGCATCAAGGTCAACTACTGTACTGAAGGTAAGTTCTTCAATTGGAAAAGGTTACAAGCCAAGACCAAAGTGGAGGGAATGTTGGTGCATGATTTTCTGTTTGCAGATGATTGTGCACTCAATGCAGCCTTTGAAGCTGAGATGCAACAAAGTATGGATAAATTCTCTGCTGCCTGTGCTAATTTTGGCCTAATAATTAACACTAAAAAAACACAGGTGTTCCATCAGCCACCGCCACACCATCCATACGTGGAACCATCAGTTACAACAAATGGAGAAGTTCTGAATGCTGTGGATAAGTTCACTTACCGTGGTAGTGTACTTTCCAGGGATGTACACATTGACAATGAGGTTGATGCACACATTGCCAGAGCTAGTCCAGTGTTTGGGGCTCCGAAGAAAGGTTTGGGAGAGGAGAAATATTAGACTGACTATCAAACTGAAGGTCTACATAGCCGTTGTGCTGACCTCATTGTTATGTGCTTGTGAAACATGGAAAGTCTATCAGTGCCATGCCAGGAAACTGAACTGCTTCCATTTGAATTGTCTTAGGAAGATTCTGAGGATCACCTGGCATGATAAGGTACCAGACACTGAAGTCCTTGCTGAAGGTAAACTGCCAAGTATTCAAACTATGCTTCAGAGAGTGCAACTCTGATGGGCTGGCCATGTGTTCGAATGCAAAATGGAGAACTTATATGGGGCAGGCGATCACATGGTGGCCACAAGAAATGACACAAGGACACTCTCAAGATCTCTCTCAAGAACTTTGGAATTGACTGTGCAACATGGGAGACACTGGCACAGGACCGCTCAGCATGGTGTGCCCACATAAAAAAAGGTGCTATGCTCTTTGAGTGAAACAGAATTGAGACAGCACAAAGTAAATGCAGGATGCGCAAATTTGGGATCCACCCCAAATATTCACATGGACTATCTGTGCCCAACCTGTGGTAGAGCATTCCGAGCTCCTATTGGTCTGATCAGCCAGAGTCGGACACACTGAAATTTCACTTTACCATGGTGATGTCATTTTGGTCCTCTTCGAAGACAAAGGACAACAACCAACCAAATGTATTTGTATGAGTAAAGGTATAGTGGCAAAACAGTATGTCAAGTACAGGAGAAAATGAAGAGAACAGGAAATCAGAGGGCGAAAGAGTTGGATAGATTACTTCTCTCCCTCTTCCTATACACTTTACAAGAATTTACTGCGTGTTTATTGTATGCAAGGCACTGTTCATTCATAACTCAGTTTAATATTTTCACTCCATTGTTTCTGTGACATATATGTGTACATGTGTATATATGGTGCTATTATATGTTGTAAACTAGATCAAAATAATTTTATTTTTGTTATCTTGTAAGTGATAATTTTGCTCTGAACTATGTGACCACATTAAATTTTCTAAAGAAGGCAGTTGCTAAAATTGTTAAAGGGAATAAGAAAACTAGTGAATTAATTAAAACAGCTTTATATGTAAATTGATACACTTGGGCTCCAAATGCCTATGGCACATTGCCTTTAATTAGGGATTACTGAAAGACCCAGATGTTGCATGCTCAGGAAAGGGGTTAAGAACTTTCGGCAAATCTAAACCTCTCTGAGCCTCAGTTTCCTCACCTGTAGAGTGAATGGGTTGGACTAGACAACTAGTGAAGTCTCTTTCAGCTCTAAATCTGATTTCTTATGAATCAGGAGGTGCATGTCACAAACAGTTCTTTAAACCAAAATAAATGAATGAAGTTGTACCTCTGTTGACTTATCTCATTAACATGCTAACAGGTTTTGTAGTATGACTTATGAATCCCTAGTCTTGAAGGAGAACAGTGCTTAGACCTGAATCTCTCATGAGCTTTCCTCTCCCCTGCCTCCTGACCAAAGCAGAGTCCTGTTTGGCTCTCTTCTCCTTATATATTACCCATAAGCACAGGGGGTAATAGAGCGCCTGGTCTGAGGGAAGGCTTTAAGTCATCATAAATCCCCCGCCTCGGTAGACAAAAGTATTAGGGAGAATCACTGCTTCCAGGGACTCAAAGATTAGGCACTGAGTACCACTGCAATTTTCAAGGTACGTTTTGGGTGAGCCTCATCACTGCTATCTTAGGCTAAAGCTCCCAGAAGGGAATCTGAGGTAGTGAAGCCTGAAACTGACTGTGCTTAGTCATCTCAGTACCTTGGAGAAGCCTCTGTGCTATGGTGACCGAATTCCCTTCTTTTCTCTCCTTATCCCTGCTAAGGTTAGAGTTACCACTTCCTCCTATCTTTTCTCATAATTCACCTGTATCCACATAACCCTCCTCCTCCCCCCAGCCCCAACAGCCGGTATCTTGCTCTGTCCTCCCATTCCATTGTGTCCTCCCAAATGACCACTCTAGTATTTACAACTCCCCTTTGCCTCAAGTCTCTTCACTTCATGTTCTCTCACAGAAAACAAGGAAGAGTGTGGCAGACTAGAAAGAGCTCTATCGTTGAAGGATCTGCGTTCAAATCACTACCATAACACTACTTCTTTGACTTTGAACAAATCAGTTCAACTCTCTGGGCCTCAGTTTCCTCATCTGTAAAATGTAGGGGCTACATTAAATAATCTCTAGGATCCCTTACAGCTCCAAAACAGCTCCTATGAGATGGGATCCATGTTAAGCTACTTTTCTAGTAGCAGGTATTCCTTCTTTCATATCCCTGCAAGCACCAGCCAGGAAAAAAAACATGCATATCCCTGTCCCTCACTCTTCCAGATCATTCCTTTGCTACCATCATTCATCAACCTCTTTCCATCTTAGATTGTTCCATCTATCTACCTGTGAAACTCATCACAATCATCTACTTCCTTTCTCGAGAAGCTCAGTATTCCTCTCTACTTGAATGGTCTCTGCTACTTAGAGACTTCAATCTATATGATAAGGTCTCTTTGAAAATAACTTGTCTGTTCATCAAATCTCCAAACTTCCTTGATATTTATCTTTACTCCATCTTAGCTTAACAACTGTTTTACATCCATAACCCAGAATTCTTAAAATCCTCTGACAACTTCCTTTCCTTTCACTTTTTCCTCTGTCTTGTTTCTTCTAAACTCCTTGTCCATCAGTTCATCTTCATGCCTATCACCATTATCCTGATTTGACTTCTTTCTCTTCACCTTCTTGACAAATTCAACCGTACACTATCAGCTTCCTTTCAGTCCCTTGCCTTCATCATTTCAAACTTCAGCTCAGAGTTACTTATACCACCAGTCTTCTCAACTGTTGTTACTCATGTGCTTTTGAATGCTGCTTACAGAACTGAGGCAATCAAAACAATTGCGTTCACTACAAAATTGCAATTAATCTCAACTAGGGCCTCATTGCTGCATGTAATTCTTGCCTCTGACTTCCCACCACATTGACCATAGAAGTTACTCCAAATCTCTCTCCACACTTTCCAAACTACTCTCTCTCTGTAAAACAAGAGGGTTGCATTAGATGACCTTTTGGGTCCTGTCCAGGTCCTATGACTTGAGGATGCTTTCTCCCTTCTTACTCTCAGCAAAGGACCTTGCCTCCTACCTTTTTAAGGAGAGGCCACGTCAAGTGTGGAAAATCTTTTCCCTTAATTCATGCCCTATCTCTGTCACCTTCTTCATCTCTTCCTTTGCTCTGGTCACTGATAAAGAGAGAGCCCTTCTCTTTCCTAAGGCCAACGCTTCCATTTGCTCTCTGAGTTCACTGCTCCCTAGATCATTCCTTTTCTTTCATTACTCTTCAAATTTTCTGGCTTGTACATAGTCAATGAACACACTCAAGTCTCCTCATCCTTAAAAAAACTTTCACTTGGCCCTGACAACCCCTCAAACTATATTTCTATATCTCTTCTCCCTGTCACTATGAAACTTTTAGAAGGGAAGCCTGCAACATGTGGCCTTCATTTCTTTACCTACTATTCACCTCTCATTTCCTGGCAATCTGGCTTTACACCTCAGCAGTAAACTGAGACTGCTATTTTCAAGATCACCAATAATTTCTTAACAGCTATATGCAAAAGATTTTTCTCAGTACTCAATCTACCTGACCTGTTCCTCATCTCATATCACTTATATCTCTTCCATCACTATCTCCTTCACCCCTGTCTCAAATGATGAGGTAGCCTTACTCCTTAACAAGACTAACCCTTCTACCTGCTCAAGCAATCCTATTCCAGTCCATTTCCTTCAAAAGATTATTTATTGATCATTTATTTACCATCTCTCCCTATTTATTGGCTCCTTCTCTACTGTCTACAAACATGTCTATGTCTCCCCTATCCTGAAAAAGAAAATCACTTGATCCTTCAGTCCCAAGCTAATTTTCATCCTATATCTCCTTCTGTTCTTTGTGGCTAAACTTCCACAAAAAGCCATTTAGGACTAATGCCTCCACTTTCCTCTTACTCTTCTTAACATCTTACAAAGCAACTTCTGATTCTCATCATTCCACTGAAAACACTCTCTCCAATGTTACTAACGATATTTGCTGCCAAATCCAATGGTCTTTTCTCAAACCTCATTCTCCTCAACTTCTCTGAAGCCTCTGACACTACTGATGACCCTTCTCTTTGACGTTTTCTTCTTTCCAGCTTTTTGGGACTCCACTCTCTCCTTGTTCTCCTCTTACCTATCTGACTCCTTCTCAGCCTCCTGTGTTAGCTCTCCATCCAGATCATGCCCTCTAACCATAGAAGTTCTTAAAAGTTGTGTCCTGGGCCCTCTTCACTCATCCCTTTATATTACTTCACTTGCTGATCTCTTCATTTCCCATGGATTCATTAACCATCTCTATGCTGATGATTCACTGTTCTACCTATCCTGTTAACCTTTCATCTTGTATCTCTAACTGCCTTTCAGATATCTCAAACTGGAAGACATCTAGTACCTGTCCTACCTTCTCTATCTTGTGTGTTCATCCTTCTCTGCCATCAGAGAAATGATGACATGACTTGCACTTGACTTTGTTCTGAGTGAGGGAGGGCTATGCAGGTCACCAGCCTCACTTCTCCTCCACAGCCATCTGAATCCAGTCACCAGATATTCATCAGGATGACTGGAGATGACCCAGGATGAGGCAATTGGGGTTAAGTGTCTTGCCCAAGGTCACAGAGCTAGTGAGTGTCAAGTGTCTGAGGTGAGATTTGAGCTCAGGTCCTCCTGACTCCTGCCCTAATGCTCTATCCACTGCACCACCTAGCTGCCCTACCTTCTCTTTTACTGTGGAGATCATCCTACAAGGCCCAAGGGTTCACAACCTAGGTGGTTTTCTCAACTTCTCATTATCTCTCACCTCCTCTATGCAATCTATTGCCAAGGTTTGTTGATGTCACCTTTGTAGTATCTTTAGAATATGCTCCCTTTCCTCTGACACTGCTAGCACTTTGGTGCAGGCCCTCATTACCTCACTGCCTCAAATGCCTCTCCACTCTAATCTGTCATCTATTCAGCTATCAAAATGTTTTACCTAAAGCAGAGTCTGACAATGTCACCCTTCCTACCCAATAAACTCCACTGCCTCCCTATCACCTCTAGCATCAAAACAAAATTCAGTGTGTGGTGTTTAAAGCCCTTCATAACCCAGTCCTTTCCTAAATCTCCAGTGTTACATATTCTTTGTTCCAGGGACATTGGCCTTGCCATTCCACAAACAAGATACACTGTCTCTTGGTGAGAGGCATTTTCGCTGGTTGTCCCACATACCTGTAATGTTCTCCCCCTTTACTTCCACCTCTTAGCTTCCCTGACTTCCTTTAAATTCCAATTAAAATCCAACTTTCTCAGTTCCTCTTAATCCAAATGACTCTCTAACCCTAATACTAATTTTGGGTCTTCTGGTTTCTATATCTGTTTCTATAATGATTAGGTATGGTTAAGAATGGATAGGAATGCACGTCCCTTTTGCTTACATGTTAATTTTTCCCATAGTTTCTCTGGCATGACATTCTCTTGGTTCTCCTGATACCTATTATCTGAACAATCCTTCTCATTCTCTTTTTCTCAATCATTATCTTTCTCCTCCTCAGTTGTGTGGGAGTTTTTTAAGACTCTCCTAAGCCCCCTTCTCCCCTTTCTAGCATGGTGATCTCATTATTCAATTATCATCTGTGTATATATACATATATATATGCATATTCATATATACATATACAAACACACACACACAATCTTACGCACACATATAATTTTTGCTCTCTCCCTTCCTGTATTTGGATAGTTGACAAGTCTAGTTGATTGTATTTTCATGACATTTTTCACAACTACTCCCTCCTCTTCATTCACATAGACTCTACAATTCAGGCTGTTATCACCTCTCATCCAAACTACTGCAATTTACCTAGCTGGTCTCCCTGCTTCCAGTCTCTCCAATCAGCCGTCCATTATCCACACAGCTGACAAACTGGTATTTCCAAAATGTAAATTATATCATGTCAACTCACTACTCAAAAATCTTCAGTGGTTCCCTACTGGTTCTAGGATAAAATACAAAATTTTCAGTCTCTCATTTAAGTCCTTCCACAATCAGACTTTCCCCTCCTGTTCTTTTCTTATTTCATATTATTCTACTCTAATTTGGCCGGCTGGCTACGCCCCCATAGATGGCATTCCATTGCTTCCTGTCTCACAAGTTGCACAGCAGTCCCTCATGTCTGGAATGGTCTTCATTCTTACTCCTGCTTCTTGCAATTCCTAGTTTTCTTCAAAGCACAACTCACATACCACTTTTTACACAAGGCTTTTCTCTGATCCATCATTTCATTCCACCTCTCATGCTATCTCCCCCCTTATCTCTAACCACTAGTATTTTTCCCTTTTGAAATTATTTTGTATTTACTTATCTGTGTATTTCTTGTCTCCCTCCAGGAAAATGTAGGCTTTTTGACAGCAAGAACTGTTTCCTCATTGTCTCTGTATACAGTAAGTATGGAGCAAAGCAAGCACTAAGCGTTCATCGAATTCAGTGGGTCAGGATAACTTTATGGATTCCTCTTGGTGCTTGAAAATGAGAGAGCATGGCAGCCAACTCCTAATTGATTTATTTTCCTGGGTTATAAAATCTCTTCCCAAGGAACCATTAGCACTGGTGATTCAGGAGGAAAAAGTACCCAAAGTTTAAGTTAACTAACAAATGGGAAAACTCAAAGGAATAAAACTATCCTTCCTGCAACATTGCCCTCTTATTGCTCCTTTTCTTTTTCTTCCTCTTCCTTAAAAAAAGATCTTTAAAATGCAACAACTAAAATTCATTGTTTTTTCTTATGCATTAACATTACTGTTAGTTCCTACAATGATCATTCTAACAAATACAAACATTTATAACATATACTACTAACCTGCTTCTTCATTTTCTTTCTGAAGAATTCATACTTTCGTTTGTAATCTCTGGAATAGGGCACAGCCTTTGGTTGAAAAATTTGGGAAATTAAAATAAGTTTCATAATGTTCTTTTTTTAAATAACTCAGAATTTTACTTTCACAAATTTTCCCATGTATTTTCTATACATAAATTCTATGCATTACATGTGAAATTAAACTTTAAGAAACAATGGCTTTAAAAATGATTATTTCTCTGCTTAAGATACAACTGTGCCCAATAATTCTTATCACATTATAAATTTAATCATATAATATTCTTGAAATAGAACTGTTATATCTAGGGGCTTTCTTCCATGGGACAGAAGTCTTAGAAATTAATATTTCCCTTTTTAAACAAACTTTCAAAACTATTTTTCTATTAGAAAAAACATTTTAAAAATTTTATTTTTTCTGAGCTGAAATAATTGCCCTTTTAAAACATTATTTGAAAGAAGTAAATATCAAAACAATACTTTCAAAGAAACAGCGACTTCAAATTCTACCTTGTTTGGGCAGTTAAAATCATAAAAACAGCAACTGAAAAAGTAACTATAACTAATTACATCTTATAACCAATTTGATCATACAATGAATGAGATAGAGGTAGTGATAACTAAACAGAAGACAATCCAATAATCATAATTTACACCTTCATATTTACATTTCAACATGGGTGTATTTATTATGAGAATTCACAACATTTCAACCAAAATAATCACGACATGACTCAGGAGAAGTTAGAAGGTTGCCTACCTCCCCCATCTTGGCTTGTGCCGAACTTCTCCCTGCTATGGAGTACTTCCACTCAGACCAATGCAAAGCACCAGCCTGAGCTTAGCTGTTCTTTCTTAGCAGAGCTTCCCCTGGCTATTAGGGAAGGGTGGGGATAATTAAGTATTGTGGTTTGAAAGACCTTCCCTGGTAGCTGAGATTGAAGGCAGAAGAAGCAATTTCACAATTTTTCTTCTCTTCCAATGCCTACTAAGCTGTAAGCAGATAATTTACGGTATGGTGACTCAGGGTTAATTGTGTCTATGAAAGTACAGACATAAAGAGACACTTACTGGTCTGGCTGTTGCTACATTCTGTGATCGAGGATCTTCCCATTGTGTTCTTTTTATATCTGAGGAGAAAAAATGTATTCTTTTTCTTTCTCATGTATAATATTAAATGTAACAAAAATGTGATAGTGAAGGATCATCATGTACATACTGTGATTTATGTAGAAGACTCTTCCATCTGTGTGAATCCTCTCTTCCCATCCTGGCTATAATGAAAAAGAATTTCAGTATTATTTGGGGGAGCTTTTAGCTGCTTAGATAAGAAAATATCGGTGGTTCCGCAGTTCATCCGATATGGCACGTTACAATTCTCGGAGCAAGGAGTTGGAATCAGGAATCAGGATTTGGGAACACTTTTAACACATTAAAAAAATACAAGTTGATATATTACTACACATCAAAATAAAAAATGTTTCATGGAATCAAGTTATATCTGCAAGAGTTCCAAAAACTTACAGGTAAAGGTCCCAGATCAGAAGTATCGAGGGATGTCTTTCTTCTCAGAAGAGCTGGAATTTTCAACCTTGGATCTTCCTTTTTTGGTATAACAAGAGAAAGAACAAAACCAAAAACCATGTTTAAGCATGATGAAAATGATACCTAATTTTACCATACTGAAGAACATTCCAATTCCCTCCTTTAAACAAAAAGTCCATTAGTAATTATAATTCTACATAATTTGAGGGCTAGGGATGATTACTTTTCTTTGTACCACTCTTGTCAAATCTACATACTATCAAAAGAAGGGCTGAAGACCAATTTTTTTTCAAAGTTAGATCAGTATTAACTATCATCTCTTTTACAGAAATTATCTAGAAGATTCAGTTCTGTTTTCCAAATGTAGGTTTTATTTTTGGTGTTTGTGGCTACACAGGATTTTCTTCTACGTATTAGTTTATGGAGAGTTTAAGAATAAGACTGAAATTTCAAGTCTCTAAAATCTGAATACATAGTAGAAAAAATACTAGGTTTGAGGTCAAAAGTTTTAGGTTTTAGTTTTCACATGACATTCATTAGCTCTGTGACTATAAGCCAGTCTCTGGGATAATCATCTACATCAGAAAAAAAGAAGTAGTTGGAGAATGTTTACTGATTGTATTATAAAATGCACTTGTGTGGACAACCTATAGAGCTTGTCTAGCAGGACATATACCTTGGATAGACATTGCAAATGAACAGAAAGAAGGAAAACAGATTGGGCCATCTTTGGGAAACTACAGATCTCCTTTAGTGACTCGAGACTAACCTTTGAAATAAAGGACCACATTTTTAATATCAATATTCTGGTTGGATGGTTATAAGTCATAAACAGTATAATTTACAAAGAACTAAAACAAATATCACTCTGAGGGCAATGAGGGTACATACATGGGTGGGTGGGAGGGGGGAAGTGCTGAACCATATAACAAACAAAGAACTCTAAATCCATCTATGGTCTTAAATTTTAAATTGATTTTCTTAGGTAGGATCCTTCTATAAAATACACTGAGTAGGTTTTCTTCTTGAATTTTCCAGAGGAAAATTAATTCTCACAATGTACAGATAAAATAAAATGACATTTTCTGGAGAATTCTTTTGTGCAAATTCTTTTTGAAAGAAGGTTAAACAGCAGTATCATCCTAACATAGTGACAAAGATAACCATATGACAATATGTCACAGAATATTGTCTGAGGCCCCATATACAATTATGGTTTACAAGGGATTTACAGATCGTCTCATCCAAAATCCTCACTTGTCAGATGAGAAAAAAGAAGTCTAGTGAGGTCAGATGGCATATACACTCTAAGAGCTAGAAGGGTCTCATGACTCCAAGCCTAAGGCTCTCTAAGTCATCTCATGCTGCTTTTCCCAGCAGTACATGTATTATTATCCATATTTTAAAATGATAAAACTATGGCTCTGAGAGTGTAAGTGATCCATAGCTTGGTTATAATGGAGCCAGAACTCAATTTCAGATCTTGTTCTGAGTTCAGTGTTTTGTTTTTTTTCCCACTGTTATAGTGCCTCAATTTGTCAGCACTGTCAAGTTTATCTGGTTTTAGAATGAAATCTTTATTAAAAAGATGTATTTTGGAAGAGTTTAAAAAGTCACCAATTTGTCATCTTTATGTTAACTGAAATATTTATTTATATAAATTTATTTTATATGAAATATATTCCAATAATATTTTAACTCTCCCTAATATATATGTATGTTATCACATCTGAAGCTACAAATATACTGAAAATGACATACCAATGTTGCACTAAAAATAAATCCTACTGAAGATTTGCTTCCATTAATAGAGGATCAGCCCGCTGAAGCAAATGGAGGACTAACCATTTTTCAATGGTCTCTCCCATTCTGTGTCTTTGCAGAGGCTGCTCCCCCTTCAAGCGTCACCTCTCTTGATTACCAGTCAGCTAGCATGCCTCTAACTCCTGAAATAAGTTTGTATTCCTTTTGCGCATATCCTAAAATTATCCATTTGTGAACATGCTGTATTCCCCTAGGAGAAGAAGCATCTTAAAAGTAGGAATCACTTTCGTGTTTCTATCCACAATGCCTAACACTTAAATGATGCTTGTTGTTTGGTAATTACAAAATGCATGTTGATTTATTCCACAGACTATGAACAGATGAAAAACATTCACATTTCATGGGAGTTTCTTAAAATAGTCCCTAATTGACTAGGAATATAGCATAAGGATGATTAAAGGAAAATATAAGTTTTCCATAATACCACTTGAAAAGAAACACCTTTTTTGTACATTGGGAAAAGATTAGAATGATGATTAATTTTTGTTAAATATTTGGTGCATTAATATTTATCAGAGTGAAAAGAAAGAATATTGGCATCACTTTCCCTTAATTATTCAAATAAAACAGAATGCTTACTCAATAGCATCATTCATATAGTGTGAAATTTTATTCTTTTGAAAAGCCTGCTTTTGGGGACAATAATCTTGTTCTCAGTTTTTTGACACTAACATTTTATTTCTTTCATTTTTAACAGGATTTCCATTAACATTATCTATTTTTAATCTTCTTAACCATGCTTAATTAGTGTAGGAAAGAACAAATTGTTATTTAAAAATTAGGATTATATGTTATAACAATAAGTACTAAATGCCATAAAGACAGTATTATAAAAGGTGCAGTGACTTTAAAATGACCATAGCATAAAACAGAACACAAACAGTTTTAAAAGTATAAATGTGTTATTATTGCTGTTAATTTAAAATATCTCCAACATCTAGTACACAGAATGCAAGTGGTTAATAAAGGTACAGGTCCAATTACCCAGGTAGTAGTTTTGGTGTTGTGGTCAATGAAGAAAGGTCTCCCATTTGGTGCATGTCGGACTTCCCAACCTTTAGGAAGAAATTTCTGCTCAAGTTCGGATTGCTGATTCAAGGACAGTTGCAATGAATCACTGGTAGTTATGCGTTGTTGAGTAGATGTAGAAGAACTTTGGGGTGATGGTAACTGAGTGTTCTCTATTGTTGCCTATAAATTGGAAAAAACATTTTCTGGGTTACTCACACTGCTGCAGGACAAAGGTGTGTTTATTTTTTAATTTAATATTTTATTTTTTCCCAATTACACATAAAAACAATTTTTAACATTCCTTTGTAAAAATTTTTTAAGTTCCAAATTCTCTCCATCCCCCATTTCCATCATTGAGAACGCGAGCATTTTGACATAGGTTATACAGGTGTAGATGTGCAAAATATATTTCCATGTTGGTTATGTTATAAAAGAAAACACAGAAAAAACCCAAGAAAAATAAAGTAAGTAAAGAAAAAGTATGCTTTGATCTCTGCATTCAGAATCTATCGATCTTTTCACTGGAGATGGATACCATTTTTCATTACGTGTTGAAGAAATGTCTTGGTTCATTGCATTGCTGAGAAGAGCTAAGTCTATCAGAGTTGGTCATCACATAGCGCTGTTATTACTGTATTCAGTGTTCTGGTTCTGCTCACTTCTCTCAGCATTAGTTCATGTAAATCTTTCCAGGTTTTTCTGAAATCTGCCTGCTCATCATTTCTTATAATAGTATTCCCTTACATTCGTATACTGTAACTTGTTCAGCTATTTGCCAACTGATAGGCATCCCCTCAATTTCCAATTTTTTTTACCATCGTTAGAGTTGCTATAAATATTTTTGTATCTTTTTCCTTTTTTTTTTTATCTCTTTCAGATACAGACTTAGTAATGATATTTCTTGGTCAAAGGGTATGCAAGGTTTTATAGCCCTTTGGGCATAGTTCCAAATTGCTCAACAGAATGGCTGAATCAGTACACAACTTCATCAATAGTGCATTAGTATCTCAATTTTCCCACATTCCCTCCGACATCTCTCATTTTCCTTTTGTGTCATATTAGCCAATATGACAGGTGTAGGGTTGTGGCTCAGAATTATTTTTATTTGCATTTCTCCAATCAATAGTGATTTATAGCATTTTCCCATATCATTATAGATTATATAATTTATAATTACTTCATCTGAAAATTGCATGATCATATCCTTTGACCATTTATCAATTGAGTTTTCAGCATTCATGATTTTGAATTCCAAATTTTCTCTCCCTCTCTTCCCTCCCCCCACCTCAAGACAGCATGCAATATGATACAGGCTCTACATATAAATTCATACTAAACATTTTCACATTAGTCATGTTATAAAGAAGTACAACAAAAAGGAAAATTAAAAAAAAAGAAAAACAAAAAAAGCATGCTTTGATCTGCATTCAGACTCCATAGTTCTTTTTCTAGATGTAGACAGCATTTGCCATCATGAATCTTGCACAGTTGTCTTAGATCTTTGTATAGCTAAGAAGAGGTAAGTCTATCAAAGTTAGCCATCATACAGTGTTGCTACTACTGTGTAGAATGTTCTGGTTCTGCTCACTTTATTCAGCATCAGTTCATTTAAAACTTTCCAGGTTTTTCTAAAATCCGCCTGCTCATCATTTCTAACTACATTCATATACCACAACTTTTTCAGCCATTCCCTGGTTAATAGGGCATCCCCTCAATTTCTAATTCTTGGTCATCACAAAAAAGAGCTCCTATAAATCTTTTTGTACATGTGAGTTCTCTTCCCATTTTTATGATCTCTTTGGGATATAGACCTAGAAGTGGTATTGCTGGGTCAAAGGGTATGCACAGTTTTATAGTCCTTTGGCCATAGTTCCAAATTGCTCTCCAGAACGGTTGGATCAGTTCACAGGGCCATCAACAAACGCATTTCAACTTTCTTACATCTTCTCCAACATTTATTGTTTTTATGTTTTGTCATATTAATCAATCTGATAGGTGTTATGTGGTACCTCAGAATTGTTTTCATTTGCATTTCTCTAATCAATAATGATTCTGAGCATTTTTTTTATACGACTATAGATGGCTTTAATTTCTTCCTCTGAAAACTGCCTCTTCTTTTGACCATTTATCAATTGGGGAATGACTTGTATTTTTATAAATTTAACTCAGTTTTCTATATATTTTAGAAATGACACCTTTATCAGAGACACTGATTATAAAATTTCCCAAATGTCTGCTTCCCTCCTAATCTCAGTTATACTAGCTTTGTTTGAGCAAAACCTTTTCAATTTATAATGTAATCAAAATGATCAATTTTGCATTTCATAATGTTCTCTATCTCGTTTGGTCATAAATCCTTCTGTTTTCCATGAATCAACAGGTGAACTGTTCTTTGTTCTCCTAGTTTGCCTATAGTATCCCTTTATATCTAAACTGTGTACCCATTTTGACTTTATCTGGGTATACAATGTGAGATATTTGTCTATGCCTAGTTTCTGCCATACTATTGTCTAGTTTTCCCAACAGTTTTTGTTAGTCAGTTCTTATCCCAGAAGCTAGAGTCTTGAGATTTATCAAACAATAGATTACTGAAATCACTGATTGACTACTGTCTTACATACCTAACCTATTTCACTAATCCACCACTCTGTTTCCTAGCCAGTACCAAGTAGTTTTGATGACTGTTCCTTTATAATACAATTTAAGATCTGGTATGGCTATGCCACCTTCCCTAGCATTTCTTTTCATTAATTCCCTTGATATTCTGGACCTTTTGTTCATTCAGATGAATGTTTGTTAGTATTTTTTCTAGCTCTATAAATAATTTTTTGGTAGTTTGACTGGTATGACACTAAGTAAATTAATTTAGATAAAACTGTCATTTTTATTATATTAGATCAACCTATCCATAAGCAACTGATGTTTTTCTAATTATTTAGATATGAATTTATTTGTGGTGAAAAGTGTTTTGTGATTGTGTTCACAGAGTTTCTGGGCTTCTCTTGGCAGGTAGACTCCCAAATATTTCATGTCTACAGTTAAACGGAATTTCTCTATCTCTTGCTGTTGGGCTTGGTTAGTGATATATAGAAATATTTATGATTTATGTAGGTTTATTTTATATCCTGCCATTTTGTCAAAGTTGTTTATTATTTCGAGTAGTTTTTTACTTGATTCTCTAGGATTTTCCAATTACACCATCATATCACTTTTGATACTGGTAATTTGTTACCAATATAAAAAATTACCAGTATCATATCCTCCTTTTCTCTTTACTTTTTTAATGCCTCTCGAATCTTGTATTTGAAGATCAAATTTTTTTGTTGAGCTCTGGTATTTTCATCAGGAAAGTTTGGAAGTCTCCTATTTCACTGAATATCCATCTCCTCCCCTGAAAGATTACGCTCAATTTTGCTGAGTAGTTGATTCTTGGTTGTAATCCAAGCTAATCTGCCTTATGGAATATCATATTCCAACCCTCTGATCTTTTAATATAGAAGCTGCAGGGTCCTGCATAATCCTGACTATGGTTCCATGATATTTAAATTGTTTTTTTCAGGATGTTTGCAGTATATTCTCCTTTACCTAATAATTCTGGAATTGGCTACAATATTTCTTGGCATTTTCAATTTGGGATCTCTTTCAGGAGGTGATTGTTGGATTCTTTTGAGGACTATATTACCCTCTTGTTCTAGGACCTCATTCCCTGATGTTTCCAGAAAGATGCTGTCCAGGCTCATTTTTTTTAGATCATGGTTTTCAGGTAGGCTAATAATTTTTATTATTTTCTTGGACCTATTTTCCAGGTCAGTTGTTTTTCCAAAAAGGTATTTTATGTCTTTCTTCCCCTATTTTTTCATTCTTTTGATTTTGTTTGACTGATTGTCAATGTATCATAGTCATTAGCTTCCACTTGCCTGATTCTAATTTTTAACGAATTGTTTTCTTCAGTGAGTTTTGTGCCTGCTTTTTCATTTGGCCAATTCTAATTTTTAAGGAGTTTTCTTCAGTACACTTTTTGTCCATTTGACCAATTGTGTTTTTAAAGGAATTGTTTTCTACAGTCAATTTTTGTCCTTCCTTTTCCAAGCTGTTGAGTTTCTCTTGTATGCCTCTCATTTCTTTCCCCAATTTGTCTTCTACCCCTTATTTGATTATTAAAATCCTTCCTGAGCTCTTCCAAGAAGGCTTTTTGGGCTTGAGATCAGTTAGCATTCTCCTCTGAGGTTTTGGATGTGAGTATATTGACAATGTTGTCCTCTTTGGAATTTGTTTTGATCTTCCCTGTCATCATAATAATTCTATATGGGGTTTTTTGTTTCTTTTTGCTTATGGTGTTTGGCTTTTTCTTGGCTATTAAAGTTGATCTCTGCTTATGGGGCACAGGGGCACTGTCCCAAGCTTCTTGTGCTAGAGGCCAGAGCCCTGTTCATTGGTTTTGTGTGCTGCAGCCTCAGGTTCTGGCAACTAGAGGCTGTAGAGATCTGATAGATAACCTGGTGCTGAGCTGGAGGCTAGTGGTGGTGGCTAGTATATGCTCAGGCCACATGAGATTTTTCTGCATTTCTTCAGGACTACACTGAAGCTCACAAGATGGTGGGGTGGTGGGATGGGTGGGTGGGGAAATCTGGTCACTGGAATATGCCTGCTCACCTGGGGTTGCCCTGAAGCACAGGGAAATTTAGCTGCTGGAGGGCACCTGCCTGTCAGCCCATGTGGCGGTTCTCTAAGCTACAATCCGCTGGTTCCCCTAGTTATGCCAAGGTATGCAGGGGTCCCAGTGCTGGTGCTTACCTGCTCCACCACCCTGATTCTTTGGATCTCCCACTGGTTTGCTGATGGCTTTCTGGAACACCTCCTAAGCTGTACTGCTCCCCTTCCACCAGACTGAGAGGGGCCTTTCCCATTAATCCCCCAAGCCTCCTAGGCTAAAAGACTGCTGCACTCCACCTTTTTTTGCTCCACTATTCCAGGATTTTTCCTGGGGTGAGATTTTTTTGTGTTTATCAAGATCAATAACTTATTGCTTATTCTGCCATCTTGGCTCCCAGCAATGAAATCTCAACTCCAGTTTTTAAAGTATTCTTTTCTTTGATGAATTTTTGTGTTTTTCAAGGCATTCTTCTCTTCATTGTATTTTTGAGCCACTTTTACCATTTGGCCTACTCTGTTTCTAAGGTGTTATTTTCTTCAGTATTTTTGTGCCTTTTTTCCCCAAGCTGTTAACTCTTTTGCCTTGATTTTCTTGCATCATTCTCATTTCTCTTCACAATTTTTCCTCCATGTCTATTACTTGATTTTTAAAATCCTTTTTGAGCTCTTCTATGGCTGAGATCAATTCAAATTTTTCTTTGAGGCTTTGGATGTAGCAATTTAGACATTGTTTTCTTCTGAGTTTGTGTTTTGATCTTCTTTGTCACCATGGTAACTTTCTATGTTCAGGATCTTTTTCTGCTGTTGGCTCATTTTTCCCAGCCTATTTCGTAACTTTATAGTCCATATTAAAGCAAGGTTCGGTTTTCAGAGCAGAGGGGGTACTATCCCACATTTCAGGTTTTTTCATGCAGCTGTTTTAAGAGATAATTCTATGGACATATAAATTTTCAATTCTTCTAAGGTGGTACAATCTAGAGAGAGGTATGTTTACTATTCTCCTGACCTGTGGTCTGAGTGACTACAAGCACTATTTTCTGCCCTGAAACTGTGATCAGGGTCCTGCTCCTCTATGGCTGCAAGCTCTTGTGTGCTAGTGTTCTTCCTTACTCTGAGACTGAGACCTAGACTTGGGATACAGATAAAAGTATGGGCAATGCAAAAGAATCCTGCAATTGGTGCCAGCAAAGGGACCCCTGAAATCTCCTTCTAACTAGTTGTCTAACCCCCTTATTGTCTGTGGGCTAAGAGGTCAAGAAACCACAGCTACCTCCATTAATTCAGTAACCCCCAAGGCCTACGGCTGATTCGCTGTGGCATGGCTTGCACTAGACTGTGTTCCACTCTCACTTGGGTACAACAGAGCTCTCCTGGTGATCTTCTAAGTGTCTTGGGTGGAAAACTTTCACCCCAGCCTTCTATGGGATTTGTCACTCCAGAATTTCTTTTGAGGCATTATTTAAAGTTGTTTGGAGGACTTTTGGGGAGAATTCAGTTGAGTCCTGGCTTTTTCTCTGCCATTCTGGCTCTGCTCTCCCAAAGTAGAAAACAAAAGATTTACAAATTGAGTTTGTATACACATAAGAATCATTTTTAGAAGATAATATGATATATTATTTTTCCCAAATGTTTTTGTAAATATTCCTGCTTCTTTGAATCAATGTTTATTTCCCACATATCTTTTTATCTTAATTGTTACTCTTTTAATGACATAATTTCATAATCAATTACCTGCTAAGTTACTGTTTACCAGTGTCTTATACTCAGCATTAGGATGTTCAAAAGTTGAAAATAATGTATTAATAAAAGTGGCAAGGAAGTATGCTTCTGTGAGTTTCAGCTTTGTATTCTAATTCTGATTTTGTTTGGAAAGCAGATGACCAAGTAGACGTGAAATAATCATGAATTATCTACCAACCAGAAAATATGACTTTTAAAAGAGACAAAGCATTCCTTATCTTCTCTGTTGGAATCTCCTTCATTTTCAAGGTCCTTCTTAGGTACTACCTCCTCCATGACACTTTTTTGCTGATCCCCTAGCTAGAAGTAATCTTGCCTTTCCTCAGACTTTTCAGAGCACTTTACTTGAATCTCTCCTTTTTTCTTATAGTCTTATTTGTAGTACAGTTATTTATGCATATTACAGAATCTCAAAGTCCAGTTAGTTCAAACTATCCCAGAAGAATAGCCTACACAACATACCCCAGAAATGATCATTTAGCCTCTACTTTAATATTTTTAAAGAGGGAGAATATCAAGAAAGCCCATTCCATGTCTGGTTACTTCTAATTGTTAAAAAGTTATCTGATGTCTAATTCAGTGGCTTAAGTGAAAGTTTATAATTCTTATTATTAGCATAATTATTTGAACCTAAGTGAGAAAATTGGGACCATTGGCATTTAAGAAGCATTCAAGGTATGAAATGAATGGATATTATGCTCATGTTTGCAGTTTTCCCTAAAGAATCAGAATTTTGGAGTTGAGAAATTAGCGTAGTATGTGGCTGTAGCTACAAAAGTCAACAAAATGCCAGCTCTCTTCAAGAATAATACTAGAAAAAAACTTGAAAAATATATAACAGAGTTAGAGAATGAGAACATTCAGTTTTTTAAAGAAGGCAATCTTAGCACGGAATCAAGGCTCCAGGACCAGACAATTTTTTCCAATCCCTACTAATTCTCAGTGAGGCTCCAAAAGACTAATCATGCACCTGAAGTGAAGCAATTCGAGCTTTCCCAGAAAGCAAGAAATCTAACAAAGTCCTATCCTTATGTATCACAGCAGAGAATGCTAATCCTTAATGAACACACTCAGTGCCCCTCTTCCATAAGTCTCCACACTCGGGCAGAGATTACAAACTCAACCACCAGATTCCAGACCAGCTCAGTATTTCTCTCTTGCTACAGTTTCTGCCATTGTATTCTGCCCTGGCCTTTCCTCCAGCGTCCCCTCCCAAGTGCATCCAGGTGTGACGAAGAAGTATCCTAGAGTGGAGAGCGGACTTGTTTTCTTTTTGCCTGAAGCAGTCCCTAGGTTAGTTAAAATCACTTACTTCCCCCAAGCCTAGAAAAATGGCACCCACTGACTCAGCCCCCTCTGAAAACTACAGATTAAAGGAAACAAGAGTGGATTCTATGTAGGGCCAGGTCTCATTCCCCAAAACCTACTGGGGAGCCAGGACTGAGAGAGGCCAATGGAAAGTAAAATTCCCCCGCATGGGAAGAGGTTGAGACAGGTTAGAGGCTAAGGTCTGGGAGTTCAAGCATGATGAATGGTGGTTGGCTGGGATGGGGGAGTCAGAAAATGAGCCACAGAAGAATATAAGGGAAAAAGACTAAAACAATCCAATATCCTGGAAGGAAAAGAAAAGTAGTTAAAAACCTCTGGAACGAGCAGATAAATCAACAGAGGAAATGCTAGAATCAGGAGGGCAGAGAAATACCAACACATCTTAATATTTCAAGATAAAGGAAACTAAACCAGAACTTCAGATAAAACCCTGGGGATCTGTGAGAAGGCATGGAACTGCGTGGTTTAAGAAAGAAATGAAACGGTTTAAGAGAGACATCGGAATCTTAAGAGAAGGCAGAAGGAAAAAAAGGGCAACATTTATAGTCTGAACAACAGAGATAATTAGCAGAATTTAACAACAAAAACCCAAACATACCTGAATCCAGTGTGAGCAAAAATAACCATGAGAAGAATAGAAAGGGAATTCAAATGTAGCCAAGTAAAAGAAAATGTGGAAGATGAACAAAAATCAAGAACATTAAGAGAAAACACGATCTCAAAGCAAGCAAAACACAATGATCTAAAGACAAGATGCTGCAGAGACAACTTAAAGATCAGATGCATCCTAGAAGAACGCAGGTCCTAACACCTGAACACTATAATGCAAAATATAATTAAAGTTTAGAAGAGGCAAGAAAGGATAAGAATTAATGAAAAATAACAAGGCAAAGATATCCTTCTTAGAAAAAGATACAGAAAAGGAAAAAAAAACTAACAAAAGAAATTGGAGAGGAGTGGGGATTTTGAACTGATTACTTAATTAAGAAAAGGGACAAAAGAGTGATGAATTACATATTTAGAAGGAAATAAGTTAAGACTCCAAAACTAGGGAAAGGGGTGACAAGATACAGTACAAGGAAAGGAACAGAGCTCATGTGGATAGGATTGCCTTGAAGTAGATTAAGAAAAACTATATAAAGAGATAAAGTACTTAAACAGAGAACTTAAAAGAACAAAAAAATATTTCCAAATTTGAGAAAACTCATGCAATATTAGAGACACATATGGAGGATAACATAAGCTTAACTTCATAACTTTAAATGGAATAGGGAAGTAAAGGGAAAGGAATAAGCATTTACATTGTGTCTACTCTGTGCCAGGCACTGGGCTATTTTGTTGTGGTTCAGTTGGTATTTTGGCCATTTCTGATTCTCCTGGGACCTCATTTGGTGTTTTCTTGGCAAAGATAATAAAGTGGTTTGCCATTTCCTTCTTCAGCTCATTTTACAAATGAGGAAACTAAGGCAAAGAGGGTGAAGTGACTTTCCCAGGGTCACACAGCTATTAAGTGTCTGAGGCTGGATTTGAACTCAGGTCTTCTTGTCACCAGGCCTAGTCCTGTATCCACTGTACTACCTAGCTGCCCAAACACTATGTGCTAAGTGTTTCATAGATATCATTTGGCTTGAATGGATTAAACAACTCGTTAAAATGAAAGCGTGACAGATTGATAGTGAAAACAAAGTCCCCAATCTTTGGTTTACAAGAAACACATCTAAAAGGAAAAGAAATATACAATAAAAATGAGAGGCTGGAAAAAAATGTAGTACACATCAGGTGAATCCAAAAAAGGAGTTGAAATATTAGAGAATGCAAAAATAAAAATTCACACTATAAAGTGAGATTAGAAGGAAATTATATTCATTCTGAAAGGAACCACAGACAACAAATGAAAATCAGCATTAAACGTACATGCTTCAAACAGCACCTAATTCATGAAGTTAAAAAGTAACTGAACAGCAAGAAGACACAGGTAGTAACACAATAATAGTAGTAAACTTTAACGTTCCTTGTTCAGAGTGAGACAAACTTAAAAGACAGATAAACAAATGGGAAAATAAAGAATGAAACAAGTGGGTGGAAGAGTTAAAGCTAGAAGAATAATGACATGGGAGTGTTATGAATTTTGAATGGGAGTGTTATGAATTTAAAAGAAAATTCTCTATCAAAATTTTAAAGAACAATTAATATCAATATGATGCAAATTTTTCTCAAAGACTAAGAAAGAAAGCTCTCTGTCAGACAGTCAATAGGTGAACTAGCATTCCTTAAAGAACTATAATATGTCAGGTACTGTGTTAAGTGCTATGGATAAAAGAATGGCAAAAAAAGTCAGTATCTACACTGAAGGAGCTTACAGTGTAATTGGGAAGACAATAGGCAAATAACTAAGGACAAACAAGAAATGTAAAAGATAAATTGGGAGTAGTCTCAGAGGGAAAGTGCTAAAATTAAGAAAGATGGGAAAAACTTTTTGCAGAAGGAAGAACTTTAGCTAAGACTTGAAAGAAGCCAGGGAATGGAGAAGAGGAGGGATTTTCAGTCATGGGGGACAGTCAAGAAAAAAAGTCTAGAGTCAGGTGATAAATATGAGGAATACAGAGAAGCACAGTAGGACTTCGTAAATGGATAATTGCAAATCAAAGTAACAGAGCCAAAAAGAACATACATAATGGCAGCATAAATAGAAAATTCTAGCTGATTGACTGAATACATGTATGTGTGTATACATGTATTTCTCAGCCTCAAAAGAGCTTAGCTAATTATTTGAAAATGAAATTTATTCTATTATTTAAATTTATTGTTTTCTCAATATTCTCTAGAACTTGGAAGCATGAGATGACTCTAACTTGATTAGGAAACGATCTGGTTTCATTAATCTTTGTAGAGATAAAAATCCAAGATATTTAAACTTCACATCTCCGTAATACCTAGTCCTTACTTTCCAGACTTGAAATAAAATTTCTAATAGGGAAAAGATGCTAAAAGCTTTTTAAGCGCTAGTGATAGAATTAAAAAGACTAAAATAATGATGATGATGATGAGAGCTGACATTTACATAGCACTTTCAGGTTTGCAGAGAGCTGTTTTAGAATACTTTAAATTATTTGAGCAGCAAAGAGTAGAAAAATATCACAGAATACATTCACTACTGCCAAAGAGAAAGACAAAGTATTACAAACATCCCTGGTGTCTTAAATTGTTATATCTCCCTGATGATTATCCTCTTCCTTCCACTCACGTAAAGCAATGTCTTCCAAACATCAGCAGACAGTTTCATAAAGTGCTATGGTCAATCTTCTGATAAGTCTCCAAACTTAGCTTAATTTTTGGATTACAGACATAAAAATCCACCACTGTCATACACTTGAATTCTCTCTAGCTCAATATGGTCTGTATAAGAATTGGCACCACTTTTAGGAATACAAAGTCACTTTCAGGGAATGATGAAATACCAAAGTAAGATTTTAGTAGAGGAAAAATCTCACCCAATGAACTTATAAAAAAATTCACTTATACTAACATCCTTTATTCTATTTCCCCAAAATTAACTTACAGAGAATTTAAGCTGATCATATACTCCATTCCCACTGTTGCTAGTGCTTCCCTTCCCAAATTATCTTATAGTTATGTGTTTTTCCTCTCTCTGCTCTAATTCTGACTCTCTGGAATTTGTCACCATGACTCAGTTTCCACTTCACCCTGGAAGTTCTCTCAGTGCCAGTAGACTCTTCACCCTGGAACTTTCCTCCAACTCTCTGGCTTTATCACTGTGGAATATCCTTCTGACTGTGGTCTGCTTTTATCATTGACGAGTTCCAATTTGAGCAACTCTTTTTTCTCCCACACTTGCTTCTGACTTTTCAGTCTTTGCCACCACATTCCAACAAAGAGGTACTAATTCAGGTCCATCAACTTGGCAACTAAAACCAACCAATCAACCAGAAAATAAAAAGTAAGCCAATAACAGAATGTGAGTAGTCCTGTAGGGGAAAAAAGACACTCAGCATAGTGAGTTGCGTACGTTTCTCTTCATCCCACTCCCATCAGCTTCCTTTTATGAGTTTTCTTCCCAATTAGAATGCCTTGATGGCGGGACTGTCTTTTTCCTTGTTTTTCTAACCCCAGAGCTTGGCACAGAGCTAGTACATAAGTAAGAATTTAACAAATGCTTGTTGGCCGATTTATTTTACATATGTTTATATGTGTGGATGTCTTATTCCTTAATAGAATATGAAGTTCCTTGAGGGAAAGAACCTTTTTTTTTTTTCATCTTCCCAAGTTCCTAATGTACGTAGTGGGTATCTAGTAAATAATTGCTGAGCAACTGATATACCTGTGATTATCATAAGTAATATTACCTTAGTACCAGTGTCAGCATGCAAATAAACAAAATATGAAGGAAATATGAAGTGAAAGGAAAGTGAAGGAAATATGAATATCTCCTTCAAAGTAATTAAATTCAATTAGAAAACAATTTTATACATTCTTCAGGGTACCTGTGTAATAGGCTTCATCCATGTTGTAGTTCTGGAATTATGATCTATGTAATATGATCTTCCCTTATCATCTTGTTTTTCTTCCCAGCCTGGTGGTAATCCAGATGAAGTAGGCAAAAACTAAATAAAACATCAATAAGTGAAATTATAAAAATGTTTAAAGCTATCATTAACTAGAAGAAATATTTATCTTACTGATATTTTTCTTTAAAAAGAACACAAGAAATGTTTTAAGTACTTCAATAGTAATCTATTGCTTAGGACAGGAAATATAGAAAAAAGCAGAGGAAAAATAATAAGTATGCTTCATGTAATTTCTGAAACTGCAAAAATCTAAATGCTAAACAGTTAGCTAAACAAACCGGCACATCAATGCAATGGAGTACTACATAGTGATAAGGATTAACAAAAATACGGTGTATAAAGAAATCTAAAATATAAAATAAAGTGACAAACATTGTACAGTTAATACTACAAACAGTAGTGCTGGCCTCAGAGTTAGGAGAACTTGGATTTAAGTTCTCTCTCTGACACACCGGCCTTTGGGCCACACACATTTAAGACTCTAAGTGGCAGAGCAGGGGCTGATCTTTTTTGGAGAAAGTCCTTCAACTTGGAACTTCCTACTTCAATGAAATCACAGATCGGTTAAAAGCAAAATAAAATAGAGCATGTGCACAGACTAGAACTATCTCCAAACAAAAACCAATCTCTATAAATCCATATGCATTTATGTGAATGTGTAATCATAAGAATCCAGAAGAGTTAGCATATACTGTTGATAAGTCTGGATCATTACTGGTGAATGAGGCCACCTAGGTGGCTCAAGACATCATTTCTCTTTATTTCCCCCTCATCTTCTCACTAACCATTCTGCAGTTGATTGATTACTTACTGTTTGCATCCCTTTCTCATCTCCATGGCTTTTCAGTTTTAGAACCATAATCTAATTAATAATGCCAATGTTACTGGAAAGGGTATGTCAATTTATTCCCCTAAGGCTCCACTCACTGTGAATTTCTAAACCAAAATACCCTTCCTGGACACTTGTACCAGAGTGCTTGACACATTACAAGGGCATAATAGACACTTTTTCATTCAATCGTTCATTCATTCATTTATTCATTCATGCTATTCTAAAGCCAACATGGCCATTGACTAAATCTGACTTACTGTTCGATGTATTTAGCTGACAGGCTCAGAGTAATAACACAACCTTTCAGGCCCAGTGATCTGAATAACATTGTTTTTAATGACTGAAGAGAGGTCAAACTTACCACAGGAAGTGCAGGTTGTTCCTCAAAAGTATATGTTTGCAGACTTCCTCTTCTTTTGAAGTGGTTCTTAAAGTAAACATAAACGCAAAATAACTCAAGATTGATGACAAATCCTTGGATTTGTCATCAGTATGTAACAATAATTTATAGTTACATTTATAAGATTTATAAAATTTAATGCTTATAAAATTGGTTTGTGTTTACTTGGCTCCTGATTTAGATTCTTCCCTCTTGAATCCTCCATATAGGGGCTGCCCTTCTTCCAGCTACCTATTTGCCTAAGGTAACAGCTGTTTGGATAGATTCTTCCCCTAAAGCAAAGGGAGTGACCTTGATATTAATTGAGCACTCTAGGAAGGTAGGATGTTTCACCAAGATTATCCCAAGTTTCAAACAATACAGTGAGAGCTCTGGGGGGAGCTAGCTGCAGAGTCAGAAACAAGCACAAAGACAGATGGTATAAATGGAGTCAAGCATACCCAGGCTCCCACAGAGTAGCCAGGTTTTTCATCTGCTCCAAGTAGATTATTGGAACATCAGCCTTGGTTTGGTGAATGTCCTGCCTCCCACCTGGAGAATCTACTATGCTGAGAGAATGTATCTTCCTCCTGATACTTTCCTTTTCTCTGTCTTCTCTGTTTGGAAGAACAGAGATCAAAATACAAATTTCCTGCTTATTTTTTAAACAGCTCTACAAGACCTCACTTGGTTTCTTTAAATAAAAGAGAATGTTCTCCAATGTCTTATGGGCATATAGATTTAATTGTTAACCAAGAACACAGTACGCAGCAGCTTTGTGGCCTATGGGAAATTAATGAACTGACATCATTATCTTTTTTTACGCTAATAAAATGGACAAATCTCTAAATTTTCAGTATTATCTCTACTCAGTGGTCACATGTAAGTCTGCTGTAGGCCTTGTCTTTTTGGTGCTTTTAGATACTGACTATCAGTTTGTACCTCAAGGGTATGATCTCGTTTTGTCATGACCTTGTTTAGCAGTTGCTCTCTCTCTTTCATCTTTTCTTCCTAGGTGACTATTTCCAGAAGCAAGACTTTTCACCACATTATCAACCGGTTGACTCCTGGGACATTTTGATAACCTTTCAGCAGCACAGATAAAAGTAGGCTGTTCATCTGATGAGATGAGCTGATCTCTTATCTACTTATGTACAGACAATCTGGAAAGAGAAGCACATCTTCTGTTGCTGCTGGGAGACCCTGAGCCTGCTTCATTGGCTGCTGGCCTGTGGTCTAGATTTGGCTATACAAGAGCGCTTTCTGTGCTGCTTACTGTCAGGTAATTACTCTGGCTTATGCAGGAAGAAGATGTTAAGATAAATTAACCTATTTCTAGAACCTTGAGAATTGAGGCCCCGAGGAAAGGGGACAAATATTTCAGTATCAAAAATCTGTTAAGTCTGAGGGCATTCAAGTCAACATCTCTTCTGATGAATTTCTTTAGAAAAGAGTGGCTAGAAATTTGACTCAAAGGGCCAGAGGCAAGATGTCAGAGTATAAGGAAGCACCGTAACCCAGTTCTTAGCCACAAAACTCATCTAAACAGATACTGAAAAGGCACCAAAGCAAATCCTGATAGGGCAATACAGAAAAAAGTCACAGGTCTTTGTCTGACCTAAGATAATACACAGAGGCAGACAGAGAGGTCTGTTGACACTGGGAACTGGGTTGGGACACGAAGCACCTCAGTGTCAAGGGAGAAGTTGTGTACCAGAACAAAAAGAGGTTCCAGAAAGAATCCATTGGTCACCTCCTGAAAGAAATCCCTAATCCCAGTAAAATCCAGAACTTCAGGGGTGGGGAACCTGTGGCCTCAAGGTCACATGTGACATTTGAGGTCCTCAAATGCAGCCTTTTGACTGAATCCAAACTTCACAGAACAAACTCTTTCATTAAGGATTTTATTACACAATATTATAATTATATATTATTAATATAGTAATTAATATATTATTATTATTGTGAAGCTTGGATTCAGCCAAAGGGCCACACTTGAGGACCTAGAGGGCCACATGTGGTCTCAAGGCCACAGGTTCCCCACTCCTCTAGGTCAAAGAAAAATACTGCAAGCAATCAAAAAGAAAGAATTCAAGAACTGAGAATCCACATCGGGATTACCCATGATTTAGTAGTCACCACTATAAAGAAATGAGGAATTTAGGATAGGATATTCTAGGAGGCAAAGGATAAGGCTTTTATAGTCAAGAATAACTTAACCCAGCAAAACTGAGTATAATGTTAAAGGAAAAAAAATGGGTCTTTAATGAAATAGAGGACTTCTAAACATTCCTGATGATAAGACTAGAGTTCAAATAAGGAAAACATAGGTAAACACGAATGAACAATGATAATTTACTAAAAAGGATAAACTGTTTACATTCTAACCTTATTATCATCAGGGGTCATCAAAGGGGTCTAATTAGAAAGAGCCTGGGAGTAGTTTCATTTTGTCTTAATGATCTTAAGAGAAGAAGACAAAAGGAAGAATACGCTGGAGTAGGGGAAGAGATATGGGAGACGAGAAAAGAAGGTTAAGGAAAATGATCTCACATAACGAGCCAGTACAAATAGACATCTATACAAATAAGGAGGAGGGGATGGGTGAAGCAGCTGACATGGCAATATCACTCTCATTTTAACTGGTTAAAGGAAGGAAAAATATACATGCAGAGTTGGGAACAGAAATGCACTTCATGCAACAGGGAAATAGGAGGGAAAAGGAGAAGGAGGGGGAAGGAGAATTGGAAGGAGGACAGAATAAGGGAGGGATCAGCCCTAAGCAAAACAAACTCTAAATATGTAGAAAAAAGTTTATAGCTCTTTGGAGGTAACAAAGACTGGGAATATGACAGGATATCCATAAACTGGGCAATGGATGAACAAGGTCTGGTAAATAAATTTACACAAAACACTACTGTGTTATAAGAACTGATCAATAAGATGGATTCAGGGAAACCTGAAAAGATGTATAAGAGTTCTTTATCAGCTGATAAAGAATGAACAGAACTCGGAGAACAATTTATATAATGACAACAATACGGCAAAGACATCTCTGTGTAATGACCAGCTACAACTTCATCTCCTGACAGAGTCAAAGGGCTACATGTGAAGAATTTGTAGTGGGACATCTTTTTCTTAACTTCTCAAGTGTGGGGGTAGGAGTGGGGAGATGTTCGGCATGAAAGTACGAGAACGCAGTTTTACTAGTGATTGGGGAAAAAAAATAAAAGCAAAGATTGACTGAAAAGCTAAGTATATGGTTCCTAAGCCCTTAGATTTAAGGACAGCATGGTTCTATGGATTAATAACTCTGGTCCTAATTACCTTAATTAGCCTGTTATATTTTTTCCACTTTTACTATTTTACTTAAGGCTCAAAGTAACATTTCAATGGTTTCCTGTCAGAAAGAGGAGTGGATTTCCTTTGGTATTGCTATAAATCATAAACATCAAACTTGTAGCTTACAAAACTCCCCGGTGTGGTGGAAACCAGATTAAAATGTAATTGGTCAATATCTAACAAAATAAAAAAAAATATAATACAACACATTATGCTAATTTGTGGTTTTCTAAGTTAATACACATTTCTGTTTGAGCTTGACACTACTACTATAGATAGTAGCTACCAGATTTTTTTTTTTACTATGATGGCACCACTTTTTTGGGTTAGTGCCTAAGGCTTGGTGACCCTTATATTAAAAGGTGGTATTAAAGATATTAAAATATCTGATTAAAGTGAGGGGACTGAATCCTACTACATTCATGTGCAGAAGTAAAATCTGAAGTATCAGATTCTCTTGGCCCTCTTTGTATAGAATAGTCTGTCCCTTAGTTGGCAGACTTTGTTATTTTCTCTATTTTGATCATTTGCCTTTCCCCAGTCCTTGGTATCTCTCCTCCATGATGTTATAAAATTCACTAACTACATAATTTAGCCATCACATCCATCAGTTTTTTCAGAAGCCTAGGACATGTTCATTTGTGCCCGGTAACTTAATTTCATCCCAACCAGGTAGGTCATCTCTTACTTGAGGCCTTTCCTAATTTCCCCAATTGTTAGTACCATATTCTCTTCTCAAATTAGATATGTATTTTTTTTTACTTGTCTATGCACATGTCATATTTGCCTAATGGAATGCAAGCTCCTTAAAAACAGAGACTATTTCAGTGCTGTCTCTGTAACCCTAGTATCTAGCAGTGTTTTAATATTTTTTATTCTAAAGTTCAAAAATAAAGCATTTTTATACACATATGAGAACAAAAAAGGATTCTCCCTGAAACTGGGAATCTCCATTTAATATGATTTTTTAAAAAAGTAGCAAAAACAAATTTTACATGTCATTTTCAAAAGCCTGTCTGTGTTTCCTTCTGTTCTTTATTCCTGCATTTAGGAAAAAATAATTTCAATAGCCCTCTTATTTTTGGCATGACTACTGATATTCTTCCCCTTCTTCCTCCGCTGAAAACTAAATGAAAGGAAAAAAATCCTTGTAACATATAAACCTAGTCAAGCAAAATAAATTCACAAAATAATCATGTTCAATATGTCTCTTTCTGCAACTTTTGTCCCTACTTCTCTGTCAGGAGAGCTTTATTATAGGTCTTCCAGACATGACTGGTCATTCCATTGATTAGAATTCTAATGTCTTTCAAAACAGATTTTCTCTCCAGTGATGCCCATGTATAAAGTATTCTCCTGGTCCTGCTCACCTTCCTCTGTTCATACCTCCCAGGATTCTCTGAAATGGTCTCTATTATCTCTTACAGAGCAATATCATTCTATGATATTCACAAATCACAACTTGTTCAGTAATTCCTCAAGTGTCTGCTAAGATTCCTCCTTTCATTACCTCCCTCAGTCTTAATCCCCTCCTAATATAGTATGAAGAACAAACTGAAGAATATTTGGGTTGTAAACTGAATGAAAGAGTATGTACTTATATTCAAATATTAATAATTTGCCAAGTAAAATCTAAGACTTTCTTACACAGTTGAGTACTTGTCGGCCCGTAGCTAGATTTCCAGAGGCAGAGGGCCTGGCACTCAGTTCTCTTACAAAGTAAGTCTCAAGATCAAAGTCACTCTGTGGCAGAAGGGACTGGAGATTCTGGTTACTGTATGTGGTACTTCCATCTTCTGTTACAATTTCCCAGCTCTGAAACAAAGAGAATTAAATTAAGCTACAGCTACTTTAATCAACTCCTAAGCAATAAGTGCTTTTTTAGTCAAAATGAAAATGTGCAAGTGACAACAGAAAACAAGGAAATTCTTTCAAACCTCTGCAGCATCGCTGTTTTCAGGATTTTCTATTTCTTCAGATATTTGCCTCCGTGAAGTAAATGCATGTTGCCCTTGATGGTGAATGTTAGCATTCTCAGCTTCTGCTGTGTTGTCCCTGTACCAAAAATGTGTCAAAATCTCTGTTTTATAACACTGGAAGTAAAAATAATTATAATAGTTCCATTTTACACAGTGCTTTAAGATTTACAAAGTACTTTACACATATTATCTTATTTGATACTAACAACACTGAAATAGTTAGGTACCATAGGTGCCACCGTCCTTGTTTCAAAAATGAGGAAACTGAAGCTGAGAGGGATTAAATACCTTTTCCATGTTCACACAGTTCAATGTTGGAAGTGAGATTCACAGAGTAAGAAGGGACTCTGGAGGCATCTTAGCTGCCAATCTATACCTGGATAAGTGTTCCCTTTACAACATACCTGATGAGTGGCCACCCAGCGTTTGTCTCAATACCTCAGGATGTGAGTATTAGGTGAACCCACCCGCTACCTCCCAAGGCACTCCTTCCAATTTTAGACAGTTCTATCAGTCAGAGGAAGCCTTTTCTCTTATCAAATATAAATCCTGACACCAAGTCCAAAACTCTTTCCACTACTCAGACAAAACAGAAAGGATTTTAAAGAAGATATCAGATTAATCATAGTAATAATTATAGCTAATATTTTATACAGCATTCTATGATCAGAAAGTACCCAACTTTATCACCTTTGTTCAAAGGTTATGGAAATAATTCAGATGGTAAAAAATAAGTGGTTTCATTTTTTAAAAAGTCTAATACCTCACCATGTCAGTTTAGCTCCCTGTTGTGAATACGTTCAAATTGCATTGTATTTATTTATCTGGGTAGGCTGCGTCTACCCAGGAGGAGGCCCTCAAGGTGGACACTTTTTCATTTTGTCTTTGTATTCCCAAAAGGTGCTGAAATGATTTATGCTGTATTATCTAAAATAACCTTAGCTCTGACTTTCTAAATGTCTTCATTAGATTCTTATTTACTAGAGTTGATCCTGAATTACTAAAATTATCTAAGGAATTTCTGACATGGACTCCGAAAGAGTAGAATTAAAGATGATCTATAAAGCTGTCTATCTTAGTATCATGGATATAGAGCTAGCAGCATTGTAGAGGCCATCAAATCCAAACTGAAGTCCAAGATGCGAAGTGACTCAAGGTCACACTGGACAGAACTTACAGCATCAGATTTGAAAACTTCAATGGGTATGGTTTTAAAAAGGTAAGTAGCAAACGGTCAATGATGAAGCATGTTTCCCACTTCCTGACAGAGTCAGAAGACTCAGGGAGCAAAATGAGACATATATTTTTTGGATATGGCCAACGTGAGGATTTGTTTTTCTTGACTACTTGTTATGAAAGATTTGTTTTTGTTTTCCTAGTGGAGGAGGAAGGGCATGGAGAGATAAAAATATTTTTAAATTGAAAATATAAAACTGAATTTTAAGAAATTTCAAAAGAGAAAAAGGAGGCAACAGAGGAGGCACCTTTCTGGCTTTTAGGAAACAAAAGAATAAGAGCTGGGACACCTGGATCCTGGCTCTGATTCTTCCCCTATCTAGTGGTGTGGCCTTAGGCCACCTCTAAAAATTCCCTGGGTATCTTAAAGTGAAATGTGTTATTTTTGGAGGTGGGCATCTTCTTACAACAGGTCTTCAAGAAAAGGCCAAAAGATCATTTTTCAGTGATAGAGCAGAAGAGATTCTTATTCAGCTAAGGGTTGAATTAGATGTCCTCTGAATATATTTCCAACTCTGACATTCTAGGTCTTACTTTTCTCATCTGTAAAATGTGGAGACTGCTTGATCTCTAAGATTTCTTCTAACTTTAAAGTTCTATATATTATAAAAAGACTATCATAAAAGTTTGGCTTGGTTTTGGAAAGTTAAGATTGACCTTAGAGAGTGGGAGTTTTTAATCTGAGGTTCCATGGACCCTCAAGGTGTCTGCAACCTAAACTGCAAAAAAAAAAAAAAAATTACATTGTTATTTTCACTAACCTGTAATTGAAATTTGGTATTTCTTTCAATTATGAATGAAAAGTAAATATTCTAAGAAGAGCTCTATAAATTTAATGAGGCTGAAAAAAAGGCCAAATAAATATATAAAAACAGTAAGAACCACCATTGCAGAAGATTCTGTTGTGATTACTTTTAATTACCTCCTATGAATAACAACATGTTTTGATAATCACCATGGATAACAAATGGAAAACTTTGTAAATATATGGGAATGTTGCTAATGGTGAAGGAAAAATCTCAGTAAAACAGAAGATCAAAGAGTGTTTCCACACTAATAAAAAAAAGAAAAGGTAATAGTGCTTTTCTTTAAGAAAAAAACAAAAACAGTTTTTTAAAAAAGTTATCTAGAAAGGTATAAAGCTATATATTTTTATCAATACAACCCTGGAAGTTTTTGCTTATTAAAATAGAAAATTTGACTGTGGCTAAACAATATCAGAATGGATAATTCAGTACAAATGGGTATTTAATATGAAATCCATATTATTTGAGTTTATCACATTTTTATAAAGTTCTCTAGAAATGGGTATTCTATTAAGTTGGAATAAAAACAGAAAAATATACCATATTGTATATAGATATAATTTAAATTTTAAGAATTACTAAAACAACTAATTAAATGTACAGTTTAACCCTACCATGAGCAGAAAAATATGTAATTTTATACTTCATCATTGAAAGGAAAAATATATTTTCAATTAACAACAATTATAAGAAAGGTTTATGAATCAAGTAAAATTAAATATTACCTAAATTACCAAAAACAAAGAAGTGAATAAAGATCACAGAATTACAGAAACTCAGTGCTGAAAAGAGTAATCAGAAGCCATCAATTCTAACTCATATAAAATTAGGGTACAGGTTAAACTATATCTGGGAACAAGATATGGGTTGGACAACTTCATCTTTGACAAAAGGTCTACCTTTCTTCCCTTGCAGACCTTTAATGAGATTACATCATGAGGCAGTTGATTTTGCTTTTGGACAGTTCTGTTAGGAAGTTTTTCTTTATCTTAAGTTGAAACGTTTCCTTGTTGAACTTCCACCCATTTTACAAAGTTCTGCCATCTGAAGCCAAAAAGAAATAGAATCTGCCTTCCACATGACAGTAATTAAGTGTGTGAAAGGGCAATATTTTTATCATATTTGTTGGAGTAAATAACTGAATTAAGTGTCAAGATTCAGGTTCAAATCCTGGCTCTGCTAATGATTAGCCGCATGGCACTGGACAAGGCAATTAACCACTCTAGTCCTCAGGTTCCTCCTCTGTAAAAGGAGGTTGGGATGGACAAGGAGACCTCTGAGATGCCTTCCACGTCTAAAGTTCTTGTGGTCCCCACCTCCAAACATTCTCTTCTCCATTTCCTTCAACTGATTTTTACATAATATGGTTTCCTTTCACTAAGCTGTCACCCTCCTCTGCATTCTCTCCAGTCTGTCCATGTTCCTCATAAAATGTGGCATGTAGACCTGAACAATGCTCCAGATTGCTAAGGCAGATATGACTAAGGCAGTGTAGAACATGCCTATTATCTCCTTGGTTTTGGACTCTGTATTTCTATTACTGTAGCCCAATTTTTCTTTTTAAATTAAAAATTACTTTTGCCATAATTCAAATGTAATTACATAAATATCTTATGAACCCAGAAAATTAGCATGGACCCCCAAGACCAGGGTCTGAAAGAAACAAATGACAGTCCAAGATGATATGAGAGTGTTTGGCTTCCATGTCACACACTGGCTTTACCAGATAAGATCAGAACCTCTAGATCTTTTCCATAGGAAGTACCAGTTATTCCGCCTGTATTCTCTACTAGAGAAGGTGATTTTTTTTCTTAAACTCAACAATATTACTTCACATTTATCTCTACTAAATTTTATTTTAGTAGATTTGCCCCCTCATTCCCAACTGCTGAGATATTCCTGGATCATGATTATGTAATTAAGCAAAATCAACTATCCTTTCTTGATTTCCTGCAGAATGCATATAAGATATACACGCCATTTATGCCATCATCCAAGTCACTGAAAACAATGATGATGGTAAGAGGGCCAGCACAGAGTCCTTGAACAACATATCAGAGGTTGTGTTTCACAATAAGCTGTCAAAGATCCACTTTACTCTTTGGATATAGGTGTTCAACCAGTTCCGAATCTATCTGACTCTGCTGTCATCTGGCCCACATTTCTCTCTAGAGTTCACAAAGTTAAAATGAAACACTGGGAAATGTTTCACTAAAATCCAGTTAGGCCTTATTTATGGCAACATATCTACCAATGTTTCAGAAAAGGAAATGGCCTTAATAATTTTGTTAACACTAAAATGTTTTTTACTTAACTCAGGGACACATGTAAATATTTCAATAAGCCTAGTTATCAGTCTCCAAATGATTCTGATTCAGTAGTAAGCAGCATCAAAATGAGAATTTCTAGTTACAACTATCCACAGTACAAACCCCACATACTGAGGGGTTGGTCTTCTCCACTGGGTTCTTCTAGACTCATGGTTTACATAATAGGTCCTTCCCAGGACATCGTGCCTTTCTTCCCAGCCGGGAGGCAGAGGAGAGTATTCCTGCTGCTGCTGCAAATGAGAAGCAGCATCCGGTTGGTCCACAATAATCCAGTCAGGCTGAAAAATATAAATGTTTAATTTAAGTGATGAAAGTAGATCTTTAAAAAAACTCAAACCTTACATGTGTTGGTCCTTCATTGACAAAGAAGACCATGCCATCAGAGAAATGATGATATGACTTGCACTTGACTTTGTTTTGAGTGAGAGAAGGCTGTGCAGGTCACCAGCCTCACTTCTCTTCCAGAGCCATCTGAATCCAGTGACCAGATATTCATCAGCCTGACTGGAGATGACCAAGAATGAGGCTACTGGGGTTAAGTGACTTGCCCAAGGTCACACAGCTAGTGAGAGTCAAGTGTCTGAGGTGAGATTTGAACTCAGGTCCTCCTGACTCCTACACTGGTACTCTATCCACTGCACCACCTAGCTGCCCCTCAAACCTTACATATTAAATGGAAAAGGGAAATTAAAAACTGCACTGAGTATACAGTATTTAGATCTAGAAGCGACTCATTAAACAACTTTGTTTTTTCATATGACCTATAAAACCATAACTGAGTGATTTTTTGGCATTTAACTTAAGATTTTTTAAAATTTATTTATTTAACTTTTAACATTCGTTTCCACAAAATTTTGGGTTCTAAATTTTCTCCCCATTTCTCGCCTCCCCCCACCCCAAAACGCCAAGCATTCTAACTGCCCCTATCACCAATCTGCCCTCTCTTCTAACATCCCTCCCTTCCCTTATCCTCATCTTCTCTTTTGTCCTATAGGGCAAGATAACTTTCTATACCCCGTTGCCTGTATTTCTTATTGCCTAGTTGCAAGAACAATACTCAACAGTTGTTCCTAAAACTTTGACTTTCAACTTCTCTTCATCCCTCCCTCCCCATAAATTCCCTTTGGGAAGGCAAGCAATTCAATATAGGCCATATTTGTGTAGTTTTGCAAATGACTTCCATAAAAGTCGTGTTGTGTAAGACTAAGTATATTTCCCTCCATCCTATCTGGCCCCCATTGCTTCTATTCTCTCTTTGGATCCTGTCCCTGCCCAAGAGTGTTGAGTTCAAATTGCTCCCTCCTCCCACTGCCCTCCCTTCCATCATCCCCCCCACCCTGCTTATCCCCTTCTGCCCCACTTTCCTGTATTGTAAGATAGGTTTTCATACTAAAATGAGTGTGCATTTTATTCCTTCCTTTAGTTCAATGTGATGATAGTAAGCTTCATGTTTTTTCTCTCACCCTCCCCTCTTTTTCTCTCCACTGAAAAGTCTTTTGCTTGCCTCTTTTATGAGAGATAATTTGCCCCATTCCATTTCTCCCTTTCTCCTCCCAATATATTTCTCTCTCACCGCTTAATTTCATTTTTTTAGGATATGATCCCATCCTATTCAATTCACTCTGTGTTCTGTGTGCGTGTGTGTGTGTGTGTGATCCCACCAACTACCCAGACACTGAAAAAAGTATCAAGAGTTACAAATATTGTCTTTCCATGTAGGAATGTAAACAGTTCAGCTTTAGTAAGTCCCTTATGACTTTTCTTTGCTGTTTACCTTTTCATGCTTCTCTTCATTCTTGTGTTTGAAAGTCAAATTTTCTTTTCAGCTCTGGTCTTTTCATCAAGAATGCCTGAAAGACCTCTATTTCATTGAAAGACCATTTTTTCCCCTGAAGTATTATACTCAGTTTTGCTGGGTAGGTGATTCTTGGTTTTAGTCCTTGTTCCTTTGACTTCTGGAATATCCTATTCCATGCCCTTCGATCCCTTAATGTAGAAGCTGCTAGATCTTGTGTTATCCTGATTGTATTTCCACAATACTTGAATTGTTTCTTTCTAGCTGCTTACAATATTTTCTCCTTGACCAGGGAACTCTGGAATTTGGCCACAATGTTCCTAGGAGTTTCTCTTTTTGGATCTCTTTCAGAAGGTGATAGGTGGATTCTTTCAACATTTATTTTGCCCCCTGGTTCTAGAATCTCAGGGCAGTTTTCCTTGATAATTTCATGAAAGATGATGTCTAGGCCCTTTTTTTGATCAAGGCTTTCAGGTAGTCCCATAATTTTTAAATTGTCTCTCCTGGATCTATTTTCCAGGTCAGTTGTTTTTCCAATGAGATATTTCACATTATGTTTCATTTTTTCATTCTTTTGGTTTTGTTTTGTGATTTCTTGGTTACTCATAAAGTCATTAGCCTCCATCTGTTCCATTGTAATTTTGAAAGAACTATTTTCTTCAGTGAGCTTTTGAACCTCCTTTTCCATTTGGTTAATTCTGCTTTTGAAAGCATTCTTCTCCTCATTGGCTTTTTGAACCTCTTTTGCCAATTGAGTTAGCCTATTTTTTCAAGGTGTTATTTTCTTCAGCATTTTTTTGAGTCTCCTTTAGCAAGGTGTTGACCTGCTTTTTTCATGCTTTTCTTGCATCTCTCTCATTTCTCTTCCCAGTTTTTCCTCTACCTCTCTTACTTGATCTTCAAAATCCTTTTTGAGCTCTTCCATGGCCTAGGCCCACTGAATATTTATTTTGGATGTTTGGGATACAGAAGCCTTGACTTTTATGTCTTTCTCTGATTGTTCTTCCTCATCAGAAAGGATGGGAGGAGATATCTGTTCACCAAGAAAGTAACCTTCTACGGTATTATTTTTTTCCCCTTTTTTGGGCATTTTCCCAGCCAGTTACTTGATTTTGGGTCCTTTGTCAAGAGTAGGGTATACTCTGGGAATCTGTAAAATCTCAGTTTCTCCAAGGTGGCACAATCAAGTGTGTACTGGTCTGGGATTTTTGTGCCCAGAATCTTAGCAGAGTATCCTGTGGAGAAGATACTCTGCCAAGCCAGCACTAGAGGTCTGGGATTCAGTCAAGCTGTGGGGGCAGGGCTGCTATTCAGCATGAGACAAAGACCAGCTGCCTCAGGGTGTCTACACAGGGCTGAGGTAAGACTCAGTTCTTCAGTGCACCCAGGGGTTTTTATGCTCCAGCAATGGAGTGGTCTGTACAGGCTGCTGCCTGCTGCCCACGCTATGGGAAGGCCCTTCTCCCTTCCCAGCCAGCTGGAAAGACCCCGTCACTGACCTTTGGTGCCTGTGGGTTGAGGGATCTGAGGACCTGCTGCTATGACTGGAGATTCTGCCCCCAAGGTGTCCTCCTACCAGAGTCTCACAGCGCTGGCAGCGCCTGGGCTCCCTCTGGGCTCCGTGTCCAATGCAACTGACATTTTGTGGGCCTTTCAGGTCACCCTGGGCTGGAAATCTCCTCCACTCTGTTGTTCTCCACTTCTGCTGCTCCAGAATTTTTTGAGAGTCCCTCTCTACAGGTACTTTATGGGCTGTGTGCGGAGACCATGCGTAAGTGTGTCTTTCTAGTCCGCCATCTTGGCTCCACCCCCTTAATGTAAGATTTTACAAAATGGGGGATTACTATATATATGTGTGTATACATATGCATATGTATACACACATATATGGAAATTTTTATATAAATACTTTAAAATAATTCAATCATATTCAAAAGGAAAAGGGGCTGGTACCTGCAGGAAAATGCCAAAGATCTTTAAATACATTAGAGAATCTATACAAGTCAAGAGTCTTTTAAAAGTATAATTCCTGACTCTTTAGTGAAGATTTTTGCAAAGGTAGGAAAGTAGTGAGTGATTTAGATATAATTGTCAGAGTAAAAATATTCTGATTAGAAGAAACTTTTTGAATTTTCTGTGTAAGTACATGTTTATTTTAAGTTCTCTATCCTTTGGGTACAAGAGAGACAGAGGTCATAGAAATCTGGCTACGCCCTAAGGCAGAGGAGAAATGATATGGCAACATGTAAATTCTCTGCCCTTCAGGTGCTGGGGGCCCAGGAGGAGACAAACAAATTCAAGCTAGGACAATCACGATAAGCAAGAAGTTAACTAGGGCAGCACTTTCTGTACTAGAGCCCTTGAAGCAACTGAAGCAGCAGAAGGAAATTTGATACTAAAGCTATTTACAAAGCAAGAGAAATAGAGTGAAATGCCAAATAGTTTTGGGAAGCATCTAACACCTTAGTAAGATAAAGCAAAGACTTTTCTGAGAACAGAAAATAAAACCTAGGTTTAGTTAAGTAGGTGTGTCCAGTTAGAGGAAATATAATATACTTAGGTATTAGTATTTAACAACTGTTTGATAATGCATCTTAGTGTTCGATTATTTAAGCTATTTTAATAAAGAGCTCTGTGTCTGTGGCAAAGCACACTTAAGTGTGAAGTTTATGTCTCTTGTTTAATTATGCCAGAGGAGAACCTAACAAGAAGGGCAATATATAGTAACTTTTTCCCTGGTGACAGGACCAGAATTGTAGGCACAGTGCCTAGGAATAAATAAGTGGTCTCCATAGGGCTGGCTAAATTTTAAAATCTAACCCTGTTAAATAATAGCAGTGGAATTATAAGATCATAAATCTGGAAATGAAAGGTACCTTAAAGGTCATCTCTAGTTCAACTCTCATTTTACAGGTCAGGATGATGCTGATAAAAATAAAGGACATTTAGATAGGCTTTAAGGTTTGCAAAGCACTCTACAAACATGAGCTCATCTTACTCTTACAATAACCCTGTCTGAGATACCTTTTTTGCCAATTTACAGATGAGTAAGTTGAGGTTCAGAAGGGTTAAGTGACATGCCCAAGATCAAATAACTAGGAGATGTTTGAGGAGGAATAGGAATTCAGGTCTCTGTGACTCCAAATCCAGTGAACTATTTACTACTAAGATACACCTCCTTGCTTGCCCAAGCCACACAGGTAGTAAATGAGATGCAGGATTCAAATCCAAATTATCTGACCTCAAATTTAGTGCTCTTTACAAGTTTTTAAGTATTAAAAAACTCTCTTGAATCTGTCTAAAGAAATTTGCTATCCATCACAGAAGATCTTAATATGATTTTTTTATAGAACATTTTTGGATAAGAAAGAGAAGAAAATTGTATTTCCTCCACAAAACTAAGAGAATAGAAAAGGTAAATTGGATGAAATTTTTTCTGTGCTTAAAAAAGGGGATTCTACCAACTATGCCTTGAAATTTGAATAAAAAAGGAAAAGCAATGGATAAGGCTAAAAGAAATTAGATTCAAACTAGTTTTGTATACATTTTTCAGGTAATTCTCCTTTCAAGTCAACTGAATACTGAAAGGCTGAAAGACTGAAATGAAATAGTACAGTCCTTGAAGATTTGTATAGGCAATGTTCACTCTTAAAGTGCACCCTAAGAACAGTGTTACACTGTTTGTTATACTGCCCAGTTCTTTTGCAATTTATAATCTACTTGAGGCCCTGAAAAATTAAATGATTTTCCCAGGACATACAACCAATAATTGTTAGTGGCAGAATCTGAACCCAGGTCTTCTTGACTATAAGGCTGGCTCTTTGTCAACCATACTATGATACCTAACATACAGTTCAAGTTGTCTACTCTTTAAAACTGCCTCTTCTCTATAAGCAACATGAACTGTACACTAGGGTAACACGCAGCTATGACTTATTTTTCTACACTAAAGCACTATATTTACAGTCACAAACTAGAGACCAGAGGAAATGGCAAATGCCGCTTTGGTCACTGATTATTCAAGGAATGAATATAAGCAGGTCTGTTTGCTGGGATTCCTGAAGCCTTTCATAAATACACGCCTATATGTTTATACCCACTGAGACTATAAGGTGCTTTCTGAAGGTGACCACAAACTGAAGCAAAGCAGATCTACCCCCAATGTCTGAACTGTGAGTGACACACCTATGAAAAACTCTGTATGTGGGCAAAACTTGGAGCAGTTTACTAAATAATTAAGAACCATTAGGAATAATTTTAAAAGTCACCTAAATAGTTTTCTTTCTTTACAAAGCAGTCATGCTTCCTTTTAGACAAGATTCCATTATTCAAGACATTCTCTACATAAAACTACTGAAGAGAGAAACCACTACCTCATAATAAACGTACAATATATGAATATCTTGTTTTCAAAAAATGATTTCCGTGAAAATACAGGTAGAAATAAAAAAAAAATGTGGAGATGTGAATGTGGATTAAGTAAGGCAACATATACTTGCCATAGTAAAGGGTCTTTGTATTGTACAAATAAAGCTAATTCATACATTATTATCTGGAGAAGAAAGTATATGCTAATATAAGCTTCTAAAATAAGAATATAGACTCTACAGTTCTTAGGGAGACTGGCAGCTGGAATATGTTTTTAAACCTTAAACTGCTTTTTTTGTTTTAAATTTTTTCCCAATTTTCTGTAAAAACAATTTCTAACTTTAAAAAAGAGTTTCAAATTCTCTGTCTCCCTAAGACAGAAGGCAATTTTATACAGATTATACATGTGCAATCAAATATGTAAAAGATATCTCCATATTAGTCATGTTGTCAAAGAAAACAGACCAAAAAACGTTTTTAGCTTATTTATTTATTTTCAGTCTTCAACATTCACTTCTACAAAATTTTGAATTTGAAATTTTCTTCCCATCTCCCTCCTCCCTTCACCTCAGGACAGTGTGTACGCTGATTACCCTTTCCTCCAATTTGCCCAATTGCTGTTCTATCAACAACCCCCCCCCCCATCCCCTTCCCTTCTATTTTCTTGTAGGGCAAGATAGATTTCTACATCCCATTGCCTATATATCTTATATCCCAGCTGCATGTAAAAACAGTTTTTAATATTCATATTTAAAGCTTTGAGTTCCACATTCTCTCCCTTCCTCCCTCCCTATCCACCCTCACCGAGAAGGCAAGCAGTTTGATATAGGTTATACATGTGAAGTCATTCAAATCACTTCCAGAACAGTCATGTTGTAAGAAACTAACTATATTTCCCTCTATCTGGTCTCGCCATCCATTTATTCTATTGTCTCCTTTAACCTGTCCCTCTACCAAATTGTTTACTTCTGATTACCCCTTCCTCTAGTCTGCCATCCCCTTTATTGTCTCCCCCTCTCTTATTCTCTTCTGCCTGCTTTCAGTAGGGTAAGATAAACTTCCATGCCCAATTGAGTGTGTATGTTATTCTCTCCTGAAGCCACATCCAAATGAAAGGAAGGCTCACTTATTCCCTCTCACCTTCCCCTTCTTCCTTTCCATTGCAAAAGCTTTTTCTTGCCTCTTTTATGTAACATGATTTACTTACATTCTACCTCTCCCTTTCTCCTAGTACATTCCTCTCAACAGTTAATTTTTTTTTTTTAGATATCATCCCTTCATATTCACCTCATCCTGTGCCCTCTCTCTCTCTCTCTCTACACACACACACACACACACACACACACACAGTTACAAATATCATCCTTCCATGTAGGAATGTAAACAGTTCAACTTTAGTAAGTCTCTTATTTCTCTTTCCTATTTACCTTTTCATGTTTCTCTTGATTCTTGTATTTGAAAGTCAAATTTGCTCTTCAGCTCTGGTCTTTTCAGCAAGAATGCTTGAAAATCTTCTATTTCAATGAAATTTCATTTTTTCCCCTAAAGTATTATATTCAGTTTTGCTAGGTAGATGATTCTTGGTTTTAATCCTATCTCCTTTGACCTCTGGAATGTCATATCCAAGTCCTCTGATCCCTTATTGCAGAAGCTGCTAAATTTGTGTTATCATGATTGTGGTTCCACAATACTTGAATTGTTTCTTTCTGGCTGCATGTAATATTTTCTCCTTCACCTGGCTCTGGAATTTGACTACAACATTCCTAGGAGTTTTCCTTTGGGGATCTATTTCAAGAGGTGATTGGTGGATTCTTTCCTTTTCTATTTTACCCTCTGGTTTTTACCTTCTGGTTTTTCAGGACAGTTTTCCTTAAGAATTTCTTGCAAGATGATGTCTAGACTCTTTTTTTGATCATGGCTTTCAGGTAGACCAACAATTTTAAAATTATCTCTCCTAGATCTATTTTCTAGGTCACTTGTTTTTCCAATGAGATACTTCACATTGTCTTCTAGTTTTTCATTCTTTTGGTTTTGTTTTATAATTTCTTGATTTCTCATAAAGATATTAGTATCTACTTGCTCTACTGTAATTTTTAAGGAATTATTTTCTTCAGTGAGCTTTTAGACTTCTTTTCCATTTGGCCCATTTTGCTTTTTAAGGTACTCTTCTCCTCATTGGCTTTTTGGACTTCTTTTGCCATTCAGGTTAGACTAATTTTAAAGGTGTTATTTTCTTCAGCATTTTTTTGATTTTCCTTTAGCAGGCTTTTGACTCGTTTTTCATGATTTTCTTACATCACTCTCATTTCTCTTCCCAATTTTTCCTCTACTTCTCTTACTTGATTTTCACAATCCTTTTTGAGCTCTTCCATGGCCTGAGCCCACTGGGTGGGCTGGGATACAGAAGCCTTGATTTCTGTGTCTTTCCCTGATGGTAAGCATTGTTCTTCCTCATCAGAAAGGAAGGGAGGAAATATCTGTTCACCAAGAAAGTAACCTTCTATAGTCTTATTTCTTTTCCCTTTTTGGGCATTTTCCCAGCCAGTGACTTGACTTCTGAATATTCTCTTCACACCCACTTCGCCTCCAGATCCACCCAGCCAGTGCTTGGGGTCTGAGATTCAAATGCTGCTTCCCAGCCTCAGGGCTTTTGGTGGGGGCAGGGCTGCTATTCAGTGTCAGATCAAGTTCAGCTGCTCAGGTTGGGGCAGGGCTGCCTCACAGGCTCAGTTCCCTCAGGGGATTTATGCACTGACCTTCAACAATGGATCCAGGCTCCTGCCTGCTTGGGGAGCCCTGGTCTGCTCCCGCCTCCACTGCTGCCTCCTGAAGGGGCCCAAGCCACGGGGACACCCCACTCCCCTGTTGGCCACCCAAAAAGGGTCTCTCACCGACCCTTGTCACCTGTGGGTGGAGGGACCCGCGTGGCTGCTGGCGATTCCATCCCTGAAGCCTGCTCGAATCCGCTCCTCTGGGCCAAGGAGGGCTGGGCTCGGCTGGCTCTGGGCCCGCAGCTCAAAGGACCTTTTGCGAGAGGTTTTCAGGCTCTCTGGAACAGAAATCTCGTCCACTCCGTTATTCTGTAGCTTCTGCTGCTTCAGAATTTGTTGGCAGTTCTTTTTTACAGATATTTTATGGGCTGTGGGTTTGGAGCTAGCGTATGTGCGTCTTTCTACTCTGCCCTCTTGGCTCCGCCCTGGTTATGTTTTGATATTCCTCGTCACCAGTGACATAAGAAAAAACTTCTTCACCGAGTACATAAGAATCTAGATCTTTGAAGCTGTCTTTGGCTTTTGTAAGTTGAGAAGTCTGAAAACTGCAGCTGCTGACAATGATTCAGATCCATAAGGCCTGCTCCTGATCTGTCCACTCTAACCAAACTGCATTCCACTCCCAGCCTGGTGCAATAGACCCTTCCTGTTGACCTTCCAGATTATCTTGGGCTAGAAATCTGCTTCAATCTGTCATTCTATGGCTTCTGCTGCTCCAGAATTTGTTCAGGGTAATTTTTTACAGGTTTTTTTTGAGGAATTTAGGAGGAGAGCTCTAGCAGGTCCCTGCTTCTATTCACTCCTCCATCTTGGCTACACCTCTAAAAATTCTTTTAAAAAATAAAGTGAAAAATAGTATGCTTTGATTTGTATTTAAATTCCATCAATTCTTTCTCTGGATGTAGACTGAATTTTTCATCATGACTCCTTTGGAAGTGTCTTAGATTACTGCATTGCTGAGAAATTATTTGCAGTTGATCATCATACAACATTACTGTTACTATGTACAATGTTCTCCTGGTTCTGCTCACATTATTCTATATCATTTCATGGAAATCTTGCCAGGTTTTTCTGAAAGCAACGCTGCTTGTCATTTCTTACAATACAATGGTATTCCATTACAATCATATACTACAATTTATTCAGTCATTCCCTAATTGATAGGCATCCTCTTTATTTCCAATTGTTTGCCACCACAAAAAGGGCTGCTATAAATATTTTTCTACAAATATCCTTTTACTTTTAAAAAAATCTCTTTGGGATACAGACCTAGTATTGGAAAGTTTTCCTTTTCTGTTATATTAACCAATCTAATAGGTGTGAGTTGTTTTAATTTGCCTTTCTCTAATCAATAGTGATTTAAAGCACTTTTATATGACTATCCATAGGTCTGATTTTTTTCTTCTGAAAACGTCCTGTTCATATCCTTTGAATAGTTATCAATTGGAGAACGGCTTTTATATTATTATATTTTTGACTCAATTCTCCACACATCTGAGAAATGAGGCATTTGCCAGACAAACTTGCTGTAAAAAAAATTTCCCCAGCTTTTTGCTTTCCTTCTAATTTTGGCTGCATTGGTTTTGTTTGTGTAAGACATTTTTAATTTAATATAATTAAAATCATCCATTATACATCTCATAATGCTCTCTAACTCTTATTTATTTTTAACAGATCTATCACTATATTTCTTAGTTTGTGCCAGACTGTTATGATTACTGCTTTATAATACAGTTCGACATCTGATACTGTTTGCTCATCTTAACTTTTTTTCATTAATTCCCTTGATAGTCTTGAAGGTTTGTTCTTCCTGATGGGTTTTAATTATTTTTTTCTAGCTCTATAAAATAATTTTTGGTAGTTTGATTGGCATGGCACTTGGCAGCTAAACCTTGTGAAAACTGTTGGAATGGCAGATACCTAAAAGGAACCTTTACAGATTCAGCACCTTGCACAAGGGCAGCTAGGTGGTGCAGTGGATATAGCACCAGTGCAGGAGTCAGGAGGACCTGAGTTCAAATCTCACCTCAGATACTTGACACTCACTAGCTGTGTGACCTTGGACAAGTCACAATTGCCTCATTCTGGGTCATCTCCAGTCATCCTGATGAATATCTGGATTCAGATGGCTCTGGAGGAGAAGTGAGGTTGGTGACCTGCACAGCCCTCCCTCACTCAAAACAAAAGTCAAGTGTAAGTCATGTCATTATTTCTCTGATGGCATGGTCTTCTTCGGCAATGAAGGATGAACACACACACCTTGCACAAAGTCGACACTCAAATATTTGTTAAATGAATATGTCTCTGAGACAGTGCTCCTATACATGATGCCCAATAAAATGTCCAATGCCACATTTACCACTCAGAATCAAAACTTTAAAGCTGGAAGGCACTTGGGGGTTCATCTGATTCAAAAACCCTTTCCTCATCTGAAAATAAGAAAACTGTGTCCCACAGAGTCTGTGACTTTCCTAAGTTCACACAGAGCCTCCGGGACTAAAACTCAAAATTTTAATTAGTATCTTTGATGCACATCAGTACCAAATCTTTATTTCCAGATTTAAATTCTTTCCTAAGCTACAATCTACTATATATCTGTACCTGAATGTTCTATTTACCATCTCAAAGTCAACACGTCCAAAACTTGATTCACCATGTTTCTACCAAAATCATTTGATCCTCCTCCTTTTCAAATTTCAATTAATGATATTTAATCAACCATACTTGACTCTCCCTCTTCTTTGACTCTCCCTCTTCCCACCCATTCAATCAGTTGATTCTATTTCTACATCATCTTTCCGTTTGTCTCCCCTTTTCTATTTGTACTGTCAGAATTCTCATTCAGGCCTTTATTCCCTCTTATCTAGCCTATTGTTACAAAGTCCAAACTTATTCTTGTCTTCAAGTGCATCCTCTATAATGCTGTCAGATTAATGTTCTTAATATTGTCAAGGCAATCACAACATCACGAGGCTTATGTGAAAACCAGGTTTATGAGAAATGAACATGTGGAACCCAAAAGATTCCCATTCTTTATCGAAGTTTACATTTTTATAATGGGATAAAGGGAGGAGGAACAATCAGGAAGGGGTGTGACATAGGAAGGGGAATGATGTAGCAAAGGTGGGAAAAAAGACAATATCACACAGCAGGAAGGAGCAAAGTGATGGCAAAAGCCTCATTCTTTACTCTTGGGAACTGCTAATTATGAAGACAGGAGGGTCTGCTTATCTGCAAAGAACACCAGCTGCACAAGCATTATCCTGGCTTGGCAAAGACTGGCTGGTTCCTGTCTTGCCTCCCAAGGACACATAGGGAATCCACATTGCAACAACAAATTATGTCAGCTCAGGGAGAGTTTCATCCTTGACACATCCTGCATGCTCTGGATTCGGTATTTCTGGAAAATGTGGCAACTCAAAAAGACAAGTTCAGGGGACCCCTTAATATCCCTTAACAATATTGATATAGCTCTCATATCATTCCATTACTCAAAAAACTTAAAAGAAACTACCCATCACCCACTCATATTTCTTACTTTGGCACTCAAAGCTCTCCACAGCTTGGTTTCAACTTATACCATATGCTGCACTGTAGCCTCCAATCACATTGTACTATTTGCCATTCTCCAAATTTATCTCACGTTTTCCCATTTCCTTTTGTTTACTCACAACGTTACTTGAGTCTAGAAAACATTTCTTCCACCCTCTTCCATTCAATGAAGGTAGCCATCCTTTATGGTTTAGATTATCTTGTCCACAGAGCTTTTCCTGATTTTCCTAGATGAAAGCTACCTCTCTCTTCCCTTTCAACCACCATACCATGTTTGTCCTTATCTTTTTAAATTATTATATTCTGTTTTTTTGGTGGGAAGAGAGAGACCTGCAACTTCCTGGCACAGTAAATTCCCCATAAGGAAGTTCCCTCTACCATGTAATTTAGAGTTTTAGAGCAATCCTGACTGGAACACTGGACAATGAAGTTAACTTACCTATAATGGCACATGTAGTATATGTCAGAAATAGGACTTGAATTCAAATAACCCAGAGCCCAAGTTGTCTTGAGTCAGAGGTCCAGGCTCTATCTGCTACTAAATTATTAAAATTACTACTATAATCAATTATATTACTAAAATATCCACCAAAATATTTATTATAGTTCCTGTACATGTGGTATGCTTCCTGAGGTCAGAGATCATGTTTTATATATCTTTACATCTTTCTCAATAACTAGGACAAAGACTTTTACAAACTAGATATTCATTATGTATTAACTTAAAGCATCTCTTAACTTCAGAGATCTTTCTACTATTTTCTACTGCCTGTTCTCTCACTTTAGTTATATAAAGCAGCATTCAATCCATTAAGACTTTCCCTCTCTACAGAAAAAATCAAGAAAAATACCCATAAACAATGCCCCCCAAAATGGTTTTACATCAGATCCCTTAATTACAGAAACACCACCACCACCACCACTACTATTGGCAGCTAGCACTTACATAATGTTTTAAGGTATGCAAAGCACCTTACACTTTATCTCATTCGATTCTCAAAATAACCTTGAGAGGTGGGTGCTGTTATTATCCCTATTTTATAGGTGAGGAAATTGAAACAGAGCTCAAATGACTTGCCCAGGGTCACATAGTAAATGTCTAACACAAGATATGAACTCAAGCACTCCATCCATTGTACCACCTAACTACTTAACTATTACTATCAACATAAAAAGAAGGTATTTTTATAAGTTAATTTACTTTTTGCAAAAATAGTCTTAAATATTTTTGAGAAAATTGAAGGAATAATATTTCTTAGAAAATAACTTACAATTTGCTGATGTTCTTTTAAAAAATATAACTAAGAAATATTAGGATTTGATACTGTTTTAACGTAAGAACATGGCAAAGTTACCAAAAACCTTTTATAAAAACAGAAAACAGAATGTGACTTTATTTTATAACTTAATTTCAGTAAATATCTTCATTTATATCTATGAGACCTTTCCTCATCACTGCATTAAAAAATGTAATCAGCAATGGCCATTCATACTATTTTCAAGTGGTGTGCATAAGTACTTGAAACAAATGAGACTTCTTATGGATATTTGGAAAAAGTAAATGTATTTTGCAGGTTAACCAATTTTCTTTCAAACAAATTAAATTGCTATAGTTTTTCTTCCTTAATTAGGTAAAAGAATAAGAAATAATATATTTTAACAAATTAAAATTTCTCATCACCTCTATTTCTTCAACCTGTTCTGTATTTTCATCCTCAGATCCATTGGTTTTTGGTATGTAAGTCATTTTTAATCTAAGATAACCTTTAACTTTTGATTTGTGACTGTAAAGGAAAAAAAGAAAAAACACAATTAGGCTAAAATACTATAAAGATCACACTTATTATAACTTTGTGTTACCCATCCATAAGAGTAGAATAACTTGGAAAATCTAACTAAAATGTCATGACTTTATGAGGATTATTATTAGTTTTTCCATTTCTTATAAATGTAAATGTAATAAAACCTCATCAGTTCAGACTAAGGGAAAGCCTGTGTGAATTACTGAATATCTAATAAGAGTAATAATAAAAGTGATCTTATTACTACTCTTTGGACATCCTATAATTGAAACTAAGTCAATGATGCTTAGCAGAGCACTTGCTTTACTGAATAATAATATTATCTCCTATTTATGTAGCTTTTTTAGGTGTGAAAAGCATTTTCCTTGCAACAAAGCTATGAAGTAGGTAATGGTGGGTATTATCTCCATTTTATAGATGTACTGTAAAGGCACTGAGACATTAAGTGACTTAAAGAGTCAAAAATGTTTACACACACACACACACACACACACACACACACACACACACACACTCATGCTAGCCTATGAATAAGTTCGGTCACATCTGTTAAATGTATTTGCCTTTTGGGGATCTGACCGAAAATTCTCATCTCTCAGCTTTTCTGGGCACATGGCTCCCTTTTCCCAAGAACAAAAAGAGAAATCACAGAAGAAAGTGGGTGGTATTTGGTGAGGCACTGCTACTTTGGAGCTCTTTTCCAATGCTGTGCTTGGTTGATTTCTATTTTACTTCAGTAAGTGCATTTAACTTTTATGTTAATGAGATAATTTTTTTAAGTTCACACAAAAATGATGACTAATCTGTAAATTAATGAGCTTTTATGTAAACTTTGTACATTTCCAGTATCAAGCACAAAGATAGTTTAGAAGTACTCTTGGCTACATATGAAAAAAATTTCATATTTTCTAAATTCCACTTTTATAAGAAAATTCTTCCTGGGTTTCAATAAAATTATTCTGTAATATTTAGAAAAGGAAAAAAGGTTACTTTCTTAGAAGTGATTTTTCTGCTACACTTAAATATTTCCAACAGTAATTCAGTATATATATTGTGCCATATTTGCCTACATTATATAGAATATTGAAAGTGCTTTTAGGGGTTCAAATACAGCCTCTTAGATGAAAATCAAGAAATTTGATCAGCAGTGTAGTTATGCTGTTTGGGTTTTAAATTTCTCTCTTTGCTTATGCTGCCTTTCATTATTTATAACATAGTCAAGTAAAAGTACATATTTATTCTAGAAGGCTGGTTTAGTATCATATTATTTATTGGTTTGTAGACAGATTGGTAAATGTGATTTTTGAAGTGTGGTATATTTCATTAAATAAGATTTAAATGTCAAATGTGTAAGTATAAAGAACAATCCTTGTCTCACTCAAAAATATTTTTTGTATAATTAACAAAAAATACTATTGCAAAATCAACAATTAAAAATTAAATTATTTTTGAAACATCTTATTTGCATGGGTATAAACCCTGAATTTATACAGAACTGAACTGTAAGCTACAACAAAGACATGAAAGACTTATTAACATTTTCTATTTAATATTTACTGACCTTCTTGGGTGAAGGAGAAAATCCTTAAATGTGTACGGTCTTTCCATATTTGGATTTTCTGTCTAGAATAAAACAGTGGGTTTTCAATGTACAGTTGTAATATAAAAATGTACTTAAAAATTTTGTGAACTATAATCAAAAGTACAATGATATATTTTTAGGCACAGATCACACCACTTCCACCTACCTCCCTACAACAAACTGTACTAACCCCATACCCATCTCAATTAAATCTGTGGCTTAAGAATTGTTGGGAGTTGGGAACTAAAGATGAGGACAAGGAAAGGGGATGTTTGCTTCAAGGCCAACTGATAAGTTAACCATAACAAATCATCTGGTAAGGTGAGAAAGTGGCTGTACTAGATTATACCTGGTATTCTACTTCCATAATCTTGGCTGGTATCCCAGTTAAGTAAAAAACCAGCTGGTCTGGGCTGGGAATGGAGTGAGAGAGGGAAGAAAGTTATGGGAGGAAGAACATGGAGTGGCCAGACTGTGTGTCAGGTAAGACATTGGTTTACAGACAAACTAATAAAATAGTTATTTTTGAAATGGAAAGAATAAAGAAAAGCTGAAAGCAAGTGGAAGTCAGGTTGATTTTTCTTAAGCAAAGAGCCTACACTAGAGAGACACTGGCTCTGTAGGTAAAGGAAGAGACATGATTAGATGGCAAGGAGCCCAGAAGGACAGGTAAAGCAGAACTGTATGAAGTTGGTAACAGGCTACACGAGACCACTTTAGGATTGCAGGGGCCTGATTTGGGGGAAATGGTGTATGATTTTATTACAGACTTTTCTACTTATCAAATCCAAAAGGTCTCTCTGCTACTTTACACTTTCAGACATCCATGTTTTGGGAGCACTGCTATTTCCTTGGTCTAAAAATTCTATCCTGAATTTCTTTATCACTATAGTGTCCTGATCTTCTCTCACCTTCCCCTTCTGTCCTTCTTTCTTCTTATTCTTTATAGTTCTTTTTCAAAATGCAGTCTTTGGCTCTCTACTTTTCTCTCTACTCTTTCCCTTAGAGAAGTCACCCATTTTCACAGTTTTGAAAACCATTTCTATCTTTTTTTTTGTTCAGTCATTTCAGTTGTGTCTGACTCTTCATAACTCCATTTGGGGTTTTCTTGGCAAAGATACTTGGAGTGGTTTGTCATTTCCTTCTCCAGAGGAGTTAAATAACCTGACCAGGGTCACACAGCTAGCTAGTAAGTGCTGAGGTCACATTTAAACTAATGAAGATGAATCTTCCTGATTCCTGGCCTAGGCATTCTATCCACTGTGCCCTAGCTGCCCCATTTTTATCTTGGTAATTCCAAATCTCTCTGTAGAGTTCTGATTTCTCACCCACATTGAAATCTTCTGCCTCTTAGAAGTGTTCACTTGGATGTCTTGTTATCAATTAAATTCAGTATACACAATTTCAAACTTATCTGAAACAAATGGTCATTCACCATTACTGACAATATTAGTGACCATTTTCTTACATTGGCTCAAAATTTTTTGACACCATCTATTTTCCTTTTCCATATATAGTCAATCATCATATGCTATGAATTTTTCCATCTCCTTGTCTCTTAAATCTGTCCCTCCTTAATTTCCATGACCACCATTCTAACCCAGAATCTCATGCTATTTTATTATAAAAGTCTCCTTGGTGTACTACCTTATTCTAAGCTCTCCCCATTTATTTTAATCCTGCATCTTGCTATTAAACTAATAATTTTTCTCAAATACTGTTTTCATGATCAGAGACATCATCTTCTTGCTTAAAAATAATCTTTAAATTGGGATCACAGGATCATATACTTAGATAAAATTGAGGAGGCAGGTTGGGCTAATTTTAAAATAAATCATAGGTTCAAAGGTCATAAGTGGCAAGCTATTCAATAAGGTATACATTTACAGAGATGATATTACTGATATACAAGTGTCTGTTAAATTAAAAATTTAAAGCTTAAGAAATAAAGTAGTGAAAGTTTGTACTAACCGGTAACTGGTAAAGAGGTACATCTACTTGACCTAGGAAATTGTCTCTTGTCTAGAAGAAAGATAAGAAAAATGCACAAATCCTTTAGTAATTTCAAAATCAACTGAATTAATTTTTTCCATAGTTAACTCCCATTGTCCCATGGAATGAGAGTAAAACAACAGAAGTTATGTATATAGTTTGCTGTCTTCTTATCATCCATCTTGTGGACCACCCCTTTTCCCACAATTGTTTGCTCATAGTCTTCACTAGGTAAAGATCTCATTATATGAGTGAGGGAAGGGGAAGAGCAACGGATGAAAGGAAAGGAAGGAACATCGTCTCAGTGCCAGAGAGTGTGAACTGTGGAACACTGAAGGTCTTAACCTTGGAAAGACTTAAGGTGTTTAGGCTCAGGTTGCTCAGGAATGCAGGGACCCACACTTCTTCTGGTTCACAACACACCCTCCAGCTGTTCTGTGGGTTCATGGGCCTAGAAACGTGGGTTGGATCAGGGTGACTCAATTCTCCTACCATATCCTGGCCTAGCTAAGTAACCGATCTCTTTTTATCAGCACAATCCTATGGAGGGCCAGGTGTACACACAAATAAAGCTGATCTAAGATTTATCGCAGTGCGTAGCTACCATAATTAGGCCTCTACTCCAAACACATCAAAAGAACAAGAGAAGAACCCCCAAGTTAAAACAACAACAACAAAAACCTCACAGCTGATTTTGGGGTGACAAATGAGTAACAACTTAGGGGGTGACCATTAATTAGGCAATGGCTGGACAGTTATGGCACACACACACGTAATGACAATATTCTTGAGCTGTGAGAAATGATGCAAAAGGCAATTTCAGAGAAACCTAGGGAAACATGAACTGATGCGGAATAAAGCGAGCAGAATTCATACAAGAAAAACACTGCAAGGAAAAACAACTTTGAGAGATTTCACTGATCAGTGGAAGGACCAATCCCAAATCCAGAAAGCTGGAGACAAGGGAGAAATCAGTAGACTGAGATATAGAACGAGACAAACATTTTTGGGCATGACCAATGTGAAAATTTGTCTTCTTTGAATTTGCGTATTGGTTTATTAACACCAACGTTTGGGGAAGGAGAGGAGCTAGGCATAGCTTTCTCCTCCCCCTATATGAGAAGAGAACAGAAGGCCAAAGGGAGCATAGACAAAGTAGGACTGATTTGAGTTACGTGTTGAATTTTTACTTAAAAATGAAAAAAAAACCCAACCCTATTATAATGGCTAAATCAACAGGAGAAAACAGGCTAGCCTGGGCCCTTAACTTTTAACAAACAACTTAAATTCCAAATGTTAATTTGTCACCATAATAAAGCAATGAAGCTATTTACTGATTCAAGAAGCATTTATTAAGCACTTACCACTTACTTTGCTACTGTGCTAAAGTGCTGGGAACAGAACTAAAAGCAGAAAGAAAAGTGGTTCCTGGCCACAAGCAGCATATGTTTCAATGTAGGAAACAACACATAAAGGAGATCTAAAAACTGGCGATGGGTGAGGGGGAATTGCGGGGAAGTGCATAGGGAAGAGGAGAGAAAATAGGAAGGGCTGCGATAGAAAAAGTCCTGTGAAGAAGGGACAGTTCTGGAGAGGGACGAAAGCACAGGTGGTCTGGTTCTCTTCTTGAAATGAGAGGTTCTGGGGGAAGCAGTCAATCAGGATCTAAATGAGGCCTCGGGGTTCAGAGTACCTGAGGTGTGAGAAGTAATTCAGTGGTAGAATGGGCTTCCAGAGTGAAGAGGTCTCTATGACATGGCAAAGAAAGATGAGCTGTGGAGCTGCAGTGCAGCCTGGGGCGAGATGAAGGTGAAGAAGGGAGAGTACACAAAAAGTGGTCTGACTGCATGGCAACCTCAGGCTATGCTGCCCCAGAATGGGGGGGGTGGGGGGAGAGGGGAGGAGAGAGAGAGTGAGAGAGAGAGAGAGAGAGAGAGAGAGAGAGTGTGTGTGTGTGCGCATGTGACTGAAGCAATACAAATTCCCCTTTTTAAAAAGAAACTATCTCTTTGACCTAAAATTTGAAGACTGCAGAATATTCTGATGAAGTGAGACCTCCAGTCCTGTTAGATGAAAGTTTTGTACAGGAGAGCAAAAAGGACATCACCAGAGATGTGTAACCAGAACAGGAGATACTAGTCATGTAGCAAACATGAGAGATAACTGATGCAGAACTCAGGAGCTTCCCTGGGATCCACACTAAGTACTTGCTCTAGAGTAAGGCCACAGGACAATGAGTTGTGTATATCAGAGGGCAGCTAGATGGCACAGTGGATAGAGTGCTAGGCCTACAAGCAGGGAAGACTCATTTTTTTGAGTTTCAGTGTGATCTCAGACACTTACTTGCTGTGTAACCCTGGGCAAGCCACTTAACCCTGTTTGCCTCAGTTTCCTCATCTGTAAAATGAGCTGGAAAAGGAAACAGAAAACCACTGCAGTATCTCTGCCAAGAAAACCCCAAATGGGGTCATGGACAGTTGGACACAACAAACATACTAGCACCATTTTGTCAAAAGAATTTCAAATTCTTATTATCTTATGTCATACTTCTTTGGTAACTGCTCTTAATATGGTTAGAGTTGTTTAATGGCTTTGCTTTGAGTTGATCTTTCACTTGCCAGTTCCTCTGGCAGACAGAGCATTTATTAAGCACCTAATACGTGTCACATACTGTGCTAAACACTGGGAATACAAATATCTGAAAAAAGAAAAACAGTCTCTGTCCGTAAGGAGTGTGCACAAGAGTGGGGGGAGCTGAGAAAGGAGGAACAGGAAGAGAGCTGAGGTGAAGGAGGGGCAGGGGAGTCACCAATTAGAGGAAAGGGTCAATGGAGTGTGGAGGCGATACCACATGAGGAGAAAGCTGCTAGGGCAGGTTTGGAGGGAAGTTAGAAGTCTTTTTGACTGACTGGTTGATTAATACATGATGGTGTGTGTGGGTAAAGTTTAGATTTCATACTCCCCATTTCATTTTTTTAAATAAGTTACTAAAATAATTTTACTAACTTTAATTATACTACTACTACTACTCTTACCATGATCATCATCAAGAATAATAATTCACATTTAAGGAATGAGATAAGCACAAGTCTGTGTAATCAAGTACTTAATAATCATAATAATGTAGTTACTAGCACTTTAAGGTTTGCAAAGTGCTTTACAAATATCACCTCATTTATCCTGTCAGCATCCCCTGGGGAGGTAGGTGCTATTATTATCCCATATTCCAAATAAGGAAACTGAGAAAGATATTCAAGTGACTTGTCTACGGTCAAATAGCCAGGTAAATATTTGGGATTAATTTGAAGTCAGGTGTTCCTGACTGCATGGTGTGCATTCTACCCAATGTGTTGCCTAGCTGCTATCACTGGGGAAGGTGAATGAGCTTAGCTCCCTGGTGTCAGCGAATGAGCAATTACAGCAAAAAGGAAGAAGAAAGTCTTAAATTCATTTCTCACAATGAATACCAGTCAATCTGTCATGTTCACTACAGCTTCTCTAGCCAACTAATTATTTCATATTCAGTAAATCAAGCATTACTTCACAAGTTATATACTCTATATTAGAACTACTCGAGTTCCTTCTGTAAAAGCAAATCAGTCTTTGGTAAAGCTCTCCTAAAAAGGGTGGGGGACAGGAATTCAAAACGTTAGGCAATTTTAAAATTGTTCTCTTTGAGATAAATATTCTGATAGATGAATGTTTTTTTCCAGTGTCTGTGGGACAAATAAATTTCTCCAAAATTGCTTAAAGAACAACAACAAAAAGTTATGTGAAATAACTAAAATATTGCCAAGTTTTACAAAATCTTGACTGCAGATATTAATATCTCTAACTTAATGAGGTGGAAACTTTTTTGCTCTTTCAGGTAAAGCTCTAAAGGAAAGCACTGTTTAAAAAAAAACCCTATAAGATTCTAAACATATACACAGACACACATGCATTTACTTAAAACAAGTTAAGTGGAGACTACTCACATTACTGAGTTGTTGGACTCTATGAAAAGATTCTTCTGAATATTAAGTTCCTCTTTTACTCATTTTACAATAGTTTGATTCATATACAATTTTCAAGAATATATCTTATGAATAAGGATATAAACACTTTTAGAAGATTTATACCTTTGAAACAAAAACCTAAAGACATATCCAGAGTTTTCCATTGGAATGTCAAACTTTTACTTAAATTGAATTTCTTAAAGCTAGGAAAAATAATCTAATTTAAAACACAGAACGTAAAAATGAATACTAGTACAATACTGGTCTGGTTTTCAACTTTTAGAATTATTTTCCAATTCTTTTTTCTTATTTCCTGATCTAGCTGATTTCTATTTTACTGTGGCAATAAAGACAATAGATTAGTTTCATATGGAAACACAGCAAAGATCTTCATGATGAAGCAATATAGTAAAGAAAAAAACATTATAGTGATTTTTTTTTAAAGCAATCTGTCCATCTGTCCAAGATGCTTCTGTCCATCATAAAATTAAATGGTAGGTTATGTATGCACTGGTGTCATAATGCATAAATAGGCTACTAATAAGTACTTCATATCCCTATGACTATAACTATATATTATCTATCTAAATGTGAAATCATTGAATTGAGCTAAAATGGAACTCAGAAGTTATTTATTGATTTATCTATGTAGGTCAGATATTTTTTCTAAAACAGAACATTATATAAAATGACTTTATTTTTGAAATTACTCCATAGTAATGTGTATTAATTAATGCCAGTTACTAGCTAGTTGAGAGTTAAAGATCTTCCCTACCCATTAATGGGCCTGCCCATTAAGGGAAGCTTGATTAGGGGAGACTTTTTTGTGGTTGTTGGAAGGCCCACACCTTTTGTTAATTTCTAATGAGGCACTGGTTTTCAAGGGTTGTGATGCCCTCCAGGTCTGAAAAGTGTATATATATTCTGAGGTGAAGTTCTATTGTGGAGCTTACTCATTGGAAATGTTTGTTTGGCCAGACAAGACTCTGGGCAGCTTCTAAGCAGGCCCTCAGCTTTGAAAACCTAGATGTTGGTGCTTCTCTCTGGTAACTATGTATGTATGTATGGTCAGACACTTGGATCCGTCTGTTGATCTGTGTTCTATTTATTGCTTATGGTCAGACAGTTCAAAATCTTTTCTGTTGATCTTTGTTTCTCTGTATTTTCTCTGAAGTTCAGGGTGCCGACTTTTTCCCTTGAACTAAGTGAATGATATATGTGCTTGATTAAAGTGATTGTTAACCCCTCAAAAGCTGCTTTCCTTTGAGAAAAGTAGATCTAAGAACCTGTACAGCAGGCCCTCCTATGTATGTCGAGTTCCTTGCTGATATACCTAGTCATGCCCAAAGTCTGGGATATCACAGAAGCCCAACACACAAGGTAGGGTTCTAGGCAGGGACTAGGCTATATTAGTGTCCCAAGCCCAGATGTGGAAGAAAAGACCTAAGCAAAGTGAAAATTGAAAGAATTCACCAGCTTCCTGAAAGGACCAAAGGAAAAATTCCAAGAACACCACAGCTTAAATCCAAAGCTTCCAGGTCAAAGAAAAAAAATTAATATAAGTAGTCATAAATTAAGAGTTCAAATATCAAGAACTGTGAGCTACTCCCATATCCAAAAACCAAATATCAGTAAGGATTACATAAGACTTGGCAGTTGCCATACTAATGAAGAGGAGAGCCCAGAACACAAGCAAGAGACAAAAGATATAGGATTACAACCAATGATAATGTGGGGGTGAGGGGGTGGATGAGGAGAGAAGCGGGAAGAGAACCTAAGGAAAAGAGGATTTCCAAGTGTTACAGGTGAAAAGTCCAAAACTGAATAGACATTCTGAAATGGAAATTAAGGGACCAAAAGAAATATAAGCTTTAAATGGAAAAGAATGTAGGGGTGAATTATTTTCATATTAATAGAGGAATAAAAGACAAATGACTTCTTAGATCCCTGAACCATAAAGGACAGAGGGGTTATAGGTAGTTTTGTTCTTTGTTTCTTAGAAAACAAAAATGGGAGGAATATGGTAAGAAGGAGAAAATGGATGGAACCTATCATATGGTGGAAGTACATAAAACAAATACAATGTAATCAGGAGGAAAGGGTGGGAGGAAAAACATCTAATAAACCACATTTTCATCAAACCAGATAAATAAAGATTTAACATAATTACACACACCTAAGCAAGTTTCTCTGATAAAGGTCCCGTATCTGAGAAATATAAAGAAAAATTAAGAGCCATTTTCCAATGGAAAAATGGTTAAAGGACGAACAGGCAGTTTTCAAAGGAAGAAATCTAAGCTATCAATACCAGAATTTCAGAAGAAATCGTTAAGACCTTTATGAACAAATGTAGAACAAAGTGAGCAAAGCTAGGAGAATAATTTATATAAACTACGACAACATTACAGAGAAGAGCAATTCTGAAAGACTTTAGAACTTTAATCAATGCAATGACAAAACATGAATCCAGATGAAACGCACCACTCACCTCATGCAACAGAGTCTAACATTTCTGAGGAAGCTCAATGCAGGAATTTGTTTTGTTGGACTATGCATACTTATGCTGAATTTTATTTATTTTGTTGTCATTCAATAAGCAGGACAGTGGGAAGGATGGGTTACAGATACATGCAAAAATAAATTTTTTAAAAAGGGAAAAAATAAACTGTTGAACTTCATTAATTTAAATGAACCACATATTGCTTGGAGAGAAATGGAAATTTTCTTATTGCAATATTTTCAAATGTAAAGAGATGGTGAGGTTTTTCACTTGCCAAAATACATACAAATTTTAGAGGGTTTTGCTATTGGCTTATACACATAATCAAGGTTAAAAATGGAGCCAAGTGAGTAGCATATAATAACTTTGCTTCCTTTTATCTTGACTCAAAGCCATTTCCAATCAAAACTGGAGAGGAGTTTGGCTGTTTCTGACTCTTAGCCTGGAGGTACTTTGCCTAGTTTTTGTCCTAGTAGCTTTTTATCTGGGTGTAGTAGCTCATAATTTCTAGTGATAAATAAAGTGCCAGCCTTCATCAGGAAGAGGTTTTACTGTTACAGCACCCTAGTAGATAAAAGAAATGTTCTACAGTTAGTCCTGAAGACATGAAGCTACAAATGGTAGCAGAGATAAATTTTCAGCAGCAATCAAAACTTCAGTGGAGTGATGTGCCAACTGAAGAATGGAAAAGCCTAGAGAGATACAGGAAGCAAGGAAGTGCAGCAGCTAAATGGAAATGACAAGATATAATATGACACCCATAGATTTAGGATCAAGTAGGGAGAAGCACCAAGTAGGAAGCAGACTCAGAAAAAATAAGGGGATATCACCCAAAGACTCTGCTGGCCCTGTGAGCTACTCCCATATCCAAGGAAAATGGAACGGTTCCTTTAAAAAGGGCAGTCAATATTCAGAACAGGCTTATTATAATCTACGTGCTAGAAGACTGTTAGAGCAAAGAAATAAAGGCTAACTTTTTGTTGCCTTAAAAAAATAAAAAACTTAGATTGTTACTTTTTTCCCTCAAAGTAAATTCTAAAAACTTCAATGATATAACAACATCTCTGCTATACTTCCTATCTCTAATGGCAAAGTGGTAGGTTTACATGATATCTCCTAAATTCATTCTATATTCCATCTGCTTATCTCTGGAAACCTGAAATTTACCTAGACTATAGAACTCTGGCTTTGGATCTGGCTTTTAGAATGACCTCTTCAATTAAGCTGATTTAATTTATTGTTAACTAGATATTAAAATTATTTTTATCATTCCTACTTAATTCTATCAATTTAAGGCCTTGTAATGGTAATTTAAATGGGAAAATCTTTCCCCTTCATTAATAGGCCCATGTGAACCTGTTTAAATCCCATGGAAATCTAAGTCATATGTGGTGGGAAGAGCTTGCTGATTGGGTGGAACAGGAAGGATGGAGCAGAGCTGGGAGGAAGTTGGTCAGGCCAGTCAGAGCTGGGAAGGCCGCAGGCACATTCGGAGTCATGAGTGTTTGTTTGCGGGGGGGGGGGGGTGGGGGGGGTGGGGGGGGTGAAGGCTTGGGAATGGCTTTGCAGAACCAGAAGAACATTCTACATAGTAACAGCAACATTGTATGATGGCTAACTATGATAGACTTACCTCTTCTTGGCAATGCAAGGAACTAAAACAACTCTAAAAGACTCATGATGGAAAATGCTATCCACATCCAGAGAAAGAATTCTGGAGTCTGAATGCAGATGGAAACATACTATTTGCTCTCTTTTTCTTTTGCTGTTTTATTTTGTTTCTTCTTTCTCATGGTTCCAGCCATTGGTTCTAATTCTTCTTTCCATCATGACTAACATGAAGATATTTTTAATATGAATGTATATGCAGAGCCTGTATCAGATTGCATGCGGTCTTAGAGAGGGGAGAAGAGAGGGAGGTGGAGAAAATTTAAACTCAAAATCTTATGGAAATGAATGCTGAAACCAAAAATGAATAAACTACTAAAAAAAATGGCTCATTTAGCCCCATCATCTTCCTCTGAATATGAACCCAAATCTTCTCTATTCTTGTAGTAACTGTCTATGATTGGGTTCCTTCTCCTTTGCTTACTCATTTTTATTCATTTTTGTTTTGTTTTCAGCAGCTATTGGTACAATCAAGTTATATAGGGAACGATGCTCCAAGTCTCAGATCCTTCTTACTGTTAATTTTTCCAAGTTCTGTCTCCAGGTTCAACACTGGGCTCTCCTCCCCACTCCTAAGGCATAGCCAGGGCCCCTCACTCACTGCCCCCAAATGATCTTGCTCCCTGCAGTCCCTTATGTGGTTGCAAACTACAGCTGTCCTCTCTGCCCTGGAATGGAAACCAGGGACTCTGCTCTTCTACAAATGCCCACTAGGGTCCCTGTCCCTTGTTACTGCATTCACCAGGCATGTTGCTAGCTTCTTCTCCCCATGACTACAGCCTGGGATACATGTGATGAGCACAGCTATACTTGGAGTCCCTCAAAGTCCTTCAATCTTCCACTCAGCCATGAGATCCTCCCACACAATGAAAGTTGCTAAGACTGAAACTGCCTCTCAACCCAGTTGCCCAAGGGCTGTTGATTCTGCACAGTGGGCCTGGAGATATCTGAAATAAACCCAGATCAAACCTCCATTTCTGGAGGTCTGGTCTTTTCTGTGGTCTTCTCAAATTGTCTTAGGAGGGCAACTGCATTACTCAGTGTTTATTTCTGTTGCACTGAGGCCTCAGATGTTTGCTACGTGTGCAAGCTGGGCAAGCCATTTAACCTCTGTATGCTTTAGTTAACTGTACTATAAAATGGGAACAACAATGGCACCTACCTCCCAGGGTTGTTGTAAGAATTAAATGAAATAATATTTGTAAAGTGTGCTACAGAAATGTAATTATCGTAGTAATTATTGTTATTATACATGGAAAAAAGTGAGATGTAAATGGGGGGTTAAGTGTATGTTTTGTTTCTCAAATCCACTGTAAACTTATCAAAACTGACCAGTTTGACTAGCCCACAAACAACTTTCTACTTCTTATCTCTGTGCCTGTGTCTGAGCTGTCCTTCATACAGTCAGTACTCAATAAATACTTATTGATGGAATGAATGAAATCTAAAATATAGCTTGTCAGACCTTGATATAAGACCATTAAATGTAATTACAAAGTAGTATTTTTTCCTAGCAACTTTCCTTACTGAAATGAATAATGTTCTCAAGAGTATTTTAATACTACAAAAATAAAATCTGAAAAATGCTTCCAAGTTGCTTGTGTGATTTATATGGGCAATTAAGGTTTAAATTGACTCTAAATACTAGTCAAACTTGCTTCCACAGATGAGAAGGTACGTATGTATGTAAGCAATATCAAGTTTTTTTGCAAACAGAAAAAAATATAGATAGAGCTGAGTTATTGGTTTTAAAGAAAATAAGAGTCAATGGATACCTTATAAATCCAAAATTCTTTTTTTTCTGAAACTTAAGTCTGATTTTTTATGACAGATAAGTGAATCCAGTTAATTTCCATTTCATACCATAAACCAATTTAGTTGTATTCTAACCAAAAAAACTTCTACTATGACATGTCATTATATGAAGATACATGTAGATATGTCTTGGTTTAAGCAAAGGCATTTCAGGCAGTCCTACTGATTTATATCCTTTTCATATGAACAGCTATACTCAAACAGCTGAATCAACTTGGTCACCTAAGCAGCAAAAGAAATTCCTTTTTTCCTAGCTCTGGACACCTAGAATTTCCCTTCTCTCTAATTAGACACTGAAAACATGCCTCCTCTCCCCTTTAACCACCTAGGGTGTGTTCCTACTTGCTGGTTCTAGATTAGGGGAAGAAAGAAAAGGCAACAGCCTCCTCCTGAGGCTGCTCCCACAGCAAGGTCTCTGGTTAGTTTGGAAGGCAGCATACCTCCAAGCCCTGTCTCTGAACAGGTTTCACCTTGATTCTGTGATAAATGCAAACAAGATTAAGTCCTATGAAATACAGATGAATCTTACCTCTTAGCATATCCAAATCCTACCATTGTCACCTATGTGCTCTTTGTTTTTCTTTGTAGGATCTAATTGGGAAAAAAAAGATAGGTGGAGCAAAGGATAGGATGAAAGATGCTATTTGACTCCCAGCTTCCACTTTCAGTAAAGACGCTGAAATAATAAAAAGCACTTTTTGCTTGTTTCAAGGATAAAAAGGGATGGGAAAAGCTCTATAATTTCATCCTGTTCTATAGCTGTTGTTATGTTTGTCCTTCATTCTCAAAGAGGACCATGATATCAAGATGATGATATGACTTGCAGTTGACTTTGATTTGATTGGGGAGGAAATAAACCCTAGCTGGAAGAACAAGATAACTGAAATTGAATGAGGAGAAGGTAACTCAATCCTTAAGGATAATAAAAGGAAGAGATAACTCTAGGGAGCTCTTTAGGGACTTACACTAGCAGGAGGGCATGGCCTTTCCTTTACTCATTCCATAAACTTCAATTAAATGCTGAATATATCTGTAGCGGGGAGGAGAAGACAAAACATCTTTGCCCTTTCCTACCTGTCCCTTGCCATTGGCATTAATCTACCCAATTTTTAAAATTATTTTTTATATTCATTTTTTTAAAAAATTGAATTCCAAATTCTCCCTCCCCCACCATTTCCCCACCCATTCATTGAGAAGGGAAGAAATATAATATCAATTAAACACGTGAAATCATGCAAAACATATTTCATTATTAGCTGTTACAAAAAAAGGAAGAAAAATAAAATGAAAAACAAATTATGATTCAACCTGCATTTATATTCCATCGGTTCTTTCCATGGAAGTGTATAGTATTTTTTATCTTAAGTCCTTTGGAACTGTATTTGATCACCGAACTAATCAGAATGGCTAAGTCATTCAGTTGATCATTGTACAATATTGCTGTTACTGTTTTCGTATTCTCCTGTTCTGCTCACTTCACTCTGCATGAGTTCATATATGTCTTCCAGGTTTTTATGAAGCCGTTCTTCTCATTATTTCTTACAGAACAATAATATTCCATCACAATCAGATACTACAGCTAGTTTAGCCATTCCCCAAGTGATGGGCATCCCCTCAATTTCCAATTCTCTGCCACTACAAAAAGTGCTGCTGTAAATATTTTTGTACATGTAGTTTCTTTTCCTTTTATCTCTTTGGGATACAGACCTAGCAGCATACCCACCAGATCTTAACCTGTTAAGCCCTGCCCCAGAAGCTACCATCAGTGACATAACTTTAAAGTTCCAATTTCCATTGCCTTGAAAGGTTGGAAGAATGCAACAAGAGAAGGGGCAAATCTAGTTTCATTGCCAGTGCTACAAAGGTAGGGCATATGACAAGACAGAACTCTGAATGTATTATTTTCCCACAGAAACCTAATTATACATGGCAGTTTGGTTCTATGGTATTTTATTAGTACATACTGCAGGAATGCTGAGTAGAATATGTCTTTGTAGATAAGGCTGGAAGCCTCACATTTAATGGCGAAATGTATCCTGAATTGGAAACAATTAATTTATAAAGGACATTTGGAATAAACTTATTTTACTAGGGGCTGTTAGTATACAAAAAACTAGATTTAATGTAAGGTAAAACTAGAGAATGACAATTCACTTCACAAAAGGATTCACCACTGGGCTTATAGTAATAAATCAAGTGAATTTTTGTTGACCATCTCAATATGTACTAAAGACGGTACTGGATAATATAGGCAATACAGCAGAAATAGCACTGTATCTGTCCTCGTAGAATGAGTCTAGCTAAATGATACTAATATTGCATGTAACTAGAGAATAACAAAATAGCATATAATTATCCAAGTATGTAGCATGATAAAAGGAATAAATAACTGGGTCACCATCAATGAATGAACCAATGAAGTAAATGAACAAATGAAGAAGCATTTTTAGGTGTCAGGAACAGGGAAGCACTGAAGATACAAACACTAATAAACAGAGCAGTCTTTGCCTTCAAAGAGCTCACGTCCTAACTGGGGAAGACAACATAAGGAGAGACAGAAAGAAGGGAGGGGCAAACATGCAATGGCAAAGTTTGGAAATAGCCTGAACATGTTATACAGTCTAGGTCAGATAAAGGGAAAGCTGACTTATCAGACCCAGGATCCCTGCCCAAAGTCCAGGTTCCAGATGGAAAAGGTTGAGGAATATAGCCAAAGTGCAGGAAACATGGTTTGGAAATGGCCAGGAAGTATTCATTTGGATAGGTTATTAATTTCTCTGGGCTTCAGTTTTCTCATTTATAAAAACGGAGGACTGGAACTACATGAACTTTATATTCTCCAAGCTAAAAAGCCTAAAATCCTAGCTGAGAAAGGCTTGTGAAGGTGGGGAGACGTAAGTCAGTCCTACAACTCACAGCAGCACTGGACTTTCCCCAAAGCACAGTCTACATGCCACTTCCAAATAACTGAAGGATCCCCCCTCATTTATTCTACTCTTGCCCAGTGAGTTCTTCCTTCTTTTTGAAGCCACTTTGTATCACTCTGCATTGCATAGTGCACTTTTTACAAAAGAATATAAACTCCTTGAGGATAAGAACCCAGGCCTTACATTTAGCAGGTCCTCAAAAAATGCTTCCTGAATCAATTTCAAGGGATGAGATACAATTAATAACAGTTAAAATACATATAATGCTTTACCTGCATGATCTCATCTTAACTGTATGGAGACCTTGTGAGGTAATTTAAAGGGATCCCTGTTATACAGCTGAGGAAGTTCAGGCTCAGAAAGGTGAAACGGTTTGCCCATGATCATACCAAAGTCAGAGGCAGCATTCAAACCAGGTTTTCCAGATTCCAAATTAGGGCCCTCTTTCCAATAAGATTTTGATAAGCATAAAGGACATAGAAAGTGGGCATTCCAGTTAAGGCAGATGACAAAAAGAAAGATGTGAAGTCAGAATTAAGCATAGGGTACACTGAGAAGAGCTGAGAGTCGTCTGATCCGACTTACTGGATAGCATTAAGAAATAAAATTGAACAGATAAGTAGGTCTAGGTTTTGGACAAGTATCTGAAAGCTAGCGCCAACAGTTTATTTAGACTTGCTAAACTTAAGTAGAAGAAAGTCATAAGTTCTTGAGGAGAAAATGGCATGATTAAAGTAACAAAGAAGGAAGATTAATTTTATGTAAAGGGAAAAGCTTGGAATCAAAGAGATTGGTCACAATGCTGTCAATCCAAACAAAAGAGATGCACATGAATTATTTTTAAACGGTTTTTTATAGACAATTTTAAAAGAATACTGGAATGTCCCAGAAAAATATTAAAATCAACATGTTTGAAACTTAATATTTCTTCTTAAGTCCTCCAATTTTTCAAATTTTCCTATTTATGTTAAAGGTACTATCATTTTCCAGCATCTGATGCTCATAATCTTGGCCTCCCAAAGACAATTCTTCCTCTCTCAACGTAGCCTTGCCTCTCACTTTACTGGGGAGTACCAGCATGGGCTCCCCTGTCTTTCACACTCTTCAACTCCAAACCCCTTGGCCTCATTCCCACTACACTTTCCTCAGTTTCTCACAACGAGAGTACTCTCCTCCTTGTGAAAGCCACCTCCTCTACATGGGAAGGGGGAAAGGAGGGGAAGGAAATAACCATCTATGTACTAATATGTGCCAGGTCTGTGCTCAGTACCTTACAGATATAATCTCATTGATCTTCACAACCCCCTGTGGCAGATGCTGTTATCATTTCCTTTTTATGTAATAGCAAAGTGAGGCAGAGTTTAAGTGGCTTGCCCAGAGTCACACTGCTCATGTTTTAAACAGGATTTGAATTCTGGTCATCCTAAATCTAGGCCCAAATACTCTATTCGCTGTACCACATTAAGCAGCTACAATGTGCCAGGCACTATACTACAGTTATCTCATTCAATCCTCCAAATAATCCTGTGATGTATGTGCTATTATGATCCCTACTTTACAGATGAGAAAACTGAGGCAGACTAAGGTTAAGTGAATTGCCCAGTGTCATACAGCTAGTGAAAGTCTAAGGCCAAATCTGAATTTAGGTCTTCCTGACTCCAGGAGTGGAGTTCTATCACTGTACGAACTAAATGTCTGTCACTTTGATCCCATCCCATCTTATCCTTTTCCATCTACTTGAGTGTTTTAATCATCCTCACCACCATCACCACCACCCCTTTCCTAGCTTCAAACATGCTATTGTCCTTCATCACACTTCCACTCAAACCAAATTCCTGGAAAATGACTTTAGTTTGTCTGCCTCCACTTGCACTCACTGCTCAATGCTTTATAATCTGGCTTCTCAACTTATAACTAAACTGGAGCTACTTTCTCCAAAATTACCAAAGACTTTTTTATTTACTTTTTTCTTGTTTTTTTATAATTTCTTAAAATTAATTCATTTTTAGTTTTCAACATTCACTTTCACAAAATTTTGATTTCTAAATTTTCTCCCCATCTCTCTCCTCCACTCACCCTAGAGAGCATACATTCTGAATACCCCTTGCCCCAATCTGTCCTCCCTTCTATTATACCCCTCCCTTCTCTTATCCCCATCTCCTCTATTTTCTTGTAGGGCAAGATAGATTTCTGTATCCCATTGCCAGTATGTCTTATTTCCCTATTGCATGTAAAAACAACTTTTAACATTCATTTTGAAAACTCTGAGTTCCAACTCTCTCCCTTCCTCCCTCTCCACCCATCCCCTCTGAGAAAGCAAGCAATTCACTACAGGTCATAGATGTGTAGTCATGCAAACCACTTCCATAACAGTCACATTGTGGAAGACCACTTGTATTTCCCTCCACCCTATCCTGATCCCATTTATTATAATCTCTCTTTTGACCCTGTCCCTCCTCAAAAGTGTTTACTTCTGATTACCCCCTCCTCCCATTTGCCCTCCCTTCTATCATCCCCCTCATCCTCACTTACTCTTTTCTCCCTACTTTCCTGTAGTATGAGCTTGAGTGTGCATGTTATTCCTTCCTTAAGCCAAATCCAATGGGAATAAGGTTCACTCTTTCCCTCTCACCTCCCCCTCTTCTCCTTCACTGAAAAAGCTTTTTCTTGCCTCTTTTATGTGAGATAATTTACCCCATTCTATTTCTTCCTTTCGCTTTCTCTCAACATAGTTCTCCTTCACCCCTTAATTTTATTTTTTTAGTTATCATCCCTTTATATTCAACTCACCTTGTGACCTCTGTCTATATGTATATAATCCTTCCAACTACCCTAATACTTAGAAAAAGTCTCAAGAGTTACAAATAGTATCTTTTCATATAGGAATGTAAATAGTTCAACATTAGTAAGTCCCTCATGATTTCTCTTTCCTATTTACCTTTTCATGCTTCTCTTGATTCTTGTGTTTGAAAGTTAAATTTTCCATTCAGCTCTGATTTTTTTCAGCAAGAATGCTTGAAATTCCTTTATTTCACTGAAAGACCATTTTTTCCCCTGAAGTATTATACTCAGTTTTTCTAGGTAGGTGATTCTTGGTTTTAATCCTAGCTTCTTAGACCTCTGGGATGTCATATTCTAAGCCCTTTGATCCCTTGTTGTAGAAGCTGCTAGATCTTGTGTTATCTTGATTGCGTTTCCACAATACTTGAATTGTTTCTTTCTGGCTGCTTGCAATATTTTCTTCTTGACCTGGGAACTCTGGAATTTGGCTACAATATTCCTAGTTTTCATTTTGTGATCTCTCTTAGGAAGCGATCTATGGATTCTTTCAATATCTGTTTTACCCTCTGATTCCAGAATATCAGGGCAGTTTTCCTTGATAATTTCTTGAAAGATGATGTCTAAGTTCTTTTTTTTGATCATGGCTTTCACGTAGTCCAACAATTTCTAAATTGTCTCTATGGATCTATTTTCTAGTCAGTTGCTTTTCCAATGAGATAGTTCACACTGTCTTGCTATTTTTTCATTCTTTTGGCTTTGTTTTTTATAATTTCTTGATTTTTCATAGTCATTAGCTTCCATATGCTCCATTCTAAACTTTAAAGAATTATTTTCTTCAGTGAGTTTTTGGACCTCCTTTTCCATCTGGCCAATTCTGCTTTTTAAGGCATTCTTCTCCTCATTTGGCTTTTTGGAGCTCTTTTGTCATTTAGGTTAGTCTATTTTTAAGATGTTATTTTCTTCAGCACTTTTGGGGTCGCCTTCAGCAATCAGTTGACTCGTTTTTCATGATTTTCTTGCATCACTCTCATTTCTCTTCCTAATTTTTCCTTTATTTCTATTACTTCATTTTCAAAATCCTTTTTGAGCTCCTTTCATAGTCTGAAACCAATGTGTATTTTTCTTGGAGGCTTTGGATGTAGGCGCTTTGTTGAGTTTGTCATCTTCTATTTTTATATTTTGGTCTTCGTTGTCACCAAAGTAAGATTCCACAGTGTCATTCTTTTTCCAGTTTTTGCTCATTTCCCCAACCATTTACTCAGATTCAAAATCTTGGCATTACCCTACTCCTTACTCTCCTCAAACTACATCAGCTGACCACATTCTTGCTGTTTCTACCTAATTATCTCTTGTAACCATTTCCTCTCCAGCAACCACCTTGGTTCAGGTTTTTATTACCTCATGCCTAGATTACCACCTCAGCTTCCTAACTGGTCTCTCTGCCTCATACTGCTGCCAAAATAATGTTCCTTAATAGAAAATAAGACCATATAACTCCTCTACTTACACTAATCCAATGGCTTCTTATTTCCTCTAACGTGGAATATAAACTGTTAATCTTTTAAAGTCTTACAATACCTAGCCAGAACCTACCTTTTCAGCTTTAATTACACAATCCTCCTCCTTCTGAGCAATGGATTCAGTGCTAGGCCTGGGGTGAGGAAGACTGAGCTCAGTTCTGGCCTGGACATGAATTAGCTGCGACCCTGGAGAAGTTATTTAACCTCCAGATGCCTTAGTTTCCTCAATTTTAAAATGGGGATCACAATAGCACCTATCTAGAAGGGTTACTGTGAGGATCGAATGAGATAATATGCCTGGAACTATTCCTGATCTCCCCAAGGACTAGTGCCTTTACAAACACACACACAAACACACACACACACACACACACACACACACACACACACACGTGATATTTCAATTAACTTTATTTTGATAGGTACTTGTCTCCCTCAACTGAATGCAAGCTCATTTCTAAGAGGATTATTTTTTTCTTTATAAACTTGTATCCTTGAGTCAAGCAGAGTATATGGCACACAACAGGTGCTTAATAGTACTTGTTGATTGACTGACTATAGAGGAGAAGATCCTGTAATCAGTCTATAATAAAATGTTACCTAGATATGCTCAAGTTTTCTTTATAAACAAAAAACAAATTTCTTTGACAATATTTTTCTACTAATTACATAGATTGTCATGGAAAAAAAAATCATTAAGATGGTACTTGTGTACCAGTTACCACTAAAGGTGATTTTTTAAAAGTCCAAGACCCTCATAACTGGTAAAGAAACTAGAATTTATCTGAACTTCTCAAAAACCTAACACTCTAAAGTACACATAACCTTATTAAATTTAACCTTCTATGTTAAATCAGATAATGGCTTTAGCTTTAAACTGAGAAACAACAAAATTACCTAGCCTGTTTTTAGATGATAGTAGTATTCTAATTCTGATAGCTTTAACTCTGTACTACAACAGGCTATGGGTTACATATTTCTAGAATATCAAATATTTTACACTACACAGCCATGCTGCTAAATATGATGATAGGGTGCAGAAAGAGGAAAAGGCATACTAGTAATTTCCAGATAAATCCTATTTCCAGAATGATTAATATCTGAAATGCCAGTGATCTTCAGGCTCCTCTGCCAGTATTTCAAATGCTGGGAAGCTATTAACACAGTCCATGACAATTGACCTATTGTAAAGTTTTGCTGTAGAAAATTCTTTCTTCCAGAACAGAAATGGTCCTCTGTTTCTTCTATGGAATATTGTTTCTTGCCTCTAGAAAGAAAGGGGTTGTGTCCTTGTTCTGGACACAACTTGGGGATGCACTGTGATTGTCTCTTTCAGATAGGAGGATACCTTAAAGCCTGCACCATATTCTTTTCCTTCTTCTTTTACTTCTGATTCTTGTAGATTCACTCTCTGTTTGACCTCAAATGACCAGTTTCACTCCATCCTGAAGATCATGGGAGTTAGCATTAAGTAAGTTCCTACTATATTCACTTCATAATTTTCTTCTCTATCTCCAATATAGATACCTCATGGACATAAGCAGAAAATATGAATGGATTCTCCTCAGACAACCAGTTTTTTAATGTCCTTCCTGAATCAGATCATTATAAAGGCTAAGCAAATTAGATACAGTGTCTCTAATGGAACTTAGAATTTGGTAGAGTTAGGAGACCTGGCTGTGACACTAGTGATGTGACCATGGACAAAGCAATTAACTTCTCTGAGTTTTAGTTTCCTCATCTGAAAAATGGGAATAATATTTGCACTCTCTTTTATAGCATTGTTAGGACCTGATATGTGAGTTGTGATCTCCTCAGATCACCTCCTTACCCTTTACTCACTTTCACAGCAATGTACTATCCTAAAATATGCTTTATAAATTCTATAGCCATGTTTACTGTCCTCCACTTGATGCCTATGATGTACCAATGTCTAAGGGGTTTAAAGAAGTCCTGAAGAAAATGCACAATTTACTCAGTCGATGCCATTTTTCTGCACCTATGCACACCTTCAAATAAAAGTTGGAAGGATCTTTTCCACTACCCTTCTTCGCACAGCTCCTAAATAGGCTTTCCTACTTTGAAAAATAATTCATAGGCCCTACTGTACTGACTCCTCTACTACATATGTTATCTGCCTCATTAGAATGTAAGCTTCTTTAGATAGGAACTAGCTTTGCTTTTCTATTTATATCACCAATGCTTAGCACAGTACTTGGCACATCATAAATCATAACTTGGACTTAATAATTACTTTTCTATTCATTCATTTCTGAAACAGTTGAATCCATTCATTAGTTCTCTGTAATGAATACCCCAAATATATCTCAGAGGTTTTAGGTCAGCCAGTCAATAAGTATTTATTAAGGGTTTACTACGTGACAAGCAGTAGGCAAAATGTAGTTCCTGTCTTCAAAGAGTTCACATTCTAATGAGCAAAATAATATACAATTATGTACACACAAGATATATATGGTGTACAGAAGGTAATATCAGAGAGAAATAGGAAGGTAAAGAAGGAGATGTTGCAGATAGATTCTGAAAGGTCTCTTGAAGAAGATACAAAAATTTGAGAGACTTAGGAACTCTAATCAACAAAATGCTGAATCACAGTTCCCAAAACGTCATGATGAAATATGCTACTTACCTCCATACAGAGAGGTGATGGGTCTTGGGGAACAGATTAAGGTACCTTTTTTGTGAACATGGCTAATGGAGGAATTTGTTTTGCTTGGCTATACATGTTTTAAAGGGTTGTTTCTCTTGCTTTCTCAAGGTAGGAGATGGGAGTAAGGTAGAGAATTCAGAGCCAAAAATAAAATAAAATTGAATTTTTAAAAGTCTTGCCCATCACCAATTTATGCTCCATTTAATAAGCAAGCAATTTTCCTAAAACATACATCACTCACTGAAAAACTTCAGTGGCTTCCTGTTTATAGCTAAGATCAAATATAAACTCCAATCTTGGATTTACATCTCATCACACAACCACAAAATAATCAAAACCAAATGTTACAAAATCACAAAAGCAAGCATGGCTCTAAAGAAAACATATGAGAAAACACTTGCTTTTGCAAGACATAGGAGGAGATGAAATACCTTGTGTGTAAAGTGACAAACAGGCCAATCTGTCTGCAATACAGATATCATGACAAACACTGGGGATACAAAGGAAAGTGAAATACTTCTTGTTCACAATAAGCTTACACTCTTAGGAGAGATAACATATATTTGTACATGTAATATATGTAAAATAAATGCAAAGTAGTATTTGTAAAACTGGGAGGTCTACACGTATGGCACATTGCCTCTATTTTGAGACTTTTTAAATGGATTGTTTGCTGATTTTTAAAATTTTTCTTTACAAACATTATTTGCTATATAAAATGCATTCTCAGAGTAGAGAAAAGGATATGGGGGAAAATTTTGGTGATGGAAAAAAATAAAAATTTTATTTAAAAATAAAATCACCCAATATTACATTAGAAACACTAACAATAGCACTAAGAGAAGAAAAAGAAATTGAAGGAATTAGAACGGGCAATGAAGTAATAAAATTATCTCTTTTTGAAGATGACACAACGGTATACTGGTAAAATTGTAAAGATGTCAGTAAAAAGTTAGTTGAAATAATTGATCATTTTAGAAAAATAGCAGGATACGAAATAAACCCACATAAATCATCAGCATTTCTATATATATCAATAACAAAACCCTGCAAGAAGAGACAGTAAGAAATAAATTAACAGGGATTATAGCAATTTATCATGAGAATAACAGACTATGACCAGGTGTGATTTATACCAAGAATGCAGGATTAGTTCAATATAAGGAAAATTATCAGTATAATTGACCATAACAATAACAAAATTAACAGAAATCACATGAATATCTCAATAGATGCAAAAAAGCTTTTGATAAAACACAGTAGTCATTCCTATTAAAAACACTAGAGAGCATAGGAATAAATGGAGTCTTCCTTAAAATGGTAAGTAGCATCTATCTAAAACCATCAGCATGCATTAAGATGTAATGGGAATAAGCTAGAAGCATTTTTAGTAAAATCAGGGTTCAAGAAATAAGGATGTCCATTACCACCACTGTTATTCAATATTGTACTAGAAATATTAGCTTTAGCAATAAGAAAAAGAAATGAAAGGAATTAGAGTAGGCAAGGAAGAAACAAAACTACCACTCTTTGCAGATATGATGGTATACTTAGAAAATCCTAGAGAATCAAGTAAAAAACTATTTGAAATACACAAATTTAGCAAAGTTGCAGGATATTAAAAAAAAAAACCCACATAAATCACCAGCATTTCTATATATTACTAAACGAAGCTCAACAGCAAGAGGATAGAAAGAGAAATCTCATTTAAAGTAACTGTAGACAATATAAAATATTTGGAACCTACTTGCTAAGACAAACCCAGGAACTATAGGAACACAATTACCAAACACTTTTCACACAAATAAAGTCAGATCTAAATAACTGGAAAAATATCAGTTGCCCATAGGTAGGCCAAACTAACATAATAAAAATCACAATTCTACCTAAATTAACTTGCTTATTTAGTGTCATGCCAATCAAACTACCAAAAAATCATTTTATAGAGCTAGAAAAAATAACAAAGCAGAAAAATAGAAGAACAAAATGTCCAGAATATCAAGAGAAATAAAGAAATGCAAGGGAAGGTGGCCTAGTCATACCAAATCTAAAACTATTAGCAATCATCAGAACTGCTTGGTATTGGCTAAGAAACAGAGTGGTGGATAAATGGAATAGGTTAGGTACACAAGAGTAATCACAGCAATCTACTGTTTGATAAACCCAAAGATTTCAGCTTCTGGGCTATGAACTCATTATTTGACAAAACTGTTGGGAAAACTGGAAAATACGACCACAGAAACTAGGCATAGGCCAACATCTTAAACTGTATACCGAGATAAGGTCAAAATCGAGGTACATGATATATACATAAAGGGTGAGACTATAAGTAGATTAGGAGAGCAAGGAATAGTTTGCCTGTCAAAGCTATGGAGAAGGGAAGAATTTATGAGCAAACAAGAGAGAGAGAACATTACAAAATGCAAAATGGATAACTTGATTACATTAAATTAAAAAGTTTTTTGCACAAACAAGACCAATGCAACCAAGGTTAGAAGGGAAGCAGAAACCTGGGAAACAATTTTTACAAATGGTGTCTCTGATAAAGGCCTTATTTCTAAAATATACAGAGAACTGAGTCAAACTTATAAGATTATAATAAGTTATTCCCCAATTGATAAGTGGTCAAAGGATATGAACAGGCAGTTTTCAGATGAAGAAATTAAAGCTATCTACAGTATTATGAAAAACTGTTCTATATCATGACTGATCAGGGAAATGCAAATTAAAACAACTCTGAGGTACCACATTACACCTATGAGATTGGCTAAACAGGAAAATGATAAATTTTGGAAAAGATGTGGGAACACTACTGCATTATTGGTGGAAATGTGAACTGATCCAACCATTCTGGAGAGGAGTTTGGAACTATGCCCAAAAGGCAATCAAACTGTGAATACCCTTTGACCCAGCAATACCTCTACTAGGTCTGTATCCCAAAGAAATCAGAAAAAAGGGGAAATGACCTCCATGTACAAAAATATTTACAGCAGCTTTTTGTGGTGGCCAAGAATTAGAAACTGAGGGGATGCCCATCAATTGGGGAATGGCTGAACAAATTATGATATTTGAATGCAATGAATATTATTGTTTCATAAGAAATGATGAGCAGAATGCTCTCTAAAAAATCTGTTAAGACCTACGTGAACTGATGCTAAGTGAAATGAGCAGAACCAGGAGAACGTTGTACACAGTAATAGCAACACTGTGTGATGACTAACTTTGATAGACTTACCTCTTCTTAGCAATGCAATGATCTAAAACAATTCCAAAAGATTCATAATGGAAAATGCTAGCCACATCCAGAGAAAGAACTATGGAGTCTAAACACAGATAGAAGCAAACGATTTTCTCTCTTTTTTTTTTGTTTTTTCTTTCCCATTTTTTGTTTTTCCCTTTTGTTCTGATTCTTCTTTCACAACATGATTAATGTGGAGATATGTTTAATATAATTATGCTTCAGATTATATAACAGACTGCATGGTGTCTTGGGGAGGAGGAAAAAGGGGAAAATTTAGAACTCATCTTATAAAAATGAATGTTAAAAACTAAAAATAAATTAATTAATCTAAAAAAAAGAAGAGGCAGTAAGTAAATAATCATAGAAGTATAAAATACCTGGGAGTCTATCTTCCAAAACAAACCTAGCAACAACATGAAAATAATTATGCAACACTTCTTATACAAACAAGGTCAGGGTTAAATAACTGGAAAAATATTCATTGTTCATGGGTGGGGGGATCCAATATAATAAAAATGATAATTCTCGCTAAATTAATCTACTTATTCAATGCCATCCCAATTAAATTACCTAAAAATTATTTATTTAGCTAGAAAAAATAATAAAATTCATTTGCAAGAACAAAAGATCAAAAATATCAAAGGAATTAATAAAAAAAATGTAAAGGAAGGAGTTGTAGCATCCCCAGATCTTAAACTGTACTATAAGGTGATAATTATTAAAACCATATGCTACAGCCTAAGAAAGAGAAAAATGCATCCGTGAAACAGAAAAAACACACAACATACAGTAGTAAATGATTATAGTAACATTGTATTTGTCAAATGTAAAGGTAAATTTGTCAAATGTCAGATGTAAAAATTAACTTTTTGAGGTAAGTATTCACTATTTGGTAAAATTGTTGGAAAAACTGGAAAGTAGTCTGGTAGAAATGAGGTTTTAGCCCAATATCTGATACCATTTACCAAGAAAAGGTCAAAATGGATAGGTGACCTAGATATAAGGGAGAAACCACAAATAAATTAGAACATGGAACATATTACCTATCAGACTTATGGATAGAAGAAATTATGAATAAACAAGAGATAGAGAGCATTGTGAGATGTAAAATGATAATTTTGATTACATTAAATTAAAAACATTTTGCACAAACAAAACTGATGTGGTTCAAGATTAGAAGGAAAGCTGAAAATTAGAAGTGGAGTGGGGAATTTTATAGACAGTTTCTCAGATAAAGGTCTCAGAAAACTTTCAAAGATTTATGAGTATGAGTCATTTGCCAATTGATAAATGGCCAAAGGATCCAAACAAGGAGTTTTTGGATGAAGAAATAAAGCTTCGTAGTCATGAAAAAATTGCTCTAAATCATTAGTGATTAGAGAAATGCAAATTAAAACAACTTTGAGATATCATCTCATATCTTTCAGACTGGCTAAAATGATAGAAGGGGAAAATGACAAATGTTGGAGAGGCTATGAAAAAACTGGGGCATTAATACACTGTTACTGGAACTGTGAACTGATCCAACCATTCTGGAGGGCAATCTGGAACTATGCCCAAAGAATTATAGAACAGTGTATAGTCTTTGACCCAGTAATACCATTATTAGGTCTGTTTTCCAGGGTGATCAGGGAAAAAGTAAAAGAACCCATATGTTCTAAAATATTTACAACAGCTCTTTGCGGTGGCAAAGAACTGGAAATTGAGGGCACTCCTAATAACTGGGGAATGGCTAAATCCATTGTAATATGTGGTTATGATGGAATATTGTGATGTGATTGTGACAGAATGCTGTGAGAAACGATGAGCAGGTTGATTTTAGAAAAACACAGAAAGACTTGCAAAAATAAGGCAGAGTATAATGGATAGAACCAAGAGAAGATTGTGTACAGTAACAGTAATACTGTTCATAAAACAAATGAATGACTAAGCTATTCTGAGTAAACATTTAAATCAACTGCAAGGGTCCTATGGAGGAAGATGCTATCCACTTCCAAAGACAGAATTTGAATAACAGAAGTATGCATAACAGGGTTTTACATACATGCATACTAAATGTGTAGATACACACCTTTACCTATCCGTTAAATGATGGCCTGCTGTAGTGCGGGGTGGGAGGAAGACATAAATGGATCTCTTCTCAAACTGGTCTGTTCCTACCTCTCATACTACTCCTTTCCAAGAATTCTGTGATCTAGCTATACATGGCTTATTACTAGTCTTCCCACATTATGCAAGGGTTGCCTAATCTTCTTTATACTATCTTTTACCTGTACACTCAAATTATGAGATTTTTCCCATCCTAATTCTCCCCCTCCCCAGTTTCTTTTCCCCTCTCTTTTCAACCTTCTTTCAAGATCATCAGCACATAACCACTGCACATCATCCTTGATTACTTCTTTGTATTCACTTTTGTTTTTCATGTTTCTCTTGACTTCTGTATTTACATTTTAATGTTTCTATTCAACTCTGGTCTTTCAATAAGGAATGACTGGAAGTCTCCTACTACATTACAGGACCATTTATTTCCCCCTTGCAAGATCATACTCAGTTTTGCTGGCTAAGTTATTCATTATTATGGTTTTAAGTGAGCCTACTTTTTATGCGTTCTGGAATATCATATTCCAAACTATCTCCTTTATGTTGGTGACTGTTAAACTGTGTGTTACACTGACTGTGGCTCTTTGGAATTTGAATTTTTTCTTTTTGGCTGACTACCAATTTTTAAAATTTGACCTGGAAACTCTGCATTATGGCTCTACATTCCTATAAGTTTAAAATTTGTGGTTTCTCTCAGGAAGTGAGTACTGGATTTTTTCAATTTTCACTTTGCCCTTTGGTTCTATGAATTCTGTTCAGGTTTATTTTATAATTTCTGAAAATATGATGTCTAGGCTCTTTTTTTCTGGTCATAGCATTCAGGTAGTCCAATGATCATTACGTAAAATTTCTTTGACACATTTTCCAGTCCAGTTGATTTTGTTATGAGTTACCTTTTTTAAAAAAAAAAAAATTCAGTCTTTTGAAATTTCTTGCTATGAAAGTCTTTAACTTCTATTTAAGCCTATTCTAATTTTCAAGGAATCTATTGCTTCCATAAGGTTATGTATCTCTGGTGCTAAACTATTAATAGTGCATTTCTTATTTCTTCTGGTGCTCTCATTTCATTTATAAGATCACTTTAAAAACTTTAAAATTCCTACTTCATTTCTTCTAGGAATTCTAGGAGAACTTAGGTGCAAGCTCTACGTTTCCTTGAGACCTGGTTTACAGATTTTTTTCCCATCTTCTGGGCTTATGTCTTGGATATCTCTAACATCATAATAGTACTTAAGAATGGGATTCTTGAGGGGGAGGAGCCAAGATGGCAGAGTAGAAAGACACACATATGCTAGCTCCGAACCCACAGCCCATAAAATATCTGTAAAGAAGAACTCCCAACAAATTCTGGAGCAGCAGAAACCACAGAACAATGGAGCGGATGAGATTTCTGTTCCAGAGAGCCCTGAAAACCTGACGCGAAAGGTCTGTCATGTACCAGACCCGGAGCGGAGCCCAGCCCTGCCTTGGCCACACAGCACCGAGAGGAGCAGATCCGAGTGGGCTTTAGGGACAGAATTTCCAGCGGCCCTGCAAGTCCCTCCACCCACAGGTGACAAGGGTTGGTGAGAGGGTCTCTTTGGAGGGTTGAGAGGGGAGTGGGGTGTGCCCATAACTCGGGCCCCCTTGGGAGGCAGCAGCAGGGGGGTGGGGGGGGCAGTGGACAGGGGCTGCCCAAACAGGCAGGAGCCTGGATCCATTGTTGAAGGTCTCCCCATAAACCCCCTGAGGGAACTGAGCCCTGTGAAGTGGCCCTGCCCCGACCTGAGCACCTGAACTTAATCCCACACTGAAGAGCAGCCCTGCCCCTGCCAAAAGTTATGAGGCTGGGAAGCAGCATTTGAATCTCAGACCTCAAGCTCTGGCTGGGCGGATCTGGAGGCCAAGTGGGTGTGGAAAGAAAACTCAGAAGTCAAGTCACTGGCTGGGAAAATGCCCAGAAAAGGGAAAAAAAATAAGACCATAGAAGGTTACTTTCTTGGTGAACAGATAATTCCTCCCTTCCTTTCTGATGAGGAAGAACAATACTTACCATCAGGAAAAGACACAGAAGTCAAGGCTTCTGTATCCCACACATCCAAAATAAATATACTATGGGCTCGGGCCATGGAAGAGCTCAAAAAGGATTTTGAAAATCAAGTAAGAGAGGTGGAGGAAAAACTGGGAAGAGAAATGAGAGAGATGAAAGAAAAGCATGAGAAGCAGGTCAACACCTTGCTAAAGGAGACCCCAAAAAATGCTGAGGAAAATAACACCTTGAAAAATAGGCTAACTCAATTGGCAAGAGAGGTTCAAAAAGCCAATGAGGAGAAGAAGGCTTTCAAAAGCATTATTAACCAAATGGAAAAGGAGGTTCAAAAGCTCACTGAAGAAAATAGTTCTTTCAAAATTAGAATGGCACAGATGGAGGCTAATGACTTTATGAGAAACCAAGAAATCACAAAACAAAACCAAAAGAATGAAAAAATGGAAGATAATGAGAAATGTCTCATTGGAAAAACAACTGACCTGGAAAATAGATCCAGGAGAGACAATTTAAAAATTATGGGACTACCTGAAAGCCATGATCAAAAAAAGAGCCTAGACATCATCTTTCATGAAATTATCAAGGAAAACTGCCCTGAGATTCTAGAACCAGAGGGCAAAATAAGTATTCAAGGAATCCACCAATCACCACCTGAAAGACATCCAAAAAGAGAAACTCCTAGGAACATTGTGGCCAAATTCCAGAGTTCCCTGGTCAAGGAGAAAATATTGCAAGCAGCTAGAAAGAAACAATTCAAGTATTGTGGAAATACAATCAGGATAACACAAGATCTAGCAGCTTCTACATTAAGGGACTGAAGGGCTTGGAATATGATATTCCAGAAGTCAAAGGAACTAGGACTAAAACCAAGAATCACCTACCCAGCAAAACTGAGTACAATACTTCAGGGGAAAAAATGGTCTTTCAACAAAATTGAGGACTTTCAAGCATTCTTGATGAAAAGACCAGAGCTGAAAAGAAAATTTGACTTTCAAACACAAGAATGAAGAGAAGCATGAAAAGGTAAACAGCAAAGAAAAGTCATAAGGGACTTACTAAAGTTGAACTGTTTACATTCCTACATGGAAAGAAAATATCTGTAACTCTTGAAACATTTCAGTATCTGTGTAGTGAGTGGGATTACACACACATGCACACATACACAGAGACAGAGAGCAAAGAGTGAATTGAATAGGATGGGATCATATCTTAAAAAAATGAAATTAAGTGGTGAGAGAGAAATATATTGGGAGGAGAAAGGGAGAAATGGAATGGGGCAAATTATCTCTCATAAAAGAGGCAAGCAAAAGACTTTTTAGTGGAGGGAAAAAGAAGGGAGGTGAGAGAAAAACGTAAAGTTTACTCTCATCACATTCCACTAAAGGAAGGAATAAAATGCACACTGGTTTTGGTATGAAAACCTATCTTACAATACAGGAAAGTGGGGGAGAAGGGGATAAGCAGGGTGGGGGGGGGGATGGAAGGGAGGGCAATGGGAGGAGGGAGCAATTTGAAGTCAACACTCTTGGGCAGGGACAGGATCCAAAGAGAGAATAGAAGCAATGGGGGGCAGGATAGGATGGAGGGAAATATAGTTAGTCTTACACAACACGAGTATTATGGAAGTCATTTGCAAAACTACACAGATATGGCCTATATTGAATTGCTTGCCTTCCAAAGGGAATGTGTGGGGAGGGAGGGATGAAGAGAAGTTGGAACTCAAAGTTTTAGGAACAACTGTCGAGTACTGTTCTTACTACCAGGAAATAAGAAATACAGGTAAAGGGGTATAGAAAGTTATCTGGCCTTACAGGACAAAAGAGAAGATGGGGACAAGGGAAGGGAGGGATGATATAAGAGAGGGCAGATTGGTAATAGGGGCAATTAGAATGCTCGGTGTTTTGGGGTGGGGGGAGGGGACAAATGGGGAGAAAATTTGGAACCCAAAATTTTGTGAAAATGAATGTTAAAAGTTACATAAATTAATTTAAAAAAAAAAAGAGTGGGATTCTTCTTTTTGACCATTTTTCCTGCCCTACTTTTTGACTTTGGACCTTGGGGTAGGCAGGAAGAGGAAAAATGGAACAACCATTGCTTAAGATCTTATGATGCATCAGGCACTGTGCTAAGCATTGGCTGTGCTTGTTTTGTGTTCAGTGTTGCTGCTGCTTTTTCTGGATACTGAGAATTATTACTCAAGGATCTCAGGGGCAGCTCAGGTTGGTGAACTACAAGCTCTGAGTATGACCAACATGGTCTAATCCAGAGAAAAATCTGATACCTGCCTTACTAGTCAAAGCTTTGTAAGCTCCTGATTTAGGTGAGGGTCAAAACAACAAAACTGTGGGCTTGTCCCTGATTAAAGTTCCAGCAGACTTCTGCTAGACCCAACCATTGTCAACTAACTCTACAGATCTGAAGCAATAGAACTCTCCTTGGAATAAGCTCCCTGCCTCAAAGCCCCAACAGACTTCAGATTCACCTGGGGTGGGAATGAACTTGAGATCCCAGCTCTACTCCTGGTATCAGAGTCATTCAGCTGCTGCATGCTTCTGTTCCTGCTTCTTAACTAGCACATAGCACATGATCTGCTTCCTCTCCTTGACATTGACCATTACCCTTAAGAGAAGGTCTCCTCCTCAGTCTTCACTGAATCTGTGACTCAACTCTGGGGTATGAGTGACAGAGTTGTGTTCCTCCCTGCAGAGGGTTGGACCCCTCTCTACCGAATAACAACTTCTTCTTGCTCTAGCACACAGTCATAGACCCAGGTTCAGCTTTTGCATCGTCCTGACCAGATCTCATCCCCACTATCTGCAGACATGTCTGACTATTTCTCTACGCAACCTGAATTGAAAAAATGACTTACCGGGATTCTCCCCCCTTGAACTTCTCAATAAGATTTCGGTCCGGTGTGTTTTCTGAGTCTTTATGCAGTTGTGATGGTGAGCTGAGTTGTACTAATTCCTTCTTCTCTGCCATCTTGATGTCTCTCTTCCAGAGACAGCATTTCAACCACCAAGTACAGATAAACTACATCTCTGAGTACTGAAAAAATGGGCAGATGTAACTGGGGAGGGATTCTCAGTTATTATTCCCTAGTTAGGGAACTAATTCCTTAGCAGATAAGTATTTAAAGGATAGGAAAAAACAGTTTTCAGAAGAATAATCACAAACCGTTAAAACCGCTAACAATCAAATGAAAGGGTGCTCCAAATCACTAATAAGGGAAATACAAAACAATCCTGAGGTTGTCGCCTCTCACCTTACATACTGGCAAAGATGACAGAAAAATGGGAAAAGTCAGTTTGAGGGGCCACAGAAGACAGGTAGACTAGCATACAATTGGTGTACCTAAGAATCAGTATAATTTTTGGAAAGCAATTTGGAATTATACAAATAAAGTGACTTTAAAAATGTGCCTATCTTTTGACTCACAGATTTCTCTTTTAAGCATATACTCCGAGGTCATTGATAGAAAAGAAGTCCTCACATATATCAAAATATTTATAACAGCACTTTTTTATAGTAGCAAAGAAGTGGAAACTTAGATTCCCATTGACTGGGGAATACTAAATAAACTTTGGCACATGAATGTAATAGAATATTACTGCTATAAGAAATGACACACAAGACGAATACAGATAAGCACAATTAAGACTTACATGAACTGATCTATGTATAATTGATATCATATTGCTTGCCTCTTTTACAGGTAAGGGAGGGGCAAAAAGAAAGGCAGAGATCTATTTTGGTAAAAGGTATTCTTATTCAGGCATGATCTAGACTCAAAAGCCTCCCTGGGCCCTTTCAATTCTCAAATTCTGTGAGGCTTTGATTCAGATTAATGGGATGAAGGATGAATGGGTAATGAGAAAGTAGAGGCCTCCCTGCTGGCCACTGAGCAGAAGAGTGATAGGACAACATCCTGAAGGGATGGTGAGACCAAGGGAAGATTTTCTTTATTTATAGCCAACAGGAGAGACCTGTGCAGGTTTACAGACTAAGGAGAAGAGAGAGTGACTGAAGATGTATAAAATCAAAGGATTACTGATAAAGCAAGGGGAAGAAGAGACAGGAGGGAAGAGGATTGGGGGCATAAGTGGATGGGCCTCTTCTGAATATGAAGGGTAAAAGGAAATGAGTAAGGACACTGAGTGGAATATATGAGTGGAAAAGAAACTTGTGAAACACTGTGATAAATTAATCTGCCTAAAGAGAAAAACAGGTCCTTAAATGTGTTAATTTTTAAGATAAGTTCTGTAAAGATGCACATTTTCACATATTCATTAATATTTCTTTTTTTTTTTAATTTAACTTTTAACATTTATTTTCACAAAATTTTGGGTTACAAATTTTCTCCCCTTTTTTCCCCTCCCCCCTCAAACCCAAGCATTCTAAGTGCCCCTGTGACCAATCTGCTCTCTCTTCTATCCTCCCTCTCTGCCCTTGTCTCCGTCTTCTCTTTTGTCCTGTAGGGCCAGATAGCTTTCTTTACCCCTTTACCTGTATTTCTTATTTCCTAGTGGTAAGAACATTACAGTTGATCCTAACACTTTGAGTTCCAACTTCTTTAGCTCCCTCCCTCTCCACCCCTTCCCTTTGGAGGACAAGCAATTCAATATAGGCCAAATCTGTGTAGTTTTGCAAATGATTTCCATACTAGTTGTGTTGTATAGGACTAACTATATTTCCCTCCATCCTATCCTGTCCCCCATTACTTCTATTCTCTTATGATCCTTTCCCTCCCCATGAGTGTCAACCTCGGATTGCATTCTCCTCCCCATGCCCTCCCCTCTATCCTCCCCCCCACCCTGCTTGTGCCCTTGTCCCCCACTCTCCTGTATTGTGAGATAGGTTTTCCTATCAAAATGAGTGTGCATTTTATTCTTTCCTTTAGTGGAATGTGATGAGAGTAGACCTCATGTTTTTCTCTCGGCTCCCCTCTTTATCCCTCCACTAATAAGTCTTTTGCTTGCCTCTTTTATGAGAGATAATTTGCCCCATTCCATTTCTCCCTTTCTCCTCCCATATATTTCTCTCTCACTGCTTGATTTCATTTTTTTTTAAGATATGATCCCATCCTCTTCAATTCACTCTGTGCACTCTGTCTCTATGTATGTGTGCGTGTGTTCATGTGTGTGTGTGTACTCCCACCCAGTACCCAGATACTGAAATGTTTCAAGAGTTACAAATATTGTCTTTCCATGTAGGAATGTAAACAGTTCAGCTTTAGTAAGTCCTTTATGACTTCTCTTTGCTGTTCACCTTTTCATGCTTCTCTTCATTCTTGTGTTTGAAAGTCAAATTTTCTCTTCAGCTCTAGTCTTTTCATCAAGAAAATTTGAAAATCCTCTATTTCATTGAAAGACCATTTTTTCTCCTGAAGTATTATACTCAGTTTTTCTGGGTAGGTGATTCTTGGTTTTAGTCCTAGTTCCTTTGACTTCTGGAATATCCTATTCCATGCCCTTCAATCCCTTAATGTAGAGGGTGCTAGATCTTGTGTTATCCTGATTGTATTTCCACAATACTTGAATTGTTTCTTTCTAGCTGCTTGCAATATTTTCTCTTTCACCTGGGAATCCTGGAATTTGGCCACAATGGTCCTAGGAGTTTCTCTTTTTGGATCTCTTTCATGCGGTGTTCTGTGGATTCCTTGAATATTTATTTTGCCCTCTGGTTCTAGAATCTCAGGGCAGTTTTCCTTGATAATTTCATGGAAGATGATGTCTAGGCTCTTCTTTTGATCATGGTTTTCAGGTAGTCCCAGAATTTTTACATTGTCTCTCCTGAATCTATTTTCCTGGTCAGTTGTTTTTCCAATAAGATATTTCACATTATCTTCCATTTTTCCAATCTTCTCGCTATGTTCTGTGATATCTGTCTTTCTCATAAAGTCCTTAGCGTCCATCTGTGCCATTCTAGTTTTGAAAGAACTATTTTCTTCAGTGATCTTTTGAATCTCCTTTTCCATTTGGCTAATTCTGTTTTTGAAAGCATTCTTCTCCTCACTGGCTTTTTGAACCTCTTTTGCCAATTGAGTTAGGCTAGTTTTCAAGGTGTTAATTTCTTCAACATTTTTTTGGTTCTCCTTTAGCAGGGAGCTGATCTGCTTTTCATGCTTCTCTTTCATCCCTCTCATTTCTCTTCCCAGTTTTTCCTCCACCTCTCTAACTTGATTTTCAAAATTCTTTTTGAGCTCTTCCATGGCCTGAGGCCATTGGGTGGGCTGGGACACAGAAGCCTTGATTTCTGTGTCTTTGCCTGATGGTAAGCATTGTTCTTCCTCATCAGAAAGGAAGGGAGGAAATGTCTGTTCTCCAAGAAAGTAGCCTTCAATAGTTTTATTTCTTTTCCCTTTTCTGGGCATTCTCCCCAGCCAGTGACTTGACCTCTGAATATTCTCCTCACACCCACCTCGCCTCCTGGTCCTCCTAGCCAGCGTTTGGGGACTGAGATTCAAATGCTGCTTCCCGCCTTAGGGCTTTTGGCTGGGGCAGGGCTGCTATTCAGTGTGAGAATTAAGTTCAGGTGGTCAGGTCAGGGGCAGGGCTGCCTCTCAGGCTCAGTTCCCTCAGGGGGTTTATGTACAGACCTTCCACAATGGATCCAGGCTCCCGCCCGCTTGGGGAGCCCTTGTCTGCAGCCGCCTCTCAGCTTCTATCTCCCGGGGGGGGGCCCGAGCCATGGGGGCACCCCACTCCCCTCTCAACCCGCCAAAGAGACTCTCTCACCGACCCCCGTCACCTGTGGGTGGAGGGGCTTGTGCAGCCACTGGAGATCCCGTCCCTGAAGCCTGCTCGGATCTGTACCTCTCGGAGCCGCGGCCGCTGCAGGTCTGGGCTGGGCTCCGCGTCTGCAGCACGACGGACCTTTTGCGAGAGGTTTGCAGGTCCTTCTGTGGGTGGAGGGACACGCGTGGCCGCTGGAGATCCCGTCCCCGTAGCCCGCTCGGATCTTTTCCTCACGGTGTCGCGGCCACTGCAGGTCTGCCCTCTGCTCCCAGTCCCGGCGTCCAGTCCGCAGCGGGAAGGACCCCCCGCGAGAGGTTTGCAGGTCTCTCCGGAACAGAAATCTCCCTTACTCCAATATTCTGTGGCCTCTGGGTGCAGAATTCACCGTGAGTTGGTCCCCTCTAGCCGTTCTGTGGGTTGTGGGTTCGGAGCTATGTGTATGTGCATCTTTCTACTCCGCCATCTTGGCTCCGCCCCATTCCTTAATATTTCTGATGGAAGGTTCCAAGTTGTTAAGGAATCAACAAAATTCAAATCAGATGACCTTAACATGTCATACAATCACAAAACTAGGAGGTAAGGTCACATGCTGAAAGTGAGATGGAAAGTGATAGCACTGAAGGTATGAGTAAGGATCAGAGATCAACATGCACAGGCACTTGGGATAGCTGCTTGAAAGGAGTATAACTCTATAAGAGATGAACCAAAGAATTTGAAAATGTAAAAAGACTTACTTTACTCAATTCTAATTACCTTCTCGTTTCCCTAGCTTCCAATGCTTTCTTTAAGCATATCCAAATCCTATAAGTCTTTCTGGGCATAGACCAAGTCTTGTTCTATGATGTCTTAGCAGATCTATGATGTGTCCCTCAAACCACTCCAGTTTTCCCTAATCTCCATTTCAGGACTATAGTGTCCAGAGTCACAGAACATGATGGCTTAGAACAACCTTAAAGATCATATAATTCAACCCCCTCATTTGCTTGACGAAGAAACTGATGCCTAGAGAGATTTGACATTTTACAATTTACATCACATAGCTAGTTACCAGCAGATAGAGATCTAAGGGTTTCCAAGATGGCAAAGTGATAGGAATGGTGTGGCCCTGAATTCCCTACACAAATCTCTGAAGACATCTAGAAAGCATACCAGGCCAAATTCTGAATAAATTCTGAAAAAGTCACAGTGGGTGAAATTTAGCATCAACCTCACAAGGTTGTTGTGAGGATCAAATAAAATAGTACTTGTAAAATGTATTTAGTCCAATACCTGGCACACAGTTAATCGCTATATAAATGCTTATTCTTTCCCTCCCCTGAGTCATTTCTTCAACCTAGGCTGGCAGAGGAAAAGATATAGGGATATCTAAAGATATTGGAGATGGGAATAGTGTTGAGCCAGGAGCATGTGCCCAAGTGTTGAGCCCTACAGTGCCCAAGGAGAGGCTGTCCACCAGAGCAAGATGAGTTTCTAGCTATATACCAGCGCTCTGCTCCATCCTAGGGCACTGCTAGAAGGACAGATGCAAACTGGTAGCTTTCCAACCACTACCCAGTTTCAGGTCATAGCCCCAGCATGAACACTGGGGTGGCATTCCCAGGTAAGGAAGCCCAAAACAATGTACTGAGAATGGAACAGGGAGCAGGGAGCCTACAATGCTGTCCCTCTGAACCAAAAGACTTTTCCAACTGGCTGACAGGAGTTGAATCCAATAGCAGTCTACTCTTGCCCAGACTCAAACTCAGAAGAGGAACTTGCAGAGCTCAGAGAAAGGGGTTACCAATCTGACTTTGCCCTGAATCATATAACTCTGGGAACACCAGGAGCTTGCAGGTCTGCAACTTGTTCCTAAGATCCTAGAACAACATAACACCCAGAATCCCAAGAAATCAGCAACAGGACCAGGCCAGACTTTAGAGCTCAGTGAAATGAAGTGAACATGAACTCTGAAGTCAGAAAATGGGCTGAAAGAACGCATAAACAAAAAAAGAACTCCATCAAAAGGAATCATTAGGGTGTCAGGAAGATCAAGACCCCAATCCCAAAGAGAATCATTCCAAAAGATCTACAAACAATGCCTCAAGGAAAATAGCCTGTGTAAAAATTAAACTAGTATTCCCAGAAGAGATAAAGAAAAAGTTTTTAAAAAGAATTATTTTTTAAATAAATAAAATGAAATTGAGGAGAAATTGGAAAGAAGTGAGAACTGTGAAAAAGAGGAAAGAATTGGAAAGGGATCAACAAATAGCTTGGCACAAGAGGTACAAAATTTTACCTAAGCAACAAACTCCTTGAAAAGAGATTGGGTCAAAGAGAAGCCAATGACTCAATACAGCAATAAGAAATATTAAAATAAAGTAAAAATGCTGGGGAAGAAAGAAAATTTAAGGTACCTCATAGTAAAAACAACTGACCTGGAAAACAGATTAAGGAGAAAAAATTTAAGAATCAATGGACTAACTGAATGCTATGACCAAAAAAAAAGCAAAAGAGCCCAGATATCCTAAGAAAATTTATAAGAAAACTGCCCTGTTCTCTTAGAACCAGAGGGCAAGGTGGAAATAGAAATCTACCAGTCACCTTCTGGAAGAAACCTCAAAATGAAAACTTCCACTAACATAATAATCAAAATCCAGAGTTTCCAAGTAAAAAAAAAAATACCGTAATCAATCAGAAACAAAGAAGTCAGTCACTGAGAACTGATGATTTCTTAGTCATCACCATAAAGAAGCAGGAAACTTGGAATCACATTCTAGAAGGCAAAGGATACGTGTTTATAGCCAAGAAAAACTTGCTCAGAAAAAGTAAGTATAATGCTACAGGGAAAAATGGATTTTTAATGAAATAGAGGACTTCTAAGCATTTCTGATGAAAAAAACCAGAGCTGCAAGGAATCTTTAAAGTTCAAACACAGGAGTGAAAAGAAACATCAAAAAGGCAAACATGAATGAACAATGACATACGACTACAGAAGGAGATGATAAATGTCATCAACAGGAATCGCAGACAAGCCCTGGAAGTGGTTGTTATATTGTGATGACCTTAAGAAAAGAATGGAAAAAGAAAGAGAGAGAAATACATAAGGAAGAAGGGAAAGGAAACTAGAGAATGTTTTCTCACATACTCAGGAGGCTCAGGTAGTCATTTATGTAAACAAGAAGTAGGGCACAGGAGGAGTGTCTGAAATTTGAACTTCATTCTCATCTGAGCTGGTCAACATAAGGAAGAATATACACACAGAGCTGCGTATAGAAACACATTAACAGGGAAAGGGGAGAAGGAGGGAGAGGAACTGGAAGGAAGGGAAGATTAAGAGAGGGATCAGTCCTTAGCAAAAACTCTAAGGATGAGCAAAAATATTTATAGCTATTTGAAGTGACAGAAAATGATAATTTGTGGGGATACTCATAAACTGGAGAATGGATGAACAAATTATGATACATAAATGTAATGGAAGATTATTATGCTGATGTCTTACCAATGTAATGACCAACTACAATTTCAAAGGACTAATGAAGCACGCTATCCACCTCCTGACAAGTGAAGTGGAAAATGCAAAATCAAACAAATACTTTTCTGGACATGGCCAAAGTGGAAATTTGTTTTGATTTAATATACATGTTTACAATGGGTTTTATTTTTCTTGAGTTCCCAATTGGGGTGATATAAGAAGGAGAGAAGACAATTTGGCTGATTAAAGCAAACAAAAAAGAAATTAAAGAGATGAGTTGAAGTCCTCCTTTCAGTAGAAAGGTAGCAAATTAGGTGTACAGAATATTGGACATACAGTTAGACATGATCACTGTGCTGGTTAGTTTTACTTAACTATTTTTCTTGGTTATAACTAAAGGTTCATTTTGACAGGGGGAGGTTTATCTGGAAATGGCTGTGATATAAAACAACAGATAATAATAAAAGTTTGTGTGATTTCAAAAAATAGAATACTGGTCTCCTAACTCCTAGCCAAATGCTCTTTCTACATGACTACTCCTTCATTTATTTGGTCTTCCTATTACCCTGTAAGTTTCTAGAGGGCCAGAACCATGAGATTACTTTTTCACTATTCTCAAGAGTACCAAACACAGCACTGGGCACATAATAGATGCCCAATAAATAACTACTGATTTACCAATTTAAGTAACAGAGAACCTAGACTTCTCACACAGGCAATCTTTCCTTTGTATCACTTCTCTCTTCACAGATTCTCCTACTTTGCCTTGAAAGGGCTATTTATATTTTACCTTTCATTGCATTAATTCATCCATTTTTGACAGGTCTTAGAAAAGGATCAGCTGGAATTCAAAGAGCAGTTTGCTTACCAACAGAAGAGGAGAGTCATACAGATTCTCAGAGATTAGACAACCTCTTTATGCCAAGAAAAACTAACAAAACACTTTGGCTGGAACAGAAGGCTGTGCTTAGACAGTACAGAAGGTTAAAGACAAAGTAAGATAAAAATGAGTAGGGAAGAGCCAACGTGGTGGACAGAGTGCTGTTTCTGAGTCCAATTTCTTACACTTCCAGTTGTGTGACCTTAGGCCCCTGGAGGTCTAATGCCAAGATAGTTTCACACTGTCATAATATTTTCCTACAGAGAAATACGAAGGATTTTGAAACAAATTATCACTGGAAGAGTAATGAATGTCACCTGATTAAATATTCCAGTTTTAAGGTTTATACTTTATCACTGTATTTATATTATATTCAACACGTTATAAATGGTGTGGTGAGAACACTGGTTAATTCATTTCACCAAAGTCTTAGTTTTATCTATAAAAGGATAATGATATGTTCATTCTGTTTTTTCCCTTTGTGGATTAATCCAGTTTATGTGAACTTTATATCTCATTGCACTAAATTTTCCAAAAGAGTTTGACTTCTTTAATGACAATAACAGTGATGATAATAACTATAGCATAGTAGGGCTTACAAAGGGAAAAAAAACAAAGTCTTTATGACTGGCTTATTTCACAAAAACAGACATTTGAAAGCTAACTTTCAAATAAAAATGAGCAAATAAAGTAAAAAGTTTATGAAGCTGAAGCAAAATGCTGAGATCTTTAAACAAAATGGAAATTACATTTTAAGTATCCATCAAGCCTTGCCTATTCTGCAGAGAAAGACAGAAAAGGGGATCAGAAAGAAAGTACAGGGCCAAGCAAAACAGTGAATAAAATCTATAAAACTGAGGAGTGACTTCTGTCAACTGATTAGGAATTTTAGGACTTTCTTTTTTCCTCCAAGAAATAAAATAAAAAGCACAACTCTGAAAAATGTTGGAGAAAAAGGTCTATGCCAAAATATCTAATCCCTAATTTTTCTTAATATGTCCTACCCAATATGTAATTTTTAAAGTAAGAATTACGAATATAAAATGTTATAAAGCCAAAAGCATATAAAATCTGTTGTATCCAAGTTAATATTTAGTTGCCAAAGATAAACATTATCTTGCAAAGTATGTCTGATTATCCCATATACAACTCTATTATAAAAATATTACAGAATAGATTGTTCACAGGTCTGTGCTAAATTTATCACTGAATTTTGAAAACCAATCCATTAACAAGCTGTTGATGATGGAGAGTTAGAAACTTGGTACTGTGCTGCTGCAGACCGGCAATTTATTGGCTAAACAGTGTATGTAGTGTGTACAGTCTATACAGTGCAGATAGTCCTTTCGCTGCTTCAAACACTACGGTCTTTTCACTTAAGCACTGATTTAATTTCATAGCTTCCTTATGCAGACAGGTGACATTACTAAATTCTTCTTTAATATCAACTTGTTAAAAGTGAACACAGACTTGGGATATCAGAATACTTACGTGACTAACGGAAGTCATGAGAAATATTTTGGGCTCTGCTTATTTTTAAATGAGTTATAACATATAACTATAATTAGATTAAAATAAAACTACTGACAAAGACATGTGAAACTTCTTTTCTTTGTGCCATTTCTATATTTATAAGAACACTATTATTTTACTTTTATAATAAATCCCTGCCCCAACACTTCAAAAAAGATCCAGTATAAATTGCCCTTAACTATCACAATGCTATTTTTAATTTTTTGATAAAAAAACCAAGAAAATCCATCTAATATTTAAAAGAAGATACTGTACAACATAAAGCTCTGGTGGGTTTTACAACTTTATTCTAAAATCAAATAGGTTACTCTGAAAATAAAATGGAAATGTTTGAGGTTACAGCAAAGGTTTGTGTCTTCACAATTTAAATGAAAACAAGTAATCAACATCAACTATTATTTCTGTATTTTGGTTCCTCAAACAATCCTTAAAGGAATGGGGGATGCATTTCAGAAAACAATGCGAGAACTATCCAGAAAACTATACAAAAACCAAACCAAAACAAAATTGAACAATTATACGGCTACTACTAAATCAGGTATTTTAAGATGGTACTTCCTAAAAATATTTCTAAGTTAACTTTCCCCTGTAGATCACCTAGAAATACAGAAAATGAGATAAAATGAAAATATATGGTGAAGAAACTTCATATATTGATCTTACTTTACCACTTTAATTGCTTTCCTTTGGGGGGGAAGTGTGTGTGTTTGTGTGTGTGTGTGTGTGTGTGTGTGTGTGTGTGTGTGTGTATAGTACAAACTTGTTTGAATCATTCCACTTATCTCTGTTTTGTCTCCAAAGAGTTAGTTAAAAAAAAAAAAAAGATTTCAAACAGAAACAGAACTAAATCACAACCATTTACAAACGAGTCACTAAAATGCTTACCCTTTCCTTTTCTCATCCCAGTGTTCTATAGGTACTAAATAACACTGTTTTTAATTTGTGGGAAAAAATGAAAAATATGCATAAGACGAAGGGTTCTAACAAAAACTGGCTACAAGATATAAAAACGGAAGGGGAAAAAATTCTGTAATAACCTAATGGTTTCCCTAATTGTTCAGATAAGTAAATTTATTTTTCACTTTCCATATAGTTATTGAGAGTCACATACCATAGACAGAAAAAAATTATCTTTGGAAAACTTACACTCTATCATCCAGAATGGCTTCTTACAGATTTAAAAAAAGATGTATAAAATTTTCCAAGGTTTCAACATCTTCCAAACACAATTTTCTCAATCTTAAAACATGCACACCAAATAATATAGAAAAGTCAAATAAACTTTAACATTTTTTTGTTGTTAAATAAGTTACGACAGAACAAAACACCAAAGAAATTTATTAATAAGATAACTAGAACATCATGGAAAAAGCCTGCTACTCAAAACCAGATCCAAAAAATTATAATTTAAAAAGAAATATTGTTGAAAGATTGACTTACAGTGTAAAATAAAAGTGAGAGTGATCTAGTGGCTAATGAAAAGGGTGGAAACTTAAAATTCCTGTGGTTCCAGCTATGTGCAAATGTAAATACCATTTTATTATTTCTCTGTTATAAATATGCAGTTCAGTACTTATTGAATCTACCATCTCTGTCATCTAATAAAAGCACATTATGTAAAAAAGTAGGGCCTCTTATCTTGAAATCCTTGTCACTATTTTTATGCATCTAGATAATCTTGCACTAGTATTTGTGCTTTGCAAAGCAAAGTTAAACCTGAGACCACAGGAATTATTATGCCACTATTCAAAGAAAAAAATTCACTGAAATAAGATTAAACTTGTTGACTATAATTTAAAGCTTCTTTCATTTAAGCCATAAAAACTTTTTATTGCTTAAAATGTCAAGAAGATTTCAAAAAATACATGTCTCCTTTCAAACAACATAAAATAGCATGTAAAACTATTTTATATATATACATACAAATATATATTTCTGAATATATATCTCTTGATTGTGGAAAATTTGCTAAGCATAAAGACTATGAAAACTTCATTGAAATTCTAACATTGCTTTATTATAGATTAGACACAAGATACACGAAATTCCCACATAAATGTTCATGCCAACATTTAAAAATTTACTTCAGTAAACAAAGGAAACTTACCTTACAACAGTGTTTCAAAGTATGAGACAATTCTCTTTTGAAATAGTTCTTGCTTTCTTTTGGAAAATTACTCAGTTTGCCTTCATTTCCAGATGTGAACTGAATGTGTAATTGAGATGGTCCTGCCTTGGAACAACTGTGCTTAACGCTGGATAAACAACAAGAAAGATTTGGATAAGTTCCTTCCAATGAAATACTTCTTTGTAAAGTGTGATGGGGTTTGCTTGTCTGTAAATCTAATCTTTCCAATTCTCTTTCAATATTTATCTGACAGTCCGCATTTGGGGAAGATGGCAGGCATGCAGATGTTCCATGCATCAGCTTAATATACTTTGAACTAGAATTAAGTTTAAACTTCACTGCTGACATTTCTGGTTTACAGAGACCATTTGCTGTTTCTCTCTTTGATAAAGATGCTCTTAGCTGACTGAAATGCAGTGAAACACAAGAACAGCTGTCAGATGATTTTTCACAAAGCAACTGATTGGAACTATTATTTGAAGTAAAAATGTTTTCCTCAAATGAACCATTCGCATGAAGTGGCCTAATGTGTCTAATTTCCCCTGGAGCACAGATGGATTTAGAAAGCCGAAGTCCACTGACTGCTGTAGAAAGAAACCCGTTAGAAGCAGCACCATTTTCAATTTCTGCAAGCTCGCTGGAAGAAATGAGGAACGGCCGTGAAGTCTGATATGATCCTTTCCTTGGTAAAGTACCTGAGCTTGTTGGAGAAGTTGGAGGGGTACTAGAAGGGCTCCTGGGGAAAATTAGCAAAGATGAGCAACATTTCAGTGGAATTTTAGATTTCTTTCTTCCTGGCAATTTCATCATCTCCAATCCTTGCTCCAAGTCATCCTGGTCAAAAGGAATTATACTTCTATTTGCTGAAATAACTTCACATGGGATAGTATTAATATTTGTCAAACTTTCTTTGGTTGTGCCTTTACAGGATAAATTCCCACAATAAAAAGAGGCATTACTTGGAGGAAAAGTACTACTATCACTTATGATATAGTCAGGTGAATCATCAACACTTGTACTTGTACTTGATCCATAATCACTACAACTGCTGCTAAAACATCCATTATCCCTGGTTAAAAGACTGCATGGGCTGTCACTGGTGGAAGGGATTCTTAATTGGCTGCCATCGTTTATAGAACTCAATTTATCATCCTCTATGGCTCCACTACAAATTTCTTCCTTTAATACACAGGTAGATGTTGCATTTTCACCAGTAGTTACCACACTGTCGGATGTTAGACATCTACTATACCTTAGAGGCTGCAGTGAAATCTTTAGAAAGGTGCTCTTTCTGCTAATACTTGGAGATGAAGGTTCAGATGTTCTTTCCTGAGACTTACTATTTTCCTGTGTTAGAGGAGGTAAACTAGGAGTCAGCTTCATTTGAATAATGTTAGATGCCGAAATTTCTGCTGATCTTCTGAAGGACATGTGAACACTGTTGTCCAATTCATCTTCAGAGGTTCTGAAGGCAGGCAAGCATTGCTTCTTCTGGCTGCAAAATGCAACTGTAACCTTTGTGCCATTTGCTCTCATTTCTAAACATGTTAGCAAGTCAAAATCGTAACAAACATCTCTGTCTGAAGACGGGCTGGAAGCAGCTGTATCACATGGGAATATGTACGAGAACTTTGAAACTGTAGTTTTTTATCCAGAATAAAATGGTAGAAAATCGTTATTCTATAAAGAAGCAAACAACCCATTCGGGAGCCTGGAGTTTCAAAAAAGTCTCCAATTGCTAGTAGTCAAAACGCCTTCACTTACAAAGCACTTGAATTCCAGTGACCTTTAAGCTGAGCTCAGCTGCAGCCCTCTGCCTCAAACACCGCCAACCTTGTTTCAATTATACCTTCTCCCATTTGCATGAATGAGTAACACAAAAACAACAAGCCACCAGCATTTCAAGTTTAAACAGTACTTTTCTCTCTGGCTACACTAGGTGAACTATTTAACATTTGAATCAATGTGCTGAAACTTTCTCCAGAAGAGTTTAACCACTAATATTTTTACCCGAAGGTATAGAATTACAGGAAGTTGGTAGGAATGAAGTCCCATGTAACTGAGTATCAAATCAAGGACTGAATTTCCAAACAGTAACCACACTAGGATCCCAGTTAAGTTGGTTAATACAGAAAGATATTTACAGATTATAATTTTTAGATGCCAAAATGCAAAGTTTTAATAAGTCATGAATGCCAAAACAGTGGGGAAAAATAAATGTCTATTACTGATTTAAACAGATAAGGATTTTATCTTCCAAATAATTTTATAAAAAGATAAATAAATTTAAGGTAAATTAGTCTAGTAAATTTTATTCATCACAAAAATTAAGGTCATCCTGATAAAGATACTTTAAAAGAGATTACCACGAGTTATTTTCTCCTACAATTGGAATGTCCATTTCAGCCAAGTGGCACAGTTTTAAACTTATGCCATTTATATTCTGAATATCAAAACTGCCAAGAAGAGGTCAAAATAAGTATTCCATAAAAAATTCATATTTGACCTCTCTCCCAAAAAAAGCATTTATACCTCCAACAGTTTTAACTCATAATATTTAATTCCATTATTTCTCCAATCCACCCAGTAAAGAGTGCTGTGCTAAGTCAAAAAAGGACCTAACACTTCAAAAAAACATATCTGAATGCCAAACGCCCCGACAGCCTGTGAAGAGCTCTTTGCCGGCCCCTAGTGGAACACAGAATCAGCAGATTTGGCAGGGCAACACACACACAAATACACACTCTGCGCAACGCTTATTTTCATGAACAAAGGATACACTTGTTTATATCAGAGTACTAAGTACTCTACTACGGTAATGTGAAATTAATTACTGCCATTTATCTTTTCAGAAGCTGTAATGTATTATTTTCAGCTGTTTGCTTAATCTTTATTATATTATGAGCCTAGTGGTAATAAACTTTTAAAATTTTACTTTCTTCCTAAAAAATCATGGATCAAGTTTAGTATTTTACTCAAAAAACAGTACTTTTAAAAGCCATACCTGATTTTTATAGTTAGAACTCCAGTAAATAAAAATATATTAACTCCTTTATAAGAAACAAACAAGTAAAACAGTTCAATTTTTAAAAATAAACCCATATCGTATCTTTCTAGGTAGCCTATTCTAAGCAAATACAAAAAATTTCAAACTATTTTGTTTAAAAAACTACATAAGACATCCCTGAGTTTTTAAATAGCATTTTTAATCAAATTAATCATGAAAAACAAAGAAATATTTTAAAATTGTATCTCTGCTATAAATTATTACATTATGATTTTGCTTCAGATAAGCAACTCAACCTAGTATCACAAACTGCTTTTATTAAATGTGATTATTTACTGTTTTCTAAGATCTTGTGCATTCAAGTATGAGATTTCTTATTTGCATTCTTTGAAGGTAAACTGACAAAGCTGCTGAACACCATCATAAATAAGGCTACTTAAGTGCTTAAATCAAAACTAGAAGCTAATAAACACATATTTTTATATTACTTTGTCTTCTACATTCATATTTATATCTTATGTTAGAGCAATTTGAAGAAATAATTTACAAACATGGGTTAAAGAGAAAATGTAAGATTAAAACTAGCAAGGATTTGTAGTTCTAACATAATACCACCTAAAAAAGTGGAATGTCTGAGTAATGTACCTTTTGAGTGTGAACTCCAAATCACTATCAAAATTCTAAATCAGTTCATTTTCTCAAAAGTAAAAAAGCCAGGAATAATTATCCAGCAAGCCTGGTTCTCTTGTATACAAAAGCTCTTTAGAAAGCAGGAAGTCTTGGACAAATGATCAAAAGATTTACTTTTAAGTGTTTATATGGATAGACTAAACTATGAGACCAAATATATTCAAGAGAGTAAGGTGGTAAATATAGAAATGATTGTAGAGGTTCCAACTAGTTTGACTCCAACAAAAGGCAAAATGTTTCCAATGCACAGACAGACATTTCCATTGGTTTCCAAGTCACCTTTCCTTTTTGGTTTGGGTGAGGAAAAGAGGTAATTCAAATCTAAATATCTATCTTTTACTTGTTAAGTAAAGTTATTGAGAACTTGAGGTTCAATGTGACCCTGGTCCTGAGTTAAAAAGACTGGGGTAACATGCTCTAAATAAAAGCAGCTTTACTGCTCATAATAACTGACATTTATATATTAATTCAAACAAACTACGTAATTTTATGAATAGGTGCTAAAAAGACTTCTGATAACATATGTTTCTATAAAAAATGCTAAAATTCATAGGAATAAATGAACCTTCCCTTAATATGGTCAATAACAAGCACAGTCATCCCTCAACGTATGTGAGTCTCACATTGATAGTTTTGGTTACCTGTCCATCAATAATCAAACGTGAATTTTGGAAATTTGTGACATAATGCCGAAATTACAGATGACACATACATGTAAAGAAAACTAAAAAAATTTTTGGAAGTCATGAATGCATAAAAACTATTGTATTGTTAATCTATTTTATAATTTACTACCATAAATATACATACATAAATTTATTATGAGCATTTACTTTTCTTAAAAGTTGCAGTGCACTAAAGAGCTATGGGCTACACACTCTCTTTGGGAACACCTCCTCTTTGTCTCTCTACCATCCAGACTCACTCACGTGATTTGCTCTCCCAGTGATTATTGTTATCTTGCTAGTAAGACAAGGTAATTTGTGAAACACTTGCTATAGCTTTACCTGAGGCAGCAAAGATTCTGCATAGTATGGGAGATCCTAATTTCTCACATAGAAACTGCAACTCTTTTATGGGTGCAGTGCATTGTTTCACTTGTTTAGTGTGTTAAATAAATATAGTCAGAATTATTAAAAATAAAGTTTTAGGGGGAGGTCTAGAGTTATTTGTAGTTTTAAACATTTGTGGCGATTGTGTGCCCTTTACCCCACAAATTTTGAGGAATGACTGTGTGTGGGATGGCTCAGGTCCCTACATAAATCAATTACTCAGAGGCCTCTCAAAGTGATGACAGAAAAGTGATTTATTTGATTCTCGAGAAGCAGGGCTAACCTGTAGGAGTAGGAAAGCCAAAGACAAAGAAAAGGCAGTGATTTATATAGACCCTAACGCAAGTCCCTCCTCCCCCACTGACCATTATCCTCATTAGCTGAGAATATGATCTTACTTTCTAGACACGAAATCTAACCAATCCCTTTTGAAATGAAGACATCGAGGAATTATGTAAGTTTTATCCAATCATTAAGACCCTAATACACTACACAGTTTTATATCCTTATATGGAACTATTCTATTCTAAAAATATTGTAACCTTGAGCCTCTAGGTCTTACCTCACCCCTGGGGGAAGAATTACAATCTGAGAAATCTTCACTAAACCTATCCCACTCAACTGTATCTGTAGCCAAAAGCTAATATTACATGTAATGGAGAAAAATTAAAGGTACTTCCAGTAAGATCAAGGGTAAAGTAAGGATGCCCAGTATTACCATTACTATTTAACATGGTTCTAAAAATGTTAGCTATAGAAATAAAACAAGAGAATAAACAAGAAAAAACTATCATTTTTGTGTGTATATATATGTATATGATGACATATTTAGAGAATTCTACAGTCAACCGAAAATTTCAATGAAATAGCTAACAAGCTCAGTAAAGATACAGGATATAAAAACATATCCACATAAGTCATCAGCATACCTGTTTTATTACAAACAAACTCAGCAAAAACAGTTAGAGAGAGAAATTTCCTTTAAAATAACTGGAGAAGGAATAAAATATTTAGGAGCATATTTACTAAGATACAACCAGAAACTATAGGAATCCAATTATAAAATGCTTTTTGGAGAAATAAAGACAGACCAAAATAATGGGAGAAACATTAATTGTTCATGGGTAGGTCAAATCAACATAATACAAATGACAATACTACCTAAATTAATTAACTTATTTTGTGTTGTATCAATCCAATTACCAAGGGAATATTTATAGGGCTAGAAAAATAATAAAGGAAATTCATATGGAGGAATAAAAGGTAAAGAAATCAATGGAGGCAGATAAAGATATAACATTTTTGAGGAAAAGAGAGTAATCCAGTTTGGCTGTAATATAGAGTACATGGAATGAAAGTATTATGGAAAAAGTGGCTCCAGATCAAAATAATGTAAAGAAATTAGAATTTTATGTAGTAAACTACAGAAAGTCATTAAGACTTTTGAGCAGAAAAATAACATAAGCAGATCCAGATAAAGATTAGTGTGGCCAAATTACAGGAGAAAGAAAGCAGAAAGGGAAGATCTATTAACAGGCTATTATAACATTCCAAGTAAATGGTAATGTCAGTCTATGTTAGGATGGTAGCAATAGGAAGCCAGAGGAGAGGGTAAAGGCAAGAGATGGTCTGGAGGTGGAATGAGAGAACTTAGTAATGGATTCAAATATGGGAACTAAGTGCAAAGAGTCAAAGGTTAAGACCAAAGTTTCAACAACAGGAGAATGGATGAATAGTGGTGTAAAGTGGTTTTTTCCAGGGGAAAAAAGAAGAAAGAGGACTAGATTTAAGAAGAAAGACAGTAAATTCTATTTTGGTATTCTTCAGTAAACATGCACCAATATAATCCATTAACATACCAAATAATACACTAGCAAGATCAATTTATGTGCCTGATTATCATCTTACTACTCTTAGTTATCAGAGATCAGGATACATAGAAAATGGCAAAGATGAGTTAGCTGCACTGGAAAGAAGGCACTTGTTACATTCATAACACTTTGGAGAATCAAATTTGTCTCATCTAGAAAAGAGTATTATGAAGTGAAGTTCCTTGCTTCTTCAGGTTGACTAGGGTATTAGGGGGAATGAACATACACCTTCAAGCCAAAGAATATCTACAGTTACAAGGACTTCGTGGTTTAGAATTGATTAGATACAACAATTAGAGTTTTGCTCCAAAGTAAACACTTAGAAGTTCCGATTTCTTTCAGAGGAAAACTAACTTCTAGTCCCATGCCTGCTCTTTTAAAAAAAAAAAATTTAATCTTGACAAACAAAAATGGTACTATAAAGAATAGAAAAAGAGGATGGTATAAGAAATCAACTCTTTATTGTAAACAGTTGTTTTAAAGTATATATTAAATTTGTCCATGTCTTCTATAAATACAAAAAAGAAGCAACCAAAAACAGTCTGAAACAGGCTTACAAAATGACAAACTCTGGACAATCAAAGGATTTTAATATAGCATTTTAAGTTTTCAGGAATCATAGTATTCATTTCATTACATTAAAATCATATTTTGGTTCAGTTTTTCACCTGTCTTTCAAAGAGAGCTGCTAAATCTTTATTTATTCACTTATCACTAGCGGTGATATTGAAAACTGGCTCACCTTTGCCAGAAGAAACAAGGAAATCAAGACAAGAAAAGAAGTGTGGTTCTTAAATTCAACCTTTTCAGAGAAACCAGAAAAGTGCTCCCCCTGAGCCTTGGGCTCCTGAAAGCATACTGAATTAATGACTGAAAGAATGGTGAACATTACAGAAATGAGGATGGGACTGTAAAGATTACCTAGTCCAAACTTCTCATTTTTCAAAGGAAGAAGATGAGACTCAAAGAAACTCTTTCTCCAGCCCTTTTATAATATGAATTCTCCTGGGAATATTGTAATAAACCCTTATTAGATGTTTAATCAACACCTAAGTTAGTATTTTAATACCATTTTTGTCTTATCAGCTAACAATCAGATAAGAGGAAGAATCACACCCAAGATTGAAGCATGCTGGAAGAAACCTCTATAGAAACGGCTCTATAAAAGGTATGTAGGAGACAGTGTAAGAACAATGCCATCAACATACAAAATTGTCTCTCATATTGTAAGTGATCAAGTCCTTCACCTCCATTTTCTTAATGATCATTGCTTTTTCCTTTGTTGCTATCGTTTTCATTCATGTTTCACATTTCCCTTACTCTAACAGAAAATAACTTACCAAACGGTTTTCATCAAACACTTCAAAAAGAAGCCGGTGATGATGAGGGTGGACCTAAGTAAGAAAAACAAAGCAGAAAATTTATTTTAAAAAAAGAATATTTCACAAATCAACGCTTTCAAATATTGAACAGTACCCTAATTAAGATACTGTTTTCATCATCATATTGAATATTCAAAACTAGGATACAGTATTGACACACAAGTATCAATAAGGTGTATGAGAGTCATACAATAAAAGGTAACTGTTTTAACTGTCACACACCAAAGCTAAATTCATAATGTAGTTTAGGGTTAATATTTTTAAATAAATGAAATAAATAATATGATTATTTATTTTAAATTTCCATGCCATCGATTTTCTTTTATCACAAGAAAAAAGATTTGAAAGTTAAATGTTATGGAAATATCCATTAGCTTACTGCTAGTATAGCTTCATAAGGCCTCTTCTAAGGAGCAGTCTCTTCTAGAAGAGGTTTCATAAAGCCTCTTTAAAAAAAAAGGCAAGGGGGCGGAGCCAAGATGGCGGAGTAGAAACACACACATACGCTAGCTCCGAACCCACAGCCCATAAAATATCTGTAAAAAAGAACTGCCAATAAATTCTGGAGCAGCAGAAGCCACAGAACAGCGGAGCGGACAAGATTTCTGTTCCAGAGAGCCTGAAAACCTCTCGCAAAAGGTTCTTCGAGCTGCGGACCCTGAGCAGAGCCCAGCCCTGCGTTGGCCGCCCGGCACCAAGAGGAGCAGATCTGAGCAGGCTTCAGGGACAGAATCTCCAGCAGCCCTGTGAGTCCCTCCACCCACAGGTGACAAGGGTTGGTGAGAGGGTCTCTTTGGTGGGTCGAGAGGGGAGTGGGGTGCCCCCATAACTCAGGCCCCCTCAGGAGGCAGCAGCGGAGGTGGGAGCAGACCGGGGCTCCCCAAGCAGGCAGGAGCCTGGATCCACTGTTGAAGGTTTCTGCATAAACCCCGTGAGGGAACTGAGACCAGGAGGCTGCCCTGCCCCCACCTGAGCACCTGAACTTCATCTCACACTGAATAGCAGCCCCGCCCCCACAGAAGCCCTGAGGCTGGGGAGCAGCATTTGAAACTCAGACCCCAAGTGCTGGCTAGAAGGATCCGGAGGCGAAGTGGGTGTGAAGAGGATATTCAGAAGTCAAGTCACTGGCTGGGAAAATGCCCAGAAAAGGGAAAAGAAATAAGACTATAGAAGGTACTTTCTTGGTGAACAGGTATGTCCTCCCTTCCTTTCTGATGAGGAAGAACAATGCTTACCATCAGGGAAAGACACAGAAGTCAAGGCTTCTATATCCCAGCCCACTCAATTGGCTCAGACCATGGAAGAGCTCAAAAAGAGCTCAAAAAATTTTGAAAATCAAGTTAGAGAGGTGGAGGAAAAACTGGGAAGAGCAATGAAAGACATGCAAGCAAAGCATGAACAGCAGGTCAGCACCCTGCTAAAGGAGAGCCAAAAAAATGCTGAAGAAAATAACACCCTGAAAAATAGGCTAACTCAATTGGCAAAAGAGGTTCAAAAAGCCAATGAGGAGAAGAATGCTTTCAAAAGCAGAATTAGCCAAATGGAAAAGGAGATTCAAAAGCTCACTGAAGAAAATAGTTCTTTCAAAATTAGAATGGAACAGATGGAGGCTAATGACTTTATGAGAAACCAAGAAATCACAAAACAAAACCAAAAGAATGAAAAAAGGGAAGATAATGTGAAATATCTCATTGGAAAAACAAATGACCTGGAAAATAGATCCAGGAGAGACAATTTAAAAATTATGGGACTACCGGAAGCCTTGATCCAAAAAAGAGCCTAGACATCATCTTTCATGAAATTATCAAGGAAAACTGCCCTGAGATTCTAGAACCAGAGGGCAAAATAAATACTGAAAGAATCCACCGATCACGACCTGAAAAAGATCCAAAAAGAGAAACTCCTAGGAACATTGTGGCCAAATTCCAGAGTTTTCAGGTCAAGGAGAAAATATTGCAAGCAGCTAGAAAGAAACAATTCAAGTATTGTGGAAATACAATCAGGACAACACAAGATCTAGCAGCTTCTACAGTAAGGGATTGAAGGGTGTGGAACAGGATATTCCAGAAGTCAAAGGAACTAGGACTAAAACCAAGAATCACCTACCCAGCAAAACTGAGTATAATACTTCAGGGGAAAAATTGGTCTTTCAATGAAATAGAGGACTTTCAAGCATTCTTGATGAAAAGACCAGAGCTGAAAAGAAAATCTGACTTTCAAACACAATATTGAAGAGAAGCATGAAAAGGTAAACAGCAAAGAGAAGTCATAAGGGACTTATAAAAGTTGAACTGTTTACATTCCTAAATGGAAAGACAATATTTGTAACTCTTGAAACTTTTCTCAGTATCTGGGTACTGGGTGGGACACACACACACATGCACACGCACACACACACACACATAGAGACAGAATGCACAGAGTGAACTGAAGAGGATGGGATCATATCTTTAAAAAATGAAATCAAGCAGTAAGAGAGAAATATATGGGAGGAGAAAGGGAGAAATGGAATGCGGCAAATTATCTCTCATAAAAGAGGCAAGCAAAAGACTTTTTTAGTTTAGGGAAAAAGAGGGGAGGTGAGAGAAAAACATGAAGTTTACTCTCATCACATTCCACTAAAGGAAGGAATAAAATGCACACTCATTTTGGTATGAAAACCTATCTTACAATACAGGAAAGTGGGGGATAAGGGGATAAACAGGGTGGGGGGGACAATGGAAGGGAGGGCATGGGGAGGAGGGTGCAATTTGAGGTCGATACCCATGGGGAGGGACAGGATCAAAAGAGAGAATAGAAGTAACTGGGGGCAGCATAGGATGGAGGGAAATATAGTTAGTCTTTTACAACACGACTATTATGGAAGTCATTTGCAAAACTACACAGATTTGGCCTATACTGAATTGCTTGCCTTCCAAAGGGAGGGGGTGGGGAGGGAAGGAGGAAAAGAAGTTGGAACTCAAAGTTTTAGGAACAACTGTCAAGTACTGCTCTTGCCGCTAGGAAATAAGAAACACAGGTAAAGGGGTATAGAAAGTTATTTGGCCCTACAGGACAGAGGAGAGGATGGAGACAAGGGCAGAGAGGGATGATAGAGGAGAGAGCAGATTGGTGATGGGGGCAATTGGAATGCTCGGTGTTTTGGGGTGGGGGGAGGGGACAAGGGGGGAGAAAATTTGGAACCCAAAATTCTGTGAAAATGAATGTTAAAAGTTAAATAAATTAATTAATTAAAAAAAATAAATAAAGGCAAGAAATTTTTTTAAAAAATTAAATAAAAAAAATTAATTTGTTTTCAGTTTTCAACAATCAAGTCCATAAGTTTTAAATTTTCTCCTTCTCCCTCCCCAAGATAGCATACAATCTTACATGGATTCTACACATACATTCTTATTAAATACATTTTCACATTAGACATGTTGCATAGATAAATTAAAACGGATGGAACAAACCATGAGAAAAAACAAAGCAACAAAAGAGAAAATAGTCTGCTTCATTCTGTGTTCTGAGTCTATAGTTCTTACTCTGGATTTGGATGGCATTTTGCATCAAGAGTCCTTTGGAAATGTTTTAGGTCCTTGCATTGCTGTGAAGGGCTAAGTCAGTTAGAAACAGTCCACACACATTGTGGCTGCTACTGTGTATAATGTTCTCCTGGTTCCGCTCACTTCACTCAGCATCAGTTCATATAAGTCTTTCCAGGTTTTTCTGAAGTCTGCTCGTTCATCATTTCCTATATTATATTCATATATCACAATTTGTTCAGTCATTGCCCAATTGATGGGCATCCCCTTGATTTCCAGTTCTTGGCCACCACAAAGAGAGCTGCTATAAATATTTTTGTACACATGGATCCTCTTTTTACTGTTGGGTTTTTTTTAGTAATATATAGAAATGCAGATGATTTATGTGGGTTTATTTTGTATCCTGCAACTTTGACAAAGTTGTTTATTATTTCAAGTAGTTTTTTTTGATTCTCTAAGATTCTCTGTCTATCATCCTATTGTCTGCAAAAAGTGATAACTATTTCTTCTCTGCCTATTCTAGTTCCTTCAATTCTTTTTCTTCTCTTATTGCTAAAGCTAACATGTCTAGTATCATATTGAATAATGGACATCCTTGTTTCACCCCTAACCTTACTGGAGATGTATCTAGCTTATCTTTATCACATATACTGCCTGCTGATGGCTTTAGGTAGATACTCATTATTTTAAGGAAGGCTCTATTTATTCCTATGCTCTCCAGTGTTCTCGATAGGTATAGGTGTTGTATTTTGTCAAAAGCTTGTTCTAAATCATTGAGATAATTTTTGTTAATTTTGTTGTTATGATCAATAATGCTAATAGTTTTCCTAATATTGAACCAGCCCTGCATTCCTGGTATAAATCCTACCTGATCATGGTGCATTATCCCTGTGATAAGTTGCTGTAATCTTTCTGCTAATATCTTGTTTAAATTTGGCAAATCTATATGGAACAGCAAGGACACCATCATACATAGGAGGACCTATTGTACAGGTTCTTAGATCTGCTTTTCTAAGATTGTTGAGAGGTCAACAATCTACTTTAATCAAGCACATATATCATTTACTTAGTTCAGGGGAAAAAGTCAATACCTTGAACTTAAGAGAAAATACAGAGAAATAAAAATCAACAGACAGGGCTTCCAAATATCTGACCATAAGCAATATACATACATACATACATACATACATATATATATATACATATATATATATACACCAACTATCTGACCATAAGCAATACACACACACACACACACACACACACACACACACAAACACACATCACAGATCAACAGACAGATCCAACTGTCTGACCATACATACATGGTTACCAGAGAGACATGCACCAACATCTGGGTTTTCAAAGCTGGAGGGCTCCTTAAAATCTTGTCTAGTCAAACAAACACTGCCAATGAGGAAGCTCCAAAGGAAAACCTCACCTCAGAGTATATATACACTTTTCAGACCTGGAGGGCATCACAACCCTTGAGAACCAGTGCCTCATTAGAAATTAACAAAAGGTGTGGGCTTTCCAACAACAAAATCTCCCTAAATCAAGCTTCCCTTAATGAGCAGGCCCATTAATGGGGTGGGAAAGATCTTTAACTCTCATTAGCATTACACCATATTCATTAGGGAAATTAGTCCATAATTTTCTTTTTCTGTTTTGGCTCTTCCCAGTTTAGGTATCACAACCCAAAAATATGGTAAACTTTTACTTTGAATTGCTGACTCTCATTTTAAGTGTTCATATTTGGTAGCACGTGCTTTTTAAAGAACATTGTCAGTATTTCCTAGCTGGCACATGAAGTTTACATTTTTAAAGAGTTTACTTTCCTAAGCAAATTAACTATCCAAAAGGACTAAATAATAACAATAAAAAAAATTTTTTTAAAAATGAGGATAGGGAAGTTGCTCAGGGTAAATCCCTTCATCAACAGTATCCTAATCATTTCCCCACAAGAAAAAATTCTAAATGTTAAATGATATCATAGGGTAAACTCAAGAATACTTTCTTATTCAATATTTATTTTCTAGGATACAGGATATAAAAGATTAAGATTTGATCACTTTACTCTAAAATATTCTTTGAGCCCTTGAGTGAAGTCATTTAAGGATTAGTAAGATTTCTATAGTGGAAGGAGCAATGAAGGTAAAAATCCAAATTAAAATACAGAAGTGGAACAAGCATTTGCTGTTCCAGAAAACAACACATAGCTTATGCTCAATTCAATGCAATAAACATTTATTATTTGTAAGGTACAGTTCAAAACCTCAGGGCTACAAAGACTGAAAAACAACAGCAAAAACCTTAAAGGAGCTTACAAGACTGGAGTATAATAAGCTGAATTAAAGTCATTCTCACTGAGAGCTTTGAAGTCTAGGAGCTGTTCAAAGTTGAGGCTGCTAAGTGACACAGTGGACAGAATCAGGAAGAACCTCAGTTCAAATCCTTCCCCAGACACTATTTCAGCCTTATTCCTTTAGCGCCACCCCTGTAGGGTTTTGTGAAGATCAAATGAGAGAAGAAACCTGCAAACCTTGGTTTATTTGATTTTTTGGAAATATCAAGCCAGAGAAGTCATTTACACGCTGGAAACAAAGCACTTATGAAAATGTATTTAGGAATATTATGCTGGATACATCGTGGATGAAAAAGTCTGGAGTCAAGACCAGAAAGATTGCTGTAGCAGTAATTCAGGCATCAGAAGCTAATGACAGAGCCCAAGATGGTTACAATAGAAATGCTAAGAAAAAAAGAACAAAAGAAAAATTTTGAAGCTAAAAAGTAAGCAGTTGGTGACTGAACAAATATAAGAACTTTAATAACATCTTGAAGAAAAAGAAAATAAGTAACCCAAAATGCAATCTTCTGGCCAAATGTTTTTGATAAGACTATAAGGATGAAGGACAAGTCAGTTTCTTCTTTTTTATATATAAATAATATGTACAATTTATTTACATACTTTAAAAAAAGGCAGTAGAAAATGGACATTCAGTTTCATATTTAAAATATTCCTTTGTGTTCTCTTGTTCAGAGTTCAAATTCTAAATTAGACCATTCCTCTCCCCCCAATACTTTGGATCTTAGCTCCAGCCTCAAAGGTAACATGGGAAGCATTTCTCCATGAGTTATTAGTTTGCTTCCTGGTCAGGGAAATTTACACTTTCTATGGAAAAGGATCCATGTGTGCCAAGTCTGAAACTTCAGTATATGGCATTTTCTTTTTCCCTCAATAAAGGGTCTGGATCCCTATTATATCATCATCACTGAGCCTGAAGAATCTTGGGTCCTGATATTGATAGTCGGGGAACATGATCAAGTCTGAATCCTGAGAGTGTCCCAGGCCCAAGGCAAGGCCTATCTCATGAGCAGCCACCAGGAAGAGGTTAATTCCCTCATCATAATACATCACTGTCAAAAGTGGATTGCTTCTTGGAGTTAGGAACTGGGACAAAAGCATGAGCTAGGATGCTTCCTTTTCCATCAAAGGGGTAGGCATCTCCATGATCTCCAGCCAGGAAAGCAAACTCAGTGTCAGAATCTTGTTTATACACTCCTTGGAACTTCAAGGGCATCACACTACTCCAAACTTCTGCTGCTTTCTGCAAGATCTTTTCAACTATCCCGTGATTCATGCCCCTTGGATAGCTGATGGTTCTGTAGGTTATGGGGTTATTTCTAATTTTGGGCTTCCCAGGAAAAAATGAATAGTCAGCAATATTTCAGACCCCACGTTGAGGCTGTCTTAGGATGGCCTTTGTGGGCTCATCCAACCATCCAGTTTCTTCCAGCCTGAAGAAATGTTGCAAAAGCGCAATTGATCCTCCAGAGTTTGGTACTGGGATTCTTCTTTGGCGAAGAAGAACAGATGAAAGTAATCTTTAAAGAATTCCAAATCATCAAGGATAGTTTTGCGGATAACTGGAAAGGACAAACAGCAGGGCAGGAAGAGGACAAAGATGAGAAGAGTAGACAGCATGATTAAAGTTCCTTCCAGCTGTACTGTAGGCTATGACTCCTTTCTGGCTCTGGGAGAATTTATCGACAAGTTACTTTCTCTAAACTTCACAATCTTTCAACTCCCTCCATGAGGCAGCTAGGTGGCACAGTGAACAGAGCGTTGGGCCTGAAATCAGGAAGACTTATCTTGGTGAGATCAAAGCTGGCCTTAGATCCCTCCTAGCTATATGACCCTGGGCAAGTCACTTAACCCTGTTTGTCTCAGTTTCCTCATCTGTGAAATGACCTGGAGAAGGAAGTGGTAAACCACTCTAGTATCTTTGCAAAGAAAACTCCAAATAGAGTCAATTGAACAATAAGAATTAGGTGGGCAAGATAAAGAAATTTCAATTGCCAAGATACCAAGAAATAACAGAACTAAGTTGAACTAACAGCAAAGGGGGATAATCCCTAACTCACTCACTAAGCAACCCCTTCTCTACCAAACACCACAATCAACTACACAAACCAACCCATAGCCTGAAAAACAAGTTAGTTTTATCACCTCCTCCTCCCTTCCTCCCAACTCTCCATCATGGAAAATCAAAAGGCAGATGATCTGGGAGGTATTTTAGTGTGGCAGTCAGTACACTGGACTCAGCTAGAGAAATGAGCAGGATGCCAGCAAGTATCTCTGTCCATGATGTCTGAAACAAAGGGGATGGCATCCAGAGGGACCAGTTCTTTCTTCCCAGGAGCTGCTTGGGAGACTAAGGCTGTGTGAGGCGTATCTCTGGGTTAAAGCTATCCCATTTCTTTGGGTGCCCATTGTCCCCAAGAGCTCTGTTTCCCCTTATGAGATTGGATGAGTGATCTCTTCAAGTACTAAATCCCTAGAGATTACACTCAATGTGGGAGGAGGAAAAGAGACAGTTTGAAGTTAAACTCCCCAGGAAGCTGCCAGGAAGGGGAAGGAATCATAAAGTGAGAGAGCGTTTACTATAAAAAGAAAAACAAACTTGCCAAAGATTTCAGGAGGAAGAAAATTCAATTATTAAAGAGCTTGAGTACAAGCAAATAAATCAACAGGGAGGATATTAGTAATAAAAAGAGAAACGGACTCCAAATCAGGTAAAAGAATCCAGGCATCCATAAATAAATATTGTAAGACAAAGGAAAAGTAATCAATATTTGATGAGGCAAAGAACTATGTAAATTCTCAAGAAAAAGAACATGGAACCACTGCTGGATGTTTCTGAATGGTTTAAAAGAGAAATAAAATGAGAATGGTGAAAGTAGAATGTATGGCCTTTATTAGCATAAATAATTAGCATAAGAGAAAAATTTGAATCTATGGTGGAAAAATTAATCAAAGAAACAAAAGAATAATTGATTAGAAATTTAAATACTTGGAGGTGAAGGATGAGCTAGAAGACAAGCAAAAAGAAAACAGTAACATTAAAAGAAAATCACAACTTGAGGATTCTCCCAGAAGAATATATTATAAAACAAAAACCTAGACATCATAATCCAAGAAATAATCCAAGAAAACTGCCCAGAACTTCTGAACACAGAAAATAAAGTGCCAATCAAAAGAATCCAGCTATGCCGCCAACTCCAAGTCACACAGCAGTTAAATTTAATAATTCCAATGACAACAAATTCTGCAAGCAACCATGGGAAAGATCGTCAAGTGCAGAGAAAAGAAAATTCAAGTAACATAAAACTGTTCTATACTCTTCATATATCTCATGAAGGAACAGAATAAGTGTTCCAAAGAGCAAAGGTGCTCAAAATGAAATCCAAGGTGCAAATCTGTAAAATCTGCAAATCTGAGCATTAATAAAAAGGTAGATGTTCAATAAAAGAGACATTCAAAACATTCCTAAAAAGCAAATCAAATCCTAAAGAATTTGTTTCTCAAACACCCAAGAAAACAATAAATGTAAAAAAGGTAATCAAATACAGCAACAAAGATAAGAACAAAAAAAATAACAAGATAGAGTCTATCTGAGAGACCATAAAGAGATTTAATTCCAAAGGCATAAGAGGAAACAAGTCAAAGAAGTAATGGTGGAGATACAAGCCTGAAATACAAGCAAAGTTTTACAACATAATGTCTCCAAGCGAACCAGTGCTTTTTATGGGACAAGCAGAAGAGGAAGAAGAAGGGGGGATATGTGACGCACTCTAATCAAGTCAAAGGCTAACAATGAAAAGAAAAATACTCTGTAGCATTTCAGCAGAAGAGAGCCCACAGGAAAATGGGTGAGGAAACAAATGCAGAGATTTTAAAAAAGGTAGAGAAAAGGGAAAACTGTGTTTTAGTGGCAGGAGAGGATACCAGTGATGAATGCCCCCATGGGAAAAGCAAGATATTCTATTCAGTGAGATCAGGATCTTCCAATGGGTAAGTATAATCTCTAGGGATTTAGTACTTGAGATCACTCATCCGATCTCAGAAGGGGAAACAGAAGACAGTTGTCTTGGGGACAACTGACACCCAAAAAAATGGGATGGCTTGAACCCAGAGATACTAAGCTATTTGTCAAAATGATAGCAATAACAAGGAGATCAGTCATCTTTCCAATGAATGTATCTAAGACTCCTAAGGCAGATCAAAAGAGATAACTACTACTAACTCCTGTTGACTCAAGTGGATACAAATGAAAGAAAAAGGAACTTTAAAAGATTACAAAGTCAGTCTTAAAACTGATGGTCATCAGAACACAGGATATATTTTCCTTACCACTGCTTCCTGTATTGTCAAGGCAATATTCACAGCACCTATGGCAACTATGAGTATGCTGGTGTAGTTCTGAATCACAACAGATTCTCCATGTAGAAGGCAGGAGAAAAATATTCAGATGCCAGAAAGCCAAATCTTAACATCATAAAACCAAATCTATCATAGCAACAAAGAAATCCATCATAGCATCCAAGAAGTTTATACACATTATGAGGCATTCCCACAAACACTCTCTAGCAAAATGCCCTTCTCTCACCCATAGCCAGCTGCCTGCTTTCTCTCCCTCCCAGATCTGAGGAGTCTGACTCACTTTCTGCTCCAAACATTCAGCAAACTCCTCCCATCACAGGCTCCATGTGACCCATATTTTCATGCAACCCAGGCAAGTCACAAGAGCCTATTAATGAATGGAAAAGATCTTCCCATTCATATTACCATTACACCTAATAAAAGTAAGGGATGCAAAAGACAAAAACAGACTTGTAAGAAAGCTAAAGAAGGTGGTGTTTGAGAATTCAGACTTCTGGACCACTTCTTCAAATATAGGGAAGAAATGCTCTAGATCAGCACCTAACAAAGGCTAGTAAAAATGTATTTGCAGGGTATCTTTTAAATCTGATCAAAAAGGCTTTAAACTAAGAAGGATAGAGAAAGACTAGCTACAACAAAGGGTGTGTAGGCAGGAGGGAACCAACAGCTGAGATACTCAGAAGTGTATAGAAGATAAAAATCCAAGAAAAGAGTCAAGAGGAAAGCCTATGTCCTTGAATGTCTCTACACAAATGCTTATAATTGCTAATGGAAGGAGGGAAATTTAACATTGCCAAGACTTGAGGGGATTAAACTCACAAATCAGAATTGTTCCCCACTGTCAGTTCTAGACTCTCCCTTGCCCAATTTCACTAACAATCTGATCCCTTGCCAGTGGTGCCCCTGCACCACAATAAGGGGAGTGGAAAGGAGGATGCAGCCCACCTCCCACCCTAGCTTGATCTTGCCTCAGAAGCAACACGAGAGTAGCCTTAGAGAAGTATTGTCTTAGTTCTCCTTAATCTCACTGCCTTCCCTGCAACAGTCTCTGATTTATCCCATATACATCTTGTTTGTATGTAGTTGCTTGGCCCTGTCTCCTCCTTGAGACTGTAAGCTCCCTGAGTGCAGGTACTGATTGTTTTTAACCTTTCTTTGTATCCCCAGCACTTAGAACAGTGCCTGGCACAGAGCAGGCATTAACAAATGTTTAAAGATCAATTAACAAGACCTCTTTCTTCTGTTCTCCTTCCTGTCTTGACCATTCCTTCTCAGTCTCCTTTGTTGGATCTTTGTCCCTATAAATAAAGGCCAATAACAGTCCCCTCGGGCTTTATCAAAGATCCTCTTCTACTCTAAAATTTCTCTTGATTTTCACTTTACATGGAATTCAATTATTGTATCTAAGGTGAGGATTTTTGAACCCATTTGTCCAGCCCTAAACTCTTTCCTAAATTCCAGACTCAAATAACTCTAATTATTTAATAAAAATCTCAAAATGGATGTCCTGTAGACATCTCAAACTCACCATGTCCAAAATATGAATTGGTGTTCTTTCAAACAGTGCTATTCCTGTCAAGGGCATCACCATCCTCCCAGTCACTCAGGTTTGAAACCTAGGAGTCATTTGACTCCTCCCTTTCTTTTATGCCCTAAATTCAATCTATTATCAAATCCCTTCTGATTCTTAGAAAAATTTCTCATAAATGTCCCTTTTCTTGTCTGAAACTGCCACCACCATGGTGCAGGTAAGCCCTCATTACCTCACATCTGGACTACTGCAACAGCCTACTCATTGATCTTCTTTCCTCAAGTCTATCCCCATTCCAGGTGGGTCCATCCTCCACCTGGCTGTCAAATTACTTGCATAAATACACAGACACATCCATTTAAGTAGCTCCCTGTCACCTTTAGGATTAAATATATAATACTTTCTTCAGTATTCAAAGCACTTCACAACATGGTCCCCTTCCCCTTTGCAGTTTTTTTATACTTTATTCCCCTCAACATAATTTGTGATCCAGTAACATCAGCTTCCTTGTGGTTTCTCAAACAAGATACTCCCCAGTTCTAGACTTTGGGCATTTTCACTGGCTTTTTCACATGGTTGGAATATTTTACCTCCTAACATCTGCCTCTTGAATTCCTCCAATTCTCAGCTGAAATCCCATTATCTTTACTTTTTTTGGCCGTCCAAATTTTATTTTTTCAAATTACACGCAAAAATATTTTTCAGTTTTAATTTTTTTATATTTTGAGTTCCAAATTCTCCCTTTTTTTCTTCCCTTCAGTCTTCCCTAAGACAGCAAGCAATTAGATATCAATTATACATGTCATGCAAAACAGAGTTCCATATTAACCAAGTTGCAAAAGAAAACAAAAGACCAAAAAAGCCCAAGAAAAATAAAGAAAGTTCTAAAAAGTAAGCTTCAATCCCTTCAGATTCTGTCAGTTCATTTTTTTGGAGGTGAACAGCATTTTTCATCGTTAAGTCCTTCAGAACTGTCTTGCATCTTTGTATTGCTGAGAACGGTTAAGTCATTCACAGCTGATCATTATACAATACTGCTGTTACTGTGTACAATGTCCTCCTGGTTCTGCTTATTTTACTTCTCATCAGTAAGTCTCTTCAGGTTTTTCTGAAAGCATCCTGCTTATCATTTCTGATACTACAATAGCATTCTATCAAAATCATATACCACAACTTGTTCAGCCCTTCCCAATTGATGGGCGCCCCCCTCACTTTCCAAGTCTTTACTACCACAGAAAGAGATGCTATAAATATTTTTGTACATATGCGTACTTTTCCCTTTTCTTTTACCTTTTTGGGCTTCAGACCTAGTAGTGACATTGATGGGTCAAAGTATATGCACAGCTTTATAGTTCTTTGTTCCAAGTTTCTCACCAGAATGGTTGGGTCACTTCACAACTCCACCAACAGAGAATTAGTGTTCCAATTTTTCCACATCCCCTCCAACATCTGTAATTTTCCTTTTCTGTCACATTACGTGATCTAAAACGTGGGAAGTAGTATCTCAGGGTTGTTTTAATTTTCATTTCTGTAATCAATAGCAACGTAGGGCATTTTAAAATAAGACTATAGACAGTTTAGATTTCTTCATCTGAAAACTATCTGTTCATATACTTCGCCTATTTATCAACTGGAGAATGACTAGTACTCTGGTTTCTTTCTGATCTGTGTTAGTTTAGTCTGTGTAAAACATTTTTAATTTAATGGAATCAAAAGTATCCATTTTATAATTTATAATGCTCTCTATCTTGTTTGGTCATAAATTCTTCCCTCACCCATAGATCTGACAGGCAAAATATCCCATGCTCCTCTAATCTGCTTATGCTATCATATTTTATATCTAAATAGGGTACCCATTTTGACCTTATCTTGGTATACAGTGTGAGATTTTGGTGACAATCTAGTTTTTGCCAAACTGCATTCTACTTTTCCCAGAAATTTTTGTCAAATAGTGAGTTCTTGGCCCAAAAGCTTGGCTCTTTGAGTCTATTAACTACTAAATTGCTACGGTCATTTGTTACTGTGTATTTTCTACCTAATATATTCCACTTATCCATTATTCTACTTTGTAATTAACACCAAATCATTTTGATGAGTACTGCTTTTGTAATACAGTTTGAGATGTGGTACTTCCAAGGGCACCTTCCTTTGCTTTTTTTTTTCCTTTGATTCCCTTGATATTCTTTAATTTTTGTTCTTTCAGGTACATTCTGTTACTATTTTTCTAGCTCTATAAAAAAATTCTTTGGTAGTTTGATTGGTATGACACTGAAAAAGTAAATTAATTTAGGTAGAATTGTTATTTTAATTATATTGGCTCAGCCACCCATGAACAATTAATATTTTCCTAATTTTCCAGTTGTCTAGATCTGACTTTATTTAAGTGAAAAACGTTTTATAATTATGTCTATATTAGTTCCTGGATCTGTCTTGGCAGGTAGACTCCCAAGTACTTTATATTTGTCTACAGTTATTTCAAATGGACTTTATCTCTTGCTGGTAACATATAAATTCAGTGATTATTATAAATAATGTATTGTTATAAATATAATATATACTTTGTTGGTAATATATGTATATGTATATATAAATGCTGATGATTTATGTGGATTTGTTTTTTATCCTGCAGCTCTGCTAAACTTGTTCATTATTTCAACTTTTAGTTGATTCTCAAGGTATACCATCATATGCCAGTTTTATTTCCTCACTGTCTATTCTGATTCCTTCCATTTCTTTTTATTGTTTTATTGCCATAACTAGCATTTCTATACAATAATGAAAAATAGTGGTGATGCTGGGCTTCTTTGCTTCACCTCTGATCTTACTGGGAAAATTTCTAGCTTATCCCCATTATAGATAATGCCTACTGATGATTTGAGATAGATTCTACTTATTTTAAGGAAAGCTCCATTTATTTTTAGGTTTTCTAGTGTTTTTAATGAGTGTGTCTTTGAGAATGAAGGACAAACAACAACTTCTGTGAGTAGAAAGAGGAGTTGCCCACTGGGGACTTATCTGAACTGTCCAGCTGAGCAGCACAGCTCCTTTCTTTTCTTTTCTCTGTCCACATAGGGTATCTTATCCTTACCAACAGGTGCTTTGCCCAAAGGAATATAAATTTTGATTTCTGAAACTTTTCTTTCTTAAGGATCATGCCTTAAACCCAAATCGCTCTGACCTCTCACTTACTGGTCAACAACAAGCCCCACTTGGTCACTCTTTGGATCCTGATTAGCTCATAGTGAAAGCAAATAGCAATTGTTTCTGTTTTGGCCAGAAACCCTGAGAGTCTTCTCCACCCAGTTTGATTTTTTATTTTTTTTTGATTATGTACAGAGGTCATTCTCTGCCTCATTTCTTACTTAACCTTAATCGCTGAATAGGTATTAACTTAGTCAAACAGAGACCTGTTAAAAACCTTAGCTTAAAAAGGCCAAGGTCTCCCACTGAATCCCAGGCCATCTCCAGCTGTCCTGATCTATATCTTACCACTGGACCCAGATGGTTCTGGAGGAGAAAGTGAGGCTGGTAACTTTGCACATCCCTTCCTCACTTAAATTCAATTCACTTGCATATCATGACATCATTTCCCCGATTTCAAGTGGTACTGTTCAAGAATAAAGAACAAACAACAATGAATACAAGTTGTACTTAGTCAATAGCTTTTTCTGCCTCTGTTGAGATGTGATTTTTGTTGGTTTTGATATTGATATGATCAATTATGCTGATAGCTTTCCTAATATCGAATTAGCCTTGCATTCCTAATATAAATTCCACCTAGTCATAGTGTATGATCTTTGTGATATATTGTTGTTAACTCTTTGCTTGCTAGTATTCTATTTTATTTTTTAAAATTTATTCATTTATTTTTAGTTTACAACATTCAGCTCCACAAGTTTTTGAGTTTTAAATTTTCTCCCTTTCCTTTCCCTTCTCCAAGAAAGCGTACAATCTGACATAGGCTCTACATATACATTCACATTAAACATATTTTCCCACTAGTCATGTTGCAAAATAGGATTATAACCAATGGAATGAACCACGAGAAAGAAGAAACAAAACAAAACAAAAAAGAGAGAAGCTTACTAGTATTTTTTATAAAATTTTTGCATCACTATTCATTAGAGAAATTGGTCTATAGGTTTCTTTCTCTGTTTTTGCTTTTCCTGGTTTAGGCAAAAGCACCATCTTTGTGTTGTAAAAGAAATTTGGTAGGATTCCTTCTTTGCTTATTTTTTTCAGCACACTTACATAATACTAGAATTAATTGTTCTTTAAATGTTTCGTGGAGTTCACTTGTGAATCCATCTGGTTGTGGTGTTTTCTTAAGGAGTTCATTTATGGCTTGTTCAATTTCTTTTACTAAGATAGAGTTATTTAAATATTCTATTTCCTCTTCTGGGAATCTGGACAATTTGTCTTTTTGTAACATCCATTGATTTTACTTAGAATGTTAGATTTACTAGCAAATAATTGCATATGATGGCTCCTAACAACTGCTTTAATTCCTCTTTACTGGCAGTGAATTTTGATCCTGATCATTTGGTTCTCTTTTTTCTTTTTTTAAATCAAACTGACCAATGGCTTATCTCTGTCACTTCTTTTTCATAAAACCAGCTCAATGGTTCTTTGACTTTCAGTTTTATTACTCTCTCCTTTGATTTTCCAGATTTACAATTTTGTGTTGAATATCTACAACAGAATTGCTTGTCTCTTTGTTTTTTGTAGCTGCAAAGAACAGGAAGGGCTGCCAATACATTAGGAGATGGCTAAATCATGATATATGAATGTAATAAAGCATTGCTGTACAATAAGAAATTATAAAATATACTATTTCAGAGAAAACTAGCAAGACTCAAATGAAACTATCCAGTTAAGTGAGAACTAGCTCAATCTACACAATAACACTACAAAGAAACACAGCTTTGAAAGACCTGACTGCTCTCACAACAACGCATCACAACTTAAAAAGCACCAGTGATGAAATATGCTTCACACATACACTGACCTTTCTGCCGACACTGAGTCAATGAACTAAAGGTGTAAACAAAACATTTTCAGACATGATCAATGTGCTTAAGTTTTTGCTTAATTGAGTTTTGCTTAATACTAGGACTTTCCTTTCTTTCAGTGGAGAAGGGCTAGACAAATGACAGTGAGCTAGCACAGCATTACCAAGATGTTCAAAACAAATAAAGAAACAAAAAGCATGGATCACTTAATCATTTTTTTTTTGTATTTAAACTTATTTATTTAAGTTTTCAAGATTCATTTCCACAAAATTTTGGGTTCCACATTTTCTCCCCATTTCTCCCTGCCCCCCACCCCAAAACACCAAGCATTCTAATTACCCTTATCACTAATCTGCCCTCCCTTCTAAAATTCCTCCCTTTCCTTATCCCCATCTTCTCTTTTGTCCTGTAGGGCAAGATAAATTTCTATACCCCATTACTTGTATCTCTTATTTTCTAGTTGTATGCAAGAACAATACTCAACAGTTGTTCCTAAAACTTTGAGTTCCAACTTTTCTTTCTCCCTCCCTCCTCACCCATCCCCACTGGGAAGGCAAGCAATTCAATATAGGCCATTTCTGTGTAGTTTGCAAATGACTTTCATAACAGTTGTGTTGTGTGAGACTAACTATATTTCCCTCCATCCTATCCTGCCCCCCACTGCTTCTATTCTCTCTTTTGATCCTATCCCTGCCCAAGAGTGTTGACTTCTAATTGCTCTCTCCTCCCACTGCCCTCTCTTTCATCATCCCCCCTACTCTGCATATCCCCTTCTCCCCCACTTTCCTGTATTGTAAGATAGGTTTTCATACCAAAATCAGTGTGCATTTTATTCCTTCCTTCAGTCGAATGTGAGAGTAAGCTTCATGTTTTTTCCCTCACCTTCCGCCTTTTTCCCTCCACTGAAAAGTCTTTTACTTGCCTCTTTTATGAGAGATAATTTGCCCCATTCCATTTCTCCCTTTCTCCTCCCAATATATTTCTCTCTCACTGCTTAATTTCATTATTTTAAGATATGATCCCATCCTATTCAATTCACCCTGTGCTCTCTGTGTCTCTCTGTGTATGTAATCCCACCAACTACCCAGATACTGAAAAATATTGTCTTTCCATGTAGGAATGTAAACAGTTCAACTCTAGTAAGTCCCTTATGATTTTCTTTGCTGTTTACCTTTCCATGCTTCTCTTGATTCTAGTGTTTGAAGGTCAAATTTTCTTTTCAGCTCCGGTCTTTTCATTAAGAATGCTGGAAAGTCCTCTATTTCATTGAAAGACCATTTTTTCCCCTGAAGTATTATACTCAGTTTTGCTGGGTAGGTGATTCTTGGTTTTAGTCCTAGTTCCTTTGACTTCTGGAATATCATATTCCAAGCCCTTCAATCCCTTAATGTAGAAGCTGCTAGATCTTGTGTTATCCTGATTGTATTTCCACAACACTTGAATTGTTTCTTTCCAGCTGCTTGCAATATTTTCTCCTTGACCTGGGAACTCTGGAATTTGGCCACAGTATTCCTAGGAGTTTCTATTTTTGGATCTCTTTCAGGAGGTGATCTGTGGATATTTTCTTTTTTTTTTTTTTTAATTAAATTTATTTATTTAACTTTTAACATTCATTTTCAAAAAATTTTGGGTTCCAAATTTTCTCCCCTTTTAACCCCTCCCCCCCAAACACCAAGCATTCTAATTGCCCCTATGACCAATCTGCTCTCTCTTCTATCATCCCTCTCTGCCCTTGTCTCTGTCTTCTCTTTTGTCCTGTAGGGCCAGATAGCTTTCTATACCCCTTTACCTGTATTTCTTATTTCCTAGTGGCAAGAACATTACTCGACAGTTGATCCTAACACTTTGAGTTCCAACTTCTTTACCTCCCTCCCTCTCCACCCCTTCCCTTTGGAAGGCAAGCAATTCAATATAGGCCAAATCTGTGTAGTTTTGCAAATGACTTCCATAATAGTTGTGTTGTATAGGACTAACTATATTTCCCTCCATCCTATCCTGTCCCCCATTACTTCTATTCTCTTTTGATCCTATCCCTCCCCATGAGTGTCGACCTCAAATTGCATTCTCCTCCCCATGCCCTCCCTTCTATCATCCCCCCCACCCTGCTTGTCCCCTAATCCCCCACTTTCCTGTATTGTGAGATAGGTTTTCCTACCAAAATGAGTGTGCATTTTATTCTTTCCTTTAGTGGAATGTGATGAGAGTAGACTTCATGTTTTTCTCTCACCTCCCCTCTTTATCCCTCCACTAATGAATCTTTTGCTTGCCTCTTTTATGAGAGATAATTTGCCCCATTCAATTTCTCCCTTTCTCCTCCCAATATATTTCTCTCTCACTGCTTGACTTCATTTTTTTTTAAGATATGATCCCATGCTCTTCAATTCACTCTGTGCACTCTGTCTCTATGTATGTGTGCGTGTGTGCATGTGTGTGTGTGTACTCCCACCCAGTACCCAGATACTGAAATGTTTCAAGAGTTACAAATATTGTCTTTCCATGTAGGAATGTCAACAGTTCAACTTTAGTAAGTCCCTTATGACTTCTCTTTGCTGTTCACCTTTTCATGGTTCTCTTCATTCTTGTGTTTGAAAGTCAAATTTTCTTTTCAGCTCTGGTCTTTTCATCAAGAATGCTTGAAAATCCTCTATTTCATTGAAAGATCAATTTTTCCCCGAAGTATTATACTCAGTTTTGCTGGGTAGGTGATTCTTGGTTTTAGTCCTAGTTCCTTTGACTTCTGGAATATCATATTCCATGCCCTTCGATCCCTTAATGTAGAGGCTGCTAGATCTTGTGTTATCCTGATTGTATTTCCACAGTGTTGGGACTGGAAGCTCAATTCCGTGTGGACAGTCTCGGGCAGGTAAAAGTGGGACTTCTAAATCTTAGAGTCTTACGAGGCCCTCCATGAACAGCGGGGGTTCGAGAAGGTCAGACCGAGCTAGCTCGGCTAGCTCGGGTATTTCCGCCTCTCCCCCGGAGATACCTGATGGGTGGAGTCTCCCTGCCCTCGAGGTCGTCCCGGATTGGAGCACACCTAGTTACCTAACAGCACGGTATTGAGATGCAAACTGTGTGGCTGAAGATTAAGTAGGATTGAGGAAGCCAGAAAGCTCTCTTAGCACGTGTGGAGCAAAAGAGAAAAGTAGGGCTCCGCTTCTTTTCTTTCCTCTCTCCCCTCCCCCTCTCTCCCCGCTTGTACTTCTACTTCCAATCCCTTAAGCTTAGCCTCCTTAGGAAATCTCCCCCTCTTCGTCCTAAGAAAGAAGACCACCCTGCACTTGTAACCGAAACCCTGTAATAAAGCTCAACCCCTGTTTGACTCTGGAACGTCCTTTCTCTCATACGTGCATCTGGCGTGGCCAGCCGAAGACCTCGGGAGGTGAGGTAAGGAAGACTCGGGTAGCCCAATACAGGCCTCTAGGCTTGGCACCACAGTACTTGAATTGTTTCTTTCTAGCTGCTTGCAATATTTTCTCTTTGACCAGGGAACTCTGGAATTTGGCCATAACGTTCCTAGGAGTTTCTTTTTTTTGGATCTCTTTCAGGAGGTGATCAGTGTATTATTTCAATATTTATTTTGCCTTCTGGTTCTAGAATCTCAGGGCAGTTTTCCTTGATAATTTCATGAAAGATAATGTCTAGGTTCTTTTTTTGATCGTTGCTTTCAGGTAGTCCCATAATTTTTAAATTGTCTCTCCTGGATCTATTTTCCAGGTCAGTTGTTTTTCCAATGAGATATTTCACATTATCTTCCCTTTTTTCATTCTTTTGGTTTTGTTGTATGATTTCTTGGTTTCTCATAAAGTCATTAGCCTCCATCTGTTCCATTCTAATTCTGAAAGAACTATTTTCTTCAGTGAGCTTTTGAATCTCCTTTTCCATTTGGCTAATTCTGCTTTTTTAAAGCCTTCTTCTCCTCATTGGCTTTTTGAACCTCTTTTGCCCACTGAGTTAACCTATTTTTAAAGGTGTTATTTTCTTCAGCATTTTTGGGTCTCCTTTAGCAAGGTGTTGATCTGCTTTTCATGCTTTTCTTGCATCTCTCTCATTTCTCTTCCCAGTTTTTCCTCCACCTCTCTAACTTGATTTTCAAAATCCTTTTTGAGCTCTTCCATGGCCTGAGACCATTGAATATTTATTTTTATGTCTTTCTCTGATAGTAAGCATTATTCTTCCTCATTAGAAAGGATGGGAGAAGATATCTATTCACCAAGAAAGTAACCTTCTATAGTCTTTCAGGTCACCCTGGGCTGGAAATCTCCTCCACTCTGTTGTTCTCCACTTCTGCTGCACCAAAATTTGAGAATCCCTCTCTACAGGTATTTTATGGGCTGTGTAGGGAGAGCCTGCATATGTGTGTCTTTCTACTCCACCATCTTGGCTCTGCTCCTTAATCATTTTTTTTTAAACCACAGAAGAGAACATAAGGATAACCAGTAGGAAAGAGAAGACTTGATGCAGTATAAGCAATCTTCTTTTTCTGTTCTTTTTAAATGCTCATCTCATCAATCATTCAATCTACTAGGCTCCATTAAGCACCTAATATGTGTCAGGCACTGTGCTAGGGGCCAGGAATACAAATACCACAAAAAAAACCAAAACCCATCAACTTATGATATGTTTACATTCTGATTGGGGAAGTGACATGTGGCTGGGATCAAAAAAAGTTAATAAAGAAGACAGTGCTTGGGCTGTATCTGAAAGGAAGCAAGGAACTTGATGAGGCAAAGGTAAGGAGGGAATACATGCCAGGCATGGAAGATGGCCAGTAAAAAGGCACGGAAACAAAAAATAGAGTGTTGCATATTTAGAATAGAGAGAAGGGCCAATCTGGCTGGGTAACAAAGTGTGCAAGGAGAGCAATGTTCAATGAGGCAGGAAAGATACGTTAAGACAGGTTATGTAGAGTTTTTAAAGCTAAAAAGACAAATTTATATGTGATCCTAGAGGCAACAGGAAGTCATTGGAAGTGGTTGAATAAGGAGTCATGAAGTCACATCTCTGTTTGAGGAAAATTACTTTAGTAGAAATGTGTAATGTGGATTAAGAGTGGAGATAGCCTTAAAGCAAGGAGGCCTTTGAGTTAGCCATTACAATAAAGTAGACGAGAACTGATGAGGATTTGAATAAAATGGTAGCTGAGTGAGTAGAGAGAAGTGTCAAACATGAGATGTTACAGAGATAGAAATAGCAAGATTTTGCAAATGACTGGATATGGTGGTGAACAAGAATGAAAAGTTGCAAACAATACCAAAAAAAGGAACCTGAGAGACTGAGGATGGTGCTACCTTCAACATAACTGGGAAATCTAAAAGAGGGGAGAGTGCCAGAAGGAATGTAATTCAATATTGGATATGATGAGGTTAAGATTTCTTGGGGGTCTCCTGTTTGAAATGTCCCAAAGGAAACTAGTGGTGCTGGAATGAATCTCAGGGGAAAGACTGGTATCGAATGTTGTTAAGTTCAAATTTTTAAAAAAAATCAAATTTAAAAATTCTAGAAACCACATTTAAAGAAGATATTATTAAGTTGGAGAGCAACCAAAGAAGGGTAACTAAAATGATAATGGGCCTTTAACTCATTTTATATGAACATCAATTGAAAGAACAGATGTTTAGCCTGGAGAAAAAGAATCCTTGGGTAGGGGTATGAATATTTAGGGGATCATTCAAATGATGAAATATTCTTTAAATATCTAAAGGTTTGTCATGTGGAAGAAAGATTAGACCAGTTCTGCTTTAACCTAGAGGATACAATCTGGAACAGGCTGTGGAAGTTAGAGAGTTATATTCAGGCTTGATGTCAGAGAAAACTTCCTAAGAGTACTTAAGTGCAAGTGCAGTCTACAGAAGTAGTGGGTTTCTTGCAACTTTATCAACTACCATGACCTACACTTTACATCAACTATAGAGGGACAGTCACACCCTTGAACTTTTCCACAACCTCATGGTTCCACTTCCACAATCAAGAAGATTGCCAAGATCAATCCCTTTACATGTACTTTTGATCACATCTCCGTCTGCATTCTCTATATTATCCCCATTTGTCTGTAGCATTTGATGCTACTGACCATCCGGCTCTCCAGGATATACTCTTCTCTCTGTGTTCTAGTCAGACCACTCCTCAGGCTACATCGATGAATATTTATACGTATCACACAGTCATATCTGTAGGTGTGCCCCTACACTTCCATCCCGGTCTGTTTTCTCTATATGGACTCTGAGGGGTAGCTTCAATTTTCTCAGTGAAGTAGGATACTAGTTGTTAGTAGAGGGGGACAATGTATTTACTGAGGACAAGAGGAAAGAAGAAAGGTTTTGAAAAGTCAAATAAATAAAGAATATAGAAAACACATATTCTTATAAAAATAGAGAATAAAATAAGGAGTTGGTAAGTTGGCAAAAGTATTGTTCAAAAGCAGGTTACATAATGTTGGTAACATTCGTTAAATTTCTAGTCAATAGGAACAAGAGCAGAGAAATCAGATGATGGAAGTTAGCTGGGAATTAGGATTAATGGGTTGGGAACAGTAAGCAGTCAAAGAAGCAAGTAATTCTAGGGCAGTAGCTAGTCTAATGGAAGGCTACAGGCAAATTAATTGCGGAGAAATGGAATTATCTTGAAGGATCTAAATAGCCTCGTTATCTCTGAAGGTTGGAACCATAAACACCTCAATTTTAAGGAGAGGGGTCAGGACAGACTTGTTTCCCATCTGGCTACATAGATTTTTTACTTCTTTGGTTTCTCAGAGGCAGTCATTTTGGTCTTCTTGGTTTTCCCACAAGGTACCTCCTCGAGGAAGGGGACTTTGCTTTTCAGCTTTCTTTTGTGTGCTGTCTTCTCCCATTAGATTGTAAGCAACTTGAACGTAGGGTCTGTCTTTTATAAAATTTATATACCCAGTGCTTAGTACAGTATCTGGCATACAGAAGGCACTATAATAAAGTTGAGTGGCAGGTCATCCTGCCTTAAAATTGGGTGCCTCTTTGAAGCCAAATCTATTTAAAGTCTTCTATAATCTGACTCCCTCCAATTGTTTACTCATAATCTCTTTTACGCTCTGTCCATTACATTAAAAAATGTTTAAGAGAAGTTCCTTATATGCCACATTCCATCATTCACACCTGTATTCTTGCACAAACTGTACTGATGAAAACATAATTTCCTTCTTCTGATCTCTTAGATTTCACGATCTCCAAAAATTTCATCATTCTACAAAATGAAATCAACACTGAAACTCACACCTCCTCGGTATTTGAAAAAATGAATATTCAGGGTTTGTTTCTTGTTTTTTTAAATAAACTTATCTTAAACACCGTGAAAACTAATGAATAGGTCAATTTTTGCTTCCATTTCCTCCTAATAGTTTTTGATAAAGTGGATCAAATACCAATTTGATAAACAGAGGAAGACATTAAAGTTGTTCAAAGTTAATAAGGAATATTTCTTTATCTCTCAAATTAAATGTTTATTTAAAATAAAAATAAGAAAGTTCCAGTTTTCCAAAGATAAGTGAATTTCCACTAATGACACATTCAAGCTTTCTATGGTCATATTAATCCAAACAACCAAATTAATCATCATTTTCAAGAGACATCTGCAAAATTGTTTAGAATTCTTTAAAGTTAGAATCCCAGTAACACCTATTAAAAATATTACCTTGAGATTTAAAGATTATAATATTGACCTGCTAAGGTAAAGAAAACCTTTGTAATTTTCGAACTCTAAGGAAATAAAATTCATTTATACTTACTCTGAATAACATCTCTTCATTCCACTTTGGATTCAAAGTCTAAAAGATAACAAAACAGTGTGAATTTTTTCATACATTGTCATGAGAAAACAAAGTTTGTTTCACACTCATTAAATACTTCTAAGCCAAACCTTTTTAGCAGTTTTTGTCTGAACAGTATTTAGAATTCCATTTGTAGGGTCATACAGCGTTACTTTCACATAAGGATCACTGTTCAAAAAAAGAAAAAAAGACTGCTTTAATTATTGTTCTCTTTAAATAAAGCACATTCTACTTTACAGAAAAAAATGTAGAACTTTACATGTTATTTAAAGTATTTCATCTAATATCCAACTGTCAATTTTTACTTCTTATGATTGAAGACACAATTTCTTATGACAAATAATTCCCAAAGAAATTACATTAAGTTTTGGACTTTGTTCAAATCTGTAACACTGTTTATTTGGCATATTTTTTTTCCAACATTTTTGAAGTTCTTATTCCTAACAATTATTTGCATGATTTCATGACACCTTGTTCTACCTACTCCTAAAAGGGCTGCAGTACAAATGTTTTTTAACCTACCATATTAGAAAGGCTTCGGTAACATACTATATCACTGTTTGAGAACTAACCAAGATAAGTACAATGAAGCTCATCACCAGAAGGCTGGCCTCTACGTCATAATAGCTAACATTTGTATAAGTTTTATAGTTTACAAAAGTATTATGAGAGTAAAGAGTACCTTGGGCAAGTCACAGGTTTGGTTTGCCTCAGTTTCCTCAACTATAAAAGAGATAATAATAGCAACTACCTTTCAGGGTTGTTATGAGTATATAATGAGATATCTGTATGACACGTAACACAATATCTGGCATATACTAGGCACTATATAAATGCTAGCTATTATCACTACTATTATTATAACAGACCTGGATCTATTCAAGGTGAACCACAATCAACTTAATGAGATTTCTTTGTATGGATCTTGTTAGAATGCCATGCCCCATAGTGACATGCATGATTGTTTGCCCCTTGCTGACCAAACATGGGAAACTTCCCTGATTCAGTTCCTAGTACTTCACTAATCTATGAGAGTAGAAGGAATGCACTCTCAGCAGAAGTGCCCTTTCCTCATTGTCTATAAAAGTGAGCTGAGCTTCTCCCACCCCCACATCCCATATTATCAGACAAGAATGGGTGGTTGGTGTTAGGGGGAAACAAAGAGGGAGGATTTCCTCCACAACAGGACAGGTGACTTACAAGAGAAGCACATGGCAAAACTCAGCGCGGAATTCCTGAATCTCTAGTTTTGGGCTGTCTTCTTCTATCTGGTCTCTTTTCTTCAATGCAAGTTCAAGACTCCCTAAGTTCAAACATCTGGGTATCCGAACACACAAAGGGAAACTTCCTTAGGAATGAGCTCCTTCAAGGAGGAAGACAAGTGCCAACAAAAACAATTTCCTGGCGGAGCCAAGACAGCAGAGTAAAAAGACACACATACTCTAGCTCTTCTCCCACAGCCCATAAAATACCTGTAAAAAATGACTCTCAACAAATTTTAGAGCAGCAGAAGCCACAGAACGACAGCGTGAAAGAGATTCCCAGCCAAAGGTAACCAGGAAGGCCAACAGGAACAGTCTATCCCACGGGATACAGAGCGGAGCAGAGCCCAGCCCTGATCACGTGGCACAGAGAGGAACAGGACCAGAACAGGCCTCTGGGGCAGAATTCCCAGAAAGGAAGGTCCCAGATCCCTCAACCCACAAGCAACAAAGAAAGCTTCAAAGGTCAGTGTAGCAGAGCTTTCCCAGCTAGGCGGGAGGGAAGAAGGGTCCCCCAGCAGTGGCCCCAGGTGGCAGTAGAGGTGGTGGCGGCAGCAGCGGGCAGCAGGCAGCTACGGTGGCTGGGTAGCTTGGGTCCATTGTCCCAGAAGTTCAGCTTATAGCCTCTGGGGGAACTGAGCAGGGAATCTGAACCTCAGTCCTGAGCACGGTCCTGTGGGGAGGAGGGGCACGAGGACACTCCTCTGGACAAAGGATTCATAAGTCAAGTAACTGGGTGGGAAAATGCCCCCAAAAGGGAAAAAAATAACACCATAGAAGGCTACTTTCTTGGTAAACAGGAATCTCCTTCCATCCTTTCAGATGAGGAAGAACAATGCATACTGTCAGAGGAAGCTGAGGCTTCTGCATCCAGCATCTTCAAAATGAATATGCAATGGGCTCAGGCATGGAAGAGCTTGAAAAGTGGGTGAACACCTTGCTAAAGGAGACCCAAAAAATGCTGAAGAAAATAACACCTTGAAAAATCAGCTAACTCAATTGGAAAAAAGAGGTCCAAAAAGCCAATGAGGAGAAGAAGGCTTTCAAAAGCAGAATTAGCCAAATGGAAAAAGAGGTTCAAAAGCTCACTGAAGAAAATAGTTCTTTAAAAATGAGAGTGGAGTTCAGGGAAGCTAATGACTATATGATAAACCAAGAAGTTACAAAACAAAACCAAAAGATTGAAAAAAAAGAAGATAATGTGAAACATCTCATCGGAAAAACAACTGACCTAGAAAATAGACACAGGAGAGACGATTTAAAAATTATGGGACTACCTGAAAGCCATGATCAAAAAAAGAGCCTAGACATCATCTTTCATGAAATTATCAAGGAAAACTGCCCTGAGATTCTAGAATCAGAGGGCAAAATAAGTATTCAAGGAATCCACCCATCACCGCCTGAAAGAGATCCAAAAAGAGAAACTCCTAGGAATATTGTGGCCAAATTACAGAGTTCCCTGGACAAGGAGAAAATATTGCAAGCAGCTAGAAAAAAACAATTTAAGTATTGTGGAAATACAATCAGGATAACACAAGATCTAGCAGCTTCTACATTAAGGGATTGAAGGGCATGGAATATGATATTCCAGAAGTCAAAGGAACTAGGACTAAAACCAAGAATCGCCTACCCAGCAAAACTGAGTATAATACTTCAGGGGAAGAAATGGTCATTCAATGATATAGAGGATTTTCAAGTATTCATGATGAAAAAACCAGAACTGAACAGAAAATTTGACTTTCAAACACAAGAATCAATAGAAGCATGAAAAAGGAAGCAGGAAAGAGAAATCATAAAGGACTTTCTAAAGCTGAAGTGTTTACATTCCTACATGTAAAGATAATATTTGTAACTCTTAGACTTTTCTCAGTATTTGGGTAGGTAGAGGGATTATACATACACACATATAGACAGAGAGTACAGGTTGAGTTGAATCAGAAGAGATACCCATAAAAAAATTAAATTAAATTAAGAGGTGAGAGGGGAAAATATTGGGAGGAGAAAGGGAGAAATGGAATGGGACAGATTATCCACTCATAAAAGAGATAAGAAAAATCTTTTTCAATGGAGGAGAAAAGGGAGGAGGTGAGAGGGGAAAAGTGAAGCTTACTCTTGTCACATATGACTTAACGAGGAAATAACATGCTCACTCAATTGGGTATGAAAATCTTTCTTACACTACAGGAAAGTAGGGGAGAAGGGTATAAGTGGAGTGAGGGGGATGATAGGAGGGAGAGCAAATGGGAGAAGGGAGTAACTAGAAGTAAACACTTTTGGGAAGGGACAAGGTCCAATGAGAGAATAGAAAAAAAGGGGGGATAGGTTAGGATGGAGGGAAATATAGTTAGTCTTACACAACATTACTATTATAGAAGTCTTTTGCAAAATGACACATATATAGCCTATATTGAATTGCTTGTCTTCTCAGTGGGGATGGGTGGGGAGAGATGGAGGGAGAGAAGTTGGAATTCAAAGTACTAGAAATGAATGTTGAGAATTGTTATTGCATATAACTGGGAAATAAAAAATACAGGTAATGGGGTACAGAAATTTATCTTGCCCTACAAGAAAAGAGAGAAGATAAGGGAAGGGTAGGGTGTGATAGAAGGGAGGGCACAATGAGGGAAGGGGTAATCAGAATGCAAAGTGTTATGGGGTAAGGGGAGGGGAGAGATGTGGAGAAAAATTGGAACTCAAAATTTTGTGAAAATGAATGTCAAAATCTAAAAATAAATAAATACAACTACAAAAAAAAAGACACCTTGATGAACGATGTCTCCCACACCCAGAACACAGCAGACGTAATAAAAATGTGCTGATTGACTGAAAAAAAAATTTCCTTGTAACCTTCTGAAGAAGTAAAGTAATACCATAGGAGCTAAAGCAAAATATCTGACCATTCTTGCATTACTACAAGTTGTTCTGATGGTAAAAGTTCATGGAGAATGGGATGTGTTTGTTTATCAGTTCCCCCGCAAAGTGTGTTTACTTCTGGGGAAGGTTGCAGGGATTCTAATGGGTTTCTATTTGAACACTTTACACATAAACAGTTTTTGTTCACAGTCCTTGGTGTTCTATGCATTTTCTATGATGGATGACGTAAAATTTACCACATACATGGGAACTGGGGACTGTCATATTTGGAGAAATCAAAACACAATTCATATCTAAGGTTCATTTTGGAGCAATTCAAAAATGTTTTAACTCTAGGTAGGGGCCACAAGTCTCCAGATTGGACATGGTCCTTGTGAGATCATAATCTTCAGGACAAGGGGGTCCATGGATAATATATATATATATTATTTCGTTTGAGCCTTGCAACAACCTTGGGAGATAACTACTACCTATTTCATTATTCACATTTTAACAGTGAGAAAACTGAGACTCAAAGAGGTTAAGTGACTGACTTAAAGTCACATAGCTATTAAGAGTTAAGAGGGAAGGTTCAAATATATGTCTTTTGGACTCCAAATCATCAGTCTATCCATTAAAACAAACTACCACTGATGAAAGGGATAAATTATTTGAAAACATTACCCATAAAATAAATATAAAATACAAAATAGTTCTCAATTCTACACGACTCCTACAATACTTACAAGAATGGTGGGAAAAAAGTTGAGTATTAAGAATCACATGGTTTTTAAGTTGTTTATAAATATTATTTTAAATTGTTGGCATTTGAAACCTGATGTCCTTCTCCAAAAACCATTTAGTCAATAAATTACTATGGAAACTAAATCATACTAACAGTAACATTCTTGCTATAAAAGAAACCAGAACATATACAGAATATGCACCTATATATGGAAAGATGGCACAAATACTTCTGGGAAAAGCAAATAAAGAAATGGCAGACTATCTTCCATCCAAAGGCAAGAAGGAGCATCATTTTCTAAGAAATCTGGCTATCTCACCTTCCCATAGTTATGAAAAATGTAAATATACTCAGTTTAAGTTCCAAGATCTATTGTAGAGGATGAAGGGGCAGAGAAATTACATGAAAAAATCACTAAGATCCTTCAAATTAAATTAACATTGCAACTCATTGTCTCCAGTACAAAGGTGTGCAGAAGGGAAGACAGTAAAAAACAAACTGGAAAAGTGTGTCTCAGAATCAAGAATCCAAAGAGGCCAAAGGCTCATAGACTATGCACAAATCATGACTATATGGCACAAATATTTTCTTCAAAAAGAAAGTTGGAAAGCACTGGCCATGGGCAGCGTCAAACCGGTACCACAAAATGAGACTGACTGTATCTTGACAAGTGATGGCTGGTTACCAATTTCTGACCTAGCTCTTTATCCAAGTCTTCAATATGTTAGAGAAAAGATCAAAATCAACACCAAATTAGAAGGAAAAGAAGATACAACAATATTCTAATGGACATACGATCTCTCCACTGAGGTTACTTTCTCCAATATTGCAACGCAACCATTCCTGCCCAACTTTATGACACTTGTTCTAAGTTTAACACACAGCTCCCTCACCATGCTAGAACTTTCTTCATGTTCTCTTGATGAAGATCTTCAAGGATGAAGAACTCAGACTATTCATTGGTTACCCTTTGGTCTTGTCATATGACCAGCTTATTATCTTTTTCATTCATGTATTTCTTTGATACCTTTTACATTGCTTCTCCCCCAAACTCCATGTTTTTAATTTGATGCTACCTGTTCATACCCACAATACAATTCTCCATTGCCCTCTGGGTGATTCTCAACCTTAGTTCTTCAGGACAGTCCTGTTCCACGAGTTGAAGCTACTTAGGAGCACCAGCATAATTTATTTTTAAAAGCTGTAACTATGATTTCACCGATGTAGAGAACTCCTGGCGAGGAAATTCCTACTCCCAATGCAAACTAGCAACTATTATGCAATTTATCTACTTAGTGTACTTTAGAAACAATGACTGGTTAAATCAATTGCTCAGGGTCTCATAATCAGAAGTAGGACTTGAACTAAGGTCTTCCTGACTCTGAGGACACCTATCTACACCATGCTACCTCTTGTCATAAGAATATTAGTTTGAAAATACGGGCTTTCTTTCAGGAATAAGCTTGTAATCATTGGTCAGAAAGTCAAAACATTTATTAAGGACTTGAACATGTACCAGGCACTGTGCTAAGAACTAGGGATATAAAGAAAGGCAAAAGTTGAAGGCACACATTTGGGGTGAATTCTTTAAATCTGTGCATCTTGTGTTTCTTTTGAGCTATTTCAATTTTGCTTTGCTCTTAGAGCAAAGCACCTTCTCTGATGAGGGAATGATGTGCTAAGCTGTCCTGTGCCAATGGCTCCCATGTCACACAATCAATTCCAAAGTTCTTGAGAGAGACCTTGGGAATATCCTTGTATTGCTTTTTCTGACTACCATGTGAATGCTTGTCCTGTGTGAGTTTTCCATAAGACAGTCTTCTTGGAAAGCATATGTTTGGCATTCAAACAACATGGTCAGTCCACTGGAGATGCTCTCTTTGCAATACAGTTTGAAAACAGGAGGGGAAAGGTTATTTGAAAGGGGAAAACATTAACAGCTGGGTTGGTGAAGGGAGCACTGAGACGAGTCTCCTGAAAATGAAATTTAAGCTGTCTTGAAGCAAGTCAGGAAAACTAAGAGGCAGAAGAAAGGAGAGAGAGTACACTAGACATTGGTGATGGCCAACAAAAAGGCATGAAAACAATGTCAAGCTCAAGATAATGCAAGTGTCCAGTATAACTAGATCACAGAGTGAATAGAAATGAGTAAGATGTTAAGAACACTAGAAAGGTAGAAAAGTACCAGGTTATGGAGAAGTTTTCATGGCAACAGATTTCATATTAGATCCTAGAATTAACAGAAAGCCAGAAGAATTCACTTAACTGATGACATGATCAGATCTATGATTTTGAAAAATCACTCTGGACGCCAATGGAAAGGATTGGAAAGAGATTTGAGTTACTGCAGCAGCCCTAGCAAGAAGTGAAGAGGACCAGAACTAGGGTCATGGCTAATGAAATCAAAGGAAAGCAACATATACAAGAGAGTTGTAAAGGTAGAAATGACATTTAATATGTGGGGTGAGTGAGACTGAGGAAAAAAGCACAAGACCAAGGTTGCAGTTCTGATGACTGTGAAGATGGTAGCCTACTCAAAGGTAACAAGGATATTTGAGAAGGGAAAAAAGCAGGAGACTGGGATGGTGAATCAATTAAGGAGGAACAGAATATCTGCCAAACTGCAATGAAGGCCTTGTTGAGAATAGATAGCAAATATGTATTAGGCCCAATCAGCATACTTTCATGATTTCCTCTAAATTTGTGCAGGAATACATGAACAGGAGTATAGGAAATGGATAATGAGCATCATCCAGGGTTGGGATTTGGCAAAGCAGGATTGATAACTGGACAAGGGGGCAAGGGAATCAACTGTGGAAAATAACATTGAGTTGAGCTGGTTCACAAAATGGTCATAATGTTAGTGGTCATAAGCTATGGGGAAAAAAGAGAATGATAGAAGATTATGATTAGCTATAAGAATTTCAAAGTTCACAAACAAAAGTTGAACAGCTGTGGGCAGTGGTAAGATCTTGGTGCAGGGAACCTGTGGCCTCTAGGTCCTCAAGTGCAGCCCTTTGAATCCAAACTTCACAGAACAAATCCTCTTAATAAAAGGAATTCTTCTATAAAACTTGACCTCTGTCAAAAGGCCACACCCAAGGACCTGGAAGTCTATATCTGACTTCAAGGACACGCAGCATTCCACCCCGCCCCCACCTCAAATGTGACCATCACTGTTTGCAAGAGTTGGAAAACTCTGTAAAATGTACTATTTCTCCAAACTACTTCCTAAAAATATTTTTTAAAAATAATATTCTTCTAATATATGGTTGTCAATTATGGAGTATCACAAACTCAAGAAAGTAAGAACTGTGGGGTTACCCAAAGTGGAGAACTGTATAGTGGGTGTAAATAAGAGGCAACATGGTACCATTCAACAATGATTTGTTAGTAAGAAATTATATAAAAGATATTAACACAGAAAAATATTCCTGGAAAATGAAGTGGGTCAATCTTAGAGTGAGGGATTGCTTGGCAGCTCCTGTGCTGTCCCAATACCCATGTAATATTAAAAGACTAGAGGAAGGCCCCCAGAATATTGAGGAGGCTCCTATGAAAGATTTATGGGAGAGTAAGAATCTCATAGGACAAGAAAAGGATAAAAGTTGTACTGGAGAAAATAGTCAATTCAACCGATTAGATCACAGATTCATTAAAATACTGAAATATTTAACTAAAAATACAGGGTCATCTCAATCCAAGACTGGAAATCACTGAACTACCTAGTTTAACTCTCATTATTTCCTTATTTTACCAAACTGTGAGAAGAAAAAAAAATTACTTGCTAAAAGAACATAGCACTAAATACTCTCATTCAAATAAGAATAGGCAGCAATCTACTAATATGTCAAGTTGTCAACATAACCTATAGCTTTCAAGTATCTAAGAAAAAAATAATAAGAGGCATTTATCATACTTTTAAAATGTGGAAGTACTTTATGTTATGTCCTTTGAGTCCTAGAGCAATACTGTTAGGTAGCCATTACAGGTATGTAGATGAGAAAACGGAGGCTTCTCAAACAGGTTAAGTGAGTGGCTGAGAGTCCACTAGCTATCAAGTATCAGAACCTGGTATTCTTGACTCTAAGTCTAATACTCTATCCTTTAAACTATAATTTCCCTAATTTATGTATTTCTTCTAGTAGCTAGAATGTATAAATTACTAATTCTAAAATACTATGGTATAATAAGGAAACACAAAAAAAATCATTCAATTAATTTGTCACAAAAAGGCCATTTCATTATTTTAGTGATAATTAGTGGCAAAATAATTTGACATTTTTCTTTTTTCTTTTTCAAGTTAACAAGTATTTATTAATTTATCCCTCTCATTACCCCTGCATTGAGAAAATTTAAAAACAAAAAACAATTACCTCAATGCATATCTACATAATCTAGTAAAATAAATTCACTCATTAACAAGTGATCAAAATTACTCTTTCTGCATTTCAAGTTGAGCACCTGTGTCCGATGAATGTCATTTTTTATCTTCATCCTTTTAGATTCATGGTTTATCGCTGTATTGCATTCTAAGAGTCTTTCAAAGTTTTCTGCCTCTATAATATAATCATTGTACAAACTGCACTCCTAGTTCTGCTCAATTCATTCTTCACTTCAGTCCATAAAGGTCTTCCCAGTTTCCTCTGAAATTGTCCATTTCATCATTTCTTATGGAACAATATTACATTATGTTCACATACTACAATTTGTTCACCCATTCTCTAATAGGAAGATACCTCTCTTACATACTTCTTTACTATAATGAAAAAAGCTTCTTTCAATATTTCTGTATATACAGATAATTTTCCTTATTGATTTCTTTGGGCTTCTGGTCTAATAATGTTGCAGTTGAGTCAAAGGGTATGCACAGTTTAGAAATTTTCTGGGTATAGCTCCAAACTGCTGTCCAGAATGGCTGAACCAATGCATAGCACAACCAATGGTACACTGCTTTCCCAAATCTCCTCCAACGTATCAGTACAATAAATTTCTAACTTAATAGTTCTTTTACCCTTACAACACAAGCAGGTAACTCATTAAATGAATACTGATAAAATGATTACAGATAAGATTTCAAATTAAATCCAAAAGGAAAGATTCTCTCAATTTGTGTACAACATTTGAGTTGACAATGCATTTAACTCTTTTTCTGGCAGTTTGCTTAGTGGCACTAGTCAGCTGGCAGTAATGTGGGCCCTAGCGGTGGTGGTCAGTGGGCAAAGATACATAAATACCAGTATCAGTGATCAGGGAGTAAAGATGAAGACTCCAGTAGCATTTCACTTAAACTGTTAAATGTACTGTCATACAATTGCTTTAATTTCAGGAGCAACAGACAGCAGAGATGGCCCTAGCAGGAGACAAGCCAGCAGCAGAGAGCAGAGCAGCTACTGGTAGCCGAGAGGCTGAAAATGGGGCGCACAAAGCAGGCTCGCTGCAGCCCACTGCTTGTTATGATCTAGAGTGTACTAGCCCCACCACCCTGTTACCAGTAACATCCAGTGGTCCTTTCACAACGCCCCCAAGGTTTGGAGGACCAATGGGATGGCACTGTTGAGTGGGAGCTTACTTTTTGGCAAAAACGTGCTTAGCCCCACGAAAACAAGGTGATGGCTCTGCAGAGACCTTTCATGGAATGAAAATGGCAAACTCTCTTCCCCATGGCCCTCCCACTTAAGTAGTCAGGAGGGGCAATTTCCCCTGATGTGTGCTGAGGATCAGTGACCATGGAGGAAGTGCTATCATCTTTGCTACAGCCTTGATATTCCCATATTACCAGTGCTGTTTCTGCTTATGATCATCTGTTTTATACTGAGTAACCCACTGTGAACTGCAAAGATTTGGTCTCATTTATCACAAAACTTGGGCCTCTTTTCTTCCACTTTTAGCATTCTTTCCATAGTATCACATTGCCACACAAGTGACTTAAATTTTCCTAAAGGACTTTGTCTGGCTCGTTTTCTAAATCCCCATTGCCGTTGACTTGATATCACACTTCTTTGTTTACATATATAAGCATAATGCATGTGTCTAACAGAAGGAATGATATACATATAGAAAACATGGACATGATATACATATATATCATGTATATGATATACATGTAGATGTATGAGATATAGATATAATATAATTGTATCTATATTGCCTATATCTATATCATCATATATACATGTCTATATCTCATATCTGTATCTATAACATTCCTTCTGTTAGACTATTAGCTCCTTGAGGGCAAGGACTATTTTTCATCTTTGATTTCCCAGCTGTTAACACTGTCCTATAAAGAGTACTAAACAGTACTTCACTACTTCAAAGAGTATTTTCATAAGCATGGGTATTCTCTCTATTGATACCAATGGGAACCCTTCTATAAATTAGTAGACGGTCTTCAAGACTAGTTATAATAAAAACAAATTATCACTCTAAGACCGACCTAATGATAAATTTCTCCAAATTTAGCTATGTTAGTCCATAGGCAACAGTCATACCTGGGCTTCAACACTTTCCAGCCTTTCCACACTCAAAGCCTTTTCAACTTGGTACATTCTGCTGGCAAAGATGAATCAACAATGGCTCAAGTCAACATGGTAAATGAAAGTTGCCATCTACTACACAGCTTCTGTCCTGAACTAGCTTATATTATGCCCTTGACAACCAGACATTTTTTTTCCATAGTGAGGTCTAAAGCACAGGTCTTTAATAAATATTGACTTATTGAATTCTAATTAGCACCAGTACTTTGTAATCACATCATTAATAGGAATTTACAAAAAGTTGACCCAAAAAAAATCTTTGAAAAATATCACCAAAATTTCTGTATACTTACCTAGCTCCCAAAAGATCCTTCTTCGCCAGGCCTATTCCAGCTATAACTTTCACTCGCACAATTCGTGAATTTTCCTAAGGTAAAGTTAAAATTTAATTTCTCTATATGAACTTTAAAAAATTAAATAGTATGTTTTTCAAATATATTTTAAAAAATAATTGAATTAAAACTACTCAGAAGTTTTACAGAATTATTTTAATTAAAAGGTTACTGACAGTAATTTTGTAATTGTTGTAATTCTTCAATTTTCACCTCAGAATATCAAATGAAACTGTCTGTAAACTTTACATGTTCTCTCTATAGTAATCTATGAACTGAAATATACACCTTATTCATAAAAAGAGGCAGCATGCTATACAGTAGGTAAAGAAAGCCACTCAAAATCAGGCAGATATGAGTGCAAGTCCCAGCAAAGACTGTGTGAACAGGCAAGCAAGTCATTTACTCCTCTCATCTAGGAAACTCTGTGAAACTAAAAACTGCAGAGAACGTGCTGAGCTGCACTGGGAGAGGGAGCAGGCAATCACAGTCTCAGTTTCAATCCCTCTTCCAAAAGGAAACGAAAACAAAAACAGCCAAAAAAATTGCTCAACAGAACCGGACAATTAGCAAGGAAACATCCAAATTACACAAAGAACAACCACTGTTACCAAATTTTAATCCCAAACTGAACAGATCTCCAGAGTATAAAATCAAACTTGTCAATTATATTAGGATTATTTACAAGAGGTCTACATTTCATCTTGTCTCCTAACATTTCCTTCAACTAGCCCTACTGATACCATCTGCTCTTCATTAGACCCTAATTCCTTTCCTTAGTTTCCCTTTTCCTTTCTCTTCTTAGCCCAGACAGAATCCTGATCACCTAAAATACAAAAAGATCACATCAGAGATCACAAAGTTAAGGCTAAATGACAATTAATATGGCTATTGTGGGGCGTTATCTTACAAAAACAAAAGAAAAAAGACTAACTTGGAAAGGCATTATGACATCATAAATAAGTTTTAGGTGAACAAATATTTTAGTTTGGTATCTAGAATATATTTAAGTTTTAAGTTATATAAATTCATTACAAACCTAATATGACTATTGCCTTTGTTATTTCAAAACTAAAGTTCTCTGTCTTTGGCAGATGGTTCAACCATTTTCCAGATCAATGTTGTTTTAGGGTTTTTTATTTGCTTGTTTGCAGGGAAGGATGGCGCCCAGTACAAGTTAGCATTTATTACCTCTGTTCAGTGGCTTCCTCAGTCCTAGCCCCTCATCAACACTTGTTTTCTTTCCACCTTCAACTGGGCTACGATGACTTAAATGCAAAGATTTCTGGTAACTGCCAGACACGATAAGAGAACAAGCCACCTTTAAATCTTTTAGGGATTTTTTTTTTTTGGTCCTTTTCCTTTAGAATAAAAAGGCACTCAAAACTCCAACCTAAAATTCACTATTTTACATTCACTTTACATCCCCCTCTCTGTTTTGTCTATTTCACTAAAGCTGACACAAAGACTCTAATCATGGTCTTGCACAGGGAACTTAAAAGATTTTCATTTTAAAATGAGCAGCTTTGATACTAGCCCATATATTAACAAAATTTTTCTGCCCTACATTGGCCCACAGCTAATGTTAGTTAATAATAATGTGAGTTATATAAATATAATAAACATGTTATGAAATTTAGTTTCCTAATTTCTTCTTTTTGTGTTACTATTCAATATTTTGGTGTGCATATGATTTCTTCAAAGTGAGTATTCTCACAGTGGGGTAGATCACAAACCATTTACACCTTTTCTAGGTGATTTCTGGTCTTATTCCCATAAATCTTCCAAAAATCTGTGCAACTTCATCTAGAACAGGGATTCTTAACCTGTGGTTTGGGAATTATTTTTTTAGTGGGGCAATTAGAGTTACATGACTTGCCCAGGGTCACATAGCTATTAAGTGTCAGGTGTCTGAGGCTGGATTTGGACTCAGGTCCTCCTGACTCCAGGGCTTTATCCAATGAACTACCTAGCTGCCTGGAACTATTTTTTTTTTTTAAGAAATATGCTGATAACTCTATTTCAACATAATTGGTTTCCCTTACAATTTTACTCATCTAGAAACATTGTTGTGAGAAAAAGTCAGTCAGTCAAAAAAGCATTTATTAACTGCCTACTATGTGTCCAGCTCTGTTAATAAGCACTGGGATTACATAGAAAGGAAGACAGTGGCTGCCTTCAAGAAGCTCACAATTTAATAGAGAAGACAATAAGCAGATAAACATATACAAATAAGTTATATACAAGATAAATAGGAAACGAGTGCCAGAATTACGAAGGTTTGGAAAAGGCTTCCTATAAAACATAGGATTTTAATTGGGACTTAAAATCAGGGAAGTTAGTAGGTTGTAGTGAAGGGAGAGAGTTCCAGGCATGGGGGACATCCAGAGAAAATGACTGTGTCAGATATAGAATGCGTTGTTCATGGAATAGCAAGGAGGCCTGTGTCACTGGATCAATCAGTAAGGGAAGGGGAAGCAAGGAAGGGCTTTGAACCCCACAGTGAGGATTTTGTATTTGATCCTGAAGGTGATAGGGAATCACTGGAGTTCACTGAACACAGAGGTGACATGGTTAAACCCATGCTTTATGAAAATCTCTTTGATGACTGAATGAGCATGGACTGGAGTGGGGAGAGACCTGTGGTAGGCAGAACAAGCCCAGGCATGAGGTATCAGGCTGGTAGCACTATCAGAGAAGAAAAGGGTATTTGAGAGAGGTTGCAAATATGAAATCAACAGGCCATGGCAACAAATTGGATATGGGTAGTAAGAGAAAGTGAGGAAGCAAGGATGATGCTGAGGTTCTGAGCTTGAGGGACTGGAAGGATGGTGATGCCCTCAACAGTAATAAGGAAGTCTGGAAAAGGGAAGGGTTTAAGGGGAAAGATAATGAGTTCAGTTTTGGACATGTTGAGTTTAAGATGTCTATGGGACATGTTTGAGATGTCTCAAAGGCAGGAGGATATGTGAGACTGAAGTTAGGGCTGTATAGGTAGATCTGAAAATAATCAGCCTGGATTAAATACAAGGTTTCACCAGACTGACACACAAAAAAACAGTTAAGAACTCCTACTACAGATATTTTAATATATCCTGGTTAATACTACAGCACACAAATTATCTATTATCCCTTGCACTTACCCACTGTACACTTCCTTGATGATTTTTTATATACCTTCTAGCATACAAGTTAGATCTACAATCTATTCACTGGTCTCTCTTTTGCCCTTTGGGTCATTCACACTTTTGATTCTTTAGAGACTATGGTATCCCATAATTCACAGTCATTCAATATCATTAGGAAATTATTGGTATTAAAAAGATGGATTTATGTGCCAAGGAACAATCTAGAATTGTTAAAATGTCCTATTCAAATTCTCGACTGCAACTGAACCCATTTACCACCTTCACTGACCAGCTACAGTGTCTTTTCAAAAGTAATGAGGGTTAGCCATCAAGTATGAAACAAAAATTAAGCAATACTCCTACCTTAAAAAACTGGTTTTTCTCGGGCAATATGCCTGGTTGATCTCTTACATGACTGTGTATCTCACTGCAGTGGCCTTATAATGCTCCATGGCAGAATGTTAGCACAAGAGAACCTCATCATGATCTTTGCCATGACACCAACAAACACTTTTGGAAAGCATATGTCTACCTGTATATTGATACTGAGATCACCAACAAACATCCTGCCACCTAGATAGATATAGTGGAAAGAGCTGGCCTCAGACCCAAGAAGACCTGCTTGGGTTCACGTTGCACCTTTGACACATATTTGCTGTGGACAAATTACTTCATCACTTAGTAACTAAACTAGGAGACTCTCCAATTTGATGTGTGGCAGAAAAGGTACCCGTAATGGTAGAAGTTTGCTTATCTGGGAGTTCCCTGGCTGTCACCTCTCCAAAGAAAGCAGAGTATTTTAAAATTATTCTCTAGGGTTAAGCTCAGTCTTTACAATTATACAACTATCAGTTTCATTTCATCATTCTTTCCATTTACAATGCTGCAGTCAATCAGTATATTGTTTCCCTAGTTCTGCTTACTTTTCTCTGAACCAGCCGATATTTTTATATATATATATATATTCCTTTCTAACTCTTCATCTTTGTTGTTTCTTGGCTTTACTTCTGCTTACAAAAATTCTGCTGACTGAGTTTCTAATGTATTGTTTTTATATGGAAGACAGACACTTCTGCCACACAAGCACCTTTTACTGAATTAACGTGGACAATTTTCTTTTTGGCAATTTATTTGATCTATTTGCTTAGCTATATAGACAGATTACAATTATGACTTGTGAACAAAATAAGCAATCTTTTTCATGAACTTCCTCTCGATACAATCTGCTATTTTTTTGACACAAACATATCCACGTTTATTTTGTGATATTTTTTCCTTTTTCCTACAGAATAGTATGTTGACATACATGGGCAGGCAATACTGCCCTCATAAACTAATTCTTGAACAATGGATAGTTATGACCATTTTGAAGGTATGTAGTCAAAATTCTTTGATAAACCATTTTTCAATTAATGTAATTATATTACTAGCTATTCCACACATATAATCTGAATTTCTTTAAATTTCCTAATTCTAGGGAAATATCTAAATCTCAGTCACTGTTTTTTACTACACTTGAATATTTAGCAGAAAGTTCTGAAAACTATATTTTAGTTCAAATACTTTTACGAAAATTCTAAATAATTCAGAAGACTAACCCTAAACAATGATGAGGGAAAACTGAAAGTTCTTTAAGAGGAAACAGAAATTTACAAACCATATCCTGCATCTCAAAATGTTTAGGAGCAACCACTCGTGAAGAAGGTGAAAGTCTATTTTTAAAACCACTTCCTAAACTTCTTGGTTATACTCCGCACTTTTCAGGTTGCCTGTTTTTACCCAGAAAAAAGAACAACTTCTCCCCCAAAAGAAGCTCGAATTATCTTCCCTTGGGATATTTTTCCTCCTCTGCCATTCCATTACTTCATTAACCTCTGTAGCTTTGAGATATATATTCAAAAATATTTTAAGTTCAGGGAATAGTCAGCTCAAGAATTTTTTTTTACTGTTCTGCTCCTTTCTTATTATTTCTAGACTATTCCAGCCCCAAACAATCCTCTTTTCTGTGTACAAAAACTTGTTAAAAGAGACTAGAATTAATAGAGGTTATCCAATTTCCAGGTACTTTAAGCATTACACCCATGGACACAAATGTACAATTGAGAAATGAAATTAATCATCTCTTTTATACTAAATAACCACTGGTACTCTTATTGTGAAGTGTTTTTTGTTTACCTTTAAAAATCATCGGGAAAGGAAATTCTGGGAACCTCTCAAAACTAGGCCCCTAAAAAATTAGCCAATAGCCTACTGTGATCTATTTATAAAACATTTCTAACTGAATATATTATTTTCAAACCTATATAATTAAAAATCAGGTCTATTCCTAACATTTTTTGTTAAAGTATCTTAAAATTTTTTTCTATTTTTAAAACAAAATATCTTTAAAATATTTTCAAATTGTTTTTAGATTATGTCTAATAACTGATGTTTATTCACTCTAGTTACTTCACTTTTCTACAATGAATACCCAATCTCCTCTAAATAGGCCTACAGAAGCCTTGGATGAGTTACTAGGGTCAAGGGTCAGCTGCAGCCCTTCTTTCCCTTTACAGATCAGTCCCTCCTACCCCATCACTCCTTAGAGTTCAACTAGACAAGTACAACCCCTTCATCAGCATTTCAAACTGAAATAATTTTTTTAAATCACATTGAATAAGAAGTCCTTTTTTCTTAAAAAAGAAAAGAAAAGCAATCTTCAAAGCCATTTTAAGACAATCACACAAGAGGAGGCTGAAGTGTTGGTACTACTAAAACAAAGAGTCACCATGGCTTCCTGTAAGTTGTCTACAACACTGGAGAAAAGACTGGTTCTGGTACTGCCATCACTAGGTAAAGAGAGAAAAGCAAGCAGCCCCTTCCTCAATCTTAATCTCTTACTCCTCTCAGCACAATGGAAAGAGGAGGAAGTTCACAGTCAGATCTCTCTCTTTCCCTGGGATACAGTAATTAAGGGACATAAAGCAAATAGAGGCATTTGGAATCTTGGCAGGGCAAAGGCCAGACCTCCAGTTTATCCACTGGGGTGAACTCTACATGCAGGTGGTTGTCTATTACATGAAATGTGTTGTGGAGTCTGCAGTCTTAAATTCAAGAATTGAGACTTCTGGTCTTGACTGATGATTGCCTGAGACCATGGGTTACCCTGCCCAACTCTGCTAGAGAGGTGTAAAAGGCATGGGGAGCAAACTAAATTAGCCTTGGCTAACCCACGGAGGCATGCAGAGGCAGACACCTGGAACAGGGCCAGATATTCCAAGTTTGGGGTTTTTTAATTGCTGGAGGGAGGAAGCAACTAACTAGAAAAAAGCAGATATCACTAATGAGATACCAAATCAGCACAAAAGAAGTACTAGAAAAGGGGAGTTAAGTTTTTCAGACATTTTGCCAAGGACTTATTCTGTTTCTGAGATTTCCAATCTAGAGATCTAGAACATAGTAAGAGAAGGAGAATGAGTAAAAAATTCATACCATCAGAATATGGCTCTGAAGAACCCAGAGAGTCCCAAGCCTGCCTAGACCAGTGTAGGTCTACCTAAGAAATGCCTAAGGCAAGTATCCGTCCTATAGAACTAGCAGCAAGACAGTCTTTCTAATACTTTTTAGAGCCAGAAGGGCATAGTGTTTTTCTCTTCTTGTTGAAATATTAGCCAAAAATTAATGTAGCAATTATCTAGCACTTACCATACATACATAACCGTTTAGTACATACAGGAATAACAGTGAATATATTTCCATCAGAAATTATCTTCTATCAGCATATATACATAACCAGCAGATGAAATAAAATATTGTTGTTCAGTGGTGTCGACTCTTTGTGACCCCATGGATCACAGCCAATCCTTCACTATGTCCTGGTATCTGTCCAAGCTCATGTTTGTCACCTTCTATCCATCTTATTCTCTGCCATCCCTTTCTCCTTTTGCCTTCAATCATTCCCAATAAGTAATTCTCCTTTAATCAAATTATATTTAAAAGGAATGAAAGGCACTGTTCTTTATTATCAGGACTCACCAAACCAATATTACTAAGGATAGGGACTGGATCTATGATTTATGGGTCTAAGGAACTTCCAATTACAAACTCCTGCCAAGGCAGGTGTGTACCTTCCCTCCAATTTCTGGCCTTAGAGAGTTGCTTAGGATACTTCAAGTGATTTGCCCAATAAGTGTCAGAAAGAGCACTTGACCTCAGTTTTTCTTGATTCCAAGGCTTATTCTCCAGCCAGTATGCTCATAAAAATTGTTTTATAAAGGATCTACATAAGGGAAGATAGGAGAGATTATATCAATAAACAGCTGAGAAGCATACAAAATATGTTCTCTATTAGAACGTTACCGAAAGAGATCTGATCTCCTCAGCCACCAGCCCCGTACATGTTGCAGCTGTGTTTACATAGTTGCTAACGCGCGGACGCCGCCGAGGGGGCACACCTTGGGAGTATACAATGTTGCAGATTGTTTCCATTGGCTCTGGGAAGGGGAGTGAAACCTAACTGGCCTTCACGGAACCGCATCACCGCAGCGGGAACTTCCAACGGGAGCCCGGGCTCCACGCAGGCCGGACCAAACCGCGGAGGGGCCGAGGAGAGAGATCTGCTGGAGCTGTCACCCACCAGGGCTTCACTGAAGCGTCATGTCAGGAAGCAAGTTTCAGTTCAGTTTAATCTCAGTTAAGTAAAAAAAGGAGGGGCCGAACGCTTTCTATACTGGCTCTGGTTAGTAAATTCTCTCTTCGGCCAAGCCCGAGCCCCAAACGGGGTAAAGAAAACAAAGCACGAGGAGCCGGGGGCCGCGCCCGGGCGCCGAGCCCGCCCAGGCCAGGTCTCCCGGCTCGGGCCGGGCCCGCTGCGGCCCGGGATGCTCCAGGTGAGGCGCGAGACATCCCCGGATCTCCGGCTCAGGTTCCCCCGCCCCCGCCGGCACGCGGGAGAACTGCCCGGGCCCTCGCCCGGGCCCCACTCTGCACGGCTAGAAAGGGGGTGCAGATTAGGCTGGGGGGGCTCGGTCCCCAGCAGCCCTCTCTAACTCTCACGAGCCGGCTCTCCGCGGGTCCCGCCCTTCCCCACCCGGCCGAGCCTGCGAGTCCGGGGCCGGGAGGTGAGAGATGTCCCAGCCCGGCCTCGAGCTCCCTCGGGTGGGGGATGGGGCGGGGGATGACAGGGACCAGCGGGTCTCCTTACCTCATCCTCCAGAAGGCCGAACACCTCCGCCGGAGAAGTTGCCATGTCCCTGCGGGGCCGAAGAGCTCGACTCCCTCACCCCTGGCCCGGAATCGTAGCGGGAAAGGGAAGGGAGGTAGGAGAGGGGAGGAGGAGGAGCGAGAAGGGGGGCGGGGGGCGGAGAGGCTGCAGCAGCGCCCCCTGCCGCGGGGGAGAAGAAGAAGGGGCCCCTTCTGCCTGAAGCGGGGCGGCCTGGGGCCTGGGGCCTCGGGCCTCGGGGAGGGAGTAAGGGGAGCGGGGTGAGGTCTGCGCGCTTCCTTCCCCGGCCCGAAGCCCGGGCGGAGCCAAGTCTGCGGAAGGGCTGGGTGCGACTCGCCGGGGCGGGCGTGGGAACCGCTGGAACCTCCGCCCCCCGAGAGCGCCCAAAGTACAGGATGACGGGGCTCGGCTGCGGGCCTCGGGGCGGCCAGTCCAGGGCTGGGGGCGGAGCCGGACGCTCCGGTGCTCTGCCTCGCGCAGACTGTCGGGCCGGGCAGCCGCGGGGGACGGGGGTGTCCCGGGGGGCAGGGGTGTCACGGAGGGGTAGCGGGCGCCCCGGGGACGGGGGAATGCCCCAAGAGGAGAGGGGTGCCGCGGTGGGGTGGGGGGTCCCTCAGGGAGCGGGGGGGTGTACCGGGAGGAGGGGGTGCCGCGGTGGGGTGGGGGGTCCCTCAGGGAGCGGGGGGGTGTTCCGGGAGGAGGGGGTGCCGCGGTGGGGTGGGGGGTCCCTCAGGGAGCGGGGGGGTGTTCCGGGAGGAGGGGGTACCGCGGTGGGGTGGGGGGTCCCTCAGGGAGCTGGGGGGTGTTCCGGGAGGAGGGGGTGCCGCGGGGGGGTGGGGGGTCCCTAAGGGGGCGGGGGTGTCCCGGGGGGCTGGGGGGCGCCCCCGGCCTTAGCCCAGCTTCGCCAGCCCGCGCCCCTGCCCGGATCTCATCCCAGTTCCGGTCATGGCTTCTGTAGTAGCCTGTTATCCCCCCACTACGGAGCGCCCTGGGGTACCACGGAGTTGGGATTTAAACTCAGGCTTCCCAACTGTCGTGGGTCATGTGACCTCCCTCTCCCAGATTAACACCAGTTTTTCCTCGTTGAATTCACTTCCATTTCTGAGCCTCTGGTGGTTTGTAAAGAAACACTTCTAAAAGGTTCCCAGTTATATCCTTTTGAGTCAAGGGTGGAGAGAACAATGCCATATTTTTATTATTTTCAAAATAATTATTTTGAATTATATAATTATATATTATTTTATCTCGTTTCATGTGTTTATATGTTAATTATGTATATTATACACAATGTTGCACTTTAACGTCGGATCCTTCCCCAGGCTTTACCCGACACAAGCGGTGATCCAGATATCTAGGGCACAAAGGGGAAAAGTCAGCTCTTTGGTCCACCTCCTATCGTGTCTGGACAAATTAACAAATGGTAGTTCTGTGATCCCACCTTCGAATTTAACAAGTGGAGGAAAACGACACATCGAAAGATAAAACTCCATCTCTCACCTCCATGTTCCATGAGCCACCCATTCCTCATCCCTGTTCCATTTCTGGAACCATAAACTGGTGATCGTTCAGAGAACTTGTCTGTCTACTCTGCTCCGGTCACACTCGCTAAGAACACTTTCTAAGATTAAAGTGTCCAGCCGCCACCACTCCACTATGTACATCGTTTCCACCATTAGAATGTAAAATCTTTTAGGTCAAGTCTACAAGCATTTTTTTCTTCTTTTTTAAAAAAAAATTTATTTGTTTTCAGTTTTCAACAATCACCTCCATAAGTTTTAAATTTTTTTCCCCCTTCCTTTTCCCCCCCTCCCCAACACAGTGTGCAATCTTATATGGGTTCTACACATACATTCTTATTAAACACATTTTCACATTAGTCATATTCTACAAGCGTTTATTAAGTGCTTACTGTGGTCTGTGAATTGTGCTAAGTGCTGGGAATAGAAACGCAAACAAAAAATAGTCACCACCTTCTAGGAGCTTACTTTCTAAAGGGAGAAGAGACACATGAAAGGGGACTGAAAGGTGTTGGGGTAGTACCTAGTGAGGTCAGAAAATCTTAGGAATTCCTCCAAGAAAGGATGACTGGCTTGGGCCTTTCTTCCAAATGGAGGGAATGGGAGAGAAAAGTTCAGGGTGAGAAGGCCACAGCTGCTGCAGGACTTCGGTGTTTTTTTATTTGTATCCCCAGCACTTAGTACAGAGCTTGACACTACTACAGTTAAGCACTTAATAAATGCTTTTGCATTCATTTAGTGATCAAATTACAGTTAAGCTTTTTAAAAAGTCAGTAGGCTAGAGAATGGTCATATCACCTACCCATTTACTATTCCTGCTTCTTTCTAGTCTTGAAATCAGAATAATTTACCAGTGAGGCCACCTTCAGAGTACATCAAATTAGGGAAATTACCTTGGGCCCAATGTTTTGGAGAACCCTGCCTAGGCCAGGCAGGCCAGAAGGACCTGAGGGCACAGCAGACTAGCAAAGAGACAGGGCCTGAGAATGGGTGCTCTTGACTAGGGCAAGCATACATGAAAAGATGTATGGGATTTTAACTGTGAGTTGGCATAAATACACTTTAGAACAGTGGTTCTTAACCTGGGCTCCATAAACCCTTATAGATTTCAGGAGATTTTGTAAACTTGGATGGGGGGAATAATGAATCTTTATTTTTTTAACCTCTGATTTCCTTTGTATCTTATGTATTTTATTTTACACATCTAAAAATTCTGAGAAGGGATCTTCATCAGACTGCTAAAGTGGTACATAACAGAAAAAAAGATTGAGAACCCCTGCTTGAGAGTTACTCAGCCAACCCCTACTCTTGCTGGAAAGCTAGGTCCTGAGAGCAAGGCTTCTCCATCTCCCCTAATGGCCCTAGAGAACCCTGAGGGGCTGGGTGGCTGGTGGCTTTCAAAGGCTATAGTTCATCAGCTGAGGCTGGGAAACCCCATCGTTTTCTTCTTCCCCATCTGTACCTCAGCAAGTGATTTTTTTTTTAAAGTACTTTACCCATAGCTTTTATATCCTCAAATGCCTGACTCCAAACTAGCCTTCTGGTGTATAAGTCCCACAGGGCACGACCACATTGTTAAACCTATGTAAACAGATTTCTTATTGCACCTTGTTGAAATGCTTTGATTGAATAGAGATATCCACCCTCTAACTCTGTAACCCTGGTCAAATCACGTAACCCTGTTTGCCTCCGTTTCCTCATCTATAAAATAAGCTGGAGAAGAAAATAGCAAACGATTCCAGTATCTTTGCCAAGAAAACTCCAAATGGGGCCATGACTGAAATAACTGACACACAAGAAATAATCCAGGGTATAACTGATAAGGGTCTTGAACGAGGATGGTGTGTATGTGAGTGGAGAGAAAGGGACATGCTATAGATTAATTATAATACAGAAAGTGAAGGAGAGTTGAACTTGCGAGTCTGAAGTCGTCAGTGGTACGCTCAACAAAAATTGGAAAATTTGGAAAAGAATTAAAATTAAGTGGGAAGATTTTGCAAGTTGGGGTGCTTACCTAATCCCTTGAAGTGTAGTTTGTGACGGGAGACTACAATTAGAAGAAAGATGGGGGCTGATTTGGGATACAGCTGTTGAGACAATAATTGAAACCAAGAGGGTGCTACAGAACCAGGACAATGCATTGGGGGCATAGGTACATTTAAGGGTCTCTACACAGATGAATATTCCACAAAAGGGACTGAGAAGCAAACAGGGAGAAAAGCTAAGAGTTAAGGACCTCAGAGGAGGAACAAACATTTAGAAGGAGGGCGGATGGTAAGTGATGTCAAAAGATGCTGAGGGGTCACAAAGGAAGAGGAATGAGGAAGTGGCTCCCAAGAGTTAGCCACTAGAGGTGGGTCACTGATAACCTCAGAGAGATCCCTTTCCGTTGAGATGTGGTGTCTGAAAACTGGTTGCAAGGGGTTGAGAAGAGAGTGGGGAGGTGAAGTAAAAACTGCAAGTGTAGATTTTGGTTTTTATGAATTTGTTTATGAAAGGGAGAAGGTGTATAGAATGGAGCTTAGGGGAGCTGGCAGGTCTAAAGAATGAAGACACCTGGGATGGGTACAATACAAGGTGTCTTACAAGCATCATCTCTCTTTATCCTCACAACAACCTTGACAGATCAGTGCTAATATTATTCGCATTTTGTAGCTGAGGAAACTGAGAGAAATAAAGGTTAAGTGAATTGCGCAGCACAGCTAGTGAACGTAGGAGACTGAATTGGAATTCAGATTTCCTAACTACAAGTCCTGTGCTCCACTGCACCACCTAGCTGCTGATAATAATAGATAGCATTTATGTAATCCTACTATGTGCCAGGCACTGTGCTAAGCATTTTATAATTATTTTTTTTATCTTAGCTGCCTAATGTTTGAAGATCATGGGGGGAAAGGAGAGATTGAGGATGACAGAGGGGGACGGATGATTAATCAACAAGATTTATTAAGCACCAATTATATACCAGGTATTGTGCTCTACAAATATAAGTGGGGGAAACAACAGGTACACAGATAAGTACATAAAAGATACAGATAAACATAAAGTAGTTAAATACAAGATATTTTAGGAAGGAGACTACTAGTAGGGGGAAAGTGGAGCTGAGGAAAGATGTCTACGCAGAAGGTTGGGCTTATGGTGAGTCTTGAAGGAAGAGAGGGAATCTGTGAAGTAGAGGAGGAGACGTGCATTGCAGGAAGGTGGGCAGTCACTGCAAAGGCACAGTCTGGAAATGGACTGTCTTGTGTGAGAAGCCAGATGACTAATGACAGTGGAGGGAAGTTTTGTAAGGGGAAGCTAAGCAGTGCAGTAGATAAGAGTGCTGGGCCTAGAGTGAGGAAGATTCATCTTCTTGAGTTCAAGTGTAGCTTCAGACACTTCCTAAATGTGTGACCTTGGGCAAGTCACTTATTCCTGTTTGCCTTAGTTTTCTCATCTATAAAAGGAGCTGGAGAAAGAAATGGCAAACCATTCCAAGATCTCTGCCAAGAAAAATCCCAAAAAAGGTCACAAAGAGTCAGACACGACTGAAATGACTGAACAAGTGCAAAGCTGAGACTCTTCCTTCCTGGCCCAGCGTGTGTATGTGTAAAGTGAGGGAGCACTCAGTATTAAAGAAAGGGCATCCAACATGAGAAGGCGACAATTGATCAATATATTCAGCTGGGGGTAGGGAGAGACAGCTTTCTGTGAGAACAAGCAGGTGAGAGAAGTCAGAGAGGAGAAGGGAAGTGTGTTAAAGACAAAAGAGGGAGAGAAGGTGTGACCTTGGACAAGTCAGTCCTGGGACCTCAGCCCCCTCACTACTGCTGAGGAGATTGGGCAGCTGACCTCTGGGAATCCTTCCATTTCTTGACCTTTGATTCTGATTTCATGGGACATCTGAAGGGCTGTTCTGTGGAGGAGGGACTAGTTTTGTTCTATTTGGCATCAGATGGGGAAAGGGGAATTTTACATGGAAATTGAACCCTACTTGCCAAAGAAAATAAATTACTCTGAAAACAGATTTGAGAGATGTACGCCTACCCTCTAGTGGCCGAATTTGGTCATTGCAACCAGTTTAGTTTTCTATTTAGTGATACTTTTAAAATTGCAAATATTTAAGAAAGAATAAAAAAAGACAAGCAATATTTAGTAACAAGTATTCATGCTCATATGTGGAGATTTTCAGAGCTCTTTCCTTACAACAACTCTGTGAGGTAGATCATGTCAGTCATTCTTTGGAGTCGGAGAGATTTCCGTTCCAGTTTTGCCTTATTCACCTAAGAGCTGTGTAATGACGTACAGTAATTTTTCTAAGCCTCAATTTCTTCCTAAGCAAGATATGGATAATAAATAGCACTGACTTTGCAGTGTTACTGTGAAGAACAAGTGAGATAAAATATTTCAATTGTTTTGCAGCCTATATAAAGTCTATATAAATATGATCTGGTTTTGAAAAAAAGTTTCCATTCATGTCTTTTTTATATCATCAAAACTTCCCTCAGTATTCTTGAATACTCTTTCCAAGGAATCGTCCCATATAACAAATAATATTTTAGAGACAGAGAGAGAGAGAGAGAGAAAATCAGCAAAACTGATCAATCCATCAAAAGTCTTGAGAATATATTCAATGTCCCACACTCCTGGACTTCCCACCTTTCCAAAGTAGAGGGGAAGAGAGTGAATGTAATTGCTGATCTCTTTTGGAAACATGCATCTGGTTTTTAATTTTGCAACATTCACTTTGTAAAAAATATACTTTAACATTCATATTTTTAAACTTTGAGTTCCAAATTCTCTTCCTCCCTCCTGCCCTTCCCCCAGCTGGGAAAGCAAGCAATGTGATATTAATTACAGCTGTGAAGTTATGCAGAACATTTCCTTATTAGCCATGTGCAACACTCATTTTGTGCGTGTGCGTGTGCTTTTTCCACTACTTTAGTCATCATATATGTTGCTTTCTTGGCTATGCTTACTTCATTCTGCATCAGTTCACATAGATCTTTCCATGATTCTCTCAGTATTTATAGTACTTGTCATTTCTTATGGCACAGTATTATTCCATTATATTCATGTACCACAATTTTATTTCATTCTCTTCTAGTTTAGTTCTTTTGTTTAGTTCTTAGCTCTGCTTTGTTCCCAATGTACTCTCAAAAAAGTGCTACTATAAGTATTTTGGTACCTATGGGGACTTTCTTCTTATTAATGGCCACCTTGGTATATGCAGGCATCTTAATAACTTTATTTGCATTATAAATGTGAATTATTATTATTTTGGGGATATTTTATCAAAGAACTTAAAGGTCACTTAAGTTTCCGTTCAGCCACTAGTTCAGTCACTCCAGCCCACAAAGAATGAACTTGTTTTCAGGAGGTGAGGAATTCCTTGTACCTAGTAGGTGACTTACTGGATAGAGCACTGGGCCTGGTGTCAGAAAGACCTGAGTTAAAATCCAACTTCATACACTTTCTAGCTGTGTGAAGTAAGTCACTTAATTTCTGATTGCCTCACAAAAAGGATCCCCTGGAGAAGAAAATAGCAAACGACTCTAGTATCTTTGCCAAGAAAATCCCAAATGGAGTCATGAAGGGTCAGATACATCTGAAATCAGTGAACAACAAGTATGCAAGCATAAACCCTTTCCAACTGCAAGTAGTGTCTATATAGCACATAGCTTAATAACACAGGAAGAAAATCATTGGATTTGGAGTTAAAGGGTTTGAGTTCAAATTTGCTACTTGTGTGACCCCTGGGCAAATCACTTAATAAGTTAGTTTCTTCATCAGTAAAATAAAGTTTTAAAACTAGACAGTCGCCAAGGTCCCCCCAGCTATAATATAGTCTATTACCATCACTTCTCCATTTTACAGATAAGCAATAAATTTGGAATCAGAAAACCTAGGTTATAATTCTAGCTCTTCCACTTCCTTCTTGTGTGATGGATCCATCACCTAAACTCTTTGGGTTTTAGCATCTAAAACATGAGAGGGTTGGGAGAGATCACTGATAAAGTTTCTTATACCTTTAAGTCTATGATATGACACTGCAGTCCTGTGAGGCACAGAGGGTTGAGTGACTTACCCAGGGTCGCACAGCTAGCAAATGACGAAATTAGGACTTGAATTCGTCAAAACCAATTAATCATTAGATAGAACATACTACTATAATCAGGTTTGGGAACTGTTAGGGGTTTTTTTAGGGGGAGGTTCCCAACCTGTGGTTTCATCCCTGTAAGGAGCTCTCCAGTGAGGAAACTTCTTCTCTAAAAGCACATCTCCAGCTTCTTTGCAATAGGAGTTGCCTGGGAGCACTGAAAGGTTAATTACAAGTGACTGTGGTTGACTTAAGCTAAAGTGGATTTTAATGCTACATCTTTTTATTTCATTTCATAAATGTACCCTAAATCAGGTTTTCTTCAACTTTTTCCACTTGTAAACCCTTTTTGCCTGAGAAATTTTTACTACTCCCTGGGTATATAGGTATATAAAATAGGTATACAAATCAAACATTTGCTGATAAGAAATTATATATAAATTTATTTTAAAACAATTCTTTTGTATACATAATAATTTTACCATTTATTAAAGATGAAAGCAAATCTGCATACTAATGTGATGGATGTGCTTGTTTATTTTTACATAAGGAATTAAATTTTGGTGGAATATTTGATATTGCACAATGTACAGCATCTTCAACATTTTTAGAGTTGATCAGTATTTTGATTTTACAATCATTAGTGCTGAGAATACTGCTTCACACGAATACGTGGTATAAAATGGCAGAAAAATGTTTAGGGCATTTCAGAAATTGTTGGAAATTCTGAACTAATCCCAAGCCAAAATTAATGTAATGATTTTTTAGGAAAGTCAAATTTTAAACCTGTGTCTCTTGAATTGAAGAATTGAAATTCTTCTTGAATTTTAATGGCAGAGGACTGACATTTTTTGCTTCAATTGAGTATGGTTTATGAACCCAGTGTAGTTTTTTTAGAATCAAAACTTGAAGTATTTCTGAAACTGTGTCTCCAAGGTACTTCAGATGATCAATGATATCTCTTACAATTAAATCTTTGGGAAGGTTATTTTCAGTTATAAGATCATCTGTAGCTGTAACATTTCTAAAGAACCATTTTCTACCATCTTCTTGCATATATTTACTTTTTTTAGTAAGACTTTCAATTTTATCTTGTAACATATTACAATTTTTTCCTTGAAGCAACATATTTAAATCATTGAGTTTTTCAAAAAATACCCAACAAATAAGTTTTGAAAACAGAAGTCATTGGAGAAAATTAACAAAATCAGATTTCTGCTCAGTCAAAAATATAACAACTTTATCTTTCAGTTTCGATAATCTCTTTAAATTTCACCCACTTGAGAGCACCTTACCTCTGTATGTAGTAATAAGCTTTTGTAATAGGACTCCATCTCTTTCCAAAGGTTTGAATACAAATGACAGTTAAGGAGGCACAGCTTTTAATGAAGTTAATGATTTTGATAAATTGAGAAGCACATCTAACTCTACAAGTGCCTCCTGATGCATCAAGTAAGTGATATGCTCATTGCCCCCAACTTTAACTTTTGCTACAAATCCAACATTCTTGCCCATTATTGCTCTAGTACTGTCTGTACAGTTTTTTTCACTGTAAACCATTTGTGAAAAATTCATCGACTTTAAGGTATATTATATATATATATCGATATTTACATATATCTATATCTATATATATATATATACACCTTCCCCTCTTGCATGCCCTTCCAAAGGGTGACAAAACAATAATTCCTCATATATGCTTCCTTCATAAATATATTTTACAAAAAGTCACAACTGTACCATGTAAGAAATATCGGTTGTTTCATCTAACTGAATTGCAAACTTTGGGCTGCCTTTAGGCCTACTAATAAGCTGCTGGAATTGGTCATTACTAATTCCAGAAATTCTTTTGGAAAGAGTATCATTCCATAAAGGAATTTTGTGAATTTCATCCCCATACTTCCCATGAACTATTTTTGACATTTTAATAGCAACAGGTAACACAAGATCTTCTATCACATAGGGCTTTTTAGTTTTTGTAATTAAATAAGTAGTTTCATAAGATGCAAGTAAATACTTTTCATTGACAATAACAAATTTCTCAAAACATTGCTTTTGGTTGTTTTTTTTTTGAAGATTTTTAAATTATTCAAAATATTCCTTAGGTTTATTGCAGTATGCTTGGTATTTAAGGTGTCATTTTTTTTGGTTTGGCTGGTTTCATGATTTCTGCAGCCAAAACTTCATTACAGATTAAGCAGAGAGGTTTTTCCATACCATCATCATGATTAGAAGTAAATCCATATTGCAAAAATGATTCAACATATTTTCTTTTTCTTGTCACTTTAGGTGTAGGTTCACTACTTCATCTGTACTGAAGATACTGCTGCATTGTCATCAGTATTTTTACCTCTTTTGTCTAAATTTAGCCACTTAGTCAAACAAGAATATAAAAAATATTACTAATAATTTCTCAAAAAAATACTGATGTTAGGGTATGAAATTACACTTGCTTGTGCTTAATTTAAAAAATTGATGTTCACACTTACATACACATACAATAGTGATGGTGGAGAAGTATTAAAGGGCCTTTGTCTTTACTTGGTGCAATTAAATACTTGTGTTTCTGTAAAAGAAAGAGACAACAGCAATTTTACAGACCAAACATTCTAACACAATATAATCCAGATATACTAATTTAATACTTACATTCTGAGGAATGATGGTAGGAAAATATTAAAAGTCTTTCTTTTCCGTAATTAAACAATTATGTTTCTGTAAGAGCAGAAAACTTTGTATGTACAGTAAAAACACTGCAATTCATAACGTACAATAGTCTCGAATCTGAGTCAAGGTGTTTCTTGGCCGCATTTTTTGGCATTGAGTGATGCACACACAATGCAAAGGGCTCATGTTGTGTGTTTAGAACCAAAGCTACAATAAAGCCACTTGATGCAATGTGGACAAGTGCTTCCAGAAACACCTCACATTCACTACATGTTTGATTTTGTATTAATTTTTTGTAGTTGCACATTCAGAAACCTTTTACTGTTGCCAAACTTTTCATGACCCCCACATTCAGTTACACAACCCATATGGGGTCACCACCCACGATTTAAAAAGCACTGCCCTAAATTATCATCCTTTTATATATAAAATATAGTCCTTTTATATATAATACATACATATATAACACATACAAAATATATTCCTTAAATAAAAAAATATAGTCCTTTTAGGTAACAAGGGAATTGGGGAAAAGATAAAAATTCTGTGGCAAAGGGGGAAATACAGGCCAAGAAAATCATTTTGATGGGATTAAATTATACTGTGAACTATATAGAAACCTTGTTTGAGGCACCTAGAGAAATACTGGGTTCTGTGCATGCTGTGTTGGTAGTTAGCAAATTGCTTAAAAGTGAGATCTACATGGGCAGCTCCACCTTGAATTGCCACCTGGTTGTATGCAAAGATATTGTGTGAATAACATCTAGTCATCATCCCTTAGTATCTATATAAGCAAGGGTTACTCTGAACAAGGCATCTATCTTTTACACCTTTATGGCAATCCTTTTCCAGACCATACCCATGGCCATGATCAAAGGAAGATACAACACTGGTCCCTTAGTCTAGCAGCTTACCTATGTTTGTGTTGAACTAGAGGCCCTTGCTTACAGTCTCAAATGCTCAAATGGAACTGCCATCTCACCAGTTTGAGATTTTTCTTCAGCCATGAAGACTGCAACACATCCACTCCTGTCTGTTGTGTGTCACTCACTGACTTCTTGTCTGTGTTCTCCATAGACAAAAATTCACTGCATACATCTACCTAATGTATTAGAGACTTTCCTTGTTTTGACATCACGAGGTCCCAGGGAAATACTCTTGCTCCATCCATCATGCCCCCTTTTCTTCCTGTCCTTTATTCCAGTTCTTCTGTGGAGTTTCTTGTTCAGTTCTGCAGTCCACTGACAGCCACTGTCTGTGATACTCCTCTTTAGTCCTTTGAAAACAATGGTGTTTCAGTTCTTGTTATTATATAGCAATATCAGTAAAACCTGAATTTAAATCCTGCTCCAGATACTTCCTTAATTGTGTAATCCTGGGCAAGTGTGAGGAAAATAATAGCACCCACCTCACAGAGTTGCTATGAAGATTAAATGAGATAACATGTAAAGTGCTTTGGAAACAACAAAATACAATATAAATGCTAGTTATTACAATGTCATCTGCAAAACTGAACTTCTGGGGAACCTCACCATCTACAGCGACTTGTTCATCACCTTGGACAATGTACTGTATTTAATCCTTTATACTGATGATTACCTTTGACTGGCATATAACCCTATGCACCTGGAATGATGGCCAGAAATTTCTGTGGTTAATTTTAATTAGTATTCCTTAAGAACAATTCTAGGGGGAAAAGTCTCTATACAATATAATCTTATACAATATGCAATTTTTAGGACAGAGGTCAAAGATAGATTGGAACTTAACCTTAGATCTTGAAACTTTAGCAGAGAACTCAAATTTGGAGGCTGTCATCACTCCTTTCCATGGTAAAGTAAAATATAATTTAGATGATGACTGATTGAGACCAGAGGAACAGGAGTAAATGGATTAAGTTTTCTTTGTAAGACTAAGGTAATTTTTCAATGTTTACACCTTTCCTGCTCTTTTGGGGGACTAGATTTTATCTTCTTTACTTTGTCTAGAGGTTTTTGGATGTCATCTAAGCCTCAATTGTAATATCTTCTTCAAGCAGGTAATTTAGAGCTTATTTGGATTTTGTATTTTGTCTGTAATAGACCTTTGGGATACAGGTCCATTTCTGGAACTTTGCCTACAAAGCAGGCTTCTGTAAAGCAAATCATTTTCTCATTGACTTCTGTTATAATTCTAGAGACATTTTTCTACATCTCCTGCTGTTTTCCCTTCTGTTGATTTCAGTTTAAGGCATGGAGATGGGAAAAGCAGAAGTGCTTATAAGCATTGCCAACTTTTCTTGAATTGGGACTCGTCAGGCATCTGATGCAATGAGGACCTGTTCTTTGACAATACTGAGCAAAAAGCAAACAGAACCGGAGCTGGCAGTAATGGATGCCTATCTCCTGCTGACAGTTTCTCCCATCTCCTGCCACTCTAATCTGGCTCAGATGATAATCCTTATAAGCTGCTCTTCTGCTAGCATATTTGATAATGTGAAACAAATTTTATTTTCTGCTTTTTTATTTTTTTATGACATATATTTCAAGTAAATGAACCACTATAAGTTGGGACACACATGTATTCTATATTTTATGTCAGTGAGATGTACATATTCAAAGTCACCATGATTCCATCCTGAAAGACAACAAAAATAAATTAGTGTCAGTACTATTCTAGTCAACAAGTGTCCATTGAGTGTTGACTGTATTTTTAGAATTTTGGGGATGAAAAGTACAATATACTTCTTGCCTTCAAAGAATTATTAATGTCAGTGGGAGATAAACACACAAAATAATTCATTCAAAAACAATATAAGATAATATATGGTCAGAATATTAGCCTGACAAAGCACAAGACTGTCTTGTCACAAGTCTTGTCACCCCATTATGTAATAAACTCCAGGGGCACCCTGTTACTTTTAGGATCAAATATAACATTCTTTGTTTAGCAATGAAAGCACTTTATAACCTGGCCTCTGTATTTCTTGCCTTACTCCCCTCCCCTCCAAGCACACTGACATCTGGCTTGTTCTACCCAGAGCTGCTTCCTCAAGACACTCTTTTTCTCCACTCTGCTTTTGTATTGACTTGTCCACACCTCGAATACTTTTTCTTCCTCATCTCTGACTACTAGTTTCCCTGGATTTCTTCAAAACTCAGCTCATACTCCACCTTCTGGAGGAAGTTTTTCCTCATCCCATACCTAGACCACCACTGACCAAGTCCCTTTCCTCTGAAATTGTCTTCCTTCCATTTATGCTGTATATGTCTTACATTTACATAGTTACTTGCCTGTTTTCTTCTTCATTACAATGTGAGCTCCTTAAGAACAGGGACCATGTTTTTACATTTCTTTGTATCTGTGGAACTTAGCACAGTTAAGTACTTAACCAGATGCTTGTTGCCTAGCAATGCTGTTAATTTATCAGATTATAAGGAAGACAGAAGTCATCCTGATTAAGCCTAAATCCTGGACACAGACCCATAAAATATTAAAAAGAACCAGAGGAAAACCTGTGTCATGTTGGGTAGATCTTCAATGGAGTGTTATGGTAAAATATTGACTAAAATTATAGATCATGAGATGATGTATAATCTGTATTGTTGGAGAAAATATTCTTAACTGTGAAATCATTGATTCATTGAGGTATCAGAGTAAGATATTATCTTGAGATGCTAAAAGAATGAAATTCTAGAATGCTGTGCATGAAATATGAAGAGAATACGAGGAAGGCCTCCAGCAGTTCTGATCCTTCTCCAAGTTCCTTCCCCAAGGAACAGTGAGTGTTTCCTTCGCTACCCTCTCAACGTATATTGGACACTTTTTTTCTTTCATGTATGCTGACTCACTGGATTAGGAGAAAAGCTTATTTTTTGCTCTTCACTGTCATTTCCAGACTCTTGCTCTCTTTCAGTAAGTCAGCAAAGAAAATGAGAAAACGTGGACAAGAACTGCACAGGATGAGAAGGCATGGCAGTAGCTGGACTTGCATAGGTGAAGGGAGTACTCACAGCAGTGAAATTCAAAGTGTCAGAAGAAGAGAGGTCATTGTGGTTGGAGTGATCTGGGAAGCTAACAGAGAGAGGGAAGATATTACAAATGGTAGTGATAATAGGGAGAAAACATCAGCAACGACATGGAACAAAGTTCTCTAAACTTTAAAAGCTGCAAACATCACCACATGAAGAAACTACCACGGTCCACTAGGAAAAACTTGGGAAGACAGCACATGTACACTGAGTTTAGTGTTGTAATCAAATAAAACTTACACTAAATTTCATTCGACACATTTATGATAACATATCATTATTACACTATATGACAATTACATATAAAAGACAGAAGAAATTACTCAGACAACTTTTTCTACTTCACAGTTTTGTCCAAGGCCAGTCTTGACAGCTCAGCTACTCTGATCCTAATCCATCTCCTAAGAGGTAAGACATTTGTCATGGTACCTACCCAAAGTGGGGTTAGGACTAGAGATGCCCATTTTGGGCAATACTCTGGAGAAGCAGAGATCTACTCAAGTACCTGAGCCTTCCTGAATGGTAAGTGTGAGGAGTCTCTACTAGGAACCATATCTTCCAGGAGAAGGTAATTTAAGCCCCTGTACTATCTTAGAACTTTAGGGTTGGGGAAGAGATAGTCTATCCCTGAAACAATACAGGGAAATATCCTTGGGAAAGAAGAAAGTTCAAGACCACAAGCTTTGCTAGAAGAGGAAGTGTCTAGCCCCTGGGATGCTCCCTTCCTAGAACCTGAGTTCTACTATAAACAAACTGCCACAATAGACCTATTCCTTTCAATATCTTTCTGTCCTCTTACAGTCATGGAGACCTGACTTCCCCAAGGAACACTGTTTCCTTAGCTACCCTCTCAACATATTGGGCACTTTTTTCTTTCATGTATGCTGACCTACTGGATTAGGAGAAAAGCTTATTTTTTGCTCTTCACTGTCATTTCCAGACTCTTGCTCTCATTCAGTAAGTCAGCAATCACTCATACTATGAGCTTCAATACATATACCTATATCATATCCAGATGCTTATTGCTATTATCCATCAGTCCCTAAGTAATTTTCTCTTCTTTCTTAAGGGATTTAGCACCTGACTTATGGTCTTCCCTCTCTTGTGATGTTTGTCTCAATTTCCTCAGCTGTAAAATGAGGATAAGACTAATACTTACTTCCCAGAGTTGTAATGAGGCTCAAATGAGATATATGTAAAGTACTTAGCACAGTGCCTGACTACATAAGCATTATTATTTTTAAAATTATTATTATACACGTTAACATACCATTTTCAGGCTGCCTCCTAGTTCATCAACTTTTTCCTCTTCTATGATATGCAACTACACCCCACCTCTGTCACACAAAGGGATAGTTGTATCCTTAACTTCACTATAACAATTGTTCATTTGCCATCATCCAGGAGCCTGAAATCACCCTTTTTTGAAAAAAGTATTTTTATTTTGACATCTGAGTAAATGTTTACTCCTCAGAACATGGCCTTTGGCATCTTTTTCAACTTATTCATCAGTTGTTGCATTGTGTCTTTCTAGGAAACATAGATGCCATCCCAAAATTTTCTGATATCCTTGTTTTTTTTTGTTTTGTTTTGTTTTTTTACTGTGGAGGCCTGTTGGATCGGGGCAGCTGAGTTTGAAACAAGTTCAATATCATTACCTTCAAGAATTAACTCATCTTTTTGTGCTTGAGAAACAGCACAAGCAACACCTGGTCTCATGCGCACTATTTGGGTATATTTTTCACCCAAGAAATTTCTGATTTCAACAAGTGAGCCATTCTCTTGAATAACAACATTGATATGCTTGAAATCCCTATGTGGGATTCCTCTGGGACCCTTCACAATAACTGTCTGACCTTTAAGAGAGATGTCAGCATTTTCTGGGATGTCAAAGGTTTGGTTGCTTAGAATGGTCTTCACTTTTTTATCTTTCTATTCTTCTGCCTCACGCTTCCAAAACCCAACCTTTATCCCTACTATGATCTCCAGTCACTCCATTCCATTCTGTTTTCCCAGTTCCTCTCCCCTACTCTTGCCTCACTTTCTTACCTTTCAGTCTTGACCCAGATTTCAACAGTATCTGAAATAGATATTCAGTTATGTAAGATTAGGAAAGAACAAAGGCGGCAGCACCAACTCAGACTCAGGCTTGTTTTGGCAGGACATGTGCTTCAGGATATGTGCTCATTGGCAGGACATGTGCTCAATGGCTTCAAAGAAGCCAGAAACTAGCTCAGAACAGTCCTGACTTAATTCCCAATTGAAAATAAAGAAATGGTAGCTTCATTTTTATCTCCGTAATTCCAGCACCCATCACAGTGAGCACAGCGACAGGTGTATAGGTGTTCTAAACCCAGAGCAAGTCTTTTCAAATAATGAGTTCTTCCTAAAGTAATTTATGCAATGTGGTTTATCAGATGCTGAATTACTAAATAACAAGTTTTGATTTTTTCTTATCATCTGCCTCATTTTTCTACTTTTCTATTTCTAACCATTACCAAAATGTTTTGATAATTATTGCTTTATAACAGTTCTAAGTTATTCCTCTTTTAGCACTACTTTAAAAAATGTTTCCCTTGAGATTGTGGGGAAATCCACATCTTTATCTTGTAATAAATGATTTAAAATTTTTCTTTATGCCACATAAAACATCTTCTTGTCAGTGTGACTGCTTCATTTATTAAATCTACAAATTATTTACATAGTATCATCATTTTTGTTACATGGGTGTGCCGCGACCATGGGCACTGGATGTCTCTCTAGTTAGTAAAATCATTCTTACTTTCTCTAAGGAAAAATAGCAATTTTACTTGCGTAGGCCTTGAGTCTGCTTAAGATTGAATCCCAGAAACTTTATATACATTTGTACTTATTATAAATATGGGGGCATCTCTATGATTACGGGATTAACATTATTTTATTAATATAACAAAATATTTTTATCATGCTGAAGCTATTGTTTCAATGAGTTTCTTTGCTTATTTTTTTTTAGGATTTTCTAAGTAAACCATCAAGTCATTAGCAAATAGATATTATTTTGTTGTCTTACTATCATTAGCACTTCTGGAACTATGTCAAACAACAGAAGGAAATGTGACAGAGGGGGATGGCATCCTTACTTTATTCTTGCATTTACTGGGAAAGGAGTTAGAAACATACTTCAGAATCATATTTTGAAGGTCATTCTATGCTTAGGCTTTGTAAAGTTGGGGTTTGTTTGTTTGTTTGTTTAGCATAAATGAGTATTGTACTTTGTCAAAGCCTTTTTCAGAATTTGTTGATATGATCATGTGGTTTTCAAAACTATTTTTAAAGAGGTTACATTTCTTCATCCCAAACCACATTTTCCAAGATATTTTTCATTGTCCTCCATCTTCACATTGATGTCATTGTCGAAATGCTTGTGTTGAAGTACTTATTTTATTGTATTTAAGTAATTTTGAGGAACTTGCTAATTTTTGGTAGTATTTCTTCACTTAACCCTCTAACCTGACTGACACACGAGCTGCACTCTCCTTGTGGTGACATCTTTGCTCAGTCGTTGTGAGTACTTTCTTGTTGCTTTTGGGGAGAAGTGAAACCAGTTCTGCCCATTCCTTCATTCACCTCTTTGAGGAAAGCCTGCGCATTGTCCTTCCATTTAGTCATAACTTGGGTCTTCTGGTTTCATCTGTAGTTGCTGCTGCTGTTTGTCTTTGGTTTTCAAAGGGGACCATGACATCACAGGATCATGTCTTGACTCATACATGAATTAGATTGAAGTGAGGCACAGATGCACAAAGTCATTAGCCTCACTATCTCTTCCAAAGTCACTCAAGTCCAGTGGCAAGATGAAAGTCAAGACAAGGGCAATGGCCCTAGGTGCAGTGGCTGTCTTTGATATCTGACCAAGCTCTAAGTGCTGTACAACACTTGTTTCAGCCACCTTCATGGCTGTCGGAACAAACTGTTCTTTTCTGCCCATTACACTGGGGGTAAGTCTTCACATGCTTGGGTTAGACATCCCCCCAACTCACCAATGGGTTTGAGACCCAACAGTTACCCTCCACCTGGTTTAGCCTGTTAGCTGAGGGGGTCTATGGGGTGTGACTGCTGAGCATACTACAGCTTCTTGGAGTCACAGGTGAAAGTTGAATGCCAGGTAGACTCCAAAGGTGGATAAGTATCCCAGAAGAGGGCTCAGCAAGTCCTCATACAACAGGTGTCAATCCTCTTTCAATATCCCATAACATCCCATAATGTCAGTATGGATGTGGTTCAATTAATCTAGTAGTTTTATCAGCTTGCTGACAATTAAAAAAGATTGTATTATTAACAAATAACAGTTAAAATAATGCTTATAGGTAACCTAACAGCTGTGTGACCTTAGCAACCCTTTCCTGACACCTTTTACCATTACTACATGAGAAAAGGGAACTACCCGGTATTGAGGACAATTTATCATATGTTCCATGGGTTACCATGGCCAAAAATATTCTTCACTTTTGTGACTTCATGCATCTTGTCACAGATTTCAAGACAAGGCTTCATATCTTGTCACAGCAGACATTCTGTCAGTGGGCTCTTATTTGGTACCTTCTCAGAGTGGTAGAACTTGCCAGAACTTTCCTAGCATTGGCCACAAAATCTTTGAAAACCCAAGTTAAACTTCTTACCAGGAGAGACTAAGAGTTATTATGCATTTTGTAGGGGATTTCTCCACAGGCTATAATTTCATTAGTTAGATTTGCTTTGGCTAACAATCCCCCACCCCCACTCTACCCACTTAAAGGGTGGTTGTAGCTGTGGTTATCAGTCATTCACATCTGAGCATGGATTTATTTAATCACATTTATTTTTTTTAAATCTTAAAATGTCTTTAGAACCCATCTAGTTCAACTTCCCTGGATACCTAATTGATATTCACTAAAGAAATATTCACAATAATTAGTGACAGGTAATTTCAAAGTGTGAGGCACTTCAAGGGAGGGGATATATAGCAACTTTATGAGTATTAGAGAAAAACCCAAGAGCACTGACATCCTGGGGTGTAGGAGAGGGACAGGACTGCAATACTTATTGGACTGAATTGAAATGGTATTCCTTTAGATAATCAAAAAACAAGTATTGATTAAGCATCTGCCATGTTCCAGGAACAAACATGGCAGCTATTCCTTAGTACCAGATAGTAAAGAAAATGGAAAAATACTATAGTTATTTTTTAAAATTGTTCAATAACAGTTGAAACTAGTATTTGAATAGACATTTTAAGAAAGATGTAAGGAGTAGTTTCTTTTATAATAATTAAAATGCTCTTAGGGTGGTCATAATCAAACAGGAACAGGCTGTAGAACTGAATAATTATATACTTTAGCATCACATGGTTTTTCTAACCTTTTGGAGAGGAGGATAGGACATGTGATTATGCTGTTATAGGGAACTCACAATGAGGAAAACAACTAATGAGTAAATAATTGTTCTGAAATTTACAGTCTTAGAGGGGTGCCTAGAAAGACTAGCCTACAAAACACAGCTCTTTAAAGTGAACTGACATGTAATGCTAAGTCAAAGTCAATAAACATTCGTTTGATGTCTATTATGTACCAAGCATAGTACTAGGATGTGGGAGATACAGAGAAAGGCAAAAATAAATCATAATCCCATGAATTATCATGGTTGTCACAGTGACTACTTAGGTTATGAATGTGCACAATGTATTAGGTGTTATGGTGGACATTAAAATCCTTCAGGAAAGTTTGCAGCGTAAAAAATACTGTTTTTACACAATCCCTGGAGCTAAAAAAAATTTAATTTTCTTTTTAAACTGTCTTGAAGGTACAAATGTCCAGTATTATGCTTAAACCAATATTAAAACTCAATTAAGAAATTCATTTATTCATCCCATAAGAAGTCACTTTGACAGCAGTAATGATTTATGTTACCATGTTTCATGGTATAAATAAGGAAATATTAAAAACCAACAATTCCCTTCCCCCCACTTCCAAAAAAAAAAAAAAGACTAGAGGGTGCAGTTTTCCTCTAGAAATGCATTTTTTAAAAAAAAGTTAAAAAAAACCTGAAATACAATCCCCAGGGTCTTCTTGCTTCCTGTCCCTCAACCCCTGCAATGTAGCCAATTCAAGCCATGCCAGAAAGACTGTACACTGATGTCAAGTAGTCTGAATATATGAGAATAGCTATTAAATTTATATATTACTTGGACTATGAAGACTATTTCCCCTTGCACACCAAAAATTACAATAATGATTTATCAAAAGTTTGGTTCAATGCAAATATTTGGCTTTCTACCAAAATGACCATAAGGCTACTGTCAAATCAGTTAAATTTCTGTTCTCAGCAGTAAGGATTGGCCATCTGCTATGGCTGGCAAAGATATTTACATATTTCATGATGTTAACAAACTGCAGGGTCATACCATAAAACTGAAGAAATGATATTTCAGATCTAGATTCTCCAGATGTAAAGCAATGATCTCAATCACAAAGTATGATGTAGGGCTAATATTTAGAAATTGGGCTCAGTTAATATCTAGCAACTATAAAAAGGTAATGGGTATTAGCAAATTCCTTTATTGGGTTTAAAAAATATCTATTGCAAAGGATAATAATCTGTTACCTTAAGTAAGCCCTTGTACCATCTGGGTCTTCTCTGGGTCATTCTACGTGTAAATAATATATTGCCTGAGGATGGATCCCAACTAGTGAATATAAAATATGTTCAATTCACAAATCATTGAAACAGATGAATTCTTAAGAAAAGGCAAAGATTGCAGTAAACTAGAGGACCTTGGCTTAAACCAATATTTTGGAGTGAAAGGAACAACCAAGGAAACCATAAAGGTCAATTCTACCATACCATTAAACAATCTGATTATTAAACAATTCACCTCTTAGACAAAAATTAAGTATGATCCAGGTCCACTTAGAGATGAAGGTAAAAGGGTTTCAGATGTCCGTGAAATCTTCCTTCAAGAGAAAAGTGAAAATGAAAATGAGACTAAGAGCCTTATGAACTGCATAGCAGGAAGAAATCTACTGGGGGACTTCAAGTGAAACTGACAGGCTTCAGGGCTGAGGGGAAAAAAGCACCTTAGTGTTAAGAGAAGGAAGCTTCAGCTTTGGCCAACAGTTAATTTAAAAGAAGAAAAAGCTTCTTAACTGCCTCCCTAAGGTTAAAAAAATTCAAAACAAAACAAAAACTATGCACTAAGAAAAAAACCCACCTCAGTTAGTAGAAAGGGGGAAATAAAACTCTGTTTAAGCTGACAGTTGATTTAAAAAAAAAAAAATGGGAAGAGAAGGACCTTAATTGGTCTTCTCCTCTCCATCAAGGAAAAGGTCTCAACTAGATCTCACACCAAAGTGCACCTGCAGATTTAGCTGAAGATCCAAGAAAGGAAAGGCCTCTCCTCCTTCTCTCTCCTCGTCTAAAGGAAAAGGTTTCAGCTAAAGATGATTGCAAGAGGAGAACCTTGGTGTTCACTGCGAAGGAAAAGGCCTAGAGATGGACTGTATTCAGGAGAAAGGAAATGTTTTCAACTTGATTTGGTCCCCAGAGTAGGGGAGACTACTACCCCTGAGACCTCAGCAACAAAAAGGAATAAGCAAGAACAAAAATAAAGGATTTTATAATGCTAGAGATGACCAAGGCACAATTCCAGAAAAGAATGACTGACATCGTGATGTCAAAGAAAAACAATACCACAGAAATGGAATGCTTCAAAGAAATGATGCAAAAGTTCAAAAAAGATATAAAAGAAATAAGAACGATGGGGAAGTAGAAAAAGGGATCAGCAGTTTAACCAAAGAGGTACAAAACCTTACCCTAAGCAACAAACTCTCTAAAAATCAGCATGGAACAAACAGAAATCAATTAACTGAGGAAACAGGGCCCTCTTCCCTGCCCCCCCCCCCGAAAGTCAAAAGGAGGAGAAAATGGAGGAAAATGCAATTAAAAACTGACATGGAAAAGAGATCAAGGAGAGACAACTTAAGAATCATAGAATTATTTGAAATGTATAGTAAAAAGAACCTAGATATCATTTTCAAGAAATCATTAGAGAAAACTGCCCAGTCATAAAAAGATCAACATGAAAACAGGATCTACTAAAAGAAACTCCCAAATGAGAATTCCCAAGAGTATCACTGACAAGAACATTATTTGCAAAAACTGCTGGAAAAATTGGACAGCAGTATGAAAGTAATTAAATTTAGACCAGTATTTAATAGCTTATGCAAAGATAAGCTCCAAATGGGCATATAACCTAAATATAAAAAGTTACCTCATAAACAAATTAGAGAAACATGACAAGATTACCTCTAAGATCTATGAGTAGGAGAAAAGTTTATGACCATGCAAGTAATAGAGACAATAAAATGGATTATTTTGATTACATAAAATTAACGTTTTTGAACAAATGTAATAAAGCTAAGATTTAAGGGAAACAATTGGGAAAGAGTTTTTTTTGATAAAGGTCTCATTTTTAAAATATGTAAATTTATTCAAATATAAAAGAAAAAGAACCATTCCCCAATTGATAAATGGTCTAAGGATATAACAAAAGTCATCAAGAGATGAAATCCAGCCTACTTAAAGAAAGGAAGAAAGCAAGTATTAAGCACCTACTAAGTGCCTGGCAATTCCATAAGCACTTTACAAACATTACTTCATTGGAACTTCACAACAACCCTGAGAGCTCAGTGCAGAGTCATATTTTTAAAATAAAAGCAATTCTGAAATTCCATTTCATACCCATCAAAATGGCAAAGACAATAAAGAAGGAAAACAAATACTTGAGGAATTGTGGGGAAAAGTCACTGTGAAATGGGTACAACCATTTTGAAAGCAATTTGGAATTACACTCAAAAATACTTATAGAAACTATTTTTGTAGAGGCAAAATCCTGGAAACTAAGTGTTGTCCATCACTTCAGGAACGGCTGAAATATTGTGTTGCATATGCTGAATGAAACATACATATTTTTGCGTACAGCCACTGAAGGAATTTGTTTTGATATGCAAATTTATGATAAAAAAAAATTTCCCCAGTGAGGGTGAGAGAAAATACGTGGTTTTTTTTTTTTTAAATAGAAGTGAGAAAGTGCTACAGATGTGAAACATTGTATGCATTATCAAATGAGATCACTGGGGAGCCATACTAACTCCAGTCACTCTGAAACCCTTACCTCTTGAAGACGACTATAGTTTTCTTCTGCTCATAGCTATTTAACTAGCTCTTTAACTGAATACTATTTTTTGTTTTACGTTTTCCAGTTAACAAGAAATTATCTCATTCTTCATCCTGACTTCAACTCTTACACTGAGTTGGATAGCAGAGATTGGAAGCATGATCAGTCATTGTACTGATCAGAGTTAAGTCTTCCATAGTCGTTTTTATAATGTAGTAGTATAAACTGTTCTGATTCTGTTCATTCTGCACCAGTTTATACTTTTTTGGGGGGTGGCATTTGAAGACTTAACTCACTTAAATTCTCTAAGAACTTTCTTATATTCTCCCTAGAAGACCTGGTTTCAAGTCTTGATTCTGGCACTCATTACCTACCTATTTACATCTAAACATATTACTAACTTCCCTGGATGGTTTTCCCATCTGTAAAATGAAGGAGTTGGCCCTTCTAGCTTCAACATTCTTATTCTTTGGCTCTCTTAGCAATATTTACTATTCTTTAATAAAGAAACTGAAAGTGAAGGTCAATGACAGATATTAAGAAAAATAAATTATATAGATTTTTGTCCTCTCTCTAAGTAATGGGGTCATTTTGAATAACTTTCTTACTAAAAATGTGCAAGGCCTTTAGTAAAATTTATTTTATACTACACAAACAGTCCCACAGTATTCCACTGACATACTATCAGACAGAAATATGCTTCTGTTTTTCACTCTGGGAGGCTTTGGCACTTTGCTAGGATATGAAGTTTTGCTAAAATAGAACTATAAGCCCATCTTGGTTTGAAGTCATTTATAGGGCTTTTGCATTCACAATAGGTGGCACATGAGGAGTTTTGGAGTCCCCCTGAAGACTTTTACACTATACAAATATGACCTTTATAATAGATTATGTAAAGGAGGCACACAAAGTATAAATAAATGCTTATATACTTTTTTGCTCAATCAAACCTGATGAAATTATAGGGTGACTAGCCATCGGTTGGCTGAAGAGTCATCTGTGTTACTGGTGACCTTTAAAAAGTAAGCTTGCTAGCTCTGGAGTCAATGAAGACAGGAGAAGCTCCACAGTCTAGGAGCTATCTCTGGCAGTTAAGAAAAGAGCCAGCTAAGTAGTCATTCCCTAGGAATGCAACCTACTGGTATGAGTGAGAGGAAGAGTTAGCCCCAGAGGGAAAGCTACAATTAAATATGGAATCTCCTTTCTTTAAAAAGCTGGACATCACAAAGGATGTGAACAGGCAGTTTTCAGACAAAGAAATCAAAGCTGTCTATAGTAATATTCTGTTTATCCTTCGTTTTCAAAGAGGACCATGACATCAGGGAGATGATATGACTTGCAGATGACTTTGACGTGAGTGAGGGAGGGCTGTGCAAGGTCATCAACCCTCACTTTCTTCTCCAGAGCCATCTGGGTCCAGTGGCCAGATATTCATCAGATTGACTGGGAGATGGCCCAGGATGCAATGGGAGACCCTGGCCTTTTCAGGCTAAGGTCTTTTCAGGTTCTCACTTTGAGTGAAGTAATGCCCATCCAGTGAATAGACCTCTTTAAGATGTGAGTGAAGGGATGGCTGGGAGGGGAAGACCCTCAGGGTTGCTGGCTAAAAAAGAAACAGTTACCATGTACTATGAGAAAGGAGGGCCCAAAATATAGCCATTTAAAGTTGGTCTTTGAGGAAAGACAGAAAGAAACTTGAGGGTTAATGACTAGATTTCTTTCTTCCTTCTTTCTTTCCTCAATCACAGAAAAAAATGCTCTAAATCACTATTGATTAGAGGAATACAAATTAAAACAACTCTGAGGTACCACCTCATACCTATCAGATTGACTAACATGACAAAAAAAGGAAAATGATAAATGTTGGAAGGGATGTGGGAAAATCAGGACACTAATGTACTGCTGGTGGAGTTGTGAACTGATCCAACCATTCTGGAGAGCAACTTGAAACTATGCCCAAAGGGCAATAAAACCATGCATACACTTTGATCCAGCAACACAACTGCTAGGTCTATATCCCAAAGAAATCCCAAAAAAGAGAAAAGGACCTATTTGTATAAAAAATTTTTATAATATTTCTTTTCGGGATGGCAAACATTTGGAAATTGAGGGGATGCCTGCCAATTGTGAATGATAGAACAAGCTGTGGTATATGATTGTGATGGAATATTAGTGTACTATAAGAAATGACAAGCAGGATGATTTCAGAAAAACCTGGAAAGACTTACATGAATTGATGCAAAACAAAGTGAGCAGAACCAGAAGCACATTGTACACAGCAACAGCAATATTATACAATTAAGAACTGTGAATGATTTAGCTATTTTCAGCTACATAATAATCCAAGATAATCCCAAAGGACTCATGATGAAACATGCATTCTGCCTCCAGAGAAAGAACTAATGTTTTCTGAGTATGAACGGAAGCAGTTATTTTTCACTTTTTTTTGGCTGGGGTCTTCTTGTACAAAATGAATAATATGGAAATATTTTACATAAATAAAATTAAAAACTGGACATCAGATACCTGGTTACCTGTTACTATAAAACCTATTATTGTTTCTGTGAGAAAAATCAGAGTGCATTTTCTCAGATTCTCATCTACACAAAACACAAAATCTACCTGTTCAATCTGCTTAGATCTCAAATATCTATACAGAATTTCATGAAGTTAATTAGCTAACCTTCACAGGCCACCAATTTAAGGTACAAGTTATATGTCAGTGATCGACAAATTTTGAGGGGTACAGATTTTTTGACAGCAAAAAGGCATAGCTGGATTAGGGCTAATAAAATTTTTTCTAGAAAGCTATGTAACAAGGATCACGGAATGAGAAGTGACCTCAGAATTCCTCCTCAGAGTCTGACCCCCTGCATGTAATTTGCCTCCTTAAACATGCAGTAAACAGTACTGATTTGTGGTTTTACCCTGTGTGTGTTCTCTGAGTAGATTTTTATCCCTTTGTGGAAGAGAAAGGTGTTGAATGCAAGAATGAAAACCAAAGATTTCCATATCTGTGCTAACAGACAGCTTGTAAATAACCTCTGAAATCCAGTTATCTTCATATAAAATGTTTTTATTGTTTCTGAAAACATTTAAAAAACAATTCTTGAGCACTTCCAATAAAAAAGAGAACTGAAATGCTACTGCAATGTCAACTACCGTAGTTTCAGCAGGTACAACAGACAACAGAACACTGGGGGGAATCTGACTTTTTGCACTAAATGAAAATGTGGAGCAGGGATTTTTTTCCTTATAGTGCAGTTAAGCACAGTATAGTACAAGACTATTATATGAACCTCAGATGCACTGCACAAAAAACACTTTCCTTCTTTTCAGTTCAAAAGTCAGTGCTTATTGCAATTATATGCAAAATTATTTACTTCATGAAGTATTATCATGATAAAATGATGCAAAATGTTTTAAACACGAGAACAATGAAAATAATCTGAGAAAAGAACATATTCAACAGTAACTAAGAAGAATTAGTCAACATAAAAGAGGAAATAACTTGTGAATAACTATGCTTACCTGGTTAACACTGAACCAGTTTCAATATAGCCAAAACAAAAAAGTGGTTTACAGGAATATACCTAGTACTGTACAAGATAAGTCAGTAACACTCATGCACGCTTTGTGATCATGTATTAACATGGTGAAGCAAACTAAACTTAATTTTTTCCTGCTGTAATATTCTCATGTAAGAGAATAAGAAATAGAAATATCTCATTGAGATCAATGCACATTGCTACATAAGACAATTTTATCTGTCACTTTGATGACATTTGTCTTTTCATAATGAAACACATTTAAAAAGTTATCTGTGGACTGTATTGGTTGCATTTATCCTAAGAGATGTGCCTGCCACAGGTTCAACAGAAATTTAGTGCAATATATGAACCCCAGAAAAGTTTGCTGGACTAATCAACCAAATTTAAAGTGTTTGCTGCAATACTGTACAGGGGGTAAAAATTCACTAGTCTTTTTAATATTTTATCAAAAAAGGTTTTCATTATTTTGTTTTGTTAGTAGGAAGGTAATAATGTAAACAAGGGATCAGAATGGCCTCAAATTCTCCTTTTCCGAGTTTCTCACACAGAAAGGCTCCCATCATTTGTTAGAGAAATCACATAGTTTTCCTTTGGGTATCGCATACTTTGGTGTGCAGTAGTGCTGTGTCTCAATGTACAGTAAAGAAATAACTAGCATTAAGAACAGGTATCTAACCAATTTTTAAATCATAACAGCAAACACACACAAATGCCAATAACTAGTACAACATACAAGCTCTGAGCCAACCCTAGCACCATTTATTGAAATGTATTGATCCCCCTACCTTGCAGTTTTACTGAACAATGAATCCTTATAAATTAAACCCTTCATCGCATTTGTTAAATATTCATTGATTTTAATATTCTGACTGGCTTACTAATTAAGTTAAAGGAAAGCTTAGTTAAAACATAGCATTTTTATTTAAAATGCTTTTAATGTTACTTTAAAAACTTAATAGTAATATCTTAATCAATTTTGCAGTAAACCTGAAAAGTTCACTTAAAAAACTGAACTCTCAAATGGACAGCAGATTGCATATGCTGATGTGAAATTTATAAATATTCATTAAGACAAAATAGGAGGCATATGGAAAAAGCAACTTTAAAATAAATCCTGAGTGTTTCTCTTGCAGTTTTGGTTGTTACAATAAATAAGCAAGTGAGTGATAAAAGTTTCTTCTTTTGTTAAGTGTGTGTGTATGTGTGTGTGTGTGTACACATATGTACACACACACACACATCAGCACTCTTACAAGAGAATAAAGGATTTGTGAAGTCAGGCCTTAGATGGTAACCATTTTCAGTTCAGTTTTTTATATTTCTCCTGCTTGCCTGTATGTTTTTCAGAAGATTCTCATGATCAAACTGCATTTTTGTATTCAGGAGGATCGAAAAAGTATTGGCCAACTAAATTGAGGGGAGGGAAAAATTCCTTCCTGATAACCAGAATATATGTTAAGGGTTTAAAAATAAATCTCAAATAATAACAGTACAATATTTTTCATGTAGCCATTCTATTTAAAAACAAATATTTTTATTTTCACTTCCCTATCCTAAATTATCAATAAAACATGAAATGTGTAACGTGCGTAAAAGTTTCAGTGCCCAGAATTGTTTCATGTTTTAAAAAAAACTCAACATTTTAAAATGATACTTAAAAGACTAAACGTGAGGTCAAAAATATAAATGGCTAACACTAGGTTTATTTCTTAAATATAAAGTTTAGTGCAGCTTTCTTTCCTTAAACTAATATTAAATTTTGCATTATCATCTCCTATTTCAGCCCTTCATTTTAGGTGTAAATGCTCTGAAGCAAAAGAAAGCCCTACAGAGATTTCTCACTATACCATAGCCCAGTGCTTCAAGAACACACTCGTTATTACCTGAATGCTATCCTTAGTTTAAGAACAGCCTTATCTAGTCCATCATAGCTGTGATTTCTTATCTAAAAGTTCCAAAAGAAAAAGAATAACAATCCTATGCCTAAAACCAATGGGATTCTGTGCAGATCAACTAATGGAATAAAACTGATTTTAAAAAAAATAATCATCTGGACCACTGTTTTAACTAGTAAAAAAAAATGTGATTAAATGGGGAACATCATCAAATTTAAATCCTAATACTGATTTGTGGACAGACCCACTGTCTTCAGAAACTTATTTAGAACAGAAACAAGTCTCCTCTATTCCCTAGTGAAGAATGAACCACTTAATGCAGCAAACCCTTTTAAAATGTCACAATTAATAGCAAGTGTTTCTGCTGCGGGAGGCACTTCCATTAAGACAAATACAATACATCTGTCATTAGATACAGTGTGCTACATATTATAAAACACAATTTAACCCAACATTTCAACAGTGGGATGGTCCTTGCTTTCCATCCACTCAAAACCTGATGAAGTCATAGCGCTCATGGATTCATTGCAGATTTGCTGAAATAATGGATCATTCTTTAATTCCTCCAGTGTAGCATCATCATCTTGTCCCTGCTGGCGACCTGGATCAAACAGCAGATTTGTGTCTAAGGTGTTCAAATCATTAATGCTGCCTGAGAGTTCAGAAGATAATCTGATATCGCTGGAGAAATCAGGTGCAACATTACTGAGATCCGATGCTACCTGACCCACCAGCTGCTGGCTGGCTTGGAGGTTGTCCCCACCCAACAGGTCTTTAACAGTGCTGCTGAAATCTAATTGCTGCTCTCCAATTTCTGATTGTGCTTGGTTATCTCCAGGAGAAAAATTAATCTGATCCGTGCTGTTATTTTTTGTGAGGTAAGTTGGTGTCTGGAATTCATAAACCGGAGTGCTGGAATTGATCATATTCTGTGGATTGGCACTAGGAAAAGCAGTAGAAGTTTCCAATATCTGAGTAAGATTCATCCTTGCTGTGTAATTGGAGGGCAGGTTGTTTATTCCCAAACCTCTTACTGCATCATCATTGTCAGAATCAAGTTTATTCAACAAAACATTGGTTATTTTTTTACTGTTTGCTTGTTTCTGAAGAGTGGGGAAGGCTGTTTGCATCATAACAGTCAATGGGACCGACTGACTTCTTTGAGCTATATTGTTGGCACTGGTGTCTGTGTGTACATTTGTGAAAACGTTATGTACTTCGGGAGTTACTGGGCTTCCAAAGGGGGTCAAATTAGATCGTGGTATATTAGAAACTGGATAGAGGGTGCTTCCACTAAGGTTACGTTGGCGATGGACTGCAGGACTCACGCTCCGGCATCTCAAGCTGTTGTTGAGGGAAGAATTATTTCCTTTATTATCAAGAGGAGCAGGGACTGCAAAGCCTTCTTGCTTGTTCGTATTACTTACAGCAGTACCCTGATGTTGTACAGGTGAGACAGGAGTCAATCGACCAAAATGAGTGTCATGATGCCTGGACTGAGACTGATATGACTGGCCAGGCACAGCAAAAGCATGAGGTTTCCTGAAACGATCTTCCACTAGTTCCTGATAGCTTGGGAGAATACCATGGCTTGAAACTGACGAATTACTGACACCACTATACCCATTATTCATCCATTCAAGTTTAGTTTTATCAGGGTGAGTAGCCATAGGTCTTTGCATTGGTTTCACAGGACTACTGGAGACAATGCTTGCATCATGGTAGGCCATGCTGGAGCTTATTGGGGTAAATGCGAAAGGGTTCCTGCATTCAACAGGACTAGGAGGGACACTGCTACTGCAGTTAGAATGAGGAGTACCAATAGGTGTGTGCCTACTACTTCCTAAAGCACTATCTACTGGGGTAGTCTGGGCTAATCTAGAGCATGGACTCTCTCTTGATAAACTCTGAGAACCAGCAATCATCTCAGAAGTTGGGGTTGGTGTTGGAGTTGGTGTTGGGGTGGGGGTCGGAGTTGGTGTAGGTGTGTGAATTGGAGTGCCATTGCTATGGATTGAGTGGTAGAAGTGTGTATTGTTGGGGTGAGAAGACAATGGAGTTCCTGCAGCTACTGCTTGACTCTGCAGTGTCATTCCTAAACAGCTACCGTAAGAATGTGAATTGTTCAATGACATTTGTTGTTCCATGAGCACTAGTTCTTCCACAATACTGTCCTGTGTAAGTTCATCATCAAATGGAAAATAGTTTTCATTTGTCTGAGAAACAGTGGGCTCAAATTCCTTTAGGTCAGACTGCAGAGGTAACTGATTTGAAGACTGTGCTTGTATTTGACTCAGAGAAGATTCTTGCATCTGGCCGTGTAGCTGTTGGCTATATGTTTCCTGCTGCATTCCTTCTAAATGCAATGGTTCCCAAACAGACTTCTCTAAGTCGTTAATGTCAGAGTGACCAGTAATATTCATAACACTGATTTGCTGTGGTTCACAGCTGGCAGATGAAAATTCAGACTCCTGAGTGATCTGCTGCTGCCAGGCATTAGAATTAAAGCTGCTATCTGCCTTTGAGTCATTTTCTAAAAGAAACATATTTCCTTCTAATTTAACTTTTATATCTGGAGATGATGTCATTGGCTGTTCTAAAGACGAATCAGTGGCATTTACAACATTAGAATTCAAGGACTGATTTGCCACAACATTTATTGTTACCTTGCTAGGAACCTGAGCACCTGCTGCTGAGCTCTCTGTTTTTGCTGCAGAGAGAACCTTCTGATCCTTTTTAGCACTATTACTTCCCTTCTGAGCTTCCACGTTTCCTGCCGAAATCTGTTCCACAAGGGGTTTCTTTATAGGAGGCACCTGGGACTCTTGTATTGTAGAAGAGGGTCTCTTCCTTGGACTTTTAGTGCATAATTTTGTGTCTTTATTAGTGGGGTCACCATTAGATGGTGAATTGGTGCTGGTGAAGGGTAAGTTCTGAGTGGCAACTGAGAGAGTGAGAGTGCTATGACTGCTGCCTGAAGTGACTGGTGACATTTCATTGTAGCGACTTTTACATTTGGTCCTCTGGTCACAGCCCTTAGTTGCTTTTGTCTCAATTACACCTTCATTTGAGGGTTTCAGCCCTGTACCCTCTGAACTACTTCTCTGCCCCAAGGATCCACGAGGGGTCACTTTAGCAGCTTTAGACACATCAGAGTTCTCTTGGCACTGTATAGAATTTTCATCTAGTAATATCTCTGGTTCCATTTTTATTTCTACAGAGGAAGTTCCCACAGCATTAGTCTTGGATCCAGGAGACTGAAGTGAAGCAGAACTATTTTTTACATGGGGAACAGCCCTTGATTCTTCCGTTGTTCCAGTTGCACTGTTCAAAGAGGGAGAATGTTTAAGAGGGGCACTACTGTTGCTGGGTGTGAGCGATATTGCTGTCATTTTTACCACATTTAGAGAACTCATATGTGGAGCTGGTACAACAGTTTTGATAGGACTGCTTGTAAAGAGCACAGTAGTTGGGGAGCGGATGGTGAGCGCACTGGTGCTAGCTGGCTTGGGTAAGATCTGAGGGTACCGGTGCCGAGCACAGCGATCACCGCCAGGACTGGCTGGAACGTTCTGAGGAGTCTTTGGTGCCTGTTTCACAGACTGCATGTGCTGGGTGACCACCTGTACATTCAGGGGAAGGACTTTGCCATCCGAAGAACCCACTGGACTTGGGGAAGTCACCAACTGCCTAGTTCTTGGTACCTATTGAAAGGGGGAAAACAAAATCAGATTTAAAGTGTTCAGGACAGAAAGAGTAATTCACAAACATGTAGAGCTAGAGGACAATGTTAAGGGGTTTACTGGACTTGATTCTGCTCCATGTAAGTAATGTAACACTTCCATTTTTATTTCTACAGAGGAAGCCCCCACAGCCTTAGTCTTGGATTCAGGAGACTGCAGGGAAACAACAGAACCGTTTTTTAAATGGGGAACAGTCCTTGATTCTTCTATTGTTCCAGTTGCACTGCTCTTGACATTCAGGTAAGTTCTAAAATTTCATGAATTATACAAATTAAATTTTAGTTATGATTCTCAATTATTGCCCTGGAATTCCACTCTGATGCCACATCATGATGTGAAGATAAAGCTCTGATAAGTCCAGTTAAGCAAGAAATGCTTCCAAACTATTAGCTTTGATGAAAAGGGACTCTGCAGACCAAAGAGAGAAAGCCTCCTCACCAGAGGCCTGGACAAATAGTCACAAATTCTTTTGGCCAAAACAATATGCAACCATTTACTAAGATGTGCAGAATAATGTGCCTACTTGGCTGTGGGTGAGAGGACAGAGAACTTTTATAAAAGGAAGAATCCAATATACATACAGTGTATTTTAAAAAACATACATACAGTAGAATTTGCTGAATTAATAATGTGAAGGAGATTACAAGAAGGGAAGACATTATCTTATAGATTTCCAATCAAAATTTGGGTTTATGATACACTGAAGTTCCACTTCCATCAGGTTTTGGCAGGGGTGCTGTGACGGTTAGGAGGGAGGGTCTATGGTATGAAATTACAACTTAGGTGATTCTGCCTTGCAGCCAAGTCTTTCTGGAACTTACTTATCATGATACCCAGCGCTCACATAGTACTTTGGTTTTCAAAGTGCTTTTAGAAAAATATTCTGAAGTAGGAATTCCTTTCAGAAATGAGAAAAATGAACCTCAGAAAGCTTAAGTGACTTGCCCAAATCATATGAGTAGAAGTGATAGGACCAGAAATAGAACCTATTCATTTTCTGTCACTTTGAGTCTAAGTATATTTGACAAATTATTCAGTTTTAATAATAAAAGAAATTATATCCATACTAGAATGGAATGCCTTTCAGAAACTTTTTGGCTAAGGTATCCAACTTTGACTGCTACTTCCTACCTGTATAATCTTAAGCAAGAGATTTACATTCTCTGAGCCCATTTCTTCATCTATAAAATAAGGGATTTGAACTAGCTGATCTCTAAGATCCCTTCCCATTCCCATCTCAGTAATCTTATGATCATCTATATATGAATATATTTCTATAGTTTCTGTTCTCTATATAGATAATTATTGATCCTGTCTCTACCATCCTATTATGAACACGAAGAGGTTTTTATATCCTCTTTATTTTTTGTAATATTACAAAGTATCCTAATAGGGAACATGAAATAGTTGAGAAAAGAAACTCGATATGTTTAGCATAGGAATAATGACACTGAGAATGGAATGAAGGGCTGTCACATGGAAGAGGGATTATACTAGTTTTGCTTTGCTCTGAGGGTAGAATTGAGAACAAAGGGTGGAAGCTATTAAAAAGGAGACTTAGATTTTATATGAGGGAAAACTCCTTAACAGTTAGAGCCACTGAAAAGCGGAATGGGTATGCCATGGAAGGTAGTGAATTTCCTCTAATTAGAAGTTTTCAAGCAGCAGCTGGATGGTCTTTTTTGGGGAGGATGTCTAACGGATTGTTGGTCAAAGACCAACTAGGTGGTCTTTGGGGTACCTTTCAAACAATGAGATTTTGTGACTGATATTATATTGCACAATATGAAAGTGTTAAAAGAGTTCAAAATGGTTGCTTACTTTAAATGAGTACATATAAGTTATCCAAATGGATTTTCGAAGTGAATTTGTACAGTTGAAAAATTAGTAATTTTCCAGAACTTACTGTGTTAAGTAACAGGCCAGGTAAAAGTGTGGAAAATTTTATTGACAATGGGCTGGCTATCTGGTTTATTGCCAAACATGAAACAATGAAAAACGCAATATGAGGACTCATCCTAAGCGTTCCCCTTTCTTTAGTACAGGTGGAAAAAGTGGGGGGAAAGGGAAGAAAGTGATAAAAATCGGTTTTTAGACCATAAACATTAATTTAGCTGCTAGTATTTTAAATGTAAGATCTTTTTCCTTTTCACTTAGCAATCTTGATTTCTCCTATGAGCAAAACCAGAAGACAAAAGGAGGTAACAGCAAAATGGAAAGCTCCTTGGAGAGGCAAACAAATGAGTTGACAAAGACAGTTTTCATATGAGTTCAAAGGTAGTAAATTTCATTTCATGGGATATCTGGTCAATTTTTACTTTCCATGACGAATAACTTCAAGAAGACCATTGTGAAACTGCAGCTTATGCACTAACATCTGTTGCATGAGATGAGCTGGTAGAGAATTCTATAAAGTATTCAATAAGGTCCCCCAAATTAAATCAATCTATATTTTGTTACTCACTGACCTTACTGCAAAAGTGGAAAAAAAGCAAGACTTAAAATGTGTTGGAAAATGTAGTTCAAGAATAATGAAATAGCAATGAGAGTCCAAAGACTTATAGCCTACTTAGAGATCTGCATGTCTATTGTAAATATTTTCATTGAGAAATGAATTGGAAAAGGGAAGATATGGTAAGCACCAAAAAAAAAAATCTCTGAATCAGAAATTATTATACATTAATGGGTAGTTAATATTGCATTATTCAAAGAGTTATTCCATAATTATATGTGTACACATGAAATATCTAAAAGATCTACAAAGATTTTTCCAATGAACTTTAAAAAAAAACCCATCAAAGACAGTAGAGCCATTACATTTGAACTGTAATATCACAGTCCCAGAACTTTTTCTAAAGGAAAGTTGAAATGACATTTAAGAAAACAAAGATGAGAAAAGCATGTGAACAAAACCATGCTTACTGAAAGGAAACTAGTGGTAAAAAGCATTGAGAAATCAACTCTCAAGGGATCTGAAGGAGAAGAGACCAAAGGCACAGGGGAAAAATTCTTGAACTTTCTGACTCCCTACCGCCCCACCCAAAAAAGGCCACAAAGAAAATCTCAGTAATTAGTAGAGCACCCGCCTACTTTCCTATCTATACAAAAACTCATAAGAATAATCTGCACACACACCTCAAGGGTATTCCTGATGAGAGCATCAGAAGAGAAAAGGCAGGCTTTCACAAGCAATATTGCACAAAAGATAATAAATATTTTACTATCACAAAACTGACTGAAAACCACTGGAATTATAAGATCCTACTGAGTTTATTGTTTGAGATGATAAAAGAACATTTGAGCAATAAAAGCAAAACATTGCCAAGGCATCTTCTGTCCATATCAAAACTACAAGATTCTGGTAAAGATAGTGCAACAACAAAGATAATCTTCTTTCACCTTGCGATCATTAATATCAAGAGAAATAAAAGAGGGAAAACACACTTGGTTAAGGTGCTTTCCATTGTTACGAAGAAGATTCTGCATATAATCCAAGCTGAAGAAGGATTCTTCAGAGATGGTGAGGTCCACCAAATGGTCCTGTCCACATACAACACTGTGTTGATGGCATCAAACCATATGGAATACTGCAAAGCCTCCTAAATAATACCCATAATCACTTGAGAGTTTGCCCCAACTATCCACACAGAAAAAACCAAGTGTACATAGAATGTCTATTGTTAAGATTATAATTTGCAATTAGACAGTCAAACTAAGGTCTTGGCTATCAATGCATCATAATTTTGATAGATATTGCCAATGGACAATGAGTCAGGTCCAGAACTGAATGTATACATCTGGCTTAGTATTCAAATATACTGATCTATTTCCTTTGTATCAGAAGATGATGTTATATCTCACTCTCAGGACAAGAACTTTGATTGATGGATGGTAATTGGTTAATCAAAATAACAATAATGATAGGTGGCATTTCTATAAGCATTTTAAAGTAAATAAAGCACTTTACCTGATTATACTATTTAATCCTCACCACAAGCCTGAGAGATAGGTACTGCCTAAGTATCCACATTTTATAGATGAAGACTCTCAGTCTCAGATTAAGTGACTGTGGTCACACAGCTTAATAAGCATCAGGAGCAGTATTTGGAACCAGGTTTTACTAATTGTAATGCTAGTACTCTGCCCATTATATAGTCCCATTTTACTATACTGAAAGCTACATAATCTCATCTGCCGCCCTCTAAACTAACAACATACATTTTTCCCCCTAACAAATAAGCACAGTCAAAGGGGGGAAAAGCCTGCCTGCACACATTTGCCATAACACCATGCATTTTAAAAGACTGGCTCTAACCATGATGTTTGTGGCTTTGAATGGAACTTTTTTTTCCCAAAGCAAAAAACTATGGCCTTCAGATTATTAAATCTTTGACCTTGGTCACACTCTAACCAAAAATAACCAGTCCAGACTATTTAAATAACTTAAAAGTATAAACTACTAAATGCAACAGCTATTTAGTAGGATATTTCACTGGAAATTTTAACATTTATTCTCTTAGAAATCATCTTATATTTTTCAAAACAAAATATAAAAGCGGTTGATTTTATATTGTATAATGCAGCAATAAGAAGCAGCCTGGTAGAGTGGACAGTGAACAGATCACAGAGGCATGAAAGCCTGGGTTCAAATATGACCTCCTGTACCTACTAGCAGTGTGATGGTGGGCAAGTCATGTAGCCTCTCCATGCTTCAGTATGTTGCAGGATTAACACTGTAGGGAGGGTGATGAACTGCAATGGGAGAAAAAGGTTTTCATAGGGAGGATACTACACTGATGAAATCATAGATTTAGTTAAAGGAGGGAAGGGCCCAAAGATTGGCTATACTGCATGGTATTATAAAGCATTAACAATGAACAAAATAATTACAATATTGATTAAAATGAGAAAACTACTCTAGACAATATTACTGATACAGCAGGATAATTTGTCATATAGGAAGTATGATTCTGTGTTATTTAAACATCTTACTGAAAAAGTTGACAAGTGCTTGATAGCATTACCGGAATAGGACTGGGAACAGCTGCCACCACAATGCCAATAGGCTGTGGAGAAAGGATTGGAGGATTCCCATTAGAAATACTGGCTACTCCATTGGTTGTAGCTCCTTCGAGTTTCTTTCCTGGAGACTCCCCTGGCAAAGGAGACTGGAGCTTCTGTTCCTGTTGTTTCTTCTGGATTTTCCGCTGCAACTGCTGTTTGGCATCAACAGGAGATGGCAGAGTCTTTACTTGAGGCTGAAAGGAATTGCTCTCAGCAGTGGGTATAAAAGCAGAGGGCTGGGTGATTCCTTTAATTCCTGAAAATTAAAAAAATTAAAAAGTAGAAATTAAATGCAACCTTCTTTACTCTGATAGCAGCAGCAGCCTAATATATCTGTAATCTGCAACTCAACAAATAAAGTTCCTGATGTGCGCAGAGCAGTGCTACATACAACCAAAGCATCATATCTAAAAATTATTCCCTTGAGCAATTTTTTACTGCCAACTTGAAGGACAAATAGGATTTATGTAAAAGTTTAATATAAAAATAACAAAATATTGTTCACTTCAGTGAAACTTTTCCCGAAGCAAATGATAGCCTTTCAAGCAAGAAAGAGTTACATCTAAAACTGTTAAAAGCAGGGAGGAACAACCTCCACTGCACACTTTACACGTGTGTCAGCAGCAGACAGCGGTCAGCGAGCTTTAATAATCACCGCGACAGCTCATCTTTCCATGAGGCTTTGGATTTTACTAAGTGTTTTCCCCCAAAGCAAGCAGTACAGGAAGTGATGAAAAGTTTTTTAAAAAGGAGAAAATTCAATCCATTCCTCCAATAAACACATTTTAATATAAGGAAAACGAGGCACTCAAATTGTACTCAATAAAATGCTTGCTAACAATCCTCTCCTTAAAAATAAAGCAATTTCATGTTTAATACAATTGCACATGTATAACCTGTATCAGATTGCTTGCTGTCTTGGGGCAAGGAAAAGAGAAGAGAGGGAAGGAGAAAAATTTGGAACTCAAAATCTTATTAAAAATATAATTTTATAAATTTATAAAAAATGTAATTGGAAGAAATAAAATACTATTAAGGAAAAAATACAGCAATTTTATGACAATGTGCCTTTGAGTGTAAGATACATGTCCTGTCATGTCCCTTAAAAGTATTTCTAGGTCTGCTACTGCTACTGTCACAGAGCACAAGAGAGCTGGACATGAATGGAGAATAAAGGGAAACAAGAAACAAGGCAGAGCATCTCCACATGACAGATCAAGAATAACTGGGTGCTAAAGCAGGTTTAAAAAGTGTCAGTAGATAAGCAAAGGTCTTTTGCATTCAGCAATAAAAAGAAAAATGTTGGAAGGATAGAATGAAAAGACAGGGAAGAAAAGGAATTCATTATAAACTAGTTAAAAAATTTTTTAGATACTGTCTTAAAATGTTGATTTTAAATTTGGAATATGGCTACCATGGCAGCAAAAAGTTGCAATCACTTAATTTCAAGAAAAACTAACAGTCAGAGGGTAATAAAGGTGCAGTGGTTACTAAATTATTTGAATTCTTATTCCTATTTGAATGACACTATAATTTTTGGCAGGAAATTTGATTTAATTTTTTAAAAAAATGTTTATTTGGGGGAATGGGAATAGGAAAGAAACATATGTGCCTTGAACACATCTGTAAATATATCAACACAAAAAGGAAATTCCTCGATTAAAAAGGCATATGTAAATGATACTATGACATGAAGGGCTGAGAAAGACCAAGAGAAATATGGTTTAGAACTATTAAAGCATAGCCATAAAGTTTCAACAACTTTCTCCTAAAGAGGTTATACATTTATTCTAACAACAATCAAAAAATGTTTGCAACTTCTACTTTGTGGCTTGAGAACCACATGAAAACCAGTTTCATGCCATTATAGCCACTTCTCATTTTGAATCAAGACATTATTACTGCCTTAATCAACTGAAATGAGACTGACTTTTAGTTGCAAGTTACTAATTTAGGTATATCCAAATTATTTAAGTTCCTTACATAAAAGGGGTTTCAGGAATATCCTTCCTACAAAGTGCTCCTCATACTACTCATTATCCCCAGGTCCCAATTCTAAATATCACCTATCATCTCCTCTCCAAAGACAACAGGTCTACCATAAAGGAGTAAAAAGTAGAAAGCACCCTTGCTGCTACAACTCTTTCCTTGCCTTAACAGACCTTATATCTTGTTGCGCCTATGCCAGGATCTTTATTCCCTCCCCTTCCAGAAATTCTATTTAACTCTTCATTCCTTTAAAATTGGAACCATTTGACCATATTCTCATTAATCCCTACTTGGCACTCATGTCCTGAGCCACAGGCAATACCTGCTAGAAGTGTTTCCAAGTAGAGGCTTGTAACTGGGGAAAGCCCTACTCACAGTGACTAGCAGGTTAAACAAGGATAAGAAGAAAGAAGTAGAAATGTATTTCTGGTTTCACAAGCTATATTTCTGAATGGATTTTCTCATAAAATATTATTACAAACAGGGGCTAGATTTTATATTATCACTCCTGATGCCATATTCTAGGTAAAAAAATTATTCAATAGGCTTTTGTGGGAGGGTAAGAGAACTTAACCTCCATGTACAACACTGCTTCTACGGGGAAAATTTTGCTCTGAGTTCTAAATGACCAACACAGACTCACAAGATGGTAAGAACTAAAAGAAGTTTGTCCAATTAGAAATGAGAAAACTGTGGCCCAGAGTTTAAGCCACTTGCCCAGTTCAAACAGAAGGCAGTGGCAAATTTCCTCACATTAAATCCACACTCAGAAGACAACTGTCATCTCTGAGAATACCCGTAGGCTCTGAAGACAACAGGTATCATCTGTGATTTTCTTTGTTTTGTTTTATGATTGACTTAGCCTATGATTTCTTCAGTGGAGGGACTCCTGGTTTGGAAGGTCCTCTAATAATGCTGAGCAGGAGCTTCTCTGCTACTTACAGTCTAAGAGCACCTGAGGAGGTGGAGAAAGGAAAGCATGTGCCCTGAGTCACATGGCTGGGAGATGGCAGTGAGTCCCCAAACCACACCCTCCTGATTCTGAAGCTAGCGAGCTCATTATCTACTCGATCACACTGTCTTTTGATTAAATTTGTTGGGGGGTGGAGTGGGGGTGGAATACCCTACAGTCACTGCGTCACCACACTGTATGTATATGTATGTGTGTGTGCATATATGGTGTGCACATGTGTCTGTGTATCTATCCATCTCTCACATGTACACACAGTTACTAGCCCTCACCAAGACAAGTCTAAAAATCAAGCTGACAAAATTGTTTTCAGTAACTACAACATAAGAGGCTCTGAAGCTGAGTCCTTTAAAGAATGTATTTTGCATGTGTTTGCACATGCATGTGTATTAATTGTAACTCAGGCTATGCAGTTCAAATCCAGAAAAAGAAGTCAAATTATAAACACAGAGTATCTTGCCAAAATATGGGTCCTAAAATAATCCTCAGGTAAGAGCAATATAAACAGAACACAGACATTTAAAATCTTTGGTAGAAGTATTTTGACAGAAAAAGTGATTCAGAATTCATAAGAGACTATACAAACCACCAGAAATATATGAAGTATTTCTTAAGAGTACATTTCCATTTGGGATATAATTTCATAATAATATGCTATAGAATTAGGATGGATTTAGCTTGTACGTTAATAAACTTTTCATGTAAACTGTATGTATTTTTTATTTCCAACACTAAACTGATTAAAATTTGACCTACTTTCCATAAGTATCAAAGTATAAACTATAAAATAATGGCTTAAAATAAACACACCAGAATTTAGATATGTAAATGGCTGCTGTCCATTTCAAAATAAGGATGCAGGGAGGCTGTACAATCATTCCAGTGATGCTGCCGCTGTTCATGACATATATGAAATTGCCTTTACGCTCGCTCACACTTCTGGTTATCCTCAAAAACAGTGAATCTTCATTTGCTAAGGGTGCATTTTTTTAAACTCGCTAAAAGTCAGAGACACATCTAATAAATAAGGTGAATACTCACACTGGCTGATACAATTCTTAGATTAAAACAAGGGGTGATTATAAAGTAATTAGGCTAATTTTATCATATGGCTTGCAAAATGGCTCTGAAGGCAATTCCAAAAGAAACCTAAAAATATTTTTTTTTGGTTAGTGTATATTCTCCCAAACAGACTCATTTAAAGGGGAAATTTTTGAATACATAAATTCTGATATTAATAAGTTTAAAAATCTCATCATGCCTGTCATATCATATATGTTTGTATACTACTGAAAATAAAAGGCCCCTCTCTCAAGGAAAGTGAAAGTCATCACAATTAAAACCAATGCTTTCGCAGGGAGAAATTTATTTCAAAAAAACATTCTTTAAATCTTGAAATAGCAATGCTAATAGAAATTAATGAAATTCTCTTAGGTTAATCTCAAAAATTTTCATAAAGCAGCACAGCAGCACACATACACAGAGATAGCTTTGCATAGTAAGAGCTACATTTTATCCTATCATCCATTTCTGAGGCTTACCAAACCTCTTAAATACATTGGTTAATCACAACAAAAGAGCTCTCACCAAATTATCTTAACACTAAGGGGATGAGCCAGTCCCTTCTGGCTAAAATCTTCATATCAATTCTAAACATAACAGCTATTTTTGACTAGTCAAGACCCCTGGGTTAGTTTTAGCCTTCTAACAGAAGTTAATTTAGTACCTGCTGGTGCTGCTGCCATTACAGTTAGAGCTGCCATCGATTTGGTGCCTATGTAGTGACTTTTTACAAGGAAGCGGGCTAATTCCAAGATTGAATCAAATGGCTGGCTTAATACTTTCTGGGCCCACTCACACACAAGGCGGCAGGCAGCTGAGATAACTTCCTCATCAACAGTTTGGAGTTGCCCGGAAGGTTCGGCTCCTTCCAACTAATCAAAGGAAAAAGGAAAAGTTAACTTTCAGAAAGCTCAAAGAAAAATTCTATTCAAGTACATTTAGAGAACATGCATCCTCAACATATAAGCAATAAATCAAAACCTAAGACTGTTGTATAAAAAGAATGAAATTAGCTGATTACTATAGCCACGAAAATTTTAAGTATATGCTCACAGGCATCAGAAATAATATAACTGAGGTTATAAATTATGAAAAGGGGTTTGTAAAAAACACCTGCATACTATATTAATATTTTCTAAAACCATTAAAACGATTATGTTCCATTTTATTGTTAATTACAAATCATTTGTTAGAGGCTATAGTGCATTTTGTCTCTGTGGAGTGTTTATTTTAGTTTCTTAAAGGCAGTTTTTGGTCCTAATCTCGCTTAAATTTGACTACACTACATGAATTTCAATGCTGATGTTAAATTGTCCATTTCTAGTAAAAAGTCAAAAAGAAAACAAAACAGATGTCTTACCCCATCTCCACTTTTATGAAAGTCAAGGTTGGGCAGTGTTGGCATATGAACAAAAGCTTTTTTCCTTAGTCCACTGTAGCAATACGTAATACAGAGTTAAGTGCTAAAATACTCTTCAATAAAAATGGGTTACTTTCAATATTTTCCAGGTAGTCACATAGAAATCAAAACATTATCAGTAAAAAGTAATGTCTACCTTACTAAAACCCTAAATAAAGTCAAATTTTCAGTACAATGTGAAACTCTTAAACTGAATTGAACATGGTAAAATTTTACTCATCTAAAATGAAAATAAACAACTGTCACTAGCTGTAAATTTATGGATAAACTGCCCTGTTAAGTTGTGCTAATTCAGAGAAACTAGTCAGCAAGGGAGGAATAGCCAAATGGAAACCTGGCACAAAGAAGGGAAAACTGTTGCTGGGGCAGTTGGCCAAAACATCCCTTAAGAGTGTCACAAGGCTTCTAACCTTCTCTCTCCCCTCATGCTTCTTCCACTAGAACATGTAAAATTCTCATCTTTAAGATGATGAAGACACATCTGGGCACATTTGATTATGTTCATGAGTCTAGGAGGTCCAGAAAACAATAAAAGGTTTATAAAAAAAAGATTAGACTATTTTTAAAAAATGGGCAATCTTGCTTTTCCTTTTCATTTATCCCATATTAGTTAATTTTTTTATTATGTAAAAGACAGCTATGTATTTTTCAAATGATATAAGACCTCCTTCAAAAACCATATCATATATTTTAATGTTTCCAAGTTTTATTTATACTTGTTTTTCCTTGTTTCTACATTTTGTTCCTAATTACAAGGTACGATTTTCTTCTGACTTGACTTTTACTTCCTATCAGTACATGTTTTAATGGCCAGGCTGAACATTTTTTGATGCCAATCTTTCAGTTAGTACATTTTGCTACAGTGTTTATAATGTTTATATTTTTTGTAGCAAGATGCTTTAAGTTTCTAAAGCTATGAAGGAACAAGAGAATGAGAACGTAAAGATCAGCGTTTCTCTTTCATTTCACTAATATGCTAATTACTTATTGAACTATGAAGTTTCTCCAATCTCTTTACTTCTAAGAACATGAGATCAGACCACTAAGTAATATAAATACAGCGTTAAGAAGTCAGGTAAAGCTACCTTACTATCCTGATAGAAAGATGAGCTAATCTTTTTTCAAAGCTGCTCCTCTACAAGTCTAATGATGGCCAGAAAAACAAAATTTACTTTTTGTTTTGGTTGTTTGCATTTGTTGACTTAATTTTGTTTCTAAATTTAGTTAGTGGCTGAACTATAACAACAGATGTTTTATAAGCAAATGCTGAAGAGATTACTGAAACTGTTCTAGTAAAGGATATTTTGATTTGCCTCTTGTGCCCAGGCGGCGTGCCTTCATATTTGGAAAGACGTTTTTCATGATCTTTCCAAAGTCAGCAGCACTTAATGGATGATAACCAAGATTGTCGCAATAGCTTCTGCAAAAGAGGGAGGGGTGGTTTAGATAATACCATAACTTAGGACTATATTAGCATGGAAGTGCCTTGAATACCATTCTTAACCTTTTTTTTCCTTTAAAGAGCTAAACTGATTAGCAAAAGCCAATTATCCCCATTTTTAACTGACTTAGATTTTATTTATTATTACTGCCTACAATAGTGAGTCATTTCAGGGTAGGCGGCTGATCATTTCCACAGGGTTAAAATATGGCTTTCAAACAGTATTCATGGAACCTATAGAATCTGGTGAGAAGTAGTGCTACTACAGAGCTTTCCATCCCCACTACAAATGTCTCTTCTCCCATAAATATGCAGAAAATACGACTGTATGATTTAACACTGCTCATTCAGTGTGCTGACCAAAGCAAACTGCATCAAATCTCTACAAATTCAGTTGCCAGTGTCATCATTCACCTTTATGGTTTAAACAACCCAGAAAGAAAATATGAACTAGTCAAAAAGAAAAATTAATTTAGTACATAAGAACCATGCCAAAGAAATTCAGAACCAAATGTAAATTAAGCTAAACCAAACTTTAAAGATGGAAATACAAGATAAAAGTTTTCTGAGCTGAGGAAAACAAAACAAAAACAACAAAATGAGACTTCAAGGAAATCAAGGCCAAAGGAAAAAGGACCAGGCAATTATCCCAATGAGAAGTTTAATACACCTGTTCTCTTCTTTTTATTCTCTGGATTTGGTGACACTCTCTGGGTAATATAGCAACTATCATTTTCTTCAGGCAATACATTTCTAGTATCTTAGTATAGTTATATGAGAAGAAAAGGAGGAGAGCTAGATGTGAGCAAGGTCAATGAAAATGTCAGGAAGGCAGAATTCATGAAACCTAGTGATTTCAGATAACTCCAGCTAGACATGGTGGCAGATGCCTATAATCCCACCTATCAAAGAGTCTACTAGATCTCTTGAGCTTACAAATTAGGAGATTCAGTGGGCTAAAGTGTTCACATGTCCACACCAATTTTGATATTAACATGATGAGTCATCAGGAGTAAGGAGGTCACTAGATTGCCTGAGGGGAGAGTTAGTGCAGGGCAAAAACATAGGAGGTGAAAGCTCCCATGCTGATCAAAGAAGGATAATGCCCAGGAATAGCCTTTGCACTGCGGTCTAGGTGAAATATGGAGAGCCAGTCTCAAAAAAACAGAAAACAAACTTATACGAAGGGCAGGATTCTGCCGTTTTTTTATTTTGGCTCCCACTAGAAAAATGAATTATAGCCCACCAAAAGCCATCATTATTTTATATTTAAGTAAAGTCTATTCTAGGAAGGAGATATTACATGCCATTTGGTAAGTATGCAAATAGATATTAAATAATTAAGCTAGGTGGCACAGTAGGGACAGCAATGTGGCACAGTGGATAGAGTGCCAGGCCTGGAATCAGGAAGACTCATCTTCATGAGTTCAAATTGGGCCTCAGACACTATCTGTGTCATCCTGGGCAAGTCACCTAACCCTGTTTGCCTCAGTTTCCTCATCTGTTAAATAGCTGAAGAAGGAAATGGCAAACCACCCCAGTATCTCTGACGAGAAAACCCCAAATGAGATCAAAAAGAGTCAGATATGACTAAAAATAACTGAACAATAAGGTCAAAGAGTAGACAATGCCAAGAAGAAAACAATATGATTCAACATCCTACATTAATAAGTAAAGCATACAACATTTTATATATATCCAGTATAAACAAACTGGGTAAAAAGAGATAACAGGGTCTCTTTATTTTTTTTAAAAAATCACAAGATTTTCATTGCCTGAGGTAATTTCATGATTTTTACAGAATCTTAAAGAGCTAAATATAGCCTTCCAAATCCTCTAAGTTTGTATCCAATAAAAAAAAAATCCCTTCTATAAAGCCTAGTGAACCTCTCTGGGCATCAAGATCCCTGATTTCTAATTCTAGCTGTTCCACTAGTTAGGTGTTGTGGCCACAGGTTAGTCTGTGAACATCCATGGACCTCAGTTTGCTCAACTGTAAAATAAAAAAGTTTGAACTACATAATCAATAAGGTTTCTTCGGCTCTAACATTCTATGACTAGATAATCTCTGAGGTCTCTTTCAGCTCCAAAATTCTTCCAACATATGGTAGATGGTCATTAATCCTTTGACTTAACCACTGCTAGATCATGGAATATACTGCTTCCTCAGGTAGTCAATTTAAGGAACATTCTTTTTTACTACTGAGCCAACATTTGTTTCCCTGAAACTTCTTCTGCTAGGTCCTCAGAAAAAAAAACTAAGCCTAATTCAACTAACTCAATTTGATCACTTACTATCACGTTTAAAGCAGTGCTCCAGAGCACAGGGTCATTTCAGGATACCTACAGATCTTTTGTTTTCACGCTTTACAACTTGGATTGCATGTGGATTGAACAAGAAATGGTGTCACAACACCCAACTCAGTGTTAACTTGTATTTATGCAGTATATTCAGAGTGAGAAACAATATGTTCACAGTATAACACACTGCTACTCTTAAAATTAGATCATTCCCTTTTTTTAAAGGGTATGTTTCGTGATCTAGTTTTTAAACTAAGCCTAAAGATTCCTAACCTGGTTCATTTCATCCTATTAAAAATAATTAAATTTATAATACCTATTATATTTCTACATAATACATGTATTTGAAAGAGCGCTGGTAACCAATGTTACACTGTTACAAATTATTTAAGGCACAAAAGACATTGTAGGAAGGACAGTGTGATAGTAGGCCGCAGCAAGAATGAAGAGTATATTTAACAACTACAGAGTAGTGCATGACGTAACTGATAAGGAGACTAGTTAGAGGAAACACTAAGTATAATTCCAGGTTTGTTATGGTCCTAAGTGATTAATAAGACCACAGTATTGCCTTAATGATCTGGAATAAGTACTAAGTTCAGTAGAGTGGAAAAGGAAATGTGGAAAGAGTGGAAGGAGAGGACTATGAGGTCAACGAGTTGGATGGATGATCAACATGGATGGCAAGGACTGAAAGAGAAAGAAAAACTTAAAAACAAGTGCTAAGTTTATCTAGGTATGTCCTAGGTAATATGGAGACAGTGGTAAAGTGGGAGATGCAGGAAACATTCACTGTATGTGCTGGTATTTCTTAAGAAGGAGCATGATATGTGACTAACCTGGTTCCCTTGGGTATCTCACAAGAGTGGTAAGAATACAAACTGGACTGGACTGGATTGAGGAATATGTGGTAAGGAAGTAGATGCACTATAACCACTCATGGTTTCACCATGAAAAGACTAGAGGTATACTGACATTTGGAAGGGAAGATGTGGGATGCATAGGCATATTTATGGGCTACATCTTATGGTACAATAGAAAAAAATACTGGACAAGGAATCAAGAAATCTGGGTTCTAGATCCAACTGATTAAGACCTTGGTTATGAAAACTGCTGGGCTTGTTTCTTCATCTGTAAAAAGGAAGGGGATTGGTCTACAGTATCTCTAAGGTCCCTTTAGCTCTCAAACTCCATAAAATTACTCCCTCTTTTCCTCTGAGACAACCAAATGGTAGATACAGAAGGGTAAGTATAGAGAAAGGGGAAAAAGGAATTTGTTTCCCTAGCTCAGGTCATGTCTGTTATGGGGTACTAGGTTATATTCATTTCTGGAGAATCACTACAAAAGAAATATAGAAAAAAGAGGTAAATTAATCCCTTCTAGTCAAAATTATTTAGTTATGTGTTTGGTGGGGAGGAAAAAAGTTATTACAAGAGGAAGCTACTTGTCCTTTAGGGGACAGGAAGAAAGTAGGAGACAGACCCCCAAGAGAATGTGACTAAAATGTACCACCAGGGAATCACATCCTAATCTACCTGGTAAAACAGCGCTGAAGGTTTTAGCTTTTGAGCAAAAAGAAGTGAAAGGAAAAATATCGTACACCAACACTTAGCGTGAAATACAGCAGGTACTGCACAAACAACAGAAGCTTTGGAGTCAGAGAACCTCTTGCCGCCTCTATGGGGAAGGAAACCTTTTAATCACTAGGAGTCTCAGTTTCCTTATCTGTAAAGTGAAGGTTTGGATGAGATGACCTCAAGTCCCTTCCCACTTTAAACCTATGATCCTATGATCTTTCCCATTCTACCTGTAGAGAATGCACAGTAGTTTTTAGGTAACAATGCAAAGAATGTATTTTTATCATATTATTTGTAATATAAATTGTTATATTAAAAGAAAATTCTCAAAGACATGTTATAATTACATTTAAAGGCCACATGACTTATATTTACCTATCATGAGTGAACAAAAATTGATTTTTAGTTGCAATGCTTATTTCCAATTACAGAAAAGAAATTATTTCTTAAAATTGAGGCAGAACACTTTGTAGATGCTCACATATTTAAACATTCTATTTCTAGATACAGCAGTTATTGCAAATAAATACTAGATATCATTCTGATGTTTATATAGATTTAAGTAACATTTACCTATCAATCACTCATTATACATTTAATATCTTAATCCTCCTAAGGAAATAAGGATATATTAAAAATATTAATTATATCATTAAACTTCTCAGGATTTATTTTACATTGATAAATATCCAGATACCTGACGTGAGTGGTAAGTGATGATAAGGAGGTTGGTGAAAGTAATACATACAAATGAAAAAATTCAAACATTTCTTATTCCTCCAAGCAATTAAGACACTTAACAAATAAAATGACTATAGAAAAAAGAAATGTATGAGTGAATGAGTATCAGTAGTCAAAATATAGTTAAATTTTCAATAATTAAATATAATAGTTTTCTACTAAGCATTTGTAATTTCATAGACTGGCAGTTAAACTGATTTTTGGGGTTGCTAAATCAAGAAATAAATTATTTAAACAAGAAATTCATCTACAAATCATTTTTACACTTCTTTCTTACGTGATAACAAGAGAAATAATGGTTATTGCTGCTGTCTTTTTTTTTTTTGCTGAGCATTTACATATATCAGAGATTTAAGATTGGTTCATTCCATCAGCTTTCCCTATTGGCTCATATTTGAAAATAACAGATCTTTTTTTTTTGTAAATTTTGGAAATATACTCATAGATGTTTAAAGATGATTAGATTACAATTTAACAACCATTTATTTAATGCCTAACTTGCTACAAGTAACGTACTGATGAACACACCATAAAAGAAATAAAAAAGCAATCTCTGACCTTAAGGAGTTTACTTTATACATGAAGACAAACAAGTACCCAAATAAATAAATAAATACAAGATTGTTTGAAGAGGGAGAAAGTAGACAATAAGTACAAGGGAGGGGGTAGTGGGGCAGTTGGGGGATGCAGTAATTTCTTGCAATTAATGAATGAACATTAAAATATGTAGTTCATATTTTAGGATCCACAAAACTTTAAAACAAGCATCTTATATATAAATCTTGTGAAATAAATGTACTGATTAAAGATAGTAAATTAGCTAAAGACAATAATAAAGGGTTAGCCAAAATAAAGTAAGGGAAGGGAGTTGTTTACATTACTTTTCAGAGGCAGATCAGAGTAGCTGCTATTTCTTTTGTTTTGGCTCTCTCAGTTGACAAAATAACTTGACAGCTTTTATCAATCAATCTCCATTAAGTGCCTACTAAGTGCCAGGCACCATACTAGGTGCTGGAGATATAAACAGAAAGAATGAAACAGTCTCCACTCTCGAGGAGTTTTCATTCCGACAATGCAAACAGCTTCAATAAAGACAAATATAAAGGATATTAACACAAACACTGCTTCTACTCAGTGAACTGCAGGAATTCTGACTCTGAGCTTCAGAAGATTTCATCCTATTTTTTAATAGGAGGAAGTCTGGTTTTTAATTAAAATCTGTATTCATCTTAATTAATACAAATTAACTTTAGAAATCATCCTATGTAAAAACCCAAATCTCCGTAAGGAACATACCTTATTGTCAAGAAGTCGGTATATTTAACCTAAATCCTTCGTGCTGCAATTTAAACCTCCTAATATTTTCTAAGTAGAATTTGAAAACTTTTTCACCACACTACCCCACTTATATGCATGGAAATTTTTCATTTATCAGGCAGTTTCTTCAGTCTATTTTCTAAACCTTTTATGTCTCGCTATCTATCCACCATAATCTTCCAAAACTTTTACATCTGTCAAGTTACATAGGTCCATACTAGACAGTATACGTACTTGCCATCAATTCAATATATCAAAAAGTTACAATTTCACAGATGTGGGAATTCCCTCCACTTATGCAGACTGAAACTGTGCCTTGCTAGACTGCTGCTTTGAGTTGTGGTGGGGGTAGAAATGTCTCACTTGGCAGCAAACCTGGATGTCATGCAATTCCAAAGTGCTATGCTGACCCCCAGATGAGATTTTCAGTTGGTCGTCAAAACCTTTCCGTATTGGTGGAACTAACCCAAACTTACACTCCACTGGCACAGCCTTGAAGGATCTCAAGATCATCTCTACAACACAATGAAGAGTTGGGGTAGGACTTGGCTAGAGACGTAACTGCCATATTCCTATATCAGCAATTCAACAGCATATTTATTTCTTAGGAGCAGTCATATTGCTTAATACATGTCCACCATGATTCAAACATTTTAATGTCTCATAAATTACTTAGCCTATATATAAAGTTTATTTTTCACATTAAATGAACTGTTCTTCACTAATGCATGCTGGACTTTGTTTCTAACCATTTCTCAAATTCACCTCCATCTTATGAGGATGTGAGCTATGCCATTCAAATTTTATGTCAATCACTTTTTGTTAAAAAGTGATCCATTTTCATTGAAATCACTGATAAAAAGTTAAAATTAATGATTTTAATGGTATTTTTAAAGATTAAGGAACAGAGGGGCAGAAGCCCCTAAATTTCCTTGAAAGGTAGTTTAGGGTAAAGTATTTGGGGTTAAATAAAGAGACAAGGTTCTAATTCTACCTCTGACACCACCAGCGTGAAGACGGCCAGATTAATTATTCTCTGTAGGTCTCAGTTTCCTCTTCTGTAATATGAGCTGGCTGAGTTAATCTTGAAAGTCCCTCCCAAACACAAAATCTATGATTCTGCTACAACCCACACCATTGTGTTAAATAACTTTTCTTAGGTTCATTGTTCCTTAAATGAGGTTGGAACATGTAGAATATCTAGGTTATATATTTGGGGAAACTGGCAAGATCACAGACATAGCAATTATTTGTAAAGCAACTTGCACACAGCAGGCATTTAATTAAAATCTGCTAATTATGTATGGAACTATATAACTACTCTCCCCAAACTACATCAGCACCACTGGCACTGGTTTCCTCTTTTCTCAGTTTCTGTCACATACTGCCCACCCCATCTATCACTATCACATGTTTCCTGACTTGCTTCTTCCTAGAGCTCTACTCTCTATTTCCTTTCCTATGATCATTTCTGCAATCTTCCTCTATGGTAACATTTCTACTTTTTTGAAAGAAGGTTTATGAAGCTTTGCAGGGATCCTAAGTAAGTTTGTGAGCTTAAAAATTCCAAGAATCATTATTACCTTTAGTGCTTATCGCAAGATTGTGCACAAGGAAGTAATTCATAATGAAGTATTATAAAAGGTCCAGTCTATGTTACAGCAGCTCAAATGGATGTGACAGAGGAAGGCAGAATTGTTCTCTGTGACATTAGCTTCAGAACATTTGGGATATACCTCTCCCTCCACCAAAAGCAAAAACAACCCGAAAGCCCAACCTAGTTTCCCTTCATAATCTACTACAAATCTGCCTTTTATTACTTTATCCAAACCTTTTCTGAAGATTTTTTTTTGCCAGTAACTAGGTTCCTCAAGTTTACTACCTGCTGTGCACTTCCATTTATTTGTCCCAAATTTCTCTCTTTAAAGCTTCAAAGGTTGCCCTCAAATTCTGGGAATTGCTGAATAAGTCCACGTTCATCCATACCATTCATGATTTTAAAGACTTCAGCTTGGTATTCACTGATAATGAAGCAGATAAAAGTATGTGAGAACTGTATAATACTCAATCTCTTTATGTATCAGAAGACCCAACACCTACATACAATACTTACTTATATTCATCATAGACTTCCTGCTTAGGTAGCGAAGTCTCAGGATGTTCCTCCAACGTATTTCGAATCCAAGAAAAGGCATGCATTTGCTGGGCACGGCTTGATGACATGGAACTCTGATCACTGGTCACAAAACAAAGATACATTTTAGCTGAAATAGTGCTTCACTTTGTGACTTTTTTAGACAAACCTAAGCTTTCTACATAGAACAGTCTGAAAATAAATAAATAAAACAAACTTATGATAACTGGTCAATTCCTGATGACATGTAGCAAGGAAGAATTCTTCAATTGAAGTAACAGTAATTCACCATTTCCCACCTCTCTTTTCTACCTCAAGCAGAAAGGAGATTTGGCCCCAACTTTTTTCAATTAAAAATTCATAGCAGTGCTTCCCTAAATTGGTCAAGAGATGCAGAACAGACAGTACACATATATGATTTAGTAAAAATAACCAATTGTAAGTTTTGGTGACAATCTGTTTCCTGAATTTGCTAGACTGTCAAATTTTTGATAAACTGACACAGAAAGCAAATTAGTTTTTAGTTTCCTAGAACTTAGGAAAATATACAATATACAGAATAACTGTACTAGAAATTTAGCTAAAATAGAATATATGATATGGAACAAAATTCAATATCAAGCAGATCTTTGTTACACAGTAATTTTGTTAAAAAATGTTATGAAATGGTAAGCAGTGACATGATACAACAACATTAACTTGGAGCTATCAATGTGAGTTCTATGTAAGAAAAACTTCTTATTCAATTAATTTAAAAAAAACCTAAACTATAACATCCAATCTTAAATGAACTTTAATTTTCTTTATTATATATACCCTAAAAGAAACTGAGACATTATCACCACTGAAAAGTACTGCAGATGAAATGAAAAAATCTTTGAAAAGAAAAAGTGGACTGCTAATGAATAGGCATATGGAAAACTATTCCTATAAGTACATGAAGATAGACTTTAGAAATTATTCAGTTCAACCCTATACCTGAAAGCACAAATCCTCTCTATAACAATCCTTAGCAAATGCTCATTTGGAAAAAAAGAATTTTTTCTAAGTCATCTGGTTTTTTCTTGAAGACCTGTAGAGAAGATGAACTCACTGCTTCTTTGAGACAATGGGAAGCTCCTAACTGTCAGTAAGTTTTCCTTAAAAATGTGCCTTTATCATTTCTACCAACATAATAGCTGTGTCTTTTGGAGCTAAATAACTAAATCTAATCTTTCTTCTACATGATAATCTTAAAATATCTGAAGACAGTAATCATCATATCCTTCTTCAGTCTTCTTTTCTTCCCCCAGACTAAAAATCCTTTACCAATCTCATCATGCTTCTCTGTGTAAATTTTCAACTGATCAATGTTTTAGGACTTCATAATCCCAGTTTAATCTGGTAAGGCTGAATAACACCAACTGAAAAAGCCATAATGCCTGAAATCAACAGTAGCATTGTCCTGACATTTTGGTAGACAGTAAAACAAACCAGTCAAATAAACTACTTCACAAAGCAACCTGTTTAAGTGCTAGGTAGTTATAGCTGTTTTAAAGTTATTTATATTAAATTAAAATCTGCTTATACTTTTCATCTATTGGTCTCAGTTTAAATTCTCTGAAATGACATATAAGCACTTTACAATCACAAGATAGTCATTTAAATAGTCTACTCTTTTAAAGGTTAAACATTCCTTTTAATTTTTATCCTTCTGACATGGTTTTCAGCCTCCACACTTGAGTCACCTCACTCTGGACCCACTCTGAACTGTATATTCCTATTAATATGTACTGTTTGAAATTGAATACAATACTCCAGAATGATTTGTGACAAGAAGAGTCCCATAAAGAAGACGTTATACTTATTAATGCAGCTCAAGATTCTGTTAGCTTTTTAAATGGTCACATTAAAAAACTGATTCACATAGAATCTAGATTGAAAATACCAACTTCACAGGGGCAAAACTGAGAGGAGTGATTAGACAATGACTGTTAGCATTAAGAGAAATAATCACCATAGAGAAGAAACCTGGCAATTGCTTCTAAGGGTGCTGCAGTCCTTCCTGCCGCCTCAGCTGCCACAGTCACTCAAGACTCACAAAAAAACCCACCCTTGCCACCAAATTCCATGGCACTATCAAATTGTTCAACATAATAGAAATGACATTAAAGAAAATGAATACTACCATTCTACCCCATAGACTATGAGAGTTTTCTATCTGGTTTATGTCTGCTGTCTCCCCCACACGAATATAAACACCTCGAAAGCCCAGGACTGTTGTACTTTTCTATTTGTATCCCCAGCACTTAGCACAGAGCTTTACACAAAGTAAGCACTTAACAATGCTTGTCCATTAATCCATTCATTCAGGAAAGTTCATATGATATTGACTGTATTGAGAGAAACAGAATTCCCAGGAGAAAAGACATGGCACTTTTGCTGTTCTCTGCCTGGTGTGATAATATCTAGAGTAATGTGCTCTGTTTTGGATACCACATTTTAGGGAAGGACATTACTAAACTGGAGTGCCCAGAGGAAGGCAACCAGAATGATGAAAGGACTCAAGGTCACGCCACATGATGACCTTAGCATCATGGCAGTAAGTAAGAATGTTTAGCTAAGAGAAGGCTTAGGGGATATGACAGGCATCTTTAAATTTATTTGAAAAGTTGTCTTGTAGAAGAAAGACTAGGCTTTTTCTGGTAAGCTCCAATGGGCAGATTTAGGCTTTAAATAGAAACTCCCTAACAACTAACACTGTTTCAAAGCGGAAGTGCTGCTGTAGAAGAGGGATACAGGTCCTCCTCACTAGTGGCCTTCCTAGAAGTATTAGATGTTCGCATGTCAGCTATGCTGCTGAAGAGTCTCTTGGTCAAGTACAGGTTGGACTAGACGATAACTGAGATTCCCTTCCAACTTTGAAATTCTGTGATATGAGGCTGAAGCCAGAAGGGCAAGCTCCAAGGCAAATAAGCAACAAGTCCAGTGCAGAAACACAGAGTTCTGTTTCATCTGATCAGAAATAATTTTGAGCAGAGATAAATCCAAGTCTGTCACCTATTTTACGATTGTGCGTTGAAAAGATAGACATGAAGCCATCAAATTTCATTCTTGACAAGGTTCTTGTTCCTTTTCACCTGATAATTACTGGTATCACTTGTACTATGCGGCTTCTTTCATATATGTTGGTCTTCATAATTGCATTTGCTGTTTTATGTGGGCTTTTGCTCCTATCTTCTCAAAAATTAAATTTAAAGCTCTCTTGCTCAGGCTGGAAAATTCACCAAATACCTTCTTCCTAAGCTATCAAGTCCCTTCCAGAATCTTATCATTATGGGATCATAGACCATAGCCCAGAAAACTAAATCCTTCTCTTGACAACATCAACTTCTTAGGTCTTCTTTTCTCTTTCAAAGTTACCATCATCAATGGAAAGAAGACAGGAAAACACTACTTGTAATCCTAATTCTTTCAGTGTCTTACTCAGAACCTGAAGTCTCTAAGGATGCATTCTTTCAACTACATAAGTGGTACCCACAGAAGTCAGCAGAAATGGATAGCAATTAGTGAATTTATGATTCTCAGCAGGCTCTCTGTCATAACTTAAATTTATGTTCCTAGAAGAAAGCATACTTCTCAATTGACCATGACAAGTGTGACATACAGTCACCTCTACTCCCTGTGAAGTACACTCATCAAATACACATACAGACTGACGTCTATGAATTCTTCTAAGGATCTACGGAGCACAGAATGGTGTTGCTTCTTCAGAATTATCCTTCACAAGAAGAGTAAGGCTCCCAGGGTGTAGAGAAAGTTCATTATTTCCTTTGAGATAAAACTTTCTCACAAAAGATTCCATTTTGGGGTAAGAACTAGCGGGGGAAAGCATCTTCTGAGTACTAAAAGAAGTTGGGGCAAGGCCTTGGTAAGGTAGGTGGGGTGCTGAAAATATCAGGTTCAAGATAATAGTGGTAAGATCTCATGACTAGATCATGATGAGCCTAAAGTCTAGGCAGGTAAAAACAACGGCGAACATGATAAAGAAAAAAAAAAAAGGAAGACCGTAACAACCAAGGGGATTTTATAAAAGCCTTGTTTTGTCTGACAAGGAGAGATCTAGAGGAAGTGCTAGTCTTCTACTCATCTGTATGTATAGCATTGTGCTTTTTAAAGTACTTCCTCATTCGTTCCTGTGATGTTGGCTGGGCAGATAGTAATACTCCCATTTCACAGATGAGGAAATTAAGGCATAGAGACTGAGGCCATTCACTCACAGCTACACAGTACTCCAGCATAGGAGTAAGTCCTGGAACCCAGATCTCCCTGCTTCTTGTTTTACAGCCTTTCCTCTAGAAGTATGAAACGTGATGCAATACGAATGCTCAGGTTTATACGAATAAAATGTTAACTTCAGGAATGTCATAAGCCAATCTCCTTTCCTCATGAGAAATTAGGTTTGAAATGGAATACCATTTTATGCTTGAGGATATTGAGATTTTTTTTAAGGTCTGTTTGACCTCATTCTTAGAGAACTACACATATTAATAGAAGCAAAGGGCTAGGTCTCTTCAGATATAGGGCCCATCATGGCTAGGCATTTTATTGACCTTGCAGAGATTTGGAATTTGAGGGATGGGAAGCTTTACATTCCTGGGCCTCTTTGATCACAGCTGCCTTATTTCTAGTATCACAAGTTGAAGGGATCTTCAGCTTCTCTTGAAAGGTGACCCTTTCCAGAACAACAATTGTAAAGGTCAGACATTTGTCCACAGTGGTACTTCGAGGATCTGTAATTCTGTTGCTGTGGGTACTCCATTTATAATACATATGAAACTTAAGAATGTCTTAAGAATGTGGTGACAGAAAACATCATCATTCTCCATTCAAACTGGTATATTTCTACAACTTGACTAGGCTGTTACTTGAATAAAAGGCATAAAGTCTTTCATTAGGTCTATTCTCAAAAACTTTCCAACCTCAGAAGCTGGCATAATCTTCAAGAACCCAGAGACACCTAAACACCAAATAAAAGCATGAGAAGACTTGAATGGAGAGGCACAGAGACAACTAGCCCTTTTTTTGTGCCAAATGTTCTCAACTCCTTTGACGAACAAGTATCTTTCATGAAAGGAAACATCTATTTTGGTCCTGGTATCCTGGTAAACCTATACTTGGGTGAAAATTGGATATGTCATAGAGCAGTGGCATCAAACTCAAATAGGTAGAAAACCACAAATTAACACTATCTGTGTTGTACTGTAATTTTATTTTGTTAAACATTTTCTAATTATATTTTAATCTGGTTTCATCCGATTTGTTTATGAGCTGCACAAAGCCCAACTTTGTCACCTCTGCCATAGTATCTATATGTTTTAAATGCTAAAATCACATGGGCTTATAGGACAAGCTCCCCTCTCCTACCCACTTTCCTTTCCTCCACAGCAGAGTATCTTTAAGAGCTTTTACCTGAATTTCTAGGTTTCTAGAGCAGGCGCAGAATAATCTAACTAGACTCCACAATCAGATTTAGAAAATGGCAAAGATCTTAGTAATGGTACTTCCTTGGTGAGGCTAATCTAGTGATTCATAGTTGCATTAAGGTCACATGAAGATACAACTTTAAAGTGAATGTTAGAAGCAGATTGGTTATAGCTCCAAGGCAAGGTTCCTGAGCCTAACCAGAAGGGGCAGAAAACCTTTTTTATTTCTGATCTTAAAACAGAATTTTTTAACCACAGCAGTTGCTGCACACTCCCTCCAAAATTTTCTGGCCAACACTTTCAAAGATAAAATAAGACAATATATTAATGTGTGATGTTGGAAGAGAATGAATGCGAATTACCCAGCACTCTGAAGACAAGGATAATCTAACTGGCTCAAGGACATCAACAAGCCCATAAATCCATTCAAGTATTTAGGAAGTAAACAGAAAATCAGAAAGAACTTGGAATTTATCCTTAACTTACAGCAGCACTTGTATACTGCAACTTCCATTTAAATGAGAAACCTAAAAAAAAGGCAACCTTCCTATATTTCATTCCTTATCACAGTTATCTGCTTATCTGTGGTTTCCAATTTTCAAAAATGACCAAAGGTGTAGCATCTTATCTCTAGAATAAAGCCAAAGTAAGTATTTACCTTTACCTATGTACAAACACCTTTTGGTAGAGAAGAATACAGGATTTTTACTAAAGTAACAACTGTATAAGTATTTAAAATGATCTTGTTCCCCAAGTATTTTCTGAGACAGAGTTCACAAATATATTATGACAAAAATGGAGGACTGTCTGTATTTTTCACTAATGTCAGAGACCAAGAAAATATATATACCTTTTCTCTCCATTGCTGAGACCAGAAGGCAGCTGAAGGTAGAGGTAGAGTTTCTCTAGGTCTGTAAACTTCTCAACTTCTTGCTAGTTATAAAGGATTAAAGAGGAAAATATTTTTAAAAAACAATACATTTCTAAACAAGCTAACCAATTCCCTAAAACAATTAGCAATCAAAATTACTCCAAACAAAAAAACTACTTAAGAGTTTTTCATTCTGTAAGTTGTTCCATAGTCAAACTAAATTGCTTCACTGAGTAATTACAGAAAAGGTCAGATCAAGCAGAAACTTTGTTATTGTTGCTCAGATTACCAGAATAAATGCTATGATACAGCAAAGCTTTAAACAACACTATTTCCTACAATTTACTGTATTCAAAAAGAGGCCATGTGCATAGTGTAGTGGAAAAAAGCACTGGATTGGGAGGTAGGAAACTGAGACTGCAGTCCTGATTGTGCACTAAGTAGTTGTGTGAACCTGGACACATTTCATATGTAAAACGGGTGGGGTGGGAGGTGGGGGGGGTGGGTTGAAGTAAATGTTTTACACTAATGTTTTACCCTTCTAACTTTAAAATTCTGTCATGTGATTTATCATTTTCACAGATGTAAGATACCTGTGATAGCTGAAAAGACTGAAGGGAGACCAGACCAACAATTCTTTTGACTCTATGAACATTTAAAGATTGTTCTTCAATTCTTAGCTATAATGACTATTTATAGTGCCTGCCAGAGACCTGCAGTTGGCCTTAGAACTATCCCATGCATGGCAATCTGATAGGTTGTTGGCTATTGCTTCTCTACAGCTATACTACCTTGACTGAAAATGAATTTAATTGCATTTTTCTTTTAAGATGCCTCTTTTGTCCTCATTATTTTGATTTTTTCTAGTTCATAATATTATCAAACAGCATCAATTACAGTTCAAATTCTAGTTAATAAATCACAATAAAACAAGAATAATCATATATTTAAGATATGGTAACCCATATTTATTGGTAACATTCAATATAATAAAACAATACAATTAATGAGTCTGAATGATTTGGAGTTCACGGTTGTACGAGTTTCTTTGTCGTTTTGCGGGGATGGTGGGTGTCCAAAACTGTTTTGGTCAATGAGAGGAACTTCTATAGACAGGAAATTCCTTTCCTTGATCTACTCACCTGTAGCAAATAGTTTTAGCAATCAAGTCTAAGCCCCTTATTTTATAGACAAGGTAACATGCACTGAAAGGTTCAAAAACATGCCTATGATCATACAGACAGTGTGACAGAGGTAAGATTTGAAGGCAGCTCTTCCTGACACCAATGCCAGTCCACTAATTCACTAGGTCACACAACCTCTTACACCTCCATAAAAAAGTAATCCAATTAATGAGGTATTCAGGATAGAAAAATATGTCAGACAACTAATTCTCTCGAAGAATACATCCACCCAGAAGGCTTTAAACTACTACCACTTTTGATTCCCAAAATATTTCCATTCCTGACCGGCTCATCTTTTCCCAATCCTATAGTTTCAGTTATCCACAGGGCAATAAAAGGGTTTTATGGATTCTGTGGTCTGACTTTCTACATTCTAGTGATCCTCTGTCCAATATTCCCATCAGATCATACAGCTTCTGCTTAAACACTCTGAGTAATAGAAAATTAGCCCTTCACGCAGCAGCCCATTCCACTTTTAGTTTGCTGTAAGTAGTTGGAATAAGCTTCAATTACTTGGTCAAAATCTGTCTCCACCTAACTTCTATCTACTAACCTTGGTTTGCCTTCTGAAGATATATGGGATAAGTCAAAATTTTCTCCACACAAAAGCCCTTAAAACAAAGAGAGCTATGTTGTATTCCCCCTGGATTTCTTCTACAAGCTAAATATCTCTAATTCTTTGACTACTTTTCATGTGATATGGTTTAACTAAGTCTTTCTACTATACTGATCATCCCCTTCAGGTAGTAAATATTCATCTAAAACTATGGTACATAGCACTGCTCATAACACTCCAGGTGTGGTCTGATCAGCCCATAAGATCACTACCTCCTAGTTCTAGATACTTTAATCTCTTAATTCAATCTAAATTGAAGTTGCCTTGGCATTTGTCCCTCATTATTAAATCACATTTAGCTTGTGGTCAAATAAATCCTTATCTCATCCCCCCACCCCATAAATGCTGTAATAACACCTGGCCCTTGTTTGGGGATACCTGAACCTAAGGCTAAATTTAACTTTAAATATAGCTCTACAGAATGTTATTATCTTAGCTTTGCTCCACTGTTCCATCCCATGAAAAATTTTCTGGATCCTAATGCTGTTGGAGTATTTTCCAGCACTGTGCCATATGCAGCACTGATTAAGTATGGTTTCTATCATTCAAATAAATGATAAAACTGTTGTACAGCATAGGGTAACAATTAGAATCATCCTTTCGACTTGACAAGGAGCTATTAATTAACAATCTTCACTTCTCAGGACCACACATTTAGACCCGGAAGCAATCTTAAGAGAATATTTAATTCAACTCCCTCCCCCCATGTCATTTTCAAGATACAGAAAATGAAAAGTAATATACCACACAGGTAGTAAATGACAGAGATAGAATCTGAACACAAGTCCTCTAATTTCAAATCCAATGCTATTTCCACAGCACCACAATTTTCTTATTATTGAACCAGTTATGAATCCCCCTAGTTATACTCTCATCTAGCCCACATCTTTCCACCATTTCTCTAACTACAGAAGAGAATGACAAATAACTTGCTGAAATCCAGAGTTCATCATTTACTCAATCAATTTAAGAAACCTTTATTGTGGCTACTATATGCCAGCTGAGCTAAGCACTGGGGATACAAAAAGAACCAAAGGATCACTCCTGCCCTCAAGGAGCTTAAACTCTAATAAGTTTACAATCGAAATGATCAATCTAATAACACTATGAGAAAAGGAAAAAATGTTAGTTCAAGACTTTTAAAAAAACCTATATCATATCCTAGTGATCACAGTTTCACTTTCTAGATGTTCACAAATGATCTGTTCAGTCACTTATTCTAGAATTTTGCCAGACCATCTTACTGGTCTATAGTTTCTAGTCAAAGTCAATCTTCAATCTTTAGCACTTCTCCCACAATCCATAACTCCTTAAAGGATGCTGACAGTCTCAGTGATTATGTCTCCATGTTCCATTAGCACTTTGAGATATAATTCCTTAACTCAAAAGACTAGAACTCATATAAAGAAGCCAACTGGGTTTTGTTTTTTTTTAATACCTCTGCACCTTTGACACCTTCTTAATTAGTGTTTGTTTTTTACCTTTTGGCTTGTAGATTTTTCTGACAGACTAGGAAAATAAAATAAAAGAGGAGTAATTATGTATTGAATGAGTGAAAAAGTATTGATGAACCATTTATTACATGCTAAGCACTGGGAGTACACATACAAAAGCAGGTGGTTCCTACTCTCCAGAAGCTAATATTTTAAGGAAAGTAGGGGGGGCAGGGAGAAACACATAGAGAGGAAGAGAGGCTGAGGAAGGGCTTTTTGGACTGGAAAATCACAGAGATGGTGAGCAGAACAAAAGAGGACTCATTCAAATATCTTTTCCTCCTGGAGGGGTAGTATTGATTTCATTACAGTTATCATAATAAAGAAAACAGGTAGAAAGCTGTATGCAGGTTAGGAAGAACAGTGAGGTTATTCCTTTTCTATTTGTTTCTCCAGCGGTAATAAACCCTTTTAAATTGTGTATAGTATTTTTCTAAAGCCTCAGTCCTTTTTTTGCTTGAAGGACGTTGCAGTTCAATGACATTTTTAGCCTTGGTCCTTATGTGATCTTCTTTCCATCTTTTAAACATATTCTTTTAAAATCCAACCCCCAGTGGAGAAAACCTGGGTCATCTACACTTATTTCCTGATACTCTGACCATTTCTTCATCACTGGGATAATTTGTAATTGTTATTGTAAAAATTTCCTTTTTTAGAGTCTCTCTGTCCACTGTCTTCTCCTTTTAAGTCTCCAGTCAAGGGACTAGATCTTTTACTGAGTCACATATGTGACTATGTCCCATTACTCATTTAACTTGACTCTGAGATTTACATTTGAATGTTATATCAGTATCTCAAAGTTAACAAACATGTCAAAAACTGCATGCATCTTTGCATCCCCTATCAACAATTAAAAAGCGTTTGCCCCTTCCCAAAGTTGTGATCATAATACAGTCACAGATAATAATAGCTATAACTTATACAGTGCTTTAAAGTTTGCAAAGCACTTGATATTTTCTCATTTTATCCTCACAACAACTCTGGAAGTCGGTGTTATTATTATTATCTCCATTTTACAGATAAAAAAAATGAAGTTTACAAAGTTAAATGCCTTGTCCAAAGTCACAGAGCTAGCACACTTGCCTGAGACTGGATTTGAACTTAAGTCTTCTTGATTATGAAGTGTCCAGCAAGCTATCCACTTAGATAATTCGCTGCATATGTACCCTAAACTGTGTTGTTTCTTAAGTCTTTTGCTTTTTATGTCATCCTTTCAAAAGTACATTACCAAATCATAATAACACTTTCCCTATTTTTGTCTATTGGATGTTTCTCTTCCTCTCCAAGCACATTTGTAGTTCTTACTTGTGACAACTATACTTGGATAATTCTTTTGGAAAGTGAGTTGAATGCCAGATCAACATCACTAAAGACATGACAACCTAAATAACAATGTTCTCTCAGCATCCAAGAGGAGGAAGGTGATAATTCCACTGTACTGCACACTTCGGATATATAACAGCAGGAATACTCAGTATAATTCTGAGGGGTACATTTTAGGGAAGCCATTGATAAGCTGAAAAGTACCCACAGGGTTATCAGGATAATAAAGGTCCTCAATAATAATAAAATAAATCACTCTTATTTATAGAGTACTTTGAGAATTGCAAAGTACATGACATACATCATCCTAATTTGAGCCCCATAACAACTCAGTAAAGCTAAGTACAAGTATTATCATCTTTATTCTACTGCTGGAGAAACTGAGACTCTGAGTATCTTCCCCTTGTCATGCAGCTAGTTGAACCAAGGTCTTCTTAACTTCAACTCTAGTATGTATCAACTTTGCTACATTATCGTTTTCAAGGACATGTCATATGAAGGCTGGCTGGAACTTGGGATGTTTAGCCTGGGGAATGGAACATGCTATCTGTTTTCAAGTATATGAAAGGCTAGAGAAAGAGGCAAGGTGCATTTAATTTACCTTAGCAAACAGAATATGGAACAATGGACAGAAAACTGCAGACACAGATTTAGGTCTGATCTAAGGGAAAGAAGCCTAACATTTAGAGTGGAAGCATGGAACAATGGACAGAATGGTGGATCTGATGTTAGAAAGTCTAAATTTAAATCCTGTGATTGCCACCCACCATTTATATAACTTTGGGCAAGTCATTTAACTTCTCTAGGTCTCAGTTTCCCCATCTGTAAAATTAGAGGTTATATTAGATGACCTGAAGGATACTTCTTGCTTTAATTTTAGGATCCTGTGTGTCTACTCCCAACAATTCAGAACTTGCTATACTTTCCAAGGTAGAGATCTATCAACAAGTTTAATATGTAGACTTAGGATACAGTGGGCTCCTCCTCAGTAGAGAAAAGTTGTAGAAGGGACTCTTGTTCATAAATGGTTTGAACTAGATGGCCTTTGAAATCCCTTTCTATTCTGATTTTGTGAGCTGTCTTCTAGAGGTACAAGGCTAACTCATCTTTTCAAATTTTTCAATGTTTACCTGGCTAGTAGAAGAATATTTTTCAAACCTAACTTTCATAAAGCTCTCATTAAAAAATGAGTATTTTTTAATGTCTATCATATTAATTCCAAACTGCCAGAATGCAAGATCAGAGACGAGATTCCATTTTTCCCTTGTATTTCCAGGGCCTGGAATTATTGCCTTGCATGTAATAGATACTTAAAAACTTTATTGAACTGAACTGCCACTTAACATTCAAGATTCTCCAGATGGATATCCTGTGTCTTCTTTTGATTTCTCACACAGACCCTCCACTTGGACCAAATTTATATTTTGATGAATTTTCCTCAACTTTCTCAATCCCTGCTTTGAGCCTCTATTTAATATGGAATAGTTCCCTTAAAAAAAAAATTCCCCTCCCCCTCCACCACTCCCATTAGCCTCTTTTACTTTTTCAAAGATAACTCAAATCTCAAGCCTGGGAAAACTTCCCCAATAGACACCATCCACACAATTCTGTTTTCTCCTTACTAGTGCCCTTCATCCCAACTCCCTCTGAGAAACTGTTTTGTATAAATCTGTATTTATTCGATTTATACTTGTACTTGTCTTCTCCAGGATAACATAAGCTCCTTTTGTTGAGCAAAGACTATTTCATTTTTTATACCTGGAATTCCAGAATCCAAAGCAATGCTGAGAACACAGTAGATGTTCAAGAAATACTTGACTCGTTAATTTGGGTACTGAGTTTACAAATACTTTCTTGGGCTGTTTCACATCTAGGTATATATATAGCCTTCTGAACTAGACAAGTTCAGAACTAGACAACCTGTGGGTTTCACCTTTCTAACATGTCCCCTATAAGCCCCTTTCTCCCTCCTTTGGCACTGCCAGCACCCTACTCCAGGTTCTCATCACCCTCATACCTGGATTTATTGCAGTACTCTTCTCTTTGATCTCTCTTTGCCTCAAGTCTTTCCTCATTCCAGTTCATGTTCCACTCAGCTGTGAATTTATTCTTCGTAAAGCACAGATCTGACCATGTCACACACTCCCGTTCAATAAACTCCAGTGGCTCCCTATTTCCTCTACAATCATATATGAAGTCCTCTGTTTAGCATTGAAAGCCTCTCACAACTTTTCACCCCCTCCCATTTTTCTAGAGACATCAGGGAATTGCCCTTAGCACCTTACTCTTTGCCACTCACTCTGCAGTCCAGTGATACTTCATTCATGTCCAGACTCCAAGTACTTTCACTCACTGGCTATCTCTTGCGCCTGGAAGGCTCCCCCGCTCCTCATTTCTGCTTCGTGAATTTCCTAGCTTCCTTCAAGTTCCAGTTAAAATGCCATTTTCTATAACAAGGCATCCCTGATTCCCCCTTAATGCTAGTGTCTTCCTTCTATTATTTCCAATTTATATATCATTTGTACACAGTTGTTTGAATGTTGTATCCTCTTTTAGAACAGGAGTTCCTTGCCTTCCTTTGTATCCCTAATGCTTAGTTCAGTGCTTGGCACACCGTAGGTGCTTAATCAACGACTGTTGATAGACTGGACAGTCTCCTCCTTTGACTGCTATACTCTTGCTCTTTCCCGGTTCTCTTACTTCTTCGGCTACTCATTCTCATACTCTTTTTCAAGATCACCATCTATTTTTTGCCTCATTAGCACATGTGTCCTAGAATTCTATTTTGGGACATCTCCTGTGAATATCTGTTGAAGATCTCATCTACTAACATGAACTCCTCTATCATATATATGTAGATGACTCCCAAATTTATATATGTCTAGCCCAGGGATGGGGAACCTGAGGGCTCCAGGCCACATGTGGCCTTCTAGGTCCTTGGTGTTTTACAGAACACATTCTTTTATTAAGGGATTTGTTCTGTGAAGTTTGGATTCAGTCAAAGGGCCACACCTGAAGACCTATAGGGCCACATGTGGTCTCAAGGTCACAGGTTCCAATTTGTAAGACTGTTGAGTGGTTTTTGTCTTTCTTTGCCTCCTCAGCATTTAGCATGGTGACTGGTATGCAACAGAAACTTAATAAATGCCAGTGGACTTTCGGTTACTCCAGTCTCCCTTCTAAAACCGACATGCTTCCTCAGCTCCTTGCTGCTGACACCTCACATGCAATTTAATCCAAACAGAACTTCCCTTTCCCACTAGCCTTACTTCTCCTCTCCAATCTTCCCTCTCAGGCTCTGGTAAGGGCACCAGTCTCTCAGGTTCACAACTCTGGAGTCATCGTTAACTCCTCTCTCCTCTACTCACAAATCTAACCAGGTGCCTGGTATCCTCAGTTCTATGTCCAAAATACCTCTTCTATTTATCACTTCTCTCTCTATTCATAGTTATCACTACAGTTCAGGCCCTATTTTAATAGTTTCTTTCCAGCTGTCTCCCCCCCATCCCTCGCTTCTAATTCAAACTCTATATAGCTGCTCCAATACACTTCCTAAGACACAGGTTTGACCAGTTTATCCCTTTGTTTAGAATTTAAGGTATCCCACAATATGGCTCCCACCTACCTCTGCAGCCTTATTTTATAATATCCCCCTTTGTGAATTCTACATAATAAGTCAAACCAGCTTACTAGCTGTTCCTTGAACTCAATATTCTATCTCTGGCCTTCATGGATTTGCACAAGCCAATTCCCATACTATTTAATTTTTACTTCTCAAAAACCTTGTTTCTTTTTGAGATTCAATTCAAATGCTTCTTCCTCCCTCATGGCTTTCTCTATCTTCTATTTCCTCCAGCCTCCCACTTGTGTCTGCTTTCCTCTACCTTGATTTCCCTTTGAGTATTTGTAAACTACTCTTTTAATTTGATACTACCTCCAGCATCTAACACAATGCCATTTATATAGCAGGCATTTTATTTTTTTAGCTTTTATTTTTCAACAAACATTCACTGTCTCTTCTCCCCAACTTACCGAAAGAGAAAAAGAAAAATCACATTCCCATAACAAATGGACAGTCAAGGAAAATAAATTCCTGCATTATCCACATACAAAAATATATTTCTCATACTCCATCCTGAATATATCACCACTCTGTCAGGAGCTGGGTAGCATGCTTCATCACTGATCCTCTAGAAGTATGTACTGATTAGAGTTCTTAAGTCTTTTAAAGTTTGTCTTTATAATATGATTGTTATTCTATAAAGAGTTCTACTAGCTCTGCATCGGTTCATAAAAATCTCCCCAGGTTTCTCAGAAACCATGCCTCTCATTGTTTCTTACAGTACAATTCATATTATACCACTATAATTCACATACCATAATTTGTTTAGCCATTCCTCAATTGACAAGCACCCTAGTAGCTTCTAGTTCTTTCTTGCTAAAAAAAAGAGCTGCTATAAATATTTTTGCATCTATGTGTTTTACTTCCTTCTTTGACCATTTGGTATAGGGCTAGTAGGGACATTACTGGGTCAAAGGGCATGCACAACTGAGCAGCTTTCAGGTCATTTTTCCAAGCTGTTTTCAGGATGGCTGGCCCAATTCATAGCTCAACCAACAGTGCCCACCATGTGCCACACACTTTTTAGGCATTGAGGATACAAAGACAAAAATGAAACAATCCTGGCTTTCAAGAAGCTTACATTCTATCAGGGGAGACATATAAGTATATGTAAAAAAAATATGAGTGTGTATGTGTATGTATGAGTGTGTGTATACACACACATACGGTTAGCACTAATAGAAAAAGTTTTGTGTAGGGAGCATTTATCCTGAGATTTATGAAGGAAATTAAAAATTCCTAAGAGGAAGAGAAAAGGAGAATGCAATTTGAGTATGGAGAACAACTAGTACAAAGGCACTGAGATGGGAGATGAGTGTTCTCTGTGAGGAACAGAAACAAGTTGGTTTGGATGGTAGAATCCAGGAAGGGGAATAAACTCAAAAGGTATATTGAAAGGAGGTTGGGAAGAGCTTTAAATAACTCAACAAAAAGGTCTACACTTTATTCTAGAGGCAAGAGGGAGCCAGCTGAGTTTACTAAACAGGGGAATGATGTTGTTATAATGTACTTTTGGAAAATCACTTTGGCAGCTCTGTGGAGGATGGACTGGAGAAGGGAAAGAGATGGCAAAAAGAACAATTAGGAGGCCATTGCCACGGTACATGCTAGATATGATGAAGGCCTGAACCAGGATGGTGGCTATGTAAGAGGGAAGAGAACAGAAAAGGATGAAAAGACTTGCCAATTGTTACCAAATAATGAATTCTTATCCCAAATGTTACTATGTTTGCAACTGTTTAGCTATGGTTGAGTGATGGAAAACAAGGAAGAGATGACTCTGAGGTTGCAAATCTGAGTTAATGAAAGGATGGTGATATCTTCAAGAAAAATAGAGTAATTACAAAAAGTGGAGTTTCAGGGGAAAGACAATGAATTCTGTTCTGTATATGTTGAGTTTGAAGTGCCAATGGAAAATTCAGTTTGAAATAACCAATATAAGTTGTTGATACTGGACTGGAATTCAGGAGGAAAAAAATCAGAGCTCTATATACAAATCTGGAAGTTACCTGTGTAGAGATGGTTATTGCATGCAAACTGATGAGGTCAGTGAGAGACAGACAGACAAAGAAAAGAGGGCACAGAACAGGGTCCTGGCTCACAACTATAATATGACAATAGAAGAATATAACTACATATTAGATTGTAAGAGTAGTAGGTAATGCTTTACAATTCAAGCTTCACTTATATGAGTATTTTCTAAGGTTTAATACTGGGCCCTTCTTTTCTCCTTTCCAATCTATTGCATTTCTTCCAATAGATTTTTTTAAAATTTTTATTTATTTGTCTTCAACATCGATTTCCACAAAATTTTGAGTTTCGAATTTTCTCCTCATCTTCCCATCCCGAAACGCCTTGCATTCTGATTGCCCCTTCCACCAATGTGCCCTCCCTCCTCTTATCCCCATCTTCTCTCTTGTCCTGTAAGGCAAGATAAATTTCTATCACCCGTTACCTCTATTTCTTATTTCCCGCTTGTATGCAAAAACAATTCTCAACATTTGTTCCTAAAACTTTGAGTTCCAACTTCTCTTCCTTTCTCCCTCCCCACCCATCCCCACTGAGAAGGCAAGCAATTCAATATAGGCTATATATGTGTAGTTTTGCAAATGACTTTCATAATAGTCATGTTGTGTAAGATTATGTTTCCCTCCATCCTATCCTGCCCCCCATTTCTTCTATTCTCTCTTTTGACCTTGTCCCTCCCCAAGAGTGTTTACTTCTAATTACTCTCTCCTCCCACTGCCCTCCCTTCCATCATCTCTCCCTACCCTGCTTATCCCCTTCGCCCCTGCTTTCCTGTAGTGTAAGACAGATTTTCATACCAAACTGAATGTGCATGTTATTCCTTCCTTGAGCCAAATGTGATGAGAGTAAGCTTCACTTTTTCCTTCTTACCTCCCCCTTTTCCCCCTCCATTGGAAAAGCTGTTTCTTACCTCTTCCATAAGAGATAATTTGCCCCATTCAATTTCTCCCTTTCTCCTCCCAATGTATTCCTCTCTCACCCCTTAATTTTATTTTTTTAGATATGATTCCTTCCTATTCAAGTCACCCTGTGGTTTTTGTCTCTCTCTGTGTGTGTGTGTGTGTGTGTGTGTGTGTGTGTGTGTGTGTGTAATCCCACCAACTACTCAGATACTGAGAAAAGTTTCAAGAGTTACAAATATTGTCTTTCCATGTAGGAATGTAAACAGTTCAACTTTAGTAAAGTCCCTTATGACTTCTCTTTGCTGTTTACCTTTTCATGCTTCTCTTTACTCTTGTGTTTGAAAGTCAAATTTTCTTTTCAGCTCTGGTCTTTTTATCAAAAATGCTTGAAAGTCCTCTACTTCACTGAATGACCATTTCTTCCCTCAAAGTGTTACACTCAGTTTTGCTGGGTAGGTGATTTTTGGTTTTAATCCTAGTTTCTTTGACTTCTGGAATATAATAATCCATGCCCTTTGATCTCTTAATGTAGAAGCTGCTAGATCTTGTGTTATCCTGATTGTATTTCCACAATACTCAAATTGTTTCTTTCCAGCTGCTTGCAATATTTTCTCCTTGACCTGGGAACTCTGGAATTTGGCTACAATATTTCTAGGAGTTTCTCTTTTTGGATCTCTTTCAGGAGATGATGGGTGAATTCTTTTCATGTTTATTTTGCCCTCTGGTTCTAGAATGTCAGGGCAGTTTTCCTTGATAATTTCATGAAACATGATGTCCAGGCTCTTTTTTTGATCATGGCTTTCAGGTAGTTCCATGATTTTTAAACTGTCTCTCCTGGATCTATTTTCCAGGTCAGTTGTTTTTCCAATGAGATATTTCACATTATCTTCCCTTTTTTCATTCTTTTGGTTTTGTTTTGTAATTTCTTGGTTTCTGATAAAGTCATTAGCCTCCATCTGTTCCATTCTAATTTTGAAAGAACTATTTTCTTCAGTGAGCTTTTGAACCTCCTTTTCCATTTGACTAATTCTGCTTTTTAAAGCATTCTTCTCCTCATTGGCTTTTTGGGCCTCTTTTGCCAATTGAGTTAGTTTTTTTTTAAAGGTGCTATTTTCTTCAGCATTTTTTTGGGTCTCCTTTAGCAAGCTGTTGACTCACTTTTCATGATTTTCTTGCATCTCTCTCATTTCTCTTCCCAATATTTCCTCCATCTCTCTTACTTGATTTTCAAAGTCCTTTTTGAGCTCTTCCATGGCCTGGGACCATCACATATTTATTTTGGAGGTTTTGGATGTAGAAGCCTTGACTTTTATGTATTCCTCTGATGGTAAACATTGCTCTTCCTCATCTGAAAGGATGGAAGAGAATACCTGTTCACCAAGAAAGTAACTTTCTATAGTCTATTTTTTCCCCATTTTGGGGCATTTTCCCAACCAGTTACTTGACTTTTGGATGCTTTGTCAAGAGTAGGGTGTATTCTAGGGACCTGTAAGATCTCTGTCACAAAGGGAGAGGAGTTTACTCCCTGGCCTGGATCCAGGATGAGATTCAGATCAGCTGCTCCCAGAAGCTTTAGGCAGAGGGCTCCACAAATGGATGCTGTTGCTGTTACTGCCTCATGAGGCCAAGGCTAGGGGAGGACCCTGCTGCCTTGTCACCTAGGTGAAAAAGCCCTCTCGCTGACCTTTGGCGCCTGTGAGTTGAGGAACCGCTGCAGCCAGGGATTTGTCCCCAAAGCCTTCTTTGATCCTGCTCCTGCCAGTGCCACACGGCCCAGGCTGGGCTGGGCTCTACATCTGGTGTGACAGACCTTTCCCGTCGGCCTTCTAGGTCACCCTGGGCTGGAAATCTCCCTCACTCCATTGTTCTGTGGCTTCTGCTGCTCTAGAGTTTGTTGAGAGTCTTTCTTTACAGGTATTTTATGAAATGTGGAGGAAGTGCTAGAGTATGTGGTTCTTTCTACTCTGCCATCTTGACTCCCCTTCCTATGGATTTAAGTATCATCATATGTAGATGATTCCTTCCCAAGTCTACATTTTTGAACTCTAGACCCAATCTCCAAATTCTTGTTATACATCTCCACCTAGGTATCTCAATGCACATCAAACTCAACATGCCCAAATAATAAGAGTAAACACTTAAATAATGTTTGAAAATTTGCAAAATACTTTATTTACCTTAGTTTATTTGAGCCTCATTACAATCTTGTGTGAGGCTAATCTACACTTAGCACAAATTCTAGCACACAGGATATGCTTAATATATGTTTACTGATGGGCAGGTAGTACAAGTATTATCATTCAGATTTCATAGATAAGTAAACAGAGTCTCAGTGAAGTTAAATTCCTTACCCAGGGTCCCACATCTGGTTAGTGTTAGAAGTGGAATCTGAACCCAGATTGTTCTGACTCGAAATCCAGTATTCTGTTCATTAACTACTTCCAATAACAGGCCTCAATTCATTTCCTTCTTCCCTCAATTTCCTCCTCTAAATTTCCTTAGAAACTTCAGAGTCATCCTTGGCTGTTTCCTCCACTTTTCATTTCCAATCTGTTATCAAATGTTGCTAATTCTACCTCTACATCTCTAGTACTTGTCCCCTTCTTTTATGTCACACTGCTATCACTCATTCAGATCCACATCATCTCTCACCTGGACTATTATATGCTAATAGTTTCCTAAATGATACTTCCACTTTCCTGGTTCTCCATCTTCTAAGCCATCCTTTACACAGCTTCCAAAATAATCTTTCTGTGACAGATGTCTACCATATTACTCCTGACAAAAAACAGTAACAAGGTTCCTGACTTCCTCTAGGACAAGTTTAATTCAATTCAATAAATATTCAACCAGAATGGTTTAGACATGTGAATATTTCCCAAGATGATCCTGGGACAAAATGTTGTGACTCAAATATCGTAAGTGGCAAAGATGATCAACTGAGAGAATAACCATTTGCTGTACTCATTAGATGAACTTTGGGTTGAGATGTCATTTGTTCATATTCACAAATTATTCTCAGTAACTATCACTGAATTGTCCGCCTATTGAAAGGAATGCAGAGAACCAAGTGTCATTCTAAACAACTCACAGAAATATCATGGAGGCTTTGATGAAGTTTTAAAGGCGGGGGCGGGAGGAGGTTTAATGCTCCTTGTTTGTAGCCACATTACACAACAATTTGGTCTGAATGGAGTGACACATTCCTGGTTTGAATGGCCATATTTACTAAATTCCAGCATGCTAATTTGCAGTGATTCGTTCTGTTTATATAGGGACTCTGATAGCCCCTCAGATCACCTTATTACCCAATGGACCTTTTCTATGAAGGAATCATTGTGTATCAAAAAGGGTCTTTTTTTTTTGTAGTAGGGGAGAAGTTCCTATAAGCAGGGCTAACATACATGTTAAAAAAAGGTCAGGGGTTAGTGGTTCTAGGTCCATCAAGAATTTAGATAAGGAAATTTCACATATGGCTTTGCTGTTCAAATCAGATCCAAGGTCACACTAACACCATGTCCATCCAGAAGGCGAAAGAAACGCTGCTTAGGTTCAGGAATAGTTGCATCTATATGCCTCTCTTTCACAAGCTTCCTGTATTCCAAGCATAATGAATCCAATTTGTGTTCAAATTCGTAATGCTTTGTTCTGTGATACATTTTCTGATGCAATTTGTAAAGAAACCAGAGTTATGGGAAGGGTTACAAAAGAGTGGAAAAGTGGAGAAGTTCTCAAAATGTAATTTTGTCTTCTTTATGTTGACAATTACATCCTATGACTGTTCTCCAAAGGATTAAATAGACAAGGAAGAGAAGAAGGCAAAGATTTGAGAGACTGCTTTTCTGTGGTGGTTGTCTGGTACTGTAATTTTTCTAAAACCTGGAGAAACAATGATCCCATAAGAATAGCAGTATGAAGTACCAGATGCTTCAAGACTGCAATCAAAAGACTCATACTCTTGAATTAAGTGTTTAATATTTGCTGTGGCTGTTTTTAAAGAACGTTGTATTGTATTACCTGCTCAAGATTAGTTAGGATAAAATTATCTAACACCTGTTGGAGGGGGGTACTTTAGGCACAGGGTCAAGGAACCTGCAGTCTCAAGGCCATATGTGGCCCTCTAGGTCCTCAAAGTGTAGCCCTTTGAATCCAAAATCCACTTCAGTCAAACGGCTGTACTAGAGGACCTAGAAGGCCACATGCAGTTTTGAGGTCACAGGTTCCCCAACCCTGCTTTAGGGGGCTGATATAATTATCATAAATCCTCAGCCTTTTTATTTTCTTCTAGAAACTTGATGATTAAGACATATACAGAAACTTATGTAATTCCTCCTTCAAAATGCTCTGTTTAACAATAAAGGATATAATACATAAACTTTTTGGCAATGTATAAAAAAATTAGTTGGTAAGGAGGATATAAGTTGATTTAAGTTATATATTACGGAATTAATAGCAACTCTATACGGAAAAGAACGACGTGGAAGACAAGTCTATAAAAATTGGAAGGACCGCATTTAATCTAGGTTTTTAAACATCTTAGTTAAAAGTCATAATCACATCTCTCATTCTTCTCTCTTATGAAGAAGGAGGACTTGGAATTTGAAAAGAGAGAAAAACAAGAATGCTACAAAACTGCTGACTGAGTAAGAACAGAAAAGAGTCCTGAGTGAAGGCACAGTCACAGCCAATGGAAAGGTAAGTAAAGCTTGGGATGCAAAAAAGCTCACTCAGCAAAATATACACAAGCCTGGGAGGGTAGTGACTCCAAATTCAGCAGACTGAGGTATAAAAGTTAGTGTTTCTAATCATAAACTTTGTACATTAGCATTTGAATGTTGTTAAATGAGTACTACAAGAACACTAAGACAAACACCTTAGACAATGGATGCTTCACAAGTTATATCTAAAGAATTATACTTGAATTAAATGTACAACATTTGCTTTAGTGTTTTAAAGAAAGCAGTATTGTGTAGACAATTTCTATAGAATAGGTAGAAAAAATGTGAAAATTAACAAATATATTCAACAAACAGTTTAATCTAAATTTAGGAAAGACACTAATTTGTGGATTACAAACTTGATGCTCAAACCTTATCTATGATTACCATCACCTGTAGATCTAAACTTTATTGACAAACTTAGTTTCATTGGAAGGTTTGGTGGAGAAGGAGTGGCAGGGTTAAGGAGGAAAAGAAACATGAATGAAAAGTTATGACATGACTGCAATATATATTTTGTTATTGTTGTCATGTTCTGACACTCTGTGATCCCATTTGAGGTTTTCTTGTCCAAGATAGTGGAGTGGTTTGCCACTTCCTTTTCCAGCTCATTTTACAGTTGAGGAAACTGAGACAAACAGGGTTAAGTCATTTGTCCTGGGTCACACAGCTAGTTAGTGTATGAGGCCAGATTTGAATTCAGGAAGATGAGTCTTCCTGATACCAAGCCGCTGGGCTTGGAATCCTGAGAGCCGAATTACTTTACTTCAAGTAAAATGACCAGTAGATTGGGGATGTTTTTAAACAATCCAGAAGGACTCTCTCTCACAGGTAAAACCAGTACTTACAGCCATCAAGTCTTGAAAATAGCTGCGAATGGTAGGGTACTGAGAACCACTGAACCACTCTGGACTGACAAAGCTGAGTCAGAGTTGGTTACTAAGACTGGTTCTGAGCATTTAACCATGAATCCTACCAAAGACAGCAAAGAAGCTAATGGCATCTTACGAGCTGCAGTTGCAGTTCCATCTCATGATTTCAGTTTGTTGGGGAAGGACACGGGCAAGTCAAAACCAAAACTGTGATCTCTGCTCTCTCTAATTGTCACAGGTACTTGAAAAGGAAAGGAGACTGTACTGAAGGAAACTCTTATATGAAAAGTGAACTAGACCAAATCAATGGAAAATATAATTAATAGCCAACAAGAGGGAAGTCATTTGTATCTTGAATGGGTTTGCAGACTGCCTAAGATACGACAGACCAGGTTCCAGTGACAGTCCTGGAGTTAAAAAGAAACTAATTATTTTGACCTTATAAATTACACATGGAAGGATATTATCTGTACAGCCAGGTGATTTCACCTTCAGGGGAGGGATAGAGGCTTGTTCTTTGTTATGGTGGGTCTTGATGATCCTCCTCAGATTGGTATATTACTTCCATTATTACGGGAGATGATCAATATCAATAGGAGACAAACAAAATATGTACTTGCTCTCAAAAGCAGCTATAGATTTGTTTAGAGATCTAGTAAATGGGTAAGGATATCCTCTTGACCTCCTAAAACTTACCTTTATTCCTCTCTTCCCTCACACAGAGAAGTACAACCAGATGAAGGGGAAGAACTGAGGGGAAGCCTACGCTCAAAAGCCCATTAAGAACCACAGGGGTTGGGAGCAGGGGCTGCTCATTGTAAATCTAGGCATCAAGCCTGACTTCTAGCTTCAGCTTTGAATTCCTCTGGACTGATAAAAGGTGAAGCTATCACACAATACAATGCATAATACGCAACACCTTTGGAAAAAAGATTTCGAGAATGATCGCTGATTAGAGGTTAATCCAGTTTCAGCTAGACAGCCTCGATGGATTTTTGACCCTGGGGTCCAAACTTAGATATTAAATCCTGGTCTTGAACAACACTTTTTACAAAGGAGGATCTCAATCTTGGGTTATATTTAATAATCCTTTTGAAATTGCTGTTATTTCAGTTTTCTCTTTCCCACTTCATCTTCAATCTTCTCCTATGCTGTACTTCTTTACAACATGTACTGCATAACAAATAACTGTACCTTTAAATATTAAATTGTGTTTCATTTAATTTTAGTTTTAGATTAAAAACGATACATTTTTAATTAGCAAAAACCTATCTTCTCTCTACCTCCCCAACTGAAAACAAAAGAAAAAGCTTTGTTATAAATATGATAGGTATGCAAAATAAATGTCCACATTACCCATGTGCAAAAAAACCCCCTCATTTTGCATACTGTCCTTCATCTCTTTATCAGCAGGCGAGGACTGTTTTTCATCATCAGTCCTCTGGAATCCATGGTTGGCCACTGCACTGATCAGAATTCCTAATTATTTCAAAATTGCTTGTCTATCATACTGTCATCATTTATAAATTGTTCTCCTGGTTCTTCTTGCTTCACTCTCCCAACAGTTAATGAAGTCTTCTTAGATTTCTACAAAACTATCTCCCTTTGTTATTTCTTATAATGTATTCCATCGCCGTATTATTACAGTATTCCTTATAACAGTATTCTAACACATTTATGTACCATAACTTGATCAGCCATTTTTCCAAATGATGGGCACCTCTTCAGATTTCCATTCTTTGCCATCTCTAAAGAGCTACATATATTTTTGCATATCTTTAAAGTTTGTTTTGCTTAGCACTAATTTCTCATTTAATCTGTCCTCCCCATTATTCCTTCTTCCCTACAATTTTCCTGTTGAGTGCAATGTTATTTCTGTACAAAACTGTGGGTATACTCTTTTTTCCTTTAACCAGTTCAGAGGGTGGGCTTCAAGTTTTAGCCACGTCTACTACTTCTATTCCTTATTTGCAAAGATTTCTACCTGAGCATCCTGATTATGCAAGATAATTTCTTCTAATCTTCTTTTCCCTTTTGTGTATTCAAGGCTTCTGATACAGTTAGCCATGAAGGCTTATGGACTATTTTATGAAGAATTCACACAGGGCAAGCATTCACATGGTGGTCAGAAGAAACAATACAGGGACAATTTCAGGGTCTCTCTTAAGAACTCTGGAATTGATTGTGTGACTTGAGAGATACTGGCACAGGACTGCTCAGCATGGCGTGCCCACCTCAGAGAAAGTGCTGTGCTCTATGATCAACAACCAACCACCATCACCATTCCTCTTTTGCCATTCAACACTTAGGATCATCAAGAAAATAACAGAGCCATTCCCAGGCCTTGTCTAAGTAGACTCCCTTTATGTCAGAAAGACACATGTATCACATGAACACAAGGAGTTTATCCTTGGTTAGTCCTTTACAACAGTTCACTCATATTTACCTTTTTATATTTTGAACTGCAAAGTTTCTACATAGCTCTGGTCTTTTTCATCAGCCTTGGAAGTCTTCTATTTCATTGTAGGAATATATACGTACATACATAGATACATACATACATACATACATATACACACATTCATACACACACATATGTACGTATACACAGACACATATACTATCCTTGTAGGATTATACTCAGTTTTGCTGGGGTTTTTGGTTATCAGCCTCTATCCCCTGCCTTCAGGAATATCATATTCCAAACTTTCTGCTCAATGAGAGCAGTGGCTGCTGAATATTATGTGGTTCTGACTGTGGTTTCCTTGGTACTTGAATTCATTGCTTGTATCTTTTCTATGATCTGTAAAGCTCTTGAATTTGATGATAATGTTCCTGGGAGTTTCCATTTGGGGATTTCTTCCAGGTGGTGACCAGTGGATTCTTTTTATTTCTACTTTGCCCTCTGGTTTCAGAGATCTGGGCAGCGTTGTTTTTTAAGCTTTCTTGAAACATGATGTATAGGCTCTTGTTCCAGTCACAGCATCTGAGTAGTGTGATGCGTCTTAATTTTTTTTCCTCCTCTTTTTTTCAAGTCAGTTGTCTTGAGATACCTTAAATATTTTGTTATTTTTTTCATTCTTTTGAATTTGTTTCAATATTTCTTGTTGTTTCACAGAATCATTTGTTTCTTATTGATCTACTCTAATTTTCAGGGAGTTTGTTGCTTATACAAGGCTTATTGTACCAAGTTACCTCTAGCTTCTTCATCCCTTCCAGGAATTCTAGTTGAGTTTTTGCCCAAGGGGTGTGTATCTGTGCATGTGTGTGTGTCCGTGTCTGTGTGTGTAAAGGCTGGGCTTGTAGATAATTTGAAGTCATTCTCTTCTTTTGGATGTGTCTTGAGTGTATCTGTCACCATGACAGCTTTCCAGGGTGAGATTCCTTTGTTGGGTCAGTCTCCCAGATTTCCTCTCGACTTCCAACAACTTTAGGACTAGGCTTTGTGACTTCTGGAGAGAAGGTCTGAGCTGGTGCTGTTGCCGTTTTCTTGGGGTATTTAGGTGTTATAAAGTATTCCAGGATCTCAGGTACAGTTCAGGTGTAAAACTTATAAACTTTAAGATTACAACTCTAGCAACATCTTAATACATGATTTCATGAATTCTGACAAAAAAGTATCCCATGGTCGATTTGTAGATAAGCCTTTCCTCACTTATTTACTATGGTCCTTGGACTATAAATATACAGTCCTTGTTTCAGGGTCCATTCTGTATATGTTTATTTGTACAAATATGCTTTAATTTATATAAAATGTAGTTATATATATTACTATTGATAATGAGAAGTAATCAACAAGAAGTTTATTAAAGGTTCTGTTATGTGCTAGGTATAATATCAGGCAGTAGGATACAAATACAATGACTAAAACTATTCTAACTCAAAAGGAGCTTACAATCAATTGGACTATGAAATACTCAATTATTATACTGGCTTTATACATATGTATCTAGATTTAAAGTTCAAACTGTGATGCCTCTTCCTAGGTCCCTATAACATTCCTTTATACCTGGGGGGAAGGGAGGAGTCCCCTCACGTCTCTATTCATCAGTGACTTAATTTAAGGTCTGCTTATTTTAAGCAGTTAGAAAATAATGCTGCTGGTCATTTTAAGAAAAAAGTTATGTTTTTCTTTAGTCTCTTCACTCTTAACCAAAATGCATTTGTTTGGGAAATGATACTTAATAATTTCTTGATATGATTTTTTTGTTATAATTCCCTCTTGTTTAAGTAGAATAAGATCTACCTTTCATTAGGTCATGTTAATATTAGATTTAATATCCTAATCATAACGAATAAAAGATTCCCCTAACCCATCCTGTTCAACAGCCACTTAAGTTGTTTGCTTTAACTAAACTGCCAGGTTACATCTTGCAACAAAGTGGGAACTGGAGAACTGAACAAGTTTCTGTTTTCCTGATTCTTTTGAGCCTATCAGGTAGTAATTAATTACCCTTTATTCTCCTCTTACCTCCCACTTTAAACACCCTTTCAGCTATACCCAATTCTTCTCTGTCAGCCAAAAAAAAAAAAAGAAATCTCCCTTGGATCTCTAACATTCACCAAAACAGCCTTAACAAATAAATGCCGAGGAGTAGAATAAGTGAGGAAAAAGAAACCAAGGAGAGAAAGAAGTTGATAACTCCCTCTTTTCTTTTACTGGGAAGCCCATATGAATTTAATATACTTAATCAGTAAATGAAGTCTTTTCACTTCCTAATTCCCAACAGATATCCAAGGCATAGGCTGTTTCTGAAACTCCATGCTCTGCAGGCTGGGAATGTGATTTCTAGGAATATATTAACTGTGACAAAACTTCATTATAATAAAACAATTTAGGTGGTCTTGTGAAATTTTAAAAACAGAATTTTACTTTATAAGAAAACTTTTTTTATACTGAGTTTAAAAATACAATTAAAACAACATTAAGGATTTATCTGTCTCATTCAGGTATTCAGCTAAGTATTCAATCACTTCAGTTTTATATGTATACTTTTTGCATATGAAGATAACATTTCACTCATTACTAGCAAGGTATGCACTTGAAATATTTTCCCCCAGTAACAGGCATTTGATTTTTATCCTTACTCATGCCTACTCTCCCATGCCACTAACAGTATGAATTTTCAAGATGACTGACCATGACTAAAATACTCTCTACAGAACTTAAGTAATTCAATTAAAAATATACATTAAGCAACTGCTCCACGTAAAGCCCTTTGCAAAAGAAAGCTACCTGATTTAAATAGCACCTTATTACTCAGGACTCATCAGTGACTTCCCCAGTAAGTCCATTTTAGTTCCCAATATATAAAAACAAAATATGTAATACAAGATGATCTACCTTACCCAAATCAACCATCCAGTCCATTAATTGATTAATAAGCATTTATTAAGCATTTGTTATATGTCAGGCACTATGGAAATCATTGAAGGAATCCAGAGAATAGGAGAACACCTGAAAATATAGTACACCTAAGAAGTAAAAAGAACTTATGAGATCAAAGTCATATAGCATATGGCTTTCATATAAATTAGATAGTTTACAAGCAACAGATAGAACTAGTTACTTAAATATGGTCCCTTTACAAAGGAGGCTTTAAAAAATGAAATTCTGTACACACACTGATGATTTTTGAGTGACTATGTAGCCTTTCTCCCACTTCCACAAAACTGAACTAAAGAAAAGGAAAAAAGTCAGATTTTATAACATCTCCATAGTCACCTGAGTGTCTATTCATAGGATAAAAGGTATTTCATTCACAATATGATGAGATCGTTATTTTTAGAAATGGAAAGTCCTTAGGAGTCATCTAGTCCAAACCCCTTTATTTTATAATCTCCTCACAATGAATCTATTTGAAGTCACAACTCATTTTAATTGGCTGCTTCCTGGAAAAACTCTAGTAAAAATTGTCTCAGTTAACAGGATGACCCTCTGCCATCACTTGGGATTTGCAGGAAAACATTCAGAATAAATAATCTCAGTTCAATTCCTAGAGACGAGGGACCCTTCCTGTAAGTTATACATACAAACTCTTCTCTCTCCTTCACTCAATAGCATCCATCCTATGAGCTCAGCTCAGCAGCAAATGCAGGAGTATAGAAACACAGGATCTAAGAATTGGAAGTCACCTTTGGGGACATACGGTCTAATCCAAACATCCCTAACAATTCCTTCTACAATGTCCTTAACAAGTGGTGGCCCAACATGTGCCTTGAATCCTCTAGAGAAAGAAATCACTCCTGATACACTTATGGAATCCAAAGTACCTTTGGAAAGTTCTCATTGTTAGGAAGTTTCCCCTTACATTAAGCACAAATCTGCCTCACTGCAACATTCACTAACTGCCCCTGGATCTATTTTCCACCACAAAGCACTAAAAAGTATATGAAAGCCCTCTTTAAGGTGGCAGCCCTTCAAACACTTGAAGACCATCATTATGGCCCCTGGTAAATCCATCTTCCATTCCTTTAGTTATATGGCATGCTTTCTAGTGTTCTCATCACTTTCTTTTGACTGCTACAGCTTGTTTCTGTTGCTCAAATCTGTCACTGGCTTTTGAGGTCAAGCAAAAGTTATGTGCTAGACTAGGTAATTTCCAACAAAGTTTAAAAAAAATACTAAGTATAGCTAGAGACTAGTCCTGTAATTTCAATGATATAGAGAAGCTTCCTTTACCAATGCAACTTACAGTCTTAAAGGGATGCCGAGAATACTAAGTAGTTAAGTGATTTGCCCTCAAACATTTATCCATTACACCATGCTGCCTCTCACAAGTATTGCTATAACCTAAATGATGGATCGACTAGTTAATTCCAATACAATTTCTTAAATTACAAAACTAATTTATTATTGCTAAAATTTATAAACAAGATCTACAAAGCTCATTATTTTTCTAAGAACAAAAATTTCCTTTGATTAAAAAAACCTATTTTATGGCATAATGTTACCAATAAAAGATTTTAGCATGTCTCCTGTTCTAAGAATTCTCGATCTTGGTTAAAGAGATGATTCTGGGGGGGCGGAGCCAAGATGGCGGAGTAGAAAGACGCACATACACATAGCTCCAAACCCACAACCCATAGAACGGCTATAGGGAAGTAACTCACGGCGAATTCTGCACCCAGAGGCCATGGAACATTGGAGCGAGGGAGATTTCTGTTCCGGAGAGACCTGCAAACCTCTCGCGGGGGGGTCCTTCGTGCTGCGGACTGGGCGCCGGGACTAGGAGCTAAGTGCAGCCCTGCCGCGGCCGCGGCACTGAAAGGAAAAGATCCGAGCAGGCTTCAGGGACGGGATCTCCAGCGGCCACGCGGGTCCCTCCACCCACAGAGGGACCTGCAAACCTCTCGCAAAAAGTCCGTCGCGCTGCAGACGCGGAGCCCAGCCCAGACCTGCCGCGGCCGCGGCACCGAGACATACAGATCCGAGCAGGCTTCAGGGATGGGATCTCCAGCGGCGGCACAAGTCCCTCCACCCACAGGTGACGAGGGTCGGTGAGAGAGTCTCTTTGGCGGGTTGAGAGGGGAGTGGGGTGCCCCCATAACTCAGGCCCCCCCGGGAGGTAGAAGCTGAGAGGCGGCTGCAGACAGGGGCTCCCCAAGGGGGCAGGAGCCTGGATCCATTGTGGAAGGTCTGTGCATAAACCCCCTGAGGGAACTGAGCCTGAGAGGCGGCCCTGCCCCTACCTGACCACCTGAACTTAATCTCACACTGAATAGCAGCCCTGCCCCTCCAAAAGCCCTAAGGCTGGAAGCAGCATTTGAATCTCAGACCCCAAACACTGGCTAGGAGGATCAGGAGGCGAGGTGGGTGTGAGGAGAATATTCAGAGGTCAAGTCACTGGCTGGGAAAATGCCCAGAAAAGGGAAAAGAAATAAGACTATAGAAGGTTACTTTCTTGGTGAACAGGCATTTCCTCCCTTCCTTTCTGATGAGGAAGAACAATGCTTACCATCAGGCAAAGACACAGAAATCAAGGCTTCTGTGTCCCAGCCCACCCAATGGGCTCAGGCCATGGAAGAGCTCAAAAAGAATTTTGAAAATCAAGTTAGAGAGGTAGAGGAAAAGCTGGGAAGAGAAATGAGAGACATGAAGTCAAAGCATGAACAGCAGATCAGCTCCCTGCTAAAGGAGACCCAAAAAAATGTTGAAGAAATTAACACCTTGAAAACTAGCCTAACTCAATTGGCAAAAGAGGTTCAAAAAGCCAATGAGGAGAAGAATGCTTTCAAAAGCAGAATTAGCCAAATGGAAAAGGAGATTCAAAAGCTCACTGAAGAAAATAGTTCTTTCAAAATTAGAATGGCACAGATGGAGGCTAATGACTTTATCAGAAACCAAGAAATCACAGAACAAAGAGAGAAGAATGGAAAAATGGAAGATAATGTGAAATATCTCATTGGAAAAACAACAGACCTGGAAAATAGATCCAGGAGAGACAATGTAAAAATTATGGGACTACCTGAAAGCCATGATCAAAAGAAGAGCCTAGACATCATCTTTCATGAAATTATCAAGGAAAACTGCCCTGAGATTCTAGAACCAGAGGGCAAAATAAATATTCAGGGAATCCACAGAACACCGCCTGAAAGAGATCCTTTTTGGAACTAGGAGAAACTCCTAGGAACATTGTGGCCAAATTCCAGAGTTCCCAGGTCAAGGAGAAAATATTGCAAGCAGCTAGAAAGAAACAATTCAAGTATTGTGGAAATACAATCAGGATAACACAAGATCGAGCAGCCTCTACGTTAAGGGATCGAAGGACATGGAATAGGATATTCCAGAAGTCAAAGGAACTAGGACTAAAACCAAGAATCACCTACCCAGCAAAACTGAGTATAATACTTCAGGGGAAAAAATGGTCTTTCAATGAAATAGAGGTCTTTCAGGCATTCTTGATGACAAGACCAGAGCTGAAAAGAAAATTTGACTTTCAAACACAAGAATGAAGAGAAGCATGAAAAGATAAACAGCAAAGAGAAGTCATAAGGGACTTACTAAAGCTGAACTGTTTACATTCCTACATGGAAAGACAATATTTGTAACTCTTGAAACATTTCAGTATCTGGGTACTGGGTGGGATTACACACACACACATGCACACATGCACACACGCACACATACATAGAGACAGAATGCACAGAGTGAATTGAAGAGGATGGGATCATATCTTAAAAAAAAATGAAATCAAGCAGTGAGAGAGAAATATATTGGGAGGAGAAAGGGAGAAATGGAATGGGGCAAATTATCTCTCATAAAAGAGGCAAGCAAAAGACTCATTAGTGGAGGGATAAAGAGGGGAGGTGAGAGAAAAACATGAAGTCTACTCTCATCACATTCCACTAAAGGAAAGAATAAAATGCACACTCATTTTGGTAGGAAAACCTATCTCACAATACAGGAAAGTGGGGGATAAGGGGACAGGCAGGGTGGGGGGGATGATAGAAGGGAGGGCATGGGGAGGAGAGTGCAATTTGAGGTCGACACTCATGGGGAGGGATAGGATCAAAAGAGAATAGAAGTAATGGGGGACAGGATAGGATGGAGGGAAATATAGTTAGTCCTATACAACACAACTATTATGGAGGTCATTTGCAAAACTACCAGATTTGGCCTGTATTGAATTGCTTGCCTTCCAAAGGGAAGGGGTGGAGAGGGAGGGAGGTAAAGAAGTTGGAACTCAAAGTGTTAGGATCAACTGTCGAGTAATGTTCTTGCCACTAGGAAATAAGAAATACAGGTAAAGGGGTATAGAAAGCTATCTGGCCCTATAGGACAAAAGAGAAGATGGAGACAAGGGCAGAGAGGGATGATAGAAGAGAGAGCAGATTGGTCATAAGGGCAATTAGAATGCTTGGTGTTTGGCGGGGGAGGGGATAAAAGGGGAGAAAATTTGGAACCCAAAATTTTGTGAAAATGAATGTTAAAAGTTAAATAAATAAATTTAATTAAAAAAAAAAAAAGATGATTCTGTAGTAAAAATCATGATATATCACATCAAGGGTAGTTATTAACAGAATAGTTAATGGATACCTTTCTGATAAAGCTCTAAATTTCTTATAATAAAGAACTATGATGAATTTGGGTGGGGGAAGACATCCAACATGACGGTAACAATAGCTTTTCATTATCCCCGGGAGGATATGTATTGGCACTGCATCCATTTACCACTGAACTGCCATAGAATTTTTTGTAAGATACCCCAAACTTAAACAGTTGAGATTCAAACATTTAATCCTGTTCTACTTGCCTAAGATCAGTTCTTAAATTTCCTAAGAATGAAACACGCAGGTTTTCTAGCCAGTAAAATAATGTTTGAGCTACTTTTAGTCAAAAAATGAAATTCAAAAATTAGGAGACCATCACAATTCAATAGAGTCCAATAATTTTTAAGCGCCTACTATTACACTACAGCATGTCAAGCCTTGGGCAATATACAAAAATAGTATATACTCCCTATCCTCATAGAACTTACTATTCAGTAATTATCATAATAGTGCATGTCACATTTTTCAAAGTATTTTCACCTGATTCACAAAATCCTGTGAAGCAAGAAAGGCATTATGAACTTCATTTAACAGATGAAAAAACTTAAATTCAGAGAGATTTAGTGATGTGGCCAACAGCTGCAGAACAGGGAAGTATTCCACATCCTACCACTTCACTAGGCTGCCTCTCTCAAGTTAAAAAGTGAAGGTCATACTACTCAGCCACTTTTTCCTTCGGTTTTAAAAAGCTTAGTAAAAGGCAGTCATTCTCAATAGCCCACAGTGTTAGTCACCCAAGGGACATAAGCCACAGTTGTATGACAGGTGGAAGAAAGGTAAAAAGTGAATATAAGGAGTCATTACAAATGGAAAACCCTTCCCCAACACACACACACACACACACACACACGCTAACCTTCCCCTGTCCTTCCTACCAGACCAGTGTAACCTCTCACAACTGCTTATTTTCTTCTTCCACAGGCCACACATTTTTTTTCCACACCCAAACTGAAAATACAAGGGCTACTCGTGGGCCAGATTTCACTGATCATTCTTAGCACAGAAGCTTTGACATGGGCAGGTTCAGACCATCCCCACCCCCATACACTTAGGCAACCCGAGGCCCCCTCCTACTAGAAGGTCACCAAATTGATTGCTGGACTTCCTGCAGACACCCAGTCCACCAAGCACACTGCCAGCTCAAAATTCTCTAGTTCAAGAGATCAGCAAATCTCTCTGGTAGCAGGTTTTATACCGTGTGCCATTATAACCAGCAACATATTAATTGTTAAAAGAAAGTAATATATATGTCCTGACTATCTCCAAGGGATAGCCATTATTATTACTATCTCATCTGCATCTTTTATGATAGGGTTCAGAAATGCTCTGGTATGAGATGCTATCCTGTTATTATTCTTATATATTTAAAGTTCTGTGAAATATTGTACAGCTTCCTAAAATGGCTAGTTTTAATAACTGGATAAGAATACTAAGATTTATGCTCATACTCTGCAAACACAAGAAAATATCTTCATAACAACTCTAACAGGAGATAGGAGGACAGTGGTAACATGTAACTTGTCTTACTTTTTAATCGTTTTCTGCTAGATTTCTGATTTTGGAAGTTTTTTCTTCTATAGGTCTCTATATTTCAAAACTTCAATATTATCTGAAGAAGCATTTGGTATAGAAACATTTACTTAAGAATCATTCTTAAATTTTTATGAATAACTGTTCAATCAATCAATAAACATTTATTAAGTAGTTACTATGTGCCATGCACCATGCTAAACACTGAGGATGAAAACAAAAGGCAAAAAAGATAGTCCCTGCCTTCAAGGAGTTCACAATCTAACAGGCAAACAAAAGTACATATACAAACTATGTACAGGAGAAATAGCAAGTAATTAACAAAGAGAAAGCACTAGAGTTAGGAACAATTAGGAAAGGCTTCCTGTAGAAGATGGGATTTTAGCTGTAATTTAAACGAAGCCAGGCAAGTCAGTAGGCAGAGATGAGGAAGAGGAGCATTCCAGGAATAGGGGACAGCTTGAGAAAATGCCTGGAGCAGGCACAGAGGCCAGTTCCACTGGTTCAAAGAGAATATGGCAGGGAACAAGGTGTATTTGGAAAGTAAAGTGAATAAGGGAGATGGGGTATAAGAAGACTTCTATATGGCATTCACAGTCCTTTCTGAAGGGCTCTGAATTTTTTATATTATCCTGGAAATGATCAGGTGCCACTAGAATTTAATGAGTAGAGGAGTAAGGGGGTGACATGGTTGGACTTGAGCTGTAGGGAAATTACTCTGTGGCTGAATGGAGGATGGACTGAAAGAAGGACTCGAGGCAGGCAGACCCACCAGCAGGCTATTACAATAGTCCAGGCAGGAGGTGATAAAGGCCTGCCCCACAGTAGTGGCAGTGTCAGAGGAGAGAAGGGGGCACATTAGAGATGTTGTAAAGGTGAAATTAAAAGACCTTGGCAAACATACTGGATATGGGGGGTGAGACACTGTAAGGAGTTGAGAATGACTCCTAAGTTGCAAGCCTGAGAGACTGGGAAGATGGTGTAGCCTTTGACAGTAATAGGGAAAGAGGGGGAGTTAGCTGAGGAAAAGATAATGAGTTCCATTTTGGACATGTTGAGCTTAAGATGTCTATCAGATATCCAAGTCTGACATTAATTCATTGTTGGTGGAGCTATGAGCCAATCCAACCATTCTGGAGAGCAATTTGAAATTATGCCCAAAGGGCTACAAAAATGTGCATACCCTTTGAATCAGCAATACTGTTTCTAGGGCTGCATCCCCAAGAGATCATAAAAATGGGAAAGGGTCCCACATGTACAAAAATATTTATAGCAGCTCTCTTTGTGGTGGCCAAGACCTGGAAATCAAGGAGATGCCCATCAACTGGGGAACGGCTGAACACGTTGTGATATATGAATGTAATGGAATACTGTTATGCTATAAGAAATGATAAGACAGGTGGACTTTAGAAAGACTTATGTGAACTGATGCTGAGTGAAGTGAGCAGAACCAGGAGAGCATTGTATGCAGTAACAGCCACAGTGTGTGATGACCAATTTTGATAAACTTAGCCCTTCTCAATGCAAATAATTCCAAAGGATTCATGATGGAAAATGCCATCCACACCCAGAGAAAGAACTATGGAGTCAGAATGCAGAGCACAGCAGACTATTTTCTGTTTTTTTCTCTCGTGGTTTCTTCCATTTGTTATAATTCTTCTATGCAACATGACTAATGTGAAAATGTGTTTAATATGAATGTATGTGTACAGCCTATATAAGACTGCATGCCATCCTGGAGTGGGAGGGGGAGGAAATGTAAAACTTATGGAAATGAATGTTGAAAAATAAAAATAAACTAATAAAAAAAGATATCCAATTCAAAATGTCAGAAAGGCAGTTTGAGATGCAAGATTGGAGATCAGCAGAGAGGCTGGTACAAAAAAAAAAAAAAAGGAGTTAGACAGAAATGGTCCTGGAGCTAGTCATCACCCTATTATGAACTATTGCAGAGGTAGATAAAAAAACTGCTTTTTGTAATTGAATAAAAAGTATTAGAATGTAAGCTCATTCTCTACAGCTATGCTGAACACATCCTTTGTACAGCTTCAAAAGTAGACAGGATAATCCAGATAATGTGTACCTCATTCTGGTCTCATATAATTTTGATCTCTTCAGTTAGACTTCTTTACTTGGAAAGCTTTTCATTCATGGATCTTGAAGATTATGAGAGTTTTAAATGGTGACATCTATAAAAATGTTCTTTTAAGTTTTTATGAGTTAACATTACTGCTGGGTGATAATGGGCAAAAATTTGGTCTGTGATAACAGTCTGGTTTCAGTACAGTTTATTGGCTGTGTTCTCTAGGATACTTCAAAGTCCATTATTTGTAGTATAGGCATGTTATCTGTAAGTCCAGAAGACAGTTTCTGATGTAAAATTCTAGCCACTAGGTAAAGTCTTGCTAGGTACTTGTTAGGTGTTAAAGTTCTGGATAGTCCTCCACTTCTTAACTGGCATTTGCATCACAAAGCCAATAACATTAATAATATTATAAATTTGTAGAAGGAGAGATGAGAGAGTAGAACAAAAGGAAAAGAGAGAGCGCAAAAAGGAGATATTTGACTAAGGCAGAATGTGCCCTGACTAGAAAAATAATGAAACTGGTTTTCTTCTGTAGTTACCACACTGATACTTATTAAAATAATTCCAAAAAGAGGAATTCTCACTATTCTAAAGTGAAAAATAAGAGGTACTACTAAAGTAAAGGTAAAAACCTAAGAATAAGTACACACTTCCCCCTGCAAGGAGATTATTTTAAGGGGACAATATTCATTTGGATATATAAATTCTGGTATGTCTGTTAAAAAACCTGCTACCTGGTGCTACACTAAATTTTTCTAAATATTGATAAAAGATAAAAAATTATTTTAGTTACAGTTTAATCCACTACAATGGAACAAAGTACAGTCTAATAGCTAAGATGAAAAAACAATGTTGTAGGACAAGTTAAGGTTCTGGGTTTGCCACTTATTACCTGGTAACCTAAGGCAAGTCAATTAAACTCTCAGACTCAGTTTCTTCACCTGTAAAATTAGAAGGCTGCGCTAGACGATTTCTTAGTTACTTTTCATCTCTAGATCTATCATACTACGAATCAAAATCACATTAATGTTATACATATTGACTTTGAAGTTAAAGCCTTGAGGCATAGTGAAACACTGCAGTGGGTCAGAGATCAAAGGAAAAAAAACAATGCAAATATAGGCTTCTTTGTGTATTTTAAAGGTAGGTAAGTTTATAAAACATTAGGGTGTAGGGTAAAGAGGAAAGGAAAACAATTAGATCTCTAATACCTATGCTTACTGTAAGAAAATACACAATTTAATTAAACAAACATCTATTAGGAACTTGATACGTACACTGCAATTAATGTACTAAGAGCGTAAAGACAAAAACAAAATAATATAGTCAATGCTCTCAAGGAGTCTCTGTTCCAACAGCAGGATAACAACATAAACCTAAATAAGTACATGCAAAGTAATACAAGATAATTTGTGTAGGCACCAAGTGGGGCTACCAGGAAAGGACTTCCATGACCTGAAGCCGTTCCTGACAGAAACGCAGCAAAAGAGGGAAGTTTCTTTTCAAAAGTCTCTTCACAATATTACTTGAAAATTTCCCTAAAGTTTTCCTGAATTTCATGACTCTACGGTAGGTATTCCTTCTTCAGGTTTTGTTTTTCTTTAAATGAAAAGTAGGTAAAAAACTATGAAGAATTCAATTTAGCAGACATTTATAAATACATACGTAAAGCTCAGTGCTTGGAAACAGAAATACTTCAAGGATCTGTACCTTTAATGACATGAATAGCTCAAATACCAACTTCTATAAAATTTAATATTGTAGTCAGTATACAAGAGTTGCTGACTAAAAAAAAAAACTCACCACCCTGTGGCTAACCTAGGGGAGAATCTCTAAATTGGTCTTCAGGAAACAAATATGCAATCCTTCACTAGGCTCATACTTCCGACTTGGTAGAACCTTTTATACTCTGAGTTCCTCTGGAATCTTTGAAAACTGACATTAGCTTCCATGTCAGAATAAGGTACCAAAGTATGACGTTAGTAGCGATGTCAGGGATACAAAGATGAAAAACAAAATTATTTCTGACCTCAAAGAGTGCCAGACCTAGAGGCCTGTGTGGGCTACCCGAGTCTTCTTACCTCACCTCCGAGGTCTTCGGTTGGCCAAAACCGGATGCTCATATGAGAGAAAGGACGTTCCAGAGTCGAACAAGGGTTGAGCTTTATTTCAGGGTCTAGTTACAAGTGCAGGGGGGTCTTCCTTAGGAGGAAGAGGGGGAGATTTCCTAAGGAGGCTAGGATCTTAAGGGATTGGAAGTAGAAGTACAAGCAGGGAGAGAGGGGGAGGGGAGAGAGGAAAGAAGAAAGCGGAGCCTACTGTCCTCTTGGCTCCTCACATGCTAAGAGAGCTTTCAGGCTTCCTCAATCCTACTTAACCTTCAGCCGCATAGTTTTGCATCTGAATACCGTGCTGTTAGGTAACTAGGTGTGCCCAGATCCGGGACAATCTCGAGGGCGGGGAGATCTCTCCCCCACCACGTTTCTCACGGGAAGAGGCGGAATTACTCGAGATAGCTCAGTTCACCTCGATTCCCTGTCGTTTCCTGGGAGGGTCTCGTGAGAGCTCTAAGATTTAGAAGCTCCCACCTTTACCCGCCCGAGACTGTCCACACGGAATTGAGCTTCCAATCCCAACAAAAGAGCCTATGGTCTATTGGAAAGAACATAATACATATGCCATTAAGTAAAATAAGACTTTGATACCATATACTATGATACTGTATATCACATTCAATACAATCTTCTGCCCCTACTGTTTTTCCCTGCTTAATCTATATCTATCTGTGCTAGGTATTAGGGACATAAAGACAGAAACAAAACAGATTCTGCCCTTAAAGAGCTTTCTAAGGTTAACTTTCCTTGCCCCCTGTCATTCCCACAGGCTATTATTTTCAATCTCTCCTCTCATTCTCTGCCCAACTCCTCGAAAAGATGGCCACACACCTTACCTGTACTTCCTCTCTTCTCACTCGTTTCTCAATCCTTTACAATCCAACTTCGGAATGCATTACTCAAGAAAAACTGCTCTTGCTGGTGTTGGCAATGACTCTTTGACTGCCACAACTTTTATCCTTTTTCTGTCCTGCTTCTCTTCCTACTTGTTTGATTCCTCAGTCTCCTCTGCTGGCTCTTCGTACATACCATTTTGTGGTATAATTGTGGGTGTGCTCAAGGCTCAGTCTTCATCATCTCCCACAGGTTCAATTAATATCCCTACGAAGATGACTCCCAGGAGTGCATACTGAGTCCACATTACTGACTGCCCACTGGACATTTTCAAACTGGATATTCCACAGGTGTTTTAATTCAACATATTCAAAAAAGTACTTACCTTTCCCTACAAACCTCCTCTTCTTTCACTATTTCTCTTAAGGTTAACATAATGCTTTATCTTTGACTCCTCTCTATTCCTCTTCCCACCTTATCAAGTCAGTTGCTCAGTCTTGTCATTTCTACCTCCACAACACCTGGGCCTCAGTGTCTTCACCAATGAAATGAGGGGATGAAACTCTTCGGACATCTCATTTCCCATTCAGTTGCACTAAGTTTGGACTTTGACTTCTCCACCAACCCCCCCCCCCCCATAAACTCATATTTTTGGTAAATCTCACCATCTTGCAAGATCCAATCAGCCTTGTTATTGATAATCATTTAACATCAAAATTGATGTTAAAAAAACATGTTAAAAATGTTAAAAAAAAATAACATTAATAAAGGCCAAAGCCTAAACTAATCAACCTGACTGCTTAGCTTTGCTCTAAAAATGCCCTTTCTGCATCAGCAACTTCAAAGACTGGGTAAGGTCAGCATGAAGTTTTCTTCTTGTTTGTGACAGGATGCTTGCAACCAGAGTGGTAGGATTTGTCTTATCCTGCTAAGCAGAGACAAACAGATATCCTGGCATCATGAATTCAAACTGACACTACTTTGTCAACTGTCTTGTCAATTTGTATTTACAATTTATTCAACTAAAAAAATTCTTTTCTCCTAGTACTTAAAGACATATGGGGACCATAAATCTGAGGGACACAGACATCTTGGGATTGTCCTAAAACATATTTAAGCCTGGTCAATCTTTTATCAGGTTTTTTTTGTTTTGTTTTTTTTTGGCTCCTTGTTACATAGAAGCTTGTTAGCTTTGGCTAGCTTTAAGGGAACAAATAATATGAATTTACATATCATCTAGCCTGTTTGCCTCATTAACCAAACTTTTAGGTCAACATTACTCACATCTCAACAATAACCTCAGTCCCTATGATCGGGGATGGAGTCATAAATTCCTCCATTTAAGAGGGAACATCAAAAATATCCTCAAACATCTTATTTCCAACCAGACTGCATTCATTTTGACCACCAAACCTGCATTCCTCCTCCCTCCTTTTCAGCTTCCTTTCATATACTTTTTCCCTAATTCAGACTGCAAGCTCCTTTGAGGGCAAGGACTGTCTTTGAATTTGCTTGTATTTCTATTTCCAGTGCTTAGCATGGTGCCTGGCACCTAAGCATTTAATAAATGTTTATTGATTATTTATTGGCCTACTGGATGGCTTCACAGGTTTCTTCCAACTTTGTATCTATGACCCTATGATCTGGCACCCATTCTCTTCTCACTACTCACATGGCCACCATCTTAATTTGAGACTTCATTACTTCCACCTGAACAGTGACCTGAGCAGTCTCCCAGCTGTTCTCTGTTCCTCAAGTTTCCCCCCTTTAAACTTTCTTCTACACAGCACCGAAACTGCATTTCCTTTAAATTCAAGTCTATGTCACTCCTCTACTCAATAAACCCCAATGCCTTCCTATTCCCATTAGGATAATATCTAAACTCCTTTGTTTGGCTTCACCCAACAGTTTAAATTTCATACCTTTTCGCATTTTACTATCTAGTCAAACTAGACTTCTTGCTATATCTCTGTGTTTCCATTATAACAGCTATTCCCCAGTTCTGGAAGGCTATCCCCCTTCACCCCTACCCCACAGAGTCCCTAGTTTCCTTCAAAAGGACCTTCTACATGAAGCCTTTCTTGGTCTCCCTAGTCTCTAATCCCTGCCACCACTGCCTCCAATTACCTTGAATTTATGCTGTATGTATTAATGTACGTACATGCTGTATTCCCTGAGAGAAAGTAAATTCCTTGAAAGCAACATCTCTTCCATCTGTGCATCCCCAATGCCTAACACAGTGCTTGGCATTAATTAAGTGCTTAATAAATTCTTGGTGATTCATATATAAATATATGTAATAATAATAACTAACGTTTTTGTAAACATGAAAACTATATAGAAATGGCAGCAGCAAGGACAATAATAATAGCTAGCATTTATATAGTGCTTATGATATGCTAAGAACTTTACAACTATTATCTCATTTGATCCTCACAACAACCCTGATAGGTAGGTGCTACTTATTATCTCCACTTTACAGATGAAGAAATTGAGGCAAAGAGAGATTAAGTAACTTGCCCACGATTGCACAGCTAGCAAGTGTCTGAGGCTGCATTTGAACTCAAATCTTCCTGACTCCAGGTCCAGCAATCTGTACACTGCACCACCTTCACTATTCACACACTCTGGAAAGCTAACTACTATAGATATTTAAAAATCCTCTATATAGTTGGCTTTATATAGTGTTTGCAGGTATCTTCTATAGATAAAAACCTAAATATGTAGCCTTTGGTAAGAATTATAATTCCCTACAATATCACTTCAGAGAAACAATCAGATCTAGTTTACATCTAGTTCAACAGAAAGTAACCTATAAAGGCTGTCTGCATACCACTGTTTTTAGTTATAGCCAGACAGGTGTTAGAGGTAAAAGAAGTATACAATTTCCTGCTTTAAAACCAAACCACAAAGAAAGCAAAGTCAGAAAGGATAGTGTTGATTAGGCAGTGCTTTATGTTACAGGTTCATAAACTCTAAAATAAGAGGAGACCAAAGCAATCAATCACCCTTATGTGCTCATTTTACATCTAAGGAAATTGAGGCCCAAAGAAGTTAAGTGTCTTTATTTTGAGTGGCCATTATACCCATTCTCACAATAGAATATGAAACATGAAGCAGCTGAACTGAGAGGGTTAGAAAATACTTTCACACTATCCCAAGGGAGATTTTCAAAGCAGAATTTCAATACTCTGGAGTGATAAAATTTGAAAGAAAAAATTAAATTATTTTGGAGCTATGTCCAGTTTATTATTTTGTGTATATTAACATGAAAAATGTTACTAAAAATGTTAATTAAAAAAGTTCTTAACTGGAAAGAGTAAGAATGTTTTCCTAAAGTTAGGGACCTTTCATCATTGATAATCATGGTTTCAAAGAATTATGACATACTATATACCATACATACCATATTGGTATGAGCAATTTGTGTTTCTCAGATATTGTATTTCTTTCTTTCATTTTTCTTGTCTGTCAAAGTCAGGTCAACAAGGATTTACTAAATTATTTATTAAGTTCTTAAGTGCCAGGAACTATATAGTAAGAACTAGGGACAAAAACAGAAAAATAAATGATGATAAAAACCCAGTCACTGCCCTCAAAGAACATCTTACAATCCAAGGAAAGAGACAATATGCAAACACATACAAGATCTGTACGAGGTCTGAGGGAGGCACTACCATTGAAGGGAATATGGAAAGACCTCTTGCAGAAAGTGGGATCGGAGCTGAGACCTGAAAGAAGTCAGGAGGTAGGGATGAGGAGTGGCAGCATTCCAAGCCTTGGTCAACCAGCGAAAAGGGAGTGCCTGGAGCAGAGAACAGCAAAGGGGCCAGCGTCACTGGGCTAAAGAATATGTGAAGAAAACTGGAAAAGTCGGTGGGGGTTGGATTGTCAGGGCCTTAAAAGACAAACAGGACTACAAAGATGGCAACAGGGAGTCAGTCTCTAGAGTAGGAGTAAGACATGATCAGAACTGAATTTTAAGAACACTTCAGCACTCAAGTGGACCATGGACTGGAGTAGAGAGAGACTTGAGGCTCAATGTGTGAGGCAATGGGGGCCTGCACTAGAGTGGTGGCTATGTCAGAATAGAGAAAGGAGAGTATCCAAAATATGTTACAGAAGTCAATTCAACACAACTTGGCAATGATTAGACATGAGGGGGTGGTGAGTAAGCAGTTTAAGAGGATACACAGATTGTGACCCTGAGTAAGGAGGATGGTGGTACCCCCAGTGGTAATAGGAAAATTTAGAAAAAGGGAGAAAATAATCAGTTCAGTTTTAAATATGTTGAGTCTATGATGTTGACAAAATATTCTTTTTCTATCTCCACAAATTCAGAGGGGAAAAAACAAAAGCAAATTCTTTGTAAGAATATGTATAGTCAAGCAAAATAAATTTCCACAATGGTTGTGTCCAAAAATGTGTTTCATTCTTAAAATTGAGTCCATTATATATGTTAGGAGGTGGGTAGCACGCTTCGAATCCTTTATAATCATAGCCAGTCACTACAACGATAGGTGTTCTTAAGTCTTTCAAAGTTATTTGTGAATTCAGACTTTCTAAAAACATTCTGTTAATTAACTTAAATGAAGCTTTTCTTGACAAACAGCCCACAAGACTTCAAATGCACTTAGGCTCAAATAGTTTGGCATTTAATTGCTCACTATAATGGAGGCATATGTTCATTATGGCTTCCCAATTAGACTGTAAGTTCCTTGAGGATCTGATCACGTTTTACTTTGTTATCTTACACAAAACAAAGACTGTGGTAGGCATTCAGTATATAGTAAAAATTATTTGCTAGTGGATTAATATAAACAAAGGGAAATTTTCTAGTATTTTTGAGTAGTCATTCACAGCTACAAAAAAAAATGACATTTATATAGTAAAGTTTGTAAGGCTACTCTTCTCAAGTTAAGTGGAATGAAGTTACTACAGTGAAGGATAATGTTCTCTAGCAACATATATACGTACATATATATGGTGTTATTACATAAAACTGTGTCAGAATTAGATAAGAGAATGAACTAGCATATCTCTAATCACAGTCATGAGGAGAAACTTCAAAATTACTCATTTTTCTCTCTCTATCCCCAGCACCTAGCATACTGCCTGGTGCACAGTAATTGATAAATGCTTGTTAAGCTGATTGTTCATATTTCTGTGGAACTCATTTACCAAAAACATACATTTGGATTTCTATAACAATAGTTTATGCCAAGATCTCATGAAAGTGGCATTGTCTCTTTTAATTCTGATGAACATGACATGGTCTCTGTATCACGTTTCCATCAATCAGCAAGGTAGGAACCACACATTCTTCTAACATATGTATTTCCAAGATTTACCGAATCATTTTTGCACATACGATGGTCATGTGGGATTCTCTCCATGAGTACAATCTCTTTGGTCACCAGAAAAATTATTATTGCCACCAGAACCATTCATTAGCTCCAATTCATAGAAACTGCTTAAACATCTGGAAAAACTAATGTTTGATTCTCACTCTCATTTGCCAGGCCACCAAATAAATATAACACTTATTATATAAAATATGTTTGAGTTGAAGATAACATATTCATTATCTCAAGTTTCACAACTTTCTGAAATACATATTTACAGATAAGAAATTTGAAGCTCAGAGAGGTTAAATGATTTGCCAATGTCCATAAAATAAGTAGGGTCGGAGAGGCTATTTAAACTCCTATTTTTCTAATTTCAAATACAGCATTCTATCCATGATAACATGCTACCTCCAAGCAATAAAAATACAACTTGGAAAAAATGCATCTTTAGCAACAATACCCTATACTGTATATGCCACAAGGTAAAGAAAGATGCTAATATTAAAAGTAGAGAACCTAGTCTTCAAATGAACCATAACATTCTCAGCATTCAAGGGTAAGAAATTATTTTTTTCAGGTGAAAATATTTTTAAAAGGTAATTTTTATAATTTCAGAAAGTGAGATAAAAGGATTCTCAATTATCTACATATTTTCTGAATATCCCTCTATGAAGTTCACCATTAGAATTCTTCTATAACTAGAACTATCAACTTAAAGGCTTGCAAAATGACATATAAATCAACCAAGATTCATAGGGCTATTAGCAGGTTTCTTATCCAATTTACCATTGTTCTCAACAGAAGTACTATGGCTGTTCATACAATCTCTACAGTCAAATGTTCTTGCTTTACTGCAGATGCTGAAGAGGATTCTTGCCTAGAAAAGTGATGAACTGGATCCCTTCTAAAGTCCCTTTCAATTCTAAGATTCTTTTTCTGTCTTTCTGTTGGTCCAAGGGGACACACATGTCCTATGATGTCAGAGCTGAGAACTTTTGTTCTTAATGATCTTGATATGGCAATGTGGGAATCTTACCTAGACAGTAATACAATTATCAGGGTAAAACCTTGCTAGGGCAGAAGCTGATTCCATTTTTTAAAAAATTCTAAATCGAAACATAAGAAAAAATGAATTTTTTCTATACAGAAATACATTATTTCTCATTGATCTATTTTGCAACTCAACTGTTTGCACTAGCAATTGTATCTTACATTCTCTTCTCTTATTTTTCCATCTTGGGATTTTGTTCAAATTTTTTGTCTCAGTCACTGATTTGTTTGATATACTCTTTTTCATGGATTTTATTTTTCAGTTAAGATTTAGTATTTTTGTTTCTACGTTAGTTATTCTCCTTCCAGTTAGTTTCTCCAGAGCTTTTATTTCATTTTTTACTTCTTGCTTCATTTCTATTTTTGTAGTCCTTGTGGAAAATCTGTTTGGATTTGTTTTGTTTTTTGCTTTTTTCCTCTGTGAGCCACTGCTGGCAATAACTATTTGGGGGAGTTTCTAGAGTTACAATAATTTTTTATACTAGTTGATATCTTCTCCTGGTTAAACTAGGGCATTCTGTCAAGGCCAGCTCTGTGTCATATTACACTTTTGTGTAGGGTAGTTGGTTATACTTCTTCTTGTCCTAGGTTGACTTCCACCCTCCTTAGATTAGGCTTCCCCTCTGAATCTTTGAAATACAGAGCACAGGATCAAAAAGGTAGAGGGCCCAGAGATCCTGGCTTCTCAGGTCTAAGCATTGCAGCATTTCTTGAACTTTAAGGGATGCCACCCTGGAACTTTCTGACCACCATTGGGCTTTCTCAAGTGAGCTCTCCACTCTTTCTGCCTCACACATGGCCTTGCTGGATATTCATGTTGACCTAAAAGGACAACATTGGATTGTTTGCTGGGACTGATTTTCCTGGCCACCCACTTTCCAATTGGCTGTGAGTTTATGGCTAAAAGCACTTAGGCACCAGGAAACTTTATTAAGTTTTGGGTGGAAGAAGTTCCTTGATCATTATTCATCATGGTGTAAATATGGTGGAGTCAGTATACAGAAACGGTGTTTTAACTGGAACTTGAACGAAGCCAGGTAATTCATGAAGCAGAGATGAGGAGGGAGAGCCTTCTAGGCACAAGAGACAGCCAGTGAGTGAACATGCTTGGAGTCTGAACATGCTTGGAGTCCAGACTGCAGAGTGGCTGGCAAAGAGTAAGGTGCTAAGGGCAATTCCCTGATATCTCTAGAAAAATAGGAGGGGGTGAAAAGTTGTGAGAGGCTTTGAATGCTAAACAGAGGACTTCATATATGATTGCTGAGGAAATAGGGAGCCACTGGAGTTTATTGAATGACAGTGTGTGACATGGTCAGATCTGTGCTTTATAAAGAATAAATTCACAGCTGAGATGGAATGGAGTGAGGAGAGACTTGAGGCAAAGAGAAACCAAAGAGAAGAGTATTGTAATACTCCAGGTGTGAGGTGATGAGAATCTGGAATAGGGTGCTGGCAGTGCCAGAGGGTAGAGAGAGAAAGGGGCATATAGGAGACATGTTAGTAAGGTGAAACCAACAGGTGTTGGCAACAGACTGGATATGAATAGTGAAATGGAACAAGGAGTTGAGAAGGACACTAGGTTGTGAGCTTAGATGATTAGGAGGAGGATAGTGACTTTGACAATATTAAGAAATTCTAGAAGGGGGATAATTTGAGAGAGAAAGATAATGAGGTTCAGTTTTGGAAATGTTGAGTTGAAGATATCTACAAAGACATGCAGATTGAGATATTCAATAAGCATATCAAGTTTCAGGAGAAAGGTCAGATAAGAATCATGTGTAGAGAAATACTTATTGAATCCACTGGAGCTGATGAGAAGACCAAAGGAAATAGAAAAAAAGGGAGAAGAAAACAAGGCTCAAGACAGAACCCTGAGGGCACGGGGGGACACCCACTTTCAATTGGCTTGCCCTGGAGGAAGATCTAGCAAAAGGAGGACAGGTAGGAGTACAACCAGGACAGAGCAGTTTCAGAGAAACTGGAAAGAAGAGAGCATCAAGGTGATCTACAGAGTCAGACTGCAGAGAACTCAAAAAACATGATGGTTGAGAAAAGGCCATTAGATTGGGTCAATGGTAACTCTGAAGAGAATCATCTTTGATTGAATAAAGTTGGAAGCAAAAACTTAGAGTTTAAGAAATCAGTGAGAGGAAAGGAAGTGAAGGTGCTTATTTTAGATGGTCTTCTCAAGGAATGTAGCCATAAAAGGCCGGAGAAACATGGGATAATAGCTAGTAGGGCTAGATGGATCAAGTGAGAGTTTTTTGAGAATGAGGGGAAAATGGGCATGTTTACAGGCAGCAGGAAGTAGCCATTAGACAGAGATTAGACAGTGAGAAACTGCAGCTAAATGAGAGAGTGGGAATAACAGAAGGCAGAAATCTGCTAGAGAAGACAGGATGGAATGGGATTGCTTCGGCATGTAGAAGGGCTTTGATGTGGCAAGGATAAGGGACACCTCTAAAACAAAGGTAAAAGAAGACAATGGCAGGAGGCATCTGGGTGATGTGAGGAGGGAAGAACAAAGTTCTCAATAAATAGTTAAAATTTTTTCAATGAAATGAGACAAGGTTCTTAGCTGAGATGGCAGAAGAAGAGGGAATTAAAGGAGTTTTGAGAAAGAAAGGAAAGTTTGGAAAAGCTGCTGTGGTGCAGAGAAAGTGAGTTCATCAGGGAGATGGAAAAGGATTGCCTTGAGGTCAATCTTAATCTCACTTGAGATTAAGTCACAAAAAGTAGTCAGTATGGTTTCATTACTTTCTCAAACACTACTCAGCAGCGTATGAGTAGAAGTGAAGCAACAGATGATGGGAATAAAATCAAGGCTGAAGCTTTTCAGGACAAAACTGGCTGTTAAGGAGGCAAGGGATTTGAGAGAATAAGACAGTGCAGGACTGAATTGATTCATCAAGAAATTAAGATAAGGAAGCGAAGAGGTGACAAATGGGGGGTAATGGCAAAGGAAAGAACTCCAGTTTGAAATGTCTAATAGGCAGTTGGTGATATTCATTCTACAAGGAGCTTGTTTACTCATTTATTTGAGACACATAGATTGTCACTCATGCTATGGATATATTTCTGAAACTAAAGAAAAATAACAAAGCTTAGTATGCATATGAATTTGATGACCCCTTGGAACAACTCTATTTCTCTCCCATCACCAGAGGTCTACAGGCTGAGAAACGATGTATTAGTTTATGATCCATTCCTATTAACAAATTTTAAGATTTACAGGCAAGTCATTGGGTATATTTAATAATATACAAGATATTCCTACAGGAAGAATACATGAATGCACTGACAGTCAACACATATTGGAAGAGGAAGACATTTGGAAATGACTCAATTCTAGGGACATAAGAACCTAACTACTTTTTTTTTTCCAGGAAGCTACATCATTTGAGCTTATTACCCATAGCTTCTTACTATATTAATGTCATTTCTCCTCTACACATGCAAACAGTGATATGAATAAGGTAATTCATGTTCACTAACACCAAACAACTTTTTTTATACAGTTTAGAGTTCCCCAATGTCTCTAGTTGCTCTCCTTCTCAAATTGCTTTGCAATATACTTGCATGTTATGTTTTCCTAGAATGTAAACTCACTGCAGGAAGGGGAAGATTTTATTTTTGTCTTAGTATTTATTCCAGGAGCCCAATTCAGTACCTCTGTACATAGTAGGTGTTTACCAAGTATTTGCTGAACTGAACTGAATGTTCTGATTATAACAAACACATATATAACAGTTACTAAAATATAATGGCAAATTGCATTCTTCGACTGTTTTTGCAGAGGTTATTGAAAGTTTTAATCTTAATTATGTCTTATACTATGTTCTAAATGATAAAATCTTGCACTGAAAGATCATCTAGTGAAACCTCATCCTTATACAGGAAAAGGAAACTGAGGCCTAGAAAATTTAAGTGACTTGCCTAAGGTTATAAAGGTAATAAGGTGCAGTGCTAGAATCTGACCTCACAACCTCTGATTCCAAATCCAGTGCACTGCAGCAAGGATATCTCATAATACATTAATTTAAAAATACAATCATGTATACTTTTGAACTAGGGGACCATATGTAGATATAGCTTTAAATTTTCTGCCCAAAACATTAACACAACTTTGAACTCTAACAAAGATTAAAGTTATACTTACTTCTCTAATTATTAGGATAAACAGAAAAAGCTAAACAATTGGATACTATTTAGATTTTTGTAATTACTAAGCACATATCATATCTAATAATTACAAAAGGCTCTACCCTTCATTTTCTCAGTAAATATACAAGCTAGATAATCACCTGATGCCATCAAACATAGAACAAAGTTCTCCAGAAACTATGTTGAAATCAACACAGAAATACTGCAGTTCTCGACTTATCCCATTTCTCATCATGGCTTCTGGCCAGTAAGATGTAGTCAAGCACCCAACAACTGAATTAATGTCTTTCTATTACACTTGGTAGGGAAGACATCCTGAACTCACAAGTCCAGAGGTGAGGGAAAAGGTTGGCTTACTGAAGTGACACTGCTGGGAAGCTGAGAATAGGACCCTTGATTACTCTAGGCAGAACCAGCAGAGAGAGACATGCAAGAAGCCAGCACTATTCCAGTAGCAAGAACAGCTGCATGCTCCTTCCCCCACCGAAGCATCATATTCCACTCAACTATATGTGCAGCAAGAGCTAAGAACTACAAATACAATCTAAAATTAAACTATTAATTAATTGTATATTTAACTCTTAAAGATCTAGCCCACATCTGAAAAGCATATACAGGCAAAACAAAACAACAACACCACCATCTTAACATTTGCTCTAAAGAAAAGAAAATAATGACCAATTATATCACCACTACCCCCCAAAATACCAAATTTATGTACTTAATAGAAGGGGAAAATATCCAGTTTAATTAATGTATTTACTTCCAGAAGTATTAGTTTCAGCAAAAGATAATAAGCTTTAAATAACTTTAAGTTGCCTTTTGGAGAGGGTTTTGTTATGTCTTGTAAAAGTAACATATAAGAAAACACGGTAGACCTATTTCAGTGTATAGCTTGTTATTAAAATCAGGATATATTTTAAAACAATATTTAATAAACATTAATATTTTTATGTAATAAAATTAGCCTAAAGAAACATTTCAACATTAACATTTTTACTTACCAAAATGCAGTCCACTTTAGATTGTACAGTTTTGCTAAAAATGAGAGGAGAAAAAAAGGTAAATTAATCATTGTGATATACTTATTGACTTTTAACTATAATATTCCAAAGCACATATACTGATTTGTCTGTCTTTTCCTTGCTGCTCATGAAAACAAAGCCATGTATCTTCTCATTAAAAAACTCAAATGCAAAAAAAAAAGGATCTAGAATCTCTGATTTTTTCCACACACAAAAAGGAGGAAAAACAATTATTATCCACTTACATGTTTCCCAGATTTAAAGTAAATGTACTTACAACCTCACAATTTATCAGAATTATCTATATATTTTCTAAGTACACCATTATTCCATACTCCTCCCCATTCACTTAGCAAATGAATCCACTTCTGAGTATTAATATCAAAAGATATTCTGAAGTTATTCATATCCTCTTAAAGTGAAAATAAGTGTTGATAAAGTATCATACTTAGAACTAAGGATATTGGACATAGAATATCAAATTATAATTTTTACTACCTGCCTGTTACTTCAAATGATGTCTTTCTCTTAATTTAAAAAATGAGAAAACAATATAATTTTCAATCTGGAAACTTCTTACAAAACAGATTAGAAAAATAAAAAAGAATGATTAAGGATGCTTAAAAATAAAAAAGCATTTAATAATTACTCAGAAAAATGAGATAATTTAATAAACAAGAGGGGGATATGGCAATTTATAGAGGTTTTATTACACAGGTAATTTCCTATATATTACTATATTGGAAACATAAAAGATAAATTATATACAAAATTCTGCTTGTTCTGTCACCTATTTAAAAAAAAAACCAACCTGTTGGTCCATTTAATGTGTAGTTGGGTGGACAACCTATAGAAGCTGTCTATCAATGCACATGTAAGATCACAGAACTAGAGCTTGAAGGGACCTCAGAGGCCATCTAGTACAACCTAATTCGTTTACTGATGAGTAAACTGAGGTCCAGAAAGGTTAAGTGCCTTGTTGAAAGTCACACACAGATACTAAGCATCAGAGGAAAGCTTTAAATCCAGGTCCACTATCTCCAGGGTCAGTATCCTTTCCACTATACTGTAAGGATACAGTAAAATGGACACTGAGATAAGCCAAAAATGAAAAAGAAGAAACATAACAGGCAAGATTGTCTTTGAAAAACTGCGCATTCGGGGGGAGGAGCCAAGATGGCGGAGTAGAAAGACACACATAGGCTAACTCTGAACCCACAGCCCATAAAATATCTGTAAAGAAGAACTCCCAACAAATTCTGGAGCAGCAGAAGCCACAGAACAAGGGAGCAGATGAGATTTCTGTTCCAGAGAGCCCTGAAAACCTGATGCAAAAGGTCCATCATGCACTGGACCTGAGTGGAGCCCAGCCCTGCCTTGGCCGCTCGGCACTGAGAGGAGCAGATCTGAGCAGGCTTCAGGGACAGAATCTCCAGTGGCCACGCAGCTCCCTCCACCCACAGGTGCCAAAGGTCGGTGGGAGGGTTTTTTCGGCTTGCCAGAGGGGAGTGGGGTGTCCCCATAACTCAGGCCCCCTCGGGAGGCAGCAGCGGGGGTGGCAGTGGACAGGGGCTCCCCAAGCAGGCAGAAGCCTGGATCCATTGTTGCAGGTCTCAGCATAAACCCCCTGAGGGAACTGAGCCCCTTGAGGCAGCCCTGCCCCCACCCTAGCACCTGAACTTAATCTCACACTGAATAGCAGCCCTGCTCCCACCCAAAGCCCTGAGACTGGGAAGCAGCATTTGAATCTCAGACCCCAAGTGCTGGCTGGGTGGATCTGGAGGCCAGGTGGGTGTGAAAAGGAAGCTCAGAAGTCTAGTCACTGGCTGGGAAAATGCCTGGAAAAGGGAAAAAAAATAAGACCATAGAAGGTTACTTTCTTGGTGAACAGATAATTCCTCCCTTCCTTTCTGATGAGGAAGAACAATGCTTACCATCAGGGAAAGACACAGAAGTCAAGGCTTCTGTATCCCACACATCCAAAATAAATATACCATGGGCTCAGGCCATGGAAGAGCTCAAAAAGAATTTTGCAAATCAAGTAAGAGAGGTGGAGGAAAAACTGGGAAGAGAAATGAGAGAGATGCAAGAAAAGCATGAGAAGCAGGTCAACACCTTGCTAAAGGAGACCCAAAAAAATGCTGAAGAAAATAACACCTTGAAAAATAGGCTAACTCAACTGGCAAAAGAGGTTCAAAAAGCCAATGAGGAGAAGAATGCTCTCAAAAGCAGAATTAACCAAATGGAAAAGGAGGTTCAAAAGCTCACTGAAGAAAATAGTTCTTTCAAAATTAAAATGGAATAGATGGAGGCTAATGACTTTATGAGAAACCAAGAAATCAAAAAACAAAACCAAAAGAATGAAAAAAGGGAAGATAATGTGAAATATCTCATTGAAAAAACAACTGACCTGGAAAATAGATCCAGGAGAGACAATTTAAAAATTATGGGACTACCTGAACGCCATGATCAAAAAAAGAGCCTAGACATCATCATTCATGAAATTATCAAGGAAAACTGCCCTGAGATTCTAGAACCAGAGGGCAAAATAAGTATTCAAGGAATCCACCAATCACTGCCTGAAAGAGATCCAAAAAGAGAAACTCCTAGGAATACTGTGGCCAAATTCCAGAGTTCCCCGGTCAAGGAGAAAATATTGCAAGCAGCTAGAAAGAAACAATTCAAGTACTGTGGAAATACAATCAGGATAACACAAGATCTAGCAGTTTCTACATTAAGGAATCAAAGGGCGTGGAATAGGATATTCCAGAAGTCAAAGGAACTAGGACTAAAACCAAGAATCACCTACCCAGCAAAACTGAGTATAATACTTCAGGAGAAAAAAAATGGTCTTTCAATGAAATTGGGGACTTTCAAGCATTCTTGATGAAAAGACCAGAGCTGAAAAGAAAATTTGACTTTCAAACACAAGAATGAAGAGAAGCATGAAAAGGTAAACAGCAAAGAGAAGTCATAAGGGACTTACTAAAGTTGAACTGTTTACATTCTTACATGGAAAGACCATATTTGTAACTCTTGAAACTTTTCAGTATCTGGGTAGTGGGTGGGATTACACACACACACACACACACACACACACACACACACACACACACACACACAGAGTGAATTGAATAGGATGGGATCATATCTTAAAAAAATGAAATTAAGTGATGAGAGAGAAATATATTGGGAGGAGAAAGGAAGAAATAGAATGGGGCAAATTATCTCTCATAAAAGAGGCAAGCAAAAGACTTTTTAGTGGAGGGAAAAAGAAGGGAGGTGAGAGAAAAACATGAAGTTTACTCTCATCACATTCCACTAAAGGAAGGAATAAAATGCACACATTTTGGTATGAAAACCTATCTTACAATACAGGAAAGTGGGGGAGAAGGGGATAAGCAGGGTGGGGGGGAGGATGGAAAGGAGGGCAATGGGAGGAGGGAGCAATTTGAAGTCAACACTCTTGGGGAGGGACAGCATCAAAAGAGAGAATCGAAGCAATGGGGGGCAGGATAGGATGGAGGGAAATATAGTTAGTCTTACACAGCACGACTATTATGGAAGTCATTTGCAAAACTACATAGATATGGCCTATATTGAATTGCTTGCTTTCCAAAAGGAATGGGTGGGGAGGGAGGGATGAAGAGAAGTTGGAACTCAAAATTTTAGGAACAAATGTCAAATACTGTTCTTGCTACTAGGAAATAAGAAATACAGGTAATGGAGTATAGAAAGTTATCTGGCCCTACAGGACAAAAGAAAAGATGGGGACAAGGGAAGGGAGGGATGATAGAAGAGAGGGCAGATTGGTGATAGGGGCAATTAGAATGGTCAGTGCTTTGGGGTGGGGGAGGGGACAAATAGGAAGAAAATTTGGAACCCAAAATTTTGTGAAAATGAATGTTAAAAGTTAAATAAATTAATTTAAAAAAAAAGAAAAACTGCACATTCTTTTAACGAATCCAAGTTTTGTGGCTCATCTTTTAATAACCAAATCTTCCAATAAAATTAAGTAATAAACACTATAGTGTCTGATTTTAAAGGAATTAATTCAGAGATCAACTGAAGGGCTTCAATACATTACATCCAGGGAGACTGCAGAAGTGGTTAAAAAGATGTCATTAAAGAAATATACAACCACCACCACCACCAAAAAAAAAAAAAAAAGACAATAAGATAATCACCTAGTACAAGTGGACAGTCTAACTTCTGCATTAATAGACATACACACACTGGCAAGAGAAGAGGAAGAAAAGTATGAATGGATCCCATCCAAATTTCGATGTCAGAGGAATAGGATATTATTATATTATAAAATATTATATTATTAAAATTATATTCATAATTTATATTTATTAAATATTATTATTATAGGATAGGCAGAGATGAATGGGTCATGATTTTAATATCTAGAGGTAATATACATCAAAGCACAAATCCACTGGAGTTTTGGACTAATGATTCATTAGAGGAAAATACTGCCTTAAAAGTTCTCCTACAACAAGGTATTTTCCAAGATTTCTTCCATGACACAACAACAGAAATATTTTTGGGACAAATTACTAGCAAGTGAGACATAAAATAGGTACTTAAAACGTGTATATACTTGTTTTTATATCAGTTTCCCTTCTTTTTTAAATTCAGTATACAATAAACCCATGTTACTTTCAAAACTGCACATGTGCACAATGCACTTGGTAACAAATAAGCATAGTCGAGAAAAAGAAATCCATACTACTCATGTTCAAAAATGTATGTCTCTGCAGCATGTATCCATAACCTTTCTGACAGGAAGTGGGCAACGCGTTTCATCATGGGTCCTCTACAGTCATGTTTAGTCACTGCTCTGATCAAAGTGCTTAAATCTTTCAAAGTTGTTGTCTTTATATAAATTACTTTCCTGGTTCGATCAGTTTACTACCTCACTTCATACTCCCTAGGATTCACTGAAATCATCTCTTTCTTACAATGTAATAATATTCCATTACATTGATATGCCACAATTTATCCAACCTTTTCCTAATTTAATAAGCAATCTAAGGTATCCCTTCAGATTCTAATTCTTTTCTCCACCTCCTACCCTCTTCAGGATCAGGAATTTTATTTTCCTTGTTACTATTCCCTCCCAGTATTATCTTCCCTTTTAATGATCTCCCCCCATACCAACTTGATTACCTGTTGAGTTTTATGCACTTCTACACAAAACAGTGTATGTTCAAGCTTCGTTTATCCATTTTGGATAAGAGTGAAGTTTAATCTGATGCCCATGTCCCCTAACCCTTCCTACCTGTTTATATATTCAAGTACTCCAATTATGAGAAATAGCAAACAGCTCCCCCTTTTCTACATGAGTTATATCTCCTTTGACTCTCTCCTTTCCCCTCATCAAATACTCAGAATAGAATACAACCCACCCCAGGACTTCTATTTTTCTTGTTTAATATTCTCAAAATTCTTTGAAGACACTAAGATTACAAAGGGAAACATTTCTTCTTCCTTATTGATGTTAGCACTACACATCATCAGGTAGTTCAATTACGAAAATTGTCACCTTTCTAGGTTTTTCCGGCCTCTAATTTATACAAATGGTAAGAGTTAATTTCCCGATTTGACGTGATTTATTTGATCTGTTATCCAAAGAACTCTCAAAAAAACTTCTTCCGCACTATAATTCATCAAAAACATCAATTCTGCAGCACTCAGCTTTCCTTAAAGTCCAAGTCTCACAGCCAAACCACAGCTTTGACTATATGGACCTTTGCTGGGAAGGTGGTATCTCTGCTTTTATGCCACAGTTTTACCACAGTTCTCCTTCCAAGGAGCAAGTGAACTAATTTCATAGCTGCAGGCACCATCTACAGTGGTCTCTGAGCCCTAGAGTATGAAACCTGACACTGCTTTCATTTCTTCTCCCTCTATTTGCTAGGATATAATGGGATAAGATGCCATGATCATAGGTTTGGGGTTTGTTTTCAATATTAAACTCCAATACCTTTTTTACACTCTCTTCTTTTACCATTACCAAGTAGCCTCTTAATTATTCTTCACTTCCTGCCATCAGAGTGGTAACACCTAAGTATCTTCGTTGATATTTCTCCCAGCAATCTCAATTTCAGCTTTTGATACATCCAGCCTGGCATTTTACATGATGTACTACTCTGCATATAAAATAAATAAATAAGGTGACAATATACAACCTTATTATACTCCTTTGCCAATCTTGAACCAATCAGTCATTCCATGTTCAATTCTAATTAGTGCTTCTTGATTCATACAAATTCCTCAGGAGACAAGTAAGATGATCTGATACTTCCATCTCTTTGAAGACTTGCCACAATTTGCTGTGATCTAAATAGTCAAAGGCTTTATTTAGTGTAGTTAACAAAGCAAAAGTAGGTATTTTTATGGAACTCCCATGCTTTATAAACTGACACATTTTGGCAATTTGGTCTCTAGTTCCTCTGCTTCTTCAAAAACCAGACTGCACTTCTTGGGTCACATATTGCTGGAATCTACTTGTTAAATCTAAAGCACAACTTTATTGGCATGTCAAACAAGCACAACTCTTCAGTGCTTTGCACATTCTTTGATATTTCCTTTCTTTAGGACTGGGACATAAACTGACCTTTTCCAATCCAGTGGCCACTGTTAAGTTTTCCAAATTTGCAAATATATTGAGCGCAACACTGTAACAGCATCATTTTTTAGGACTGTGAATATTTCAGCTGTAATTCTGCTGCCTCCGCTAGCTTTACTGTTGGCAATGCTTCCTAAGGCCTACTTAATTTCACTTTCTAGGATATATGGCTCTAGATCAGTAAATACACCCTCATGATGCTATACACACACACACACACACAGAGTTCCTCACTATATATATATATATATATATATATATATATATATATATATATATATGTATGTATTTCTGCACATTCTTGCCACTTCCTCTTAATTTCTTCTACCTCTTTTAAGTCACAGCCACTTTTATCACACCCATTTTTGCATGAAATATTCCCTTGATATCTCCAATTTTCCTGAAGAGATCTCTTGTCTTTCCCATTTTATTATTTTCTTCTATTTCTCTGCACTGCTTATTTCAGAAAATCTTATCTCTTCTTGCTATTCTCTGGAATTTTCCATTAGGCTGGGTACATTTTTACCTTTCTCCTTTAACTTTTACTTTCCTTCTTTCTTCAGTTATTTATAAAGCCTCATCAGATCACCATTTTGCTTTCTTGCTCTTCTTTTTCTTTGGGATTTTTTTGTTGTTGCTGCCTATACAATATTGTGAGCCTTTGTCCACAGTTCTTCAGGGACCTTATCTTCCCTTATAATCCCTTAAATCTTTTTATCAAATATTCATAAGGGATGTTATTTAGGTCATATATATATGATCTGATGGTTTACATGCATTAGGCACTGTAATATATAACTTACATAATGATTTACATTAAAACACCATTTTCTATGTATAGATAATAAACACTTTAGCTAGAATAACACATATAATCCCTCAAGTACACACTAGATAATTACTCCCAAATTTAATTATTATACACAAATTTTAGGGGCAAATCAAGTACTCATACGCTTACTAGCTATTATCCTGGGCAATCATTTAAAAACTTCTCTGCTTCAGTTTTCTCAAATGTAAAATTGGATAATAATAGCACCTACCTCAGAAGGTTGTTGTGAAGATCAAATATGTCATTTGTAAAGCACTTGGCATTCTGCCTGGCACATGGTAGGTGCTTAAAAAATGCTTGATTCCCCCCCTCCCACCCTTCATTTTATTCCTTCCTAATTAATTCTTCATTGCACTTCCCACAATGCTGTTCCAAATCTCTTCTTTACTATAGTCTCTCATACTGCCTCTTCTTCCTACCTTCTCAGAGGAGCTTTAACCTTCTATATGTAGTCTTCACCCATTCCTTCCCATCTCCTCCAGATAGCCCCCGCACTTATTCGTTCTTTCTAAATATTCAGTTTCTTTTGATCTACTTGATTCTTTCCTTATCACCTGCAAACATGCCCCAATGCTTATAAAACAAATGCTTTGTTCTACCATTCATAAGCTATCATTCTGTATCTTCTCTTTCTCAGCCAAACTACCATAAAAATATTTCTTCTCCTTGCTTCCATTATGTCTCCTCTCACGTCTCCTTTTAATCTTGTTTCCAATCCCATAATTCAGCTGAAACTGCTTTCTTTCATTCCCCTCTTAGTTATGCTTCTAACTTCTTAGATTTTAACACTGTATTTTATCTGCAGTCTCACCCTGGAACACCCTTTTCTCATTGGTGAGCTCCTTTTGAGGCCTTCACTTTGAAGAGAAGCCCAGGCTGTCCAACTTCATTCCACTTCCAACTATGCTCTTTCCAAACTCTACTATCTCACTGCACCAAGTATTTTCACACACCACAACCCTTTCCCCTTAGCACTTAGCACAGTACCTGACACATAGTAGGTGCTTTAAAAAGGTTTATTTCTTTCCCTGTTTTCTGTTCTAGTATTGTACCCTGTCTCCTCTTTGGATCTTCATGCCACTGCTTTCCCTTGGTAGCCCTCCCACATGTCTGACCTTTTCTCAGTCTTTTTTGCTAGCTCATCAACCTTACCACACCCTCTAGTTGTGGGTATATCCTACGGTTCTACCCTGGGCCCTCTTCTCCAATTTCTCTACACTCTTAGTGACCTCATTGACTTGTATAGGTTTGATTATCATCTCTATGCACACAATTTCCCAAACTATATATTCAGCTCTAATCTCTTCTGAGTTCCATTCCTGTATTATCAACATCTACTAGAGATTTAAAACTGAACTGTCTATAGGCATCTAAAGCTCAACATACAGAACTTAGTGTCTTCCCCTTCTTCACTCCCCCAAACCCATCCCTCTTCTCAACTTCCCTATTTTTATCAAGGGCAAACCCTACCCTTCATCTTCAATTCCTCATTCACTTCCCATATTCAAAGAGATACCAAATCTTACTGATTTTACCTTCATAATTTTTTGTGTCATTCCCCTTCTCCTTATTCACACAATTACTTAGTTCAAGCCCTTATCACCTCTTATCTGGATTTCACCAAGAACTTCTTAATTTGTCTCCTCTCCTGCCTCAAAAGTGTCTTCCTTCTCCAATTCACTCTCCACATAGCTGTCAAAATGATTTTCCTAAAGAACAACTCTGATTAAGTCACTACCCTACTTATACTACAGTAGCTCCCAACTGCCTCTAGAATTGAGACCAAACCCCTCTGTTTGGCATAGAAAGTATTTCCCAAACAGGTTCCAAACTACTTTTTTTGCTTTATGATAATTACTCCCCTTCATAATCTCCATGGTTCAGCCAAACTGATTTTCTTGCTGTTCAAAGGCACAAAGACAGAAATTCAAAGGCATGAAGATGGAAATTACACATAACTCTCCATCTCCATGTCTTTGAAGGGGCTATCTTCTATACCTGAAAAGTATTTCTTCCCCACCTCTACCTCCTAGAATCCCTAGTTTCCTTCAAAGTTCACCTCAAGTGTCTATGTGAAATCTTTATTCATGCAGCAGATAGTACCTCTTCTTCCCAAACTGCTTTCTATATTATTTTCCAAGTATCTTGTACATTATTATCTATGTCTAAAATAGTTTTATTATATATGCCTCTCTGTATGTAAGCCAAGATTACATGAACTTTTTTGGTTACCGCAACACACAACTCATTTTGAGACTGAAAAAAAACAAACTGCTTTCTAACTATTCCTCTCCTTTTACTTGTAAGCTTAATTTTTAGAATCCAAATGTAATTTTTAAATCTATTTATATTCACTATCATTTTATTAGATTCAGCTCAATGTCCCAGGCTATCAGGACATTTTTGGATCCTAACTTTGTAATCCAGTATGTTACCTCTCTCACCCACCTTTTATTCATTTGTAAGTTTGATAAGTATGGCATCTATGCTTTTATAAAAGTCATTAATAGAAATGTTTTAAAAGGATGATAACAAGCACAGATTGCTGAGGCTGTCCCCTGGATACCTCCTGTCAAAATGATATTGAACCATTAATGTCTATTTGGAGTCCCATCATTAAACCAGTTCTGAATTCATTACTATGGTCATTTTCTCCTTATTTTTTCACAAGAGCCCTACGAAAGACTTTTAAAAGTTTTTGCTAAATTATAGGTAGCAATAATATTTTCCATATCGAACAGTTTAATAACCATGTCAAAAACAGAAATCAGATAAATCTGCTATGTCCTGTTCTTGCTGAAACATGCTTATTCCTTGTGATGATTGTTTCCCTTGCTAGATGTTCACTAACCATTATACATTCTACAGTTTTGCTAGAAGTAAAAGTCTATATACAGTTTGCAGATGCTATTATCTTCTGTTTTTTGAAAACTTGAGAAATGTATCCTTTTCTCAGGTAGTACCTCTCCCATTCTCTATAATCTTTTAGATATCAATGACAGTTGTTTACTGTCTTTGAAAAATTATTTGTTTTTGAAAAGGACCAATGACAACATGGGGTCATGCGTTGACTTGTGTGTGAATTGGATTTAAGTGGGGCAGAGCTGCACAGTTATCTGCCTCACTCTCTCTTCCAAGTCACCAAAGTCCAGTGGCAAGACAAAAGTGAGTATGACTGGTGATGGCCTAGGATTCAGTGGATGATCTTGGCATCTTGATATCTTACCATGCTCTAAGTTCAGCTTAACGAAGAAACACCTCCTTCAGCCCCCTTCATTGCCACTGAAACAAATTGTTCTTATCTGCCCATACTGCTGGAGGAAATCTTCACATGCTTGGGGTAGACATTCCCTAACTCACTGATGGGTCTGAGGCCTATCTGTTATCTTCAACTTCATTTAGCCTGTCTTCCAAGATGGTTGTACCAGGGTGTGATCACTGCACACGCTATCGCTTCTTGGAGTCACAGGTGAGAGTTGGGTGACTGACTGGACACCCAAGGGGGATAAACAACCCTGAAGAGCTCAACAAACCCCCACACAAAAGGTACTAAGCAATCACAACCATCAGTTCTGAAACCTAAGAATATAGTTCATTTGAGCTAATTTTACTTCAGTTTATTAATGGCAGCTAGGTGTTCTCTAACTCCTTATCTGTGTTATCAACTCCTTATTAGCCATTTCTGATCTCTCCTTTTAACTCCCATCAATTACAAGCAATAGCCCAGACAAAATACTTTATATTTTAAAGTAACTTCACAACTGATTTTTAAATATCTGAAATTTAAATCAGATACATATATCTCATATATATGTAGCTCTATATCTCTATAAGTTTATGAAAACTGAGGAACTAGCACATGAATATGCATTTTGCCAATGCAAAATAGACTTAAAAATTATTTCCAAGATATACAATGTGTACTAAATGTTTTCAAATTGCTAAAAAAAAAATGATTGCATTTTGGCCTCAATATAAATACAGCTAAGAAAGTTAACATTACATTTGAAAATACATTTTATTAGAATAATTCAGTTAAGAATCAATTAGAATTGTCATTTCGTTATGTTTACAAATTCATAAAACTAAAAAACCCTTTGATTATGACAAATTGTTGTATGCCTGTGAAACTAGCACCATGCCAGGAAACTGAATCACTTCCATTTGAATTGTCTTAGTAAGATTCTGAAGATCACCTGACAGTTTAAACTACCAGACATGGAAGTCCTTATTTGAACTAAACTGCCAAGCATTCAAACTCTCCTTTAGAGAGCACAACTCTGATGGGCTGGCCACATTCAAATGCAAAAGGTACACTGGCCAAAAAGACTATTTTATGGAGAACTTGCATGGAGCAGGCAATCACATGGTGGTCAGAAGAAGAGATACAAGGACACTCTCAAGGTCTCTCTCAAGAACTCTGGAACTGATTGTATGACATGGGAAGCACTGGCACAGGACCGCTCACAGCATGGTGTGCCCACATCAGAGAAGGTGCTGTCCTCTATGAGCAAAGCAGAATTGAAACAGCTCAAAGGAAACATAGGATGCACAAATTTAGAGTATCCATCCCAATGTTCACATGGATGAACTATCTATGCCCAATCTTGGTAAAGCATTCCAAGCTTGTGTTGGTCCGATCAGACACAGTGAAACTTGACTTTATCATAATGATATCATTTTGGTCTTCTTCGTGAATGAAGGACAACCATTAACAAATAAAAAAATACTTAGATACCAAACCTAAGTTATTATTTCTCAAGCAATGCAGTATATATATTGGAAAGAGTACTCGATTTGTAAAAAGAAGAAATGATTTTGCATCCTATTCTACTACTCACTTGCAGGGAGAGACTAACTTCATTTTTATCTTTGCATCCCCCAAGTCAAAGGAAAGAGCAATTACAGAATAAATGTCGGTGAGCGCTTACTGATACGCTGACTGACTACTACATGTGAGACCGTGGGCAAGTTATTTCCGCTCTAAATATCACAAAGCTTTAAAACCTGCTAAGTCAAACACGCCTCAACAGAGTCACGATCTTAGCGTGAGTACTTCTATAACAACACAAACTGTGGGTCTTCCATGACATCCCATCCTGTTATTCTTGTCCATGCCTCCTAAAATTCTCCTACACATGATATGCCGAGCATTTTCGGAGACATTCCTCTAGGTCTTTTAACGTTCCATGGATATTATTGTAGTATTCACTAAACAAGTATTAATCTAGCACAAAAACTGAGGTAATATAACTGAGTCAATGCTCATAATTCTTTAACTACTCTTATGAAACCTTTTAAGATTCTGACTTGAACGTGATAGTCATCACAGTCCATAAGAGTGCAAAGTGAAATCTGCCTCTGAGACAGAAATGTAGACAGGACAGTTACATGGTATGGTCCTTGATGAAGCACAGGCTTCCTTCATAACTAGATCATGAAGATTAATTAACTCACCCAGGATTACACAGAGTGTAGGAGAACATGAGAGAAGGTACAAGGAGCCTTCCAGGTATAAATCAATCCTAAAATCTCAAGAGTTATTTTTCAGAGAAGAAAAGCATAAACTACTAGAGAGCTAATTAATCTTTCGGAGGGAAGTAATAAAATACCATGAAAAGCAAATAACAAGGTGTATGAGCTTACTTTATTCTAACAAATTTCCCTCACAGCCTGCCAGGTCTTCCTCAGGCTGAAGTGTTTCTCCCCCTATTTTCCATAAATGAAACTACTGTAGCTTACTGAGTAATCTGCTCACATTAAGTGAATTAAATGTTTTATATTTCTCTTTTTAAACATCTAACAAGTTGTGAAAGTGTTGCATAGTGGAAAGACTGCTGGTTTAACTCAGAGCACCTAGGTTTGCACCAGGTTCTTCTTAAACATTTCTGGGCCTCAGGTTCCTCATCTATAAAATAAGGGTGTTGTGCTACATGTCTTTGAAGTTCCCTTCGAACTTCTTTCTGCTTTTTACTTGTATGGAGTCCTCCATTAAATTTTTTTCTCTGGGGCAATAAGGCCCTGAACAGAAAAAAAAAAAATTTACCCTGACTTACAGTATCCATTAAAGAGAGGTGTCAACAAGAAGCAAGCTCCACAAAGTCAAAACGGGGCTTGGAGGACCCCTTGTTACACAAAAAAAGAAACAATGCAACCACAAAGTGGTAGAACCCTTTTTGAAAGAGAGACACTGCAGTTGTATAAGCTCTAAGGTTCACATAGTAAATAGCCTGGGACTCCGCAGTCCCCTGCCGTTGATTTTAAGTAAGAAAGAGTCATCATCTCCATGATAAGGGAACACTGTTGCCACTTCTAAAAAGGAGAAAAGAAAATCGGTAACATAAACGCAAACTACTAAGAACTATAGATTCATCCAGTATCGTCATTTAGCCTTCTCCTGGAGACCATTGGCTTAAACAATTAAAGTACGTTAGGCTCTTGCTTGACATTTTAGAGCACATTGTCTCATTCTGACTTCTTAAATTATTTTTCCTTTCAGCTCTGCTTCCACAAACGTTCTTCATTATATAACGCCTCTATCAGAAATATGCCACAGAATTACAGATCAATAAAGAAATTTTATATCATTGATATTAAATTTATCTTAACAGAACTCTGAACCTTTGAAATTATATTTTCTGGAGAATGAAGTACTAAATATCCGCTACTGTTAAGCTGGTAGGGAAGGACAGGGAAATGTGCAAGAAAAGGGAAACGTTAGTAAGTCTACAGGGATCACAGGATTCACTTATAGAAAAGACACAACAACACTGCCCCAGTAACACGATGTCGTACACTATGCCGAACCTGAAGGCCTGGGAAGGCTAAGCAGTTGCTCTACAACAGACAGAATGCTGCGGCTAGAGTCAGAAAGACTGAAACTGGGAGTCTTTTAAACAATCACTAGCAATGTGACCCTGGGCAAGTCACTTCACCTATCTGCCTCAGCTTTTTCAACTACAGAATGGGGATAATAGCACCTATCTCCCAGGATTATTGTGAAGATCAAATAAGCTAATATTTTTAAAGCATATACAATAGGTGTTTATTTATCTTTCCTCCCTCCCTTCACCTCTCTTCTTTCCTTCCCTCTTTCCATTCTTATTCTCTTTCCCTCCCCCCATTCCTTCTTTCCAGTGAGACATAAAACAGGGAGATGGTATAAGATGGTATATTTAGTAGAAATATTTGCTACTATTACAGAGGAGATTTACTGTAAGATCCATGTTAAAGAGGGATTCTCTAGAGATGGTGAAGTTTTCTAGATGCTCCTGATTACAGATGACATTATGCTGATTATATCAAGTTCTACAATATTATGTGAGATTTATAATTGCTTAAAGAGTTTGAATAACCACCTGGGAAAAATCAAGTGGACGAAATGTGTGTGTGTGTGTGTGTGTGTGTGTGTGTGAGAGAGAGAGAGAGAGAGAGAGAGAGAGAGAGAGAGAGAATATCTTAAAAAGACATTGAAAAATGATATGTCAGGTCCAACTGAACAAGCTAAGGAAAGGAAGGTGAATGTTCTTCGAGAACATACCAAGTTCTTTAAATGGTTCCAAGCCATCTTTTAACACCAAGAGTGTTCCAGTGCTGTTTATAGCTTAAGGTCATGTCTCTAGATTCTGAAAACTAAAGTTAAAGATTTCCTCAAGGTACACGGTGGGTATAAGCAGTTTATAACACACTATAAAGTAGTAATCACAAAGGAAAAGGGGTATAAAGGATGTAAACACAAAAATGTATGACCAAGAAAAGGATAGGTCAGTTACGTGGGGAAGAGTAAGAGATATCCAATGAAAAGTCATTTTGCTATATTGGTGTCTAGAGGAAGTCAACGTAGAGGAGGCCTACAGTGGTGAATTTCTGAGTGTACATGGAAAAGTTGAATAGAATGGACATTCAAGGATGGATTGCAATTTGTGTCCTGGGGGAGTGATCATGTAGATGAGATCACAGATCTAAGGTAACACTTGAGTAATTCACATTTATATGGCACTTCACAGAACTACATTTTTTAAATTGTCCACATAAAGTCATGAGGGCACTAAGTAATTTTTTAAAAACTCACCCAGTTTTATACTGTCAATATTAATTCAATAACTAATGAACTGATTCATTACTGAAGGAAATGGATTGGGGGAGGGGAAAGAGAAAAAGACTTCTATTAATTGAAAAAATAAACAGGATGGGGTTGATTCAGATGCACATGAAAGTACATGTCCCGCTGTATTTTCAGATATGGTGATTATATTACTAGATTTACTTAATTGTTTTACACTGTGAAAAGATACAAGAGCAGTAATCTATACTTGTTATACAAAAATAAAATATATCAATAGATTTTTTAAAAAATACTATACTGTATTACTGAAATCCTAAAAAATTAAACCAGAAAACATAACAGTTTTAGCTATGCAGAAAAATTAGTCATAGGTTCACCACAGGGAGGGAAATAAAGAAACTGTTCTCATTCCTTACCCCAAAACAAGAATCATCATTGAAAGTTTTTTTTCTGGTAATACATTTTAGTGATAACATTCTCTATACTGCTTTTCATTTGTGATTCCTTCTTTATATTGTGTTATACAGATGTGAATATAAGCAGTTTATCCTTGTTTAAATTAGTCCCTTAACATTTACTTGCTCATATTTTTTTTTATGTTTCTCTTAATGCTAGTGTTTGTACTTCAGAGTTTCTACTCAACTCTGGTTTTTTCATCAGGAATGTTTGAAAGATTTTTTATCTCAATAAAGGTCCATTTTTTTCCCTCTAAAGGACTATGCTTAGTTTTGCTAGGTATCTTTTGCTTTCTGGAACACAGTATTTCAAATTCTCTACTCCTTGATAGTCATGGTTGCTAAAATGCATGTGATCCTAACTGTGGTTTCTTAATGCTTTAATTCTTTCTTTCTGGCTGCTTTTAATATTTTTCTTTGGCCTGGAAGCTGTGGATTTTGCCTATAATGTTCCTGGGAGCTTTCAACTTGGGGTTTCTTACAGAGGTGACTGGTCAACTCTTTCTATTTCTTTTTTTTTTTTTTATTAAACTTTTAACATTTATTTTCACACAATTTTGCGTTACAAATTTTCTCCCCTTTTTCCACCCCCCCCCCCAGACCCAAGCTTTCTAATTGCCCCTGTGACCTATCTGCTCTCTCCTCTATCCTCCCTCCCTGCCCTTGTCTCCGTCTTCTCTTTTGTCCTGTAGGGCCAGATAGCTTTCTTGACCCCTTAACCTGTATTTCTTGTTACCCAGTGGTAAGAACATTACATTTGGTCCTAACACTCTGAGTTCCGACTTCTTTAGCTCCCTCCCTCTCTACCTCTTCCCCTTGGAAGACAGGCAGTTCAATATAGGCCATATCTGTTTAGTTTTGCAAATGATTTCCATACTAGCTGTGTTGTATAGGGCTAACTATATTTCCCTCCGTCCTGTCCTGTCTCCCATTACTTCTATTTTCTTATGGTCCTTTCCCTCCCCATGAGTGTCGACCTCGTATTGCATTCTCCTCCCCATGCCCTCCCCTCTATCCTCCCCCCCATCCTGCTTGTGCCCCTGTTCCCCACTCTCCTGTATTATGAGATAGGTTTTCCTATCAAAATGAGTGTGCATTATATTCTTTCCTTTAGTGGAATGTGATGAGAGTAGACCTCTTGTTTTTCTCTTGCCTCCCCTCTTTATCCCTCCACTAATAAGTCTTTTGCTTGCCTCTTTTATGAGAGATAATTTGCCCCATATAACTTCTCCCTTTCTCCTCCCAATATTTCTCTCTCACTGCTTGATTTCGTTTTTTTTTTTTTAGTATATGATCCCATCCTCTTCAATTCACTCTGTGAACTCTGTCTCTATGTATGTGTACGTGTGTGCATGTGTGTGTGTGTGTACTCCCACCCAGTGCCCAGATACTGAAATGTTTCAAGAGTTATAAATATTGTCTTTCCATGTAGGAATGTAAACAGTTCAACTTTACTAAGTCCCTTATGATTTCTCTTTGCTGTTCGCCTTTTCATGGTTCTCTTCATTCTTGTGTTAGAAAGTCAAATTTTCTATCCAGCTCTGGTCTTCTCATCAGGAAAATTTGAAAGTCTTCTATTTCATTGAAAGACCATTTTTTTCTCCTGAAGTATTATAGTCAGTTTTGCTGGGTAGGTGATTCTTGGCTTCAGTCCTAGTTCCTTTGACTTCTGGAATATCCTATTCCATTCCCTTCTATCCCTCAATGTAGAAGGTGCCAGGTCTTGTACTATCCTGATTGTATTTCCACAATACTTGAATTGTTTCTTTCTAGCTGCTTGCAATATTTTCTCTTTCACCTGGGAATTCTGGAATTTGGCCACAATGCTCCTAGGAGTTTCTCTTTTTGGATCTCTTTCATGCGGTGTTCTGCGGATTCCTTGAATATTTATTTTACCTTCTGGTTCTAGAATCTCAGGGCAGTTTTCCTTGATAATTTCATGGAAGATGATGTCTAGGCTCTTCTTTTGATCATGGTTTTCAGGTAGTCCCAGAATTTTTACATTGTCTCTCCTGATTCTATTTTCCAGGTCAGTTGTTTTTCCAATAAGATATTTCACATTATCTTCCATTTTTCGAATCTGCGCGGTATGTTCTGAGATATCTGTCTTTCTCGAAAAGTCCAAAGCTTCCATCTGTACCATTCCAGATTTGAAAGATCTATTTTCTTCAGTGAGCTTTTGAATCTCCTTTTCCATTTGGTTAATTCTGATTTTGAGAGCATTCTTCTCCTCATTGGCCCCTTGCACCTCCCCTGCAAGCTGAGTTAGGCTAGTTCTCAAGGTGCCAATTTCTTCAAGATTTTTTTGGTTCTCCTTTAGCAGGGAGCTGATCTGTTTTTCATGCTTCTCCCTTATCCCTCTCATTTCCCTTCCCAGTCTTTCCTCCACCTCTCTAACTTGATTTTCAAAATTCCTCTTGAGCTCTTCCATGGCCCGAGCCCACTGGGTGGGCTGGGACACAGAGTCCTCGATTTCTGTGTCTTTGCCTGATGGCAAGCCTTGTTCCTCCCCATCAGAAAGGAAGGGAGGAAGTGTTTTTTCTCCGATAAAGTACCCTTCAATAGTTTTATTTCTTTTCCCTTTTCTTGGCATTTTCTCCACCTAGTGGCCTGACCTCTGAATGTTCTCCTCACACCCACCTCGCCTCCTGGTCCTCCTAGCCAGCGTTTGGGGACTGAGATTCAAATGCTGCTTCCCGCCTTAGGATTTTTGGTGGGGGCAGGGCTGTTATTCAGTGTTAAATTAGGCTCAGGTGCTGAGGTCAGGGGCAGGGCCGCCTCTCTGGCTCAATTCCCTCAGGGGGTTTATGCACAGACCTTCCACAATGGATCCAGGCTCCCGCTGGCTTGGGGAGCCCCCATCCGCAGCCGCCTCTCAGCCCCCACCTCCTGGGGGGGCCCGAGCCTTGGGGGCACCCCACTCCCCTCTCAACCCGCCAAAGAGACTCTCTCACCTACCCCCGTCAGTCACCTGTTGGTGGGGGGGCCCATGCTGCCGCTGAGGATCCCGCCTCCGGAGCCCTTTCAGATCTGTGCCTCTCGGAGCCGTGGCTGCCGCCGCAGGTCCAGGCTGGGCACCGCGTCTGCAGCGCGACGGACCTTTTGCGAGAGGTTTGCTGGTCCCTCTGTGGGTGGGGGGACCCGCGTGGCCGCTGGAGATCCCGTCCCGTAGCCCTCTCGGATCTTTTTCTCATGGTGTCGCTGCCGCGGTATGATTGCTCTCTGCTACCCGCCCTGGCGCCCAGTCTACGGCGCGAAGGACCCCCCGTGAGAGGTTTGCAGGTCTCTCTGGAACGGAAATCTCCCTCACTCCAATATTCCGTGGTCTCTGGGTGCAGAATTCGCCCTGGGTTAGTCCCCTCCGCCGTTCTGTGGTTTGTGGGTTCGGAGCTATGTGTATGTGCGTCTTTCTACTTCGCCATCTTGGCTCCGCCCCCAACTCTTTCTATTTCCACTTTCCCCTATGTGTTAAGAGATCGGGACCGTTTGCTGACTTTTTTGAAATATAATGTCTACATTACTTTGTTTGATTATGGATTTCAGACAGTACTGTGATTCTTCTCTTTTTTTTTGTTTTCCAGTTCTGTTGTTTTTCCTGTGAGATACTTCATATATTTTTCTACTTTTTCCAGTGTTATGACTTTGTTTCGATGTTTCTTTCTACTTCATGATTCTATTTGGTTAATTTTAATTTTCAGGGAGTGTGTTACTTGGGTAAGGCTTTGTAGTACTTGTCAATTCCTTTTCCAATTCTTTCTTCCATAGCTTTCATTTTTCATTTCCCCCTTTAGCATACTAATTTCATTTATTAAAAAAAATTTACTCTTTTTAAAAAAACTATTGTCTCCTCTATTCTCGAAGTTCTTCTTAAACTTATTCCCAAGCCATATTTTTATTTGAGGGTTTGCTTATAGATGCTTTGGAGTAATTCTTTTCTTCCTAACATTTGTGTCTCGAGCATCTTTGTTACCATGATAGCTTTTAATGGCAGATTTTTTTTTTTTGTTTGTTCACTTTTACAGCTTTATTTTCTGACTTTGGTCTTGATGTTAGGACCAAGTTCTATAAATTTCTGGAGAGAGTGGGTTAATCTTGCATTCTCTGTGTTCTTACTGATGTTTTCTTGATATACTAAGGATTATGTGATTCTAGCATCTCTGAGACTGCTCAGGGTCAGGACCTGTAAGTTTTCAGTGCTTCCAAAATTGTCTGATCCAGGGTTAAATCTGCCCTTCTAGTCTGAGCCCTGCAAGTTCCTAACTTGTGTTTGGGGTCTGAGCAACACAGCTGTGGGCTTGCTCTTGTTAGAATTCCAGTAGACTGCTGCTGGATTCAACCATGATTAGCCAGTTAGACAGCTCTATTGATTCAGAATGAAAGAACTGCAGGCTCCTCTTTGTCTGGGAATCCTACACTAGTTATTCCCCTTCAGGCTTCAGAACACGCTGGGAGATGGAATTGAATAGCAAGCAACAGAGCTGCCAATTTGCACTTATTCTTGTACCCAGACAGTTTTCAGCATCTCTACGCTTTATTTATGTTGTTTTCTTAACGTGGTACCTGATTTCTCCCTGCACTGGAATATTCTATGTGGCTGTTGCTGTAGACTGTGTCCTTAATGTCTTCAGCCTTCTCCATCTCCCTCTGCAGACACAGGCTGGAAAAAGGACACTGTTTTTTTTCTTGAAATTTCCCACCAGATGTATGTAGAGTCTGTATCAGATTGCACATTGTCTTGGGGTGGGAGGAGGAGATGAATGAGAAGAAAATGTGAAATACAAAATTTCCCACCAGGTGTCTATTGCATTTTCTAGATCTGTTTGGAGGGACTGCAGCACAGAATTCAGGTATGCCTCTTCTTGCTACTAAACACAATTTTGACTCTACCTCTCTTCCAGTTTTTTTTAGTCTTGAAATGCCTATTTGACTATTATTCACAATGAAAATGAATTTTGAAAAAAATTATCACTGAATTATAGAAGGATAGATAAGACACTCAAGAAGCTCAAACCCAAACTATTTTAATACTCTGATGACTTGGAAAATGAAAAGATCAGAGAAAAAACTAATATGGTATAGTGGATGGGTTTCCAAAGTAGGAGATACCACTCCCTTTGGGGTGCTAGAGTGATCCAGGGGATGGTATTAGTCAAGGGTGCAAAGGGGAGGGGGGAACTTGGAATAAAAATAAGAGGTTGGTAGAAGTATAAGGAAAGAACAGAAGAAAATTTTGAAAAACCGTTTACACGTTTTTATCTGTTATATAACAGAATTAAAGTCTTAGTGACTACATTATTTTCCAAATAAATACACAAAATGCAAGTTATAACCAATCAGTGGTCAAGTCTACTGACAGGTCTTAATAAGCAAGTATTGGCAAGTGAGTTGTATCATGCATTGTCAGGAAGTCCAGCATACATCAGCAGGAATATATGCATGTAATGACTTGTTTACAATATGACCCTATAGGTTACATGATGCAATATTGCATCATCAATATTTCAACACAGGAAAAAATGCAAATGTATAATACATTACTGAATTTAAGATGTCATTTTTAAAATTATATATATTTTTTGAAATGACACAAATTTCCAAAAAACTGTTAAGAGTTGTTAAAGAAAGTAGATTTCCAGGGGGTCACACTGAGTAATTTTTTTAAAGGGTGCAGTAGGCTAAATAAGTTTGGGAACCTCTGGCATAGTGGAAAGGAGTATAGTAGACTTAATTTTTAATTAAGACCTAAGCTCAAAACCCCACTTCTGACACAATAATGTGTAGATATGGGCAAACAACCACTCTGAGCCTCACTGTCCTCATATTTAAAAAAAGGATGTAAGAAAAACCGTAGTACTAGCCTGATGGTGGTATTGTGAGACTAAAATGAGATAATATTTTAAAATATTTTGCAAACTTTAAAATCTGCTAGTTATCAGCAAGTCCTTTTGTTATAAGTATTAAGCAAAGGCAGGAAAAAAAGGAGATATGAAAATAAGGAGACATGCTCTTTTACAATGTTAGGGTAAGCATCTCAAGCAAAGTCCAAATGGAAGCGGGGTTCATTACATTTCAGGTTTTTAAGATGTTTCTGTTTCTGGATTGAACTGTGCTGATTGCATCAAGCCTTGTAACACATGGGGCCCCCTAACTTGAGGGGGTCAGTCAAGAGACTGACCTACTAATTCATACAAAAAACCCACCGGAGAGAAAAAAAAGTATAGTGCTATGGCTTGTAGTGGGACAAGCAGCCCACTGAGTTAGCCTATTAGTATATTTACATGAGACTGGCACTACTGAGAGCAAATGAACTGGACTTGGAGTTGAATAGAAGGGCAAGAAGGCTAAACTGCTTTGGATAAATTGCATGGTATTTTCAGGGCTTCAGGTTACTCCCCAATACAAAAGCTCTTATTTTCAATACCAATATCAGTGAATACCAAAATTAAATAAAATTCAAAGATAACTCAAAGAGCAATGGTATACTGCCACCAATGAAATAAATGGTGTAAAAGATAACATCAAGAATCTGAAAAATAAGTGAGTTGGTTAATACTGTTTTCAGTTCTGGGAACCAGAGTTTAGAAGGATACCAGAGCTGGAATATGTAAGACAATGCCAGGATAATGAAAGGGAGAAAAGACTACAATAATTAAAGATACACTGAACAAAAATGGAAATGTTTAGCCTGGTGAAGACATGATAAAGAGACAAGATAGCTGTCAAAGTTTCTGATGAGCTCTTCCGTAGGAGAATGATTACACTTATTTATTTTGGACCTAGATGACAAAACTAGCAGTTTGGTTAAAAAAAGAAATGCAAAGGGGCAGATATAAGTTCAAAATAAGGAAAAATTTTCCCAAAGCTAAAGCTATCCAAAAATCAAAGGGGCTGCCACAGAAGCTAATGGGTTCCCTTCATTTGAGTTCTCTAAGCAAAGGCTAGAAGAATACTTGTTAGGGATATTACAACAGAGATGATTCCTGTTCATATATAAATTAGAATAGACTCTTGTGTGACACACAGCAAGAGTATGGTATACCACACAGTCATTAAGGTCTAAAAGATAGTATTACACAGGTATCTGTTATAATAAAATATCGAGAGTAGAAGAATACTCCCAGTTTGACGGGGAGGTCATCTAATTGATAGACACAAGCAAAACTCATATAAATTTAAATATTTATCAGTTGTAATCTACAGGCATACCCATGCTGATGAGATCACATATCCTTTGAAATATGAATTAATTTTTAAAATTTAGTAAGTACCTACTGTGTGCTAACCACTACGTTAAATGATGGAGACACAAATAGAAAAGGCTAGTCTGTTCTTGTTCTCAAGGGCCTCAAATCAGGGAAGATTTCATAAGCTATAAGGCAGATATAAAAGCTCCAAAGGCCTAGAGGTACAGTAGTAGTAAGAGTACAGCAAAGTTTCAGGTGGCAACACTTAGAGGTCATCAGATTATACCAGAAGGTCAGATGACAGTGCTGCAGCATTAGAGGCAGTGCGGATGGCAAAGCCTGGAGGATTTTTGGAGGTGTAACAGTCACCCTTTTAAGGAACCTTCCTCACAACAGTGCTATGAAGTAGTTAAAGCAAGCAATCTTGTTACATGAGGAAGCCGAAGCTCAGAATTTTAAAGAGCAGGATCATAGTCACATAACTATTACCAAAGGGAAGGCTTGAACCCCAGTTTATGACTCCCAGTTCCACATTCTACTCTTCATATCCAGAACTAAGAAAATGCTGGACAGCCCAAATTGTCAATAAACCTTAGAGAAAAGTTTCACAGTTGTACACCTTTTCATCTTTTATCATCACTTATTATTTATTTATTTATTATTTATCATCAACTTTTATCATTATTAACACTGAAGCAAGACTGAAAACTGACACTTGTCTTCACACTGAGAAATCATGGAATCTCAGAGAAAATATAGTCAGCCCCACCCTCAAACAGTTTCCTTTTATAAGATCTCTGCCTGTTAAGGGGTCATCAAGCCTTTACTTGAAGACATTGCATGAGACAAGATAACCATAGTAAATCACATCTGAACCACTGTGTTGGTTTTTAAATACTGTATTTTAGAAAGGATTTTGAATAGCTACTGATTCCCCACAGGACAAGCAGAAAAGTGAACGACCTTGGATCAAGTTCATGCCACATGAAGGAACTAGGGACATTTTTATTTGGGGAAGAGATGTCTTGGGGAGATATGATAGTATTAAAATTTTTATGCTGCAAAAAGGAAAATCTAGGACTGTAACAGCAATAGAAGGGGGAAAAAAACTTCCTTAAAATTAGAGTTATCCCAAAGTTGAATGGACTGCCTCAGGAAACACTGGGTTTCCCTTCACTGAAGGTCTTCAATCCAAAGCTAGAATCGCTGTTCAGATGTGTCGTAACAAGGAATCTTTTCCAAGTATGACTCAATCTTAATGACCACGAAGGTGTCTTCTAACTGAAATTCTATGAGAAGAACCCCACTAACTCTTGAGGCACCTCATTCAGCTCTGGGATAGTTCTGATTATTAACAAGCTGTTTTTCCCTCATATCTAATGTTTGCCTCTCTGTAATTACCCAGTCACTGCTCCTAGTTCTGACTTTTGGGGTCAAGCAAAAAAAAAGTCTGATTCCACTTCCGCTTGATAGAGAACCCTTCAAAAGCTTGGGAATACTCTGAATACTCCTCCTCAGTCATCCATTCACTCTAACCAGATGCAAACCTGCTTACCTTCAAGGGTCAAATAACATCAGCAGTTCTCAGTCATGTCAACTGCGTACTGCTCATAGTTCTGGCCTCTGAGCAAAGTAAGTATAAGCAAATTAATTATCATCAATAGACAGAACCTTTTCTGATACTAAAAAAGGGGGATCTGATAGAAGAAAACAGATTGAAGAGGAAGGAGAAGGAAAAATGACACTGCATCATGGAGGACAGATGAAGGGAGAAGTTTGCCATTTTTATGGCACTTAAGTGCCAACATTGTGAACAACCCTGAAAAGTAGGTGCTATTTTAATCTCCATTTTACAGTTGTGGAAACTGAGGCAAACAGAGGTTAAATGACTTATCTGAGGTCACAGAGCTAATACCTGAGGTCTTCTTGACTTTCAGCCCCAAGTTCCATCCACTGGACCAGGGGTGGGGAACCTACAGCCTCAAGGAAACATATGGCCCTCTAGGTCCTCAAGTGTGACCCTTTGACTGAATTCAAACTTCACAGAGCAAATCCCCTCCATAAAAAGTCCAGGAACTGGATCACAACAAAATTTTACTAATATTTTTTATTATATCATCACAATACTTACTACATACAAGAGACTGAGTATATGAAGATTAAAAGCAACGCAGCTCAGAAAAAGTCAAGTAGACAGGAGACCAGAACAAAAGAGTCAGGGACAACCAAAGAAAATGGTAGCTGAGGGGTATATCTAAGGGTTGGCCAACAATGCTAATATTATAAACGTGTCAGAAACAACGCAGACTAAGAAAAGGGCACTGAGTTTGGCAATGAAGAGACCTATGGCAATAATTTCAACATAGTGAAGGATGAGGATGGAGAAAAAGCAAGGTGTTCAAGCAGGCAGCTTTTAACACACAGCAACTGCTATCTATTTCCTAGAGTCACAGATAGATGGCTTGTTCTACCTCTGGGAATATGCCTCAAAAGAAAACTTATTTTGTTTGTAACACCTCATAAGAAGATCAAAAATAAGTAAAATCAATAACTCAACATTCAACAAAATCAATAACACAAACTGCTTGAGGAAGAACTTATTTAACAAAAAAGTGCTAGGAAAATCAGAAGGCAGTTTGCTAGAGATTATATTTAGCCAAACATCTTACAATATATGCCATAAAAAAGCTCAAAATGGATGTTACTTGGATAGTAAAAGTGACAATATTTTTAAGATTTAGGAGAAGCAGATTGGGTACTATGTAAGGGGAGAGAATTGCTAACTAAACAAAAGACAGAAGCAGTCACAAAAGATAAATTGTTATTTTAACGATGTGGAAAAGAAAAGTTTTTTGAGTGAATGAAATCAATGTAAAAAGGACAAGAAGTTATCAATTGCCTCTTTTGACAGCTCAGCTTGTAGAGGGAAGACTGTAGAGATAAATTCTGTGAATATCCTTAGTTGTCTCATTTGATTTGTCTCAAAGGAAGTATATCTTTTGGGCAGCTAAGCAGAGTAGTGGATAGGGCGTATCGGAGTTGAAAATAGAGAGACCTGAGTTTGAATCCTACCTCACACACACTTACTGTTTAACATTCAGCAAATCAGTTAGCTTTTCTCAGTCTTGGTTTTTCATGATCTGTAAAACTAAGGGATTGAACTAGATAGCCTCTACAATCTAGTCTATCAGCTATGGGAGAAAAAAATCTTAGCATCAATTTTTTTTTAATTAACAAAAAAATCTATTTTCTTTCCCTTCTACTTTTTTACTACTATGAAAAAAGCAAAGTGAAATAAAATCCTTGTAATAAATATATATAATCAAGAAAAATAAGTAATTACATTGGTCATGTCCAAGAAATATGTCTCATTCTGCATTCTGAATCCATCACTTCTTTCAAGTCAACTGTCATTCAGTGACACATGATCAATTTTCTAGAACTGTGTCTGGTCATTTTGTTGAGCAGAATTCTTAAGTCTATTCAAAGTTACTTGTCTTTACAATGCTATTTTTTATATATAAATTATACTCCTGGTTCTCACTTTACTCTTCATCAGTTCATACAAGTGTTCCCAGGGTTCTCTGAAACTGTCCTTTTTTGTCATTTTTTCTAGCATTCTATTACTTTCATATACCTGAATTTGCTCGGCTATTCCCCAATTGATGGGAACTCCCTAAAATTTTCTAGCACTTTGTCTATACAGAAAGAGTTGTTGTGAAACATTTCTGAACCTTTGGTTTCTTTTCCTCTTTTTTCTTTCTGTTTCCTCCATGAGATATTGGCCTAGTAGCAGTATCAAAGGTGATACAGTATATACCATTTAGTAAATTTTTAGGCATAGTTTCAAATTGCTTCAGAGGATAACTCACAGCTGTACCCCAACTGGATTAAAGTCACAGCTTTCTTGAAACCCCTCCAACATTTGTTATTTTCCTTTTTTGTCAATTTTGCCAATTTGATGGTGTAACAATTTCAGAGAACCCTTAAATATGAATTTCTATACATATCAGTGATATGGCCATTAATAGTCTAGGTTTCTTCATCAAATATTTTTTATAAGGTTTGGATATTCAAGAAATGTAATTTATGCAAATATGTAAGTCCAAGAGTCATTGTCCAACGGATAAGTAGCCAAAGGACATCAAAAACAGTTCCAAAATATTAATACTGTATGAAAGTTTTCTTCAAATCACTATTAAGATTCTTCCAAATCACTACTAAATCAAAACAACTCAGAAGTTTCAGCTTACATCCATGAAATTGAAAAATAAAAAAAGGTGACAAAATAAATAGTCAACGTTGGAGGGGTTGTAGAAATACAGGTATACTAATGAACTATTGGTAGATCTATGAATTAGTCCAATAATTCTAGAAAGCAACTAGAATTATATTTTTTTTTAAAAAGAGACTAAAATATCTATATCTATTAACCCAGGGATCTCATTAGTAGCCATATACTCCAAAGAGGTCAAAGATACAAAGGTCCCATATATTACACAAAGTATTTATTTGTAGCAGCACTTTTTGTTGTAGCAAAGAACTAGAAAGAGAGTGGATGAACATTAATAAGTAATGGCAAAACAAAGTGCAAAACATAAATATAATGGAATATTATTGTGCTATAAGAAATAATGAATATAAGGAATTCAGAGAAGCAAGGAAAAACATACGAACCGATGCAGTGACACAAGCACACAAACGTTACAAAAGACCTAAGTAGAAAGAGCACCACCACCACCAAAATCTGAATGCTATGTAACTCTTATGTCCCTCAAAGAGAGATAAGAAAATAAACCTCCCTCCCTCCCTCACAGGAGGGCCTTATGGGTGTGGAATGCTGCAGAACTGCCATGCTCTGAAGTCTGGTGGGGAAATTCTGCTGAGCTCCTTTTATTTCCCCCTTCCCTCTTTCTTTATTCCTTGTAAAGGAGATATCTTTGGAAATGAAAGAGGAATGAAACAAAACACAGTGATAAAAGTCTTAAAAATACAAAATAAGAACACACAATCTACACTTTCACCATATAAGTATCATTTTATTGGCACACATGTCAAAGCTGTTGTGAAGAGGAACTCTAGGAACTGTATGCAAAAATGAAAAGAGCATTGACCTGTGCCTCCGGAGCCCTGAATCACAGCCTTACCTCTGCCACTCACTAGCTATGTGAACTTGGGCAAATCTTCCCATCTCTGGGCTTCAAGTTCCAACACTATCTGAATCTTTAATTATGCCTCTGAGAATCTCTGTAGTTGCAGATCTACTACTAGGCCTAAGGCTCATTCACTTTGATGGCCTTTACTATGGAAGTAAACTTTACAAGTCAGAAAAATTTGGTTTTCGTCACTTAAGGGCTAGAAGTAGCTAGAAGAACTTAAATCACAATTTTCTACACCAGAGAGAGAAGTTTCACTAGGAAAATGAATTTTGACTAAATCCCTCTGAAAGCAAGATGAAGAAATGGAATATAAACTGGCTTTCTCATTCATAGAAAGTGAACTGAAAATTGGCACCAGATGTACCTTAAATGAGCCTAGACTGAGCCAATGGAATTTCTTAAGAGGAAATATTAGTGATACAGCTAGAAAGGTCTAGATCCTCTTTCCTATACCAAAGGCAAAACTCTTTCATTTTAATAAGCTGTTTTTGTTTGGTTTTTTTTTATCAGCAAGGAAGATCCTAACAATGGCAGGAAGTTTTTTTGTACAGATATATCCTGTTTTCAGACAACCCTCAATAAACTCCAGTGGCTCCCTATTATCTCCAAGATAACAAACTGCTTTGTTTGACAACCTTGACCCTTTTTATCTTTCCAGTCTTATAATTTACTCCTTTCCACTTAGTTTACAATTCAGCAGTATCGGCTTTCTTGATATTCCCAGTACACAACTCATCTGCTGACTCGAGGCCTTTTCAGTGGCTATCTGTCCTCCATGACTGAAGTTCTTTCCCTCATTACTTCCACCTCCTGACTTTCCAGGCTTTCTTCAAGTCAGCTCAAATCTCACTTTCTCCAGGAGGCCTTCACCACAAATTTCCCCTCCACAACACTGCTCCTGTCTTCCCTCTGAGATAACCCTCCACAAACTCTTATTTTTATCTTGTACAGGCATACCTCAGAGATACTACAGGTTTGGTTCCACAACACTGCAATAAAGTGAATCACTCAAATTTTGGGTTTCCCAATGCATATAAAAGTTATATTTTTCTCCATACTCTAGTCTACCAATTGCCCAGTAGTATTGTGTCTAAAAAAATGTGCATACCTTAATTAAAAAATACTTGATTGCTTTAAAATGCTAACCATCATCTGAGCCTTTAGTAAATCACAATCTTTTTGCCTGCCTTGATGTTGATGGCTACTGACTGATCAGGTGGAGGGAGCTGAAGGTTGGACTGGCTGTGTCAATTTCTTGAAATAATACAACACTGAAGTTTTGCCAGACTGATTGACTCTTCCTATCACAATAGGTTTCTCTGAAGCAAGTGATGCTGTTCAATAACATTTTACCCACAGTAGGACTTCTTTCAAAACCAGAGTTAATCCAGATGGCTCCAAAGGAGAAAGCAAGGCTGGTGGCTTTGCACAGACCTCTGTTACTTAAATCCAGTTCACTTGCATGTCATGGCATCACCTCCCTGTTGTCACGGTCTTCTTGGAGAACAAAGGGCAAACAACACCATAATATTCTCAAGCCTTGTCACTGCTTTATCAACCAGTTTACATAATATTCTACAAGTCTGTTATGTCTCAGAAAATAAGGAGGCCCAAGGACAGGAAGAAAGATAGGGGCATGGCCAGTCGGTGGAGAAGTCAGAACATATACAACGTGTATTAAGTTCACCATCTTATACGAACATGGTTTGTGGTGCTCCAAAACAATTGCAATAACATCAAATATCACAGATCACCATAATAATAATGAAAAAGGATGAAATTCTGTAAGAATTACTCCAATGTGGGCACATGCCATTGGAAAAATGGTGCTGACAGACTTTCTTAACCCAGTGTTTCCACAAACTTTCAATGAAAGTAACTATATCTGTGAAGAACAATAAAAGAAAGCATGCCTGTATGTACACAGTTCTTTGCATGTTGTCTTACCCAGTAGAATGTGAGCTCCTTTGGGGCATGGACCAAGTTTCTGTCTCTTTGAATCCAGAAAACAACACAATTCCAGGCACAGAGTAAATGCAGATTGACTGGCTGATCATAATACAAACGTCTAAGTTAATTAACTATATAAATTAGGAAATACTTTTCATATCATAATTCTAAGTCAATGGTCATATTGCAAGTTTGGTTCCTTATCTTTCTTACTGCCTATAACTATTTCTCTGGGACTCAGATATTGACTTCAAGTCTAGATTTTTTAATAGTCATTTGTTTTTGGAAAGAAAAGCTACCTCACACCTGAGGAAAATGAGAAGGATGGAGTTACCACTTGCTCAAGTATAAAGAGGGTACTCCCAACTAAGGAATCTCTGGACTAAGCCCTTTGTGAGGAAGAACTGTTTCACAACACTACTAATACCTAATCATTTCATGAAAAAAAAAAAACAACTATCCACAGCATGGGACATCGTATAAGAAATTTAAAAGTAAAGTTTATTTTTTTCTGAGGAGCAATCACCCTTTGATAAACCAAATCATGCAGCCATGTGCTCAAGCCACCAAGCAAGGTCTTCTCCACTCCTAATACATGGATCACCTTATTCATGACACATGGAGCAAAGGGTAGAAGCAGAATGGGTACCTTACAGATGTTCAGACAGGAGCCACCAAGTTAGTTGTCTTAATGATGATCCTGTGTCAACCAGTCTGTCACTGACTAACTGTCACAGAAACTATATAAGGCCAACCTCACTTCCATGCTTTAATTCACATCTTTGAAAAAGTAACTTTTATAAAATTAAATTTGTCTAGATTATACAAGTTCCTATGAGCAATGAAGACAGAACTAAAAAATATCTACATTCAAGGCTTATTTAAAATTCTAATTTATCTATTTAGTTTTAGCTTTCAACATTCATTTCCACAAGATTTTGAGTTCCAAATTTTCTCCCCATCTCTCCCCTCCCCTCATCCCAAGACACCATGCATTCTGATTACCCTTTCCCCCAATCTGTCCTCCCTTCTATCACTCCTCTCCCTTCTCTTATCCCCATCCCCTCTAATTTCTTGGAAGACAAGATAGATTTCTATGCCCCATTGCCTATATATATTATCTCCCAGTTGCATGCAAAAACAATTTTTAACATTTGTTTTTAAAACTTTGAGTTCCAACTTCTCTCCCTTCCTCCTTCCCCATCCATTCCCACTGAGAAGGCAAGCAATTCGATATATGTTATAGATGTGTGGTTATGCAAAAGAGTTCCATAAAAGTCATGTTGTGGAAGACTAACTATATTTCCCTCCATCCTATCCTGCCCCCCATTTATTCTATTCTCTTTTGACCCTCTCCCTCCTCAAAAGTGTTTACTTCTAATTATGCCCCTCTCTCATTTGCCCTCCCCTCTATCATCCCCCCACCCCCACTTATCCCCTTCTCCCCTACTTTCCAGGCAGAGTTTCATGGCAAATTGAGTACACGTTATTCCCTCCTTAAGCCAAATGTGATGAGAGTAAGCTTCACTTTTCCCCTCTCACCTCTCCTCTCTTACTTTCCACTGAAAAAGCTTTTTCCTGCCTCTTTTACGTGAGATAATTCATTCTATTTTATTTTTCTATTTTTCCTTTTCTTCTCTCAATATATTCCTCTCTTATCCGTTAATTTTATTTTTTTTAGATATCATCCCTTCCTATTCAACTCACCCTGTGCCCTCTGTCTATATGTATATAATCTCTCCAACTACCTAATTACTAAGAAAAGTCTCAAGAATTACAAATATTATCTTTCCAAGTAGGAATGTAAACAGTTCAACTTTAGTAAGTCCCTTATGATTTCTCTTTTCAGTTTACCTTTTCATGCTTCTCTTGATTCTTGTGTTTGAAAGTCAACTTTTCTTTTCCGCTCTGGTCTTTCATCAAGAACGCTTCAAAGTCCTCTATTTCATTGAATGACCATTTTTTCCACTGAAATATTATACTCAATTTTGCTGGATAGGTGATTATTGGTTTTAATCCTAGCTCCTCTGACTTCTGGAATATCATATTCCAAGTCCTGCAATCCCTTAATGTAGAAGCTGCTAGATCTTGTGTTATCCTGATTGTACTTCCACAATACTCAAATTGTTTCTTTCTGGTTGTTTGCAATATTTTTGCCTTGACCTGGGAGCTCTGGAATTTGGCTACAATGTTCCTACGAGTTTTCCTTTTGGGATCTCCTTCAGGAAGCAATCAATGGATTCTTTCAATATTTTTTTACCCTCTGGATCTAGAATATCAGGGCAGTTTTCTTTGAAAATTTCTTGAAAGATGATGCCTAGGCTCTTTTTTTGATCATGGCTTTCAAGTAGTCCCATAATTTTTAAACTGTCTCTCCTGGATCTATTTTCCAGGTCAGTTGTTTTTCCAATAATATATTTCACATTGTCTTTTATTTTTTTCCATTCCTTTGGTTTTGTTTTATAATTTCTTGATTTTTCATAAAGTCAAAAGCCTCCATCTACTCCATGCTAATCTTTAAGGAACTGTTTTCTTCAGTGGGCTTTTGAACCTCCTTTTCCATCTGGCCAATTCTGCTTTTTAGGGCATTCTTGTCTTCACCGGGTTTTGAATCTCTTTTGTCATTTGGGTTAGTCTATTTTTTATAGTGTTATTTTCTTCAGCATTTTTTTGGCTCTCCTTTAGCAAGCTGTTGACTCATTTTTCATAATTTTCTTACATCACTTTCATTTCTCTTCCCAACTTTTGCTCTACTACTCTTAACTTGATTTTCAAAATTCTTTTTGAACTCTTCCATGGCCTGAGACCAATTCATGTTTTTCTTGTAGGCTTTGGATGGAGGAGCTTTGACTTTGTTGTCTTCTGTTTGCATGCTTTGTCTTCCTTGTCACCAAAGTAACATTCTATAGTCTGATTCTTTTTTCAGTTTTTGCTCACTACCATAGACATTTACTTGACTTTTGAGCTGTTTGTCAAGGTAGATCTCTGCATCCAGTGGGGTTGGGGGTGTACTGTCAGTTGCTAGATTCCTCCACAATTTGTGGGCCTAGACCTCCAGAAACAGTCACTGTCTCTGCCCCTGCTGCTGCTGCTGCAGGTTGCTCCATCCCCTTCCCCCTGTGTCGCCCTGGAGGTGGGGGCAGACCACTCCACTCTCCCACATTGGTCCCACAGGCTTTTTCCATTGACCTTCCAATTTGTCCTCAGCATTCTGGGGTCATGAAGTCTGAAAACTGCCACAAGTGCGAGATATTCAGTGCCCCCAAGACCTGCTCAGGTCCTGTCTGTGCTTGCGTGACCCACACTGAACTGTTCTCTGCTCCCAGCAGGGGGCATCATAGACATTTCCCAGCAACCTTCCAGGTTGTCTTGGGCTGCAGATTTGCTTCACTCCATCACTCTGTGGGTTCTGAAGATCCAGAATTTGTTTAGTCACTTTTACAGGAATTTGGCTGGGCTTGGGGGCAGCACTCTAGAAAGGCTCCGCCCCTCTATTCAAGGCTTAAATGTGATAATATATTCTGAAAAGATGATCTGATGTAAGATGCAACACAATCCATGCTACAAGAATGTGGTTTAAAACTGACTCTTCTTTTACAGTGTCCTAAATTTAAGTTTAATACTATGAAGATGCCTAGAAGACTAAAGTATTTGAAGGAAGTACAAAATAGGACGATTTAAGATCTGCCAAATTCATCAGTAATTTTATACCTCAGAAAAGCCTTCATTTTTAAAAAGTATATTTTTATTCTGAATTTAACAAATATTTCCCAAAATATTTCCATATTCAAAGTAGAACAGAGAGATGATAACATATGAAACTACACCTCCATTATATACATCTTGCTTTTAAAAAGTTATTTTAATAAATTCAACGTGACACTTTCAAAGTTGTCCTACTTTGTTTCCTTCTGAGGTTCTCTCTGTTCACTTACATGCAATTGGAAAATTGTTTCCAACAATCCAGTTTTCTTTCTTCCCTTCTGTTTTTTGACACTACTCCTAACTCTCCTATCACCTTCACATAAAGAAAAAAATTTTTAAATACCAAATAAGCATAGCTTTTTCTTTCTTTTTAAAAATGTATTTATGTTAAGAAACATTAAATAAAATATATATTTTCACATGTACAGCACAACAGGAAAAGAAAATTACATATGAAACTGTGAAATTCTATTATGCACAGGGTTGCTTTTCTTTTTTTTTTTTTTTCCCCTAGATTTTGCTTTGGATTTTTTTTTTTTAATTTAACTTTTAACATTTATTTTCACAAAATTTTGGGTTACAAATTTTCTCCCCTTTTATCCCCTCCCCCCCAACCCCAAGCATTCTAATTGCCCCTGTGACCAATCTGCTCTCTCCTCTATCCTCCCTCCCTGCCCTTGTCTCCGTCTTCTCTTTTGTCCTGTAAGGCCAGATAGCTTTCTTTACCCCTTAACCTGTATTTCTTATTTCCTAGTGGTAAGAACATTACAGTTGATCCTAACACTTTGAGTTCCAACTTCTTTAGCTCCCTCCCTCTCCACCCCTTCCCTTTGGAAGGCAAGCAATTCAATATAGGCCAAATCTGTGTAGTTTTGCAAATGATTTCCATACTAGTTGTGTTGTATAGGACTAACTATATTTCCCTCCATCCTATCCTGTCCCCCATTACTTCTATTCTCTTATGATCCTTTCCCTCCCCATGAGTGTCGACCTCGGATTGCATTCTCCTCCCCATGCCCTCCCCTCTATCCTCCCCCCCACCCTGCTTGTGCCCTTGTCCCCCACTCTCCTGTATTGTGAGATAGGTTTTCCTATCAAAATGAGTGTGCATTTTATTCTTTCCTTTAGTGGAATGTGATGAGAGTAGACCTCATGTTTTTCTCTCGCCTCCCCTCTTTATCCCTCCACAAATAAGTCTTTTGCTTGCCTCTTTTATGAGAGATAATTTGCCCCATTCCATTTCTCCCTTTCTCCTCCCAATATTTCTCTCTCACTGCTTGATTTCATTTTTTTTTTTAAGATATGATCCCATCCTCTTCAATTCACTCTGTGCACTGTCTCTATGTATGTGTGCATGTGTGCATGTGTGTGTGTGTACTCCCACCCAGTACCCAGATACTGAAATGTTTCAAGAGTTACAAATATTATCTTTCCATGTAGGAATGTAAACAGTTCAACTTTAGTAAGTCCCTTATGACTTCTCTTTGCTGTTCACCTTTTCATGGTTCTCTTCATTCTTGTGTTAGAAAGTCAAATTTTCTGTTCAGCTCTGGTCTTTTCATCAAGAAAATTTGAAAATCCTCTATTTCATTGAAAGACCATTTTTTCTCCTGAAGTATTATACTCAGTTTTGCTGGGTAGGTGATTCTTGGTTTTAGTCCTAGTTCCTTTGACTTCTGGAATATCCTATTCCATTCCCTTCGATCCCTTAATGTAGAGGCTGCTAGATCTTGTGTTATCCTGATTGTATTTCCACAACACTTGAATTGTTTCTTTCTAGCTGCCTGCAATATTTTCTCTTTCACCTGGGAATTCTGGAATTTGGCCACAATGTTCCTAGGAGTTTCTCTTTTTGGATCTCTTTCATGCGGTGTTCTGTGGATTCCTTGAATATTTATTTTGCCCTCTGGTTCTAGAATCTCAGGGCAGTTTTCCTTGATTATTTCATGGAAGATGATGTCTAGGCTCTTCTTTTGATCATGGTTTTCAGGTAGTCCCAGAATTTTTACATTGTCTCTCCTGAATCTATTTTCCAGGTCAGTTGTTTTTCCAATAAGATATTTCACATTATCTTCCATTTTTCGAATCTTCACGCTATGTTCTGTGATATCTGTCTTTCTCACAAAGTCCTTGGCGTCCATCTGTGCCATTCTAGTTTTGAAAGAACTATTTTCTTCAGTGAGCTTTTGAATCTCCTTTTCCATTTGGCTTATTCTGCTTTTGAAAGCGTTCTTCTCCTCATTGGCTTTTTGAACCTCTTTTGCCAATTGAGTTAGGCTAGTTTTCAAGGTGTTAATTTCTTCAACATTTTTTTGGTTCTCCTTTAGCAGGGAGCTGATCTGCTTTTCATGCTTCTCTTTCATCCCTCTCATTTCTCTTCCCAGTTTTTCCTCCACCTCTCTAACTTGATTTTCAAAATTCTTTTTGAGCTCTTCCATGGCCTGAGCCCATTGGGTGGGCTGGGACACAGAAGCCTTGATTTCTGTGTCTTTGCCTGATGGTAAGCATTGTTCTTCCACATCAGAAAAGAAGGGAGGAAATGTCTGTTCTCCAAGAAAGTAGCCTTCAATAGTTTTATTTCTTTTCCCTTTTCTGGGTATTCTCCCCAGCCAGTGGCTTGACCTCTGAATATTCTCCTCACACCCACCTCGCCTCCTGGTCCTCCCAGCCAGCGTTTGGGGACTGAGATTCAAATGCTGCTTCCAGCCTTAGGGCTTTTGGAGGGGGCAGGGCTGCTATTCAGTGTGAGATTAAGTTCAGGTGGTCAGGTCAGGGCAGGGCCGCCTCTCAGGCTCAGTTCCCTCAGGGGGTTTATGCACAGACCTTCCACAATGGATTCAGGCTCCCGCCCGCTTGGGGAGCCCCTGTCTGCAGCCGCCTCTCAGCTTCTATCTCCCGGGGGGGCCCGAGCCATGGGGGCATCCCACTCCCCTCTCTACCCACCAAAGAGACTCTCTCACTGACCCCCGTCACCTGTGGGTGGAGGGGCTTGTGCCGCCACTGGAGATCCCGTCCCTGAAGCCTGCTCGGATCTGTACCTCTCGGAGCTGCGGCCGCCGCAGGTCTGGGCTGGGCTCTGCATCTGCAGCGCGACGGACCTTTTGCGAGAGGTTTGCAGTTCCCTCTGTGGGTGGAGGGACCCGTGTGGCCGCTGGAGATCCTGTCCCTGAAGCCTGCTTGGATCTTTTCCTCACGGTGTCGCGGCCGCTGCAGGGCTGCCCTCTGCTCCCAGTCCCGGCGCCCAGTCCGCAGCGCGAAGGACCCCCCACAAGAGGTTTGCAGGTCTCTCCGGAACAGAAATCTACCTCAATCCAATATTCCGTGGCCTCTGGGTGCAGAATTCACCATGAGTTGGTCCCCTCTAGCCGTTCTGTGGGTTGTGGGTTCGGAGCTATGTGTATGTGCGTCTTTCTACTTCGCCATCTTGGCTCCTCCCCCCTTTTCTTTTTAAAAATATAAATTTAACATGTAATATTCAATACTATCATGCTTATCTATGTTTCTTTCTGGCCTTTCTTCTTTTCTCTTCTATGCTTTTAAAAAATACTTTAATGACTGGTCTTAAATTTGTTTTGTCTGCCCTTTCTTGAGGTCTCTCTATTCTTCTCACCTCACCCCAACTTGAAAAACAAAAAATTGTTATAACAAATATGCACAATCAAGCAAAACAAATTCCTTTATAGCCTTAGCTTCTTTCAAGTCCAAACTAAAATCCTACTTTCTACAAAAAGGCTTTCTGGATCCCCTTTAATGCTAGTGCCTCCAATTTGTCTTCATATTTCTTATTTGTACAGTTATTTATATGTCATCTCCCCCCATAAAACAGTGAGCTCCTTGAGGGCAGGGATTGCCTTTGTTTTTCTTTGTGTCTTCAGCAATTCAAACACAGCCTGGCACACAGAAGGAACTTAAAAGATACTTGGTGACTAACTGACCTGGGTCTGCAAATATATGCATCACGAGTCCATTATCTTTGTCATATAGATTTTTTTACTTCAACAAGAAGTACTCTATGTTTGTATATATGAGTCCTTCTTTAGGACAGTGGCGGGGGGGGGCAGAGAGGAGAGGAAAAAAGGAAAGGAGGGAGGGACATTGAGAGAGAGACAGAGAGAGAATGAGTACTCTATATGTTTGCCATGTCAAAAAGTGAATATGTAATTAAGTACCATGCTTACAATGCTGTTGTTACTAGATAAATTATTCTCTTAGTTCTCCTCACTTCATTCTCCATCAATTCCTGTAAGTCTCATATTTCTATGAAGTGGTCTTGTCCACTACTTCACACAGCACAATAACACTCAATTATAGCCACATGCCATAATTCATTCCATCACTCCCCAAATAATGTGCAATTCCTTTGTTCCCAGCTCTTTGCTACAACAAGAGGTATTCACAAATATTGTTGTACACAGTATGTCGTTATTCTTCATTCTTTGTACTCTTTGGTACAGACCAGCCTTAAAGATATCTAATCAATATAGTAACTATCCTTATTTAAAATCTTTACTTCAAATTGCTAAACCAAATTTTAAATGCTATTTTTAAAAGAGACGACTATGCTGAACTAATCAATATGCTTTAAGGCAAGGTATTAGTAGAACAAAATAGACACTGTATACAGATTTTTAGATTAACCACAGCTCTGATGTATAACTTTAACCTTGAACATGTAACAATCATTTTCTTTGCTATAACGGCCTTCTTACTCAATTTTACCAAACTACCTCAGGAATTTGGAATTAAAACATAATAATGTTCAATAAAGTATCCTATAATCTCACCTTTAAAATAGATTTAAGAATTAAAACCAAAAAGGAATCTTTTGTAAAAAGACTTATTTATTGGAAATTTCATATCGGCACTTGCAAAATGAAAGTCTAAGAAGCTAGTTTCAAAAAGTTTTGGTTATCCATTATTTTCTACGAGCCCTGTTATTCAAGAAAAACAAAACAGGTGGCTGCAAATGAAACTTACCTGTTTAGGCCAGCACGCACTTGTAAAGTAAGGATACAAAAGTCACCATCACTATTGTGATCAGGTAACTACACAGCTCTTGGCCCACTTTGCAGCCTCTGAAAACTCCTCCAGCTCTTCTCTCCTTGTTCTACTCCTAAA